>NC_089648.1:89437400-90062400 GCF_037042795.1 Molothrus aeneus | reverse complement strand
ACAACACATTTGAACTGCATAATTAATATCCTTCTGCAGCATGTATTAATCCTGTAGAGCTATTTAAGTGTTTGGTTCCTGCTTCTCTTCTTTCCTGATGACAGATCTACTTTTTCATCTTATCTCCCTTCTATATTTAAAGTCCTTCATGCTGCTTTTCTCAGAAAAATAACCTGTCAGTTCCCACTGTAGAGCTCCCACACCACTCCAGAGACACTGTGGCAGCAATAGTCTGATTCAGATTTTTGCTCTGCCTCAAAGCAGAGCCAAAGGCAAATGCAAAAATGTTCTGCAGTCTTCAAAAGCAGCTATTTTAAGGCTGTCCTTCCTTTTTTTCCCTTTTAAATAAAAACAGATATGTTTTGCCTCAGGGGAAAGGGCAATATATAGCCTGTTAAAAAAATTCATCTTTTCTCAGAAAATCAACTCATTGATGCACTAGAAACAGAAATGTTCTAATCAGAGTAATCTTCAAAATGAGTACTTGGAATATAATGGTGTTTGAAAATGGAATTTTTGTGAGTTTTCTTAGTCCTTGGCCTCAAGCCCCTTCTCAAAACTCAGTACAAATGCATCAGCTGCAGCAGATTTAACTGCAGAGACATAGCTCCTCTAAGCCAGCTATATATGTTTGTTTGCCTAAACATGTCTTGTATTCTGGAAGAACTTACCATGTCAAGTTATTTATCCCAGTTTTCAAAGGTAAGTACTTGCAAAATGATCTTCTATATAAACAAGCTTTAGTTGTGTATTAAAAAAAGAAAAAAGGCAAAACCCCAAAACCTGTAATGTAAAATCAGTAAATGCCTGCTCATAGAGAAGAGAAAGAGAATGGTACAACTGGGATTGTCTCCACTACAATCCAGAGCCATTCAGTCTCTGAGACTACCAGGTGAAGTAAACAGGGTATATTTGTAATAAAAATAAGTATTTATGCACCTGAGCCCTAACCTTGAATACTGTAACACTGACATTTTTGGCCAATTTTTAGCCTTGGATATTGACAGGTAGCAAGGACAGCAGAGAAGAACCTTCTACCACACATTCTCCAATGAGAGCAAGAGAGGCCTGTGCTTTCTTATTTTTGGATGAGAGATATGTGGTTAGCTATATGAAGAGCTACTTTCAATTCAGACTTGTCACTGGATTTCTGTTCAAGAGTCAGGGCAGCACTTGATACATGAGCCCCTCATTCCCTGCAGCAGTGGCTTTGCACAGCTAGTGCTGGTATATTTGTCCTTTTTCCTTGTACTTTCCAGAACAGGTTAAATATGGGATAGAGGGGCAGACTTGAAAATGTATGATGTGCTATCACATAAAGTCTTCATTCACAGTAGCCTATTTAATTTGTTACATGGGCAATTCTGACATGTATTTCAGAGAACTTGAAATGGAACACACTGCTGCTGTCTCTGCCCCAAGTGCCATGATGAAATCTGATCCTTTTCTGCACATCACATTTTCCTCTCTTGAAGCAATCTAGGTCACTGAGTCACCTAGCCAGCTGTTCACAGGATTTCTTAAAAACTTCAAACAGGACAATTCAAATTATTGTACTCTAGCTGCTTTGCTGTAAACAGATGAAGTGCAGCTAAGCATTAGGCAATGTTTTAAAGATACTACATTTAATTCTTTAAATCCATCCATTATGCCTGCTGGAAATGCATGATGAAACAGGATGGCACAAGAAGAGGAAAAATATACATGAGGAGTATATAATTATGTAACTCCTTGAAAGATCACACTGAAATCCTCAGAGAGTCAGTAACAACTTTAGAAGAGAAGTTAAAACTTGCACCTTAGTTCTTTAAAAGGACACCCTAACTGCAGCCACTGAAGCCCAGAGAGTCTGTTTCTGTGCAGAGGGACCACTTCATGGTAAATGCTTAAAAAAATGAAGACCATGCTTCAGTGAGTGTACAGCTGCATAAATACCTGTAGGAAAATGGTATTAACCATCTGATAGCTTACAGTAATGGTAAATAACACTATCCCTGCTCAAGTAAAACACAGTCAGAGAGAGAATTCAATTCCAGCCACGTAAGAAAAGAGCAATTGCTGAGAACTGACTGTAAGAATTGTAAAAGGTGTTTGAATGAACTGCATGAACATTAGGGCAACCCTCTGTAGCAGACTTAAGCACCATGCACATGAGAGAGTTTCCATAACTAGAAATGCTTCCTCTAGGATTCCTGTCCTAGGAACCCCCATCCAGGACCTGGCCTCTCTGGGAACACAACGCTTGCAGTAGTTGAAAAAACATCTCTCACTTCAGGTCACACACTTTTATACAGTGTTACACATACAGCAAATTATACAGGAAATAAATTAGTTGAAATGATTCAATTTTTATCCTTTTCATTTGCAAAACAGGCCCAAATCAAGAAAATGCATTATATTTACACATAGCTGATATTTTATATACAAAGCATTTTTATATTTACACATTTTATGGATGTAGACTAATACTTTGTTAGATGGGGACAAAATAAAAATACTGACAATATCTGAACATGAAACAATCAAGATCACCATATTAACTGGCAACTGACCATCCTTTTAAAATATCTATATATATGTGTATACAGGCTCATTTTATGTTTGTGTATGTCCCAAAAAGAAAAAACCTTGCACTTAAGCATTGTCTATGTCTATATGGTACAATTTGTTATACTCTTTTGTTTTTTATACATGCTATGCCACATGCTTGTATGAGAGAAAATGCAGGTTTACCTCTAGTCCCTGAAGAATGCAATATATAAACAGACAAGCACAGACCTGACCTATTTCACAACTGACTTAAATGCTAGGTTCAACCAATACTGCAGGTCCTCAAGGACCCAAGGAGTACAGTCTAGCTTTCATCTTCTCTTTGCCCTAAATAAGTAGAGTTGATTGAGATACAACCTCAATATATGTGCTTGGGAATTCTTAAGGACTTGCAGCCACTGAAAATTCAAACTAATAATGTACTGATTTATTGGGAAAGCATGCCTTCCAACCACCAAATAGTTATCACCATCTATTTTATATTTCCTTTATTTTTATTTGCTGCTTGCTTTTAGCAGCAGGTTTTTCACATATGTTAAGTGCAATAGCCATGCTCATCATCCCCCCCCAGGCTCCTCTCTGGAGCAGTGCAGTTCCTACGGCTTCACAGGTTCCTTGGGCTACATTTCCTGGAGTGATGATTCTTCATTAATTTCCTGGAGTGATGATTCTTCTTTCCCTCCACTGGGTCCATCTCTTTCTTAAAAGAAGAGAGCAAAAGTGTAGCACCCTAAGCTACACCTTTGTGCTGCAGCAGGATTTGCTCTATGTACCAGCTCTGGAGCACAGGTGTGTAACTGGCAGGGCCTGAGGAGAGGGAGAAAGCAACAGCCTCCAACATTCAGGCTACTACCTGCCATGATGCCTGTCAGTTCAGCAGAAAGTTACCTCCACGTTTGGTGTTTTGGTCTGGTTTTTGGTTGGGTGTTTTTGTTTTTTTTTTTTCCTTTTCTGTTTTTTTTTTTTTCCTTTCTTTTTCCCCTGGCCCCTTTCCTAGCTTGCTAAATATTTTAACTTGAAATTTCCCCACCTACACATCCCTGAAATCTGAGCTTTAGCCCACTGTCTTCACATCTGACTGGTCTCTCAGCCTGTCAAGATCACCTACAGAGGTACTTACTATGTCAGATCCTGAACAGCCCACTGTAAAAACGTTATCAGTACAGCCTTCCCTTTTAAAAGGGACACCAATAGCTACACTCACACTGTATTTTATAGGTTTTTTCTGTATCTGCCCTGTAAGAATTCAGCCAGACCCACTCTGCCATCAATTTTACCAGCACAGCTGGAATAATCTGAAAAGGAAAAAAAGAACAGCTTGAATGTTAGCACCATCAGAAATGCCTGCTCTGTTCCAGCCCTCCAATCATTCACTAAAGTGGAAAGAGGTCTCACAAGGGGAGGAATATTATATGAATTGGAGGGAGAGAAGCAAATGTTGGAAAAATACACTTTTCTTGACCTATGGAAATGAATACATCAATGAAATGTAAAAAATGAAATACATCAATGCTATACAACAATGCTATATAACTGAACAGCTTACTACTAAAATTTTCACAAAGGAATCACTATAAGACAAGTTAGAAATCAAACAAAAATATTCAGGCATGTTCTACAGTCTGTGAAAAAGAAAATTCTTCAATGGTAGTTGAGTTAATGGAATAACCTCAATATTCCTATTATTAAAAAATTATGTAAATTTATTACTAATAAAATAGAAGACATACAGTATGACTAGAGTATTGCTCAATGCAAATCTGCCTCTGGACATGAGAGATTCCAGAGAAAATCAGAATACAATGCAATTTACATGTCGCAATAATGATTTTCAATAGCATTTCTATACATAACTTTGAATATTAAAATTCTGCTGCTCTATTTAGCTACTACCTAATCATGTCTTCTAACAGCTGCCTGTCACTCTGAATCCACTGGAATCAGGTGCAGGAATCACAACCCCTTGTTTCTGCAATTCACGTAAAACATCGAGTATTGAATCCAACTCCATTCGAAATTTCTCCAGTTCCTGATTCTTCTCCTGGGCCAGCCTTCGCCACCTCTCAACCTCCTGGGTTTGCCTTACTTCAGAAATGTGCTGTCTTAGTTGGCTTGCCTGAAAATTAGAAGAAAGCACTGTGATTTCCTATGCCAATACTCAGCCAGTGCTGCCACTTTGCAAAAATCAGCCACATCATTTTATCTGATGCTCAAAGCTGAATGCTCGCATAAAGTGGAAGCAATTTGTTCTGAATATTACAAAAATCATTCTGATAGCAATGAATTCCTTTAAATATTTGCATTAATGACAGAAGGGTAGAATTGATTATTGATTAATGAGCCCCAGGAGAATTTAATTTATCCTCTCCAAAGCAGCAATTAAATTTGAATATTTAAGGCAAAGCTGAGCATATAACATGAAACCCTCTATAAATTAAAATTAACTTTTTAAATTTCCACTTAAATGTGGTATTTAAAATAATGCTCTGCAAAACAAAGTAAATCTGAATGACGTGTTTTAGCCTACTACTCTACTTTTAAAAACGACAAGTTCTATGAATTATCAGAAAATGTCCTGTAGTCACAACGATCTGATTCTGCTGCAGGCAAAGGTCTGAATAACTTTAACATGAATCCCTGGCATAATCCTATTAAGTTACACAACATAAGAAGTGCCATAAGATATCAAAAGCTCCACACCACAATTAATTGTAATAGATCCTTTAAAGAGAGCCCATCACTTAAAGGCCATAATTATCATATTTGCAGTTTGATACAAAGCATAACCTGTTAACTTCATGCTCAGCAATCTCCTTTTCAACACTATTCATTTTGATATAATTCATTTGGGCAACTGTTCAATGCCCCAGTACTGATGGTTAAAGGAGAAAAACTGGGACAAATCAAAACCCAAAGCTTAATATATAACAAGGCAGAAACACTACAAAAAGATTAAATTTAGTACTAATTATGTATACTACTACTTCTTTGAAAAAAGCCCAAAACATGACAAAACATCTTAGTAAATACTATTGGTATTCAGTGGAGCTAGATCACAGAATAGGCAGCAGCAAACACTTCACAGAAATGGTAAAGACATCCTCACATCATATAAAAGCAAATTAATAGCAAAAAATGAACTGTATTACAGTCACCTTTAGCAGGACAGAATGTGAACAAACATAACAAAAAAAAAACAGTGGCAACAGGACTTATTTTTAATCCAATGACTTGTTTTATGCATGGGTCTTTTTTGAAAGAAAATAAGTATCTGATATAGGAATGTACAAGAAGAAATCCTTCTACAGCAAAAAAAAATCTGTATATTAAAAGCATATTCCTTGAGATATGGTTTTAAAATTTAAAATAAAGTAAGATATTACTATATTTTTAATGTAGCTTTCCTGAATAGGGCTGCAAGGACTAGATAATCACAGTTCCATTGAGGAATATATCATAGGTTAGACTCTGCACTCCAAACTCTTGTCAGTTTTCAGTAGCTTGCTTTCATTGTGAAACTGAAGTATGAAATAATGATATTGACTCCAAAGGTCTGTCTGGAGTCCAACCCTCTGGGACACCAAGACCTTCTCAGACCAGGCTGCAAGGCAGTTACCCAAGTAATCTTAATTAGTACAGCAGGGTCGAGCTGACCAGGCCAGCACCTACACTCACTTGCATTAGCAGGCAAAGACAAAACCATGGCTGCATAAAAACTACTTTCCTCCTGCAGTGTGAGCTAAATAAGCCTGAATAAATACCATAAAATTACAGTTAAACCAATAAATTGCTTTTGAGAAGTAAATGCAGCTATGAACTGGTGTACCTTTTGAATTTCATGCTCTCTTTCTGCATGTCTGCTCTCTATATGCTTGATTTTCTTTTCCAGGCACAAGAAATGTTTCATTTCAGGACTCTGGCTTTCCCTAGCCTCTCTCAGCTCTTCCAACAATTTTGTCACCTACAGTCAAAAAGAGAATTGATGAAAATTGTTATAATTGTGTTAGGCAGTGTATATACCAGATTCCTTAAAAAATGTATTTGCATTGTTTAATCGTTACATTCAAAAGCTGTAGAAAGGAAGACAAAAAAGAGAAATCTCCTTTGTTCAAAAGCTTTAACAGGGACTCAGGGACTTAGGATTTTTCATTTCTAAGAAGCAGCTTTAGGACATGAAAGTCTAGTCCTCTTTGATAAATCTGGTGCTGTTAATAATGTTATGAAGGGATTGTGTTCTGTCACATTTTTTATTTCATACAACAAAAGTTAACAGAGAATATTATGATTAGATGTTCTTACACTTTCCCTTCTCACACCCAAGATAAAGACCAAATATAAAAGATGCCAATGTATTTCTAAGGACTAAATTAATTAGACATGCTGCTAAGAGAGATGATTACAAGCCTGCTTAATGTAAGCTTAATAATTACCAGATAAAATAACTTGACAATGACTTAAAACTGATTTCCTAATCCTCCAGAAATTCAGGGAAGTTTTCTTATAAAGCCCTACTAGTTTATTCTCATTCTTTGCCTGTTCTAAGTAACTTGATATTCCTTCATCTAAAGTATTTTTGGTCACTCTTAATGTGCATAAATAAACTAAAGTGACAAATTTGACATCTTTATGATAGTCCTTAGCTTCCCTTAGCCAATATATTTGAGAGCTGCTACCCCTCTTCAAGCACTCAGTCATCCTTGCCTCTCTGCTGTGAATTCAGGTAGCTGGAAGCTTTGTGTCCTCCTAAGATGTTATCACTTTTACTGAGAAGTGACTCTGAGGCAGCTTACTATTACTTACACATTTCAAGGTGGCTTTCTAAAATAACAAGGCCTGTGTCAGTATGTTTTTGCCTGTCCATTACTCCAGCAGTTTTGAACCTGTTCAGCCACATTTTTCAGAGGAGCAGAAGTCTTAGTTTCAAATGATCTGAGCAAATGAATGTCTGCTGCTTGGCTGCTAAAGGGAAGGGCTGATGTGTGGTTTCAAGTATATAATTAAACACAATTAAAAAATCATAGTGGAAAGATCTCATGAAGGGAAAAAAGCCCCAGGAGAAAAGAGGCTCTGTGTATTTTGCCAGCGACAGAACCACGTCAAATACAATGCAGTGCTATGTGCAAGCTGTTAAGGAAAGGAAGCACTCAGTTAATGGAAAACATCCATGAACAGCATTTCTGAGATTAGTATTCAAATAAAAATCTTCCAAGAAGCCTCAGGAAAAACTGCCTTTTTGGATGTACCACTATTTTAGACACAGGACTCCATCCTATTACCACTGAGGTGCTTTTCCCTGTCACTACTATTTCCATTTGCAGGTCTGGTTGTCTTCTTTTCTCAGCAAAACTTATTGAACCTTTTAATGCTAAAGATGTATTTTAAAAGCAGTACAGAAGTTGTGCTAGAGGGCAAAAGCAAGGCATGGATATTTTTCTCTGTACAGTCTTGCAATGATTTCTGTAACAAAGACACTCCTTTACATTTTCTTAAATACCAGCACCTTGAAGTTGGCTCTACCATGTGGGTGAGACTGGATGATCTCTTAAACCATCACTGTCAATAACCTGTAAAGCAGTCATAGAGGAAACAACAACATTTGTCTCATTGTACTCTTGCTCTGTTTTTCCAGGAAGAAGTATTACATAATACTGACACCACTGGAATGAAACAAGATTTGTAAGGAAAGCCAACACCTATATGAACCCAAAGTCTCAGCCTCTATTCTGCAAACAGAATAATTAAACACAACTTGTTTAATAGGACATCTTTTTTCTCCCCCTACAAACCCACAGTTTTATAGAAATTCTTCACAACAGAGGTGGAATTTTGCATGTGTAAGATAAATACCCAGATAAGTCTGAGTTTAGTAAGATTAAGATTAATCACTTGTATTAATCCTTGCAAGTTAGAGTATTATCAAAATTAAGTTAAAATTAATGATCTTCATACATCAAGCAGATGATGAATGAAGCACAGGCACAATGCTGAGACAGGCTACATCCTCCTGAACAGGAAATGGCAACAAAGACTGCCACTACTTCAAGAACAACAAATGCATAGCTAGTGATTCTAAAAGCTTGAGCTAAAAGGTGGACACCAATTTGATCCAACATTAACCCAAATGCAAGGATAAGAACAAATGTAAATTTTAGATTATTTGCTATTGATTGAAGTAGAAGATTAGGAAAAAACCAGCCAATATACTTCTCTCAAAACCTATTGAATTTCATAACTTTTATAGCTAGCTCTTAAGACACATTAAGTTTCATAGATAGCAGAGGAGAAAGCCAAGAATGTAACTGCCTAAGTCAGTTTTATGGCAATGGAGGATGAAAAAAGAAAAACTTTTGAAAACAGTAATAAAAAATCCTCTTAATTAAGAGGAATAAAGAAAAAGTCCTGTGGTCTATTTACCACTACCCAGCATAACTCTCAGAGGATATGAAAATCTGGGTTAACCTACTGATCTACTTCATACAGATGTCAGACATTTCAAACAAAATAATAATAAAAATATTAACATCAAAAAAGGTCAAAGTTTTGCATTCTGTTCTGTGTTGTTCTCCTGGTCACACTAGAAAAACCTTGCATTCTCAGGGATAATTGATGTAGAAGCAACTGACAAAGATTTTGTTTCTAAGACTTATTCTACTACATATTATTTCAGGCTTGACATGAATTATGATGAAAACCCTTATTAGACTAAGGTATGCCCATTGAAATTTAAATATACCTCTTTTTGTAGAAGTTGTTCTCTTATTTGTGAAACTAGAAGAGCTTCTTGACGTCTCTCTTGTTCACCAAGTTGTTCTTGAAGATGTTTTATTAATATCTAAAAAGGGTTTAAAAATCTTTTGTCATTAGCATACACATCCATGACAACATGTGAAAACCAATGCAGGAGAAGTACAGAAAAAAATAAGCAGCAGTGAGAAAGTTGGGGCTGTTCAGTCTGGAGAAGAGAAGGTTGTGTGGAAACCTCATAGCAACTTTCCAGTATCTGAAGGGGCCTACAGGGAATCCAGAGAGACTCATGATCAGGACCTGTAGTGATAGCACAAGGAATAATGGGTACACATTAAAATGGAAGAAGTTTAGGTTAAATATTAGGAAGAAATTCTTTACTGTGAGGGTAATGAAACACTGGAACAGGCTGCCCAGGAAGGCTGTGGATGCCACAAACCTGGCACTGTTCAAAGCCAGGCTGAATAAGGCCTTGAGCAACCTGTTCTAGTAGGAGTGTCCCTGCCCAGGGCAAGGGGGCTTGTGAGTATGATCACAAGTATGATCAATGATCTCTGAGGTCCATTCCAACCCCTTCACATCCTATGTTTCTGTGATTGTAGCACTGCAGGTGTAAGTGCTGTGTGCATTAACAACGCTGCCTCCAACATGTGTGTGTGCATGGGCTGTTAAACAGCACACAGGTACATATGTAGTACATGAAAACAAGCCTCAATCTTCAAGTTACTTTCCTCATTTTTAAATGTTAAATAATCTGAATGAAACAGCTCTTTCTACCCTTTATACCATGTGTAAAATAGCCCAGAGAAGTGGTGGAATCACCCTCCTTAGACATACTCAAAAGCCACCTGGATATGGTCCTGGATGATCTTCCTGAGCAGAGCAGTTGGACAAGATGACCTTCAGAGGTCCCTTCCAACCTCAGCTGTTCTGGGATTTTATGAATACTGTGGCACAGGATGATTTTTGAAACAATAGGTCCTACTTTAAAGAAAGTATGTTTATAGTAATACAGAAAGAAATAACTATAAGATATATCTATAGCTAAGTAATGTATCTACTGTATCTTACCTCCTGTGCTGAAATTCTGTTCTTTAGTTCAGCTACTTTAGAAGTAGAATGTTCCTTTGCATGCTGGCAAACAATCTTCTCAACTTCCCTCTGGTGGGAGGCTTTCAGAGATGCAATGTATTCCGCTGTGTCTTCCTGCATCCTGAACAGAGCAAGAGAAAAGTGAGATGTAGTAAAGCAGATACAGACAGTTCTTCAAAAATGCAGCAGCTTCTCACTTGAACACACAAAATAACCAAACTGTTAAAGGCAGCATATCTTGTATATTTCATAACAAAACCTTGCAAGACAGGATCACCATTACTTCTATTGCTCTGAAAGGAGAAAAGGGTGGGAAACCTACTGTGGTGGATATGTGCATCATCTAATTAGAGGCAGTTAGGATACAAAAAATTCAGTCAATCATCTTTGTTGGTTCATCCTATTAAAACAGTGACAAGAGAGCACATGCTTTTTAATCATAATGCAGCTATTTTCTTTTAGATATCTATTTTAGAAAATAATGTGTTGTAATCTAAATTGCATGTCAATTTCTTCTTTGATTGTGAAGGGATGTAAGGGAGACTAGGTAAAGTATAAGGTTTCTACAGTTAGCTAATTCCACTGAAAGCACACTCCAGGTTGGAAGGAAAGAACATGGACCAACTATTAAAACACAAAGCATCTAAAATACGATGATTTACACTGAGACATTTTACTTAAAAGCGTAAGAAATTGTAACATTAATAAAAGCATTAACATAGGTTTGCCTGTAGAAAGAACTGTGACAGTGCACTGCTTTAAAAAAAACCCCAAAGTAACAAAAAACCCCCAAAGCTAGAAATAGCACAAATGAAGGTATAAGCAACCTTCACACATGGCTGACATGTTAATATGCTACTTCAATCCTATGCTTGCCAACAATTTAAGAAGGTTTTTAAAGGAATATGTTGAGCATTTACCTTCGCATGTTGCTTTCAGAATAAGCCAGTGCTGCCTGAGACTTCACCCGCTGCTGGCTTATTTCCAGGGACAGTTTCTCCAGCTCCTCTTTCAGATGGGCATTTTCTTGCACAACTTCCGAGAGATGAGAATCAGAGAAGGTATGTGGTTGGTGTGTTTTGTCATCATTGAAAATGCTTAGACAGGCTTCAGTGTTGTTGGAATTCCTTCTATCTGTTGCTAAGGTATTCTTTTTCAAGACCTCTGTAGAGTTCCCATTAGTGTTTGCTTTATTTCTCAAATTATTATCAGACAACATCACCATCCTTTCTTTTTGAAGTTTCTCTACAGTTTTTGTGAGGTCTTGTATTTCTCTATTTTTGGTGACCAGTTCTTCATTTAATTTTAACAACCTGTCTTTTGTGCTACCTTGTTTCATCTTAGAGTCCACGGACTCTAAGTCTTTATTATCATTTTTACTTCTGAGTTTTAATTGGGAATTTTGACTTTTAAGATTTTCAATTTCTGTTTGGAGGTTTCCAACAGTGATCTGATGGGTCTTCTTTAGATTCTGAAGCTCCCGCTCAAGTTCTGCAGAAGTGGCTTTATCACCATTCAGTTTTGGTGTTTCATTCATAAATTCATAGGCAAGTAGTTGCTCAAGCTCTGCAAGTCTTTGTTCATACTGTATCTAGGAGGGGAGTAGAAAGTAGGGACAAAAAAGCAGTTTCGTAAGTGTACTGTTATTATTAGCCCTTCCTATTATTCTTTAAAGTTACTGCCCTTCTGAAGAAAGACTTCAGAAGACAAAATACAAATCAGGATTACTAACAAACTACTCAATCAATTCAGAAATTAGCAAGTGAAATAATTAAGTTTGCTGTAAAACAGAATTACTTGGAAAATTTACTACAAAAAATCTAATCACAACGGATGCACTAATTATGGGATAGACAATTATATTGACAAGAAAATATTTCCTTTTTATGCAATTGAGTTCTCTTCAGATGCTACCAATGTTAATTTTGTCATTATGAACTTATGACATACTGGCAAACATTCATGTCACATGTTCAAAGTTGTATTTCACATTTTTCAAAACGTCCTAATTTTTAACAGAACAGATCTTTCTTTTTATGTGTTTCTAAGTATGAAGAAAGAAATATGAATTCAGAGAGAGACACAATCTTTCCTCCTAATGAGTTGAGGAAAACCTAACCTTCTTAATAGCTTGGATGGCCTTTGAGGAAAGTATGATGAGTGACTTGTGGAGAAAAGGTGGAACAACTGACCAATTCTTTCTTTTCTTGCTCATTAAGCACCTGTGCAGTTCACCTTTTCCTTTAAGTAAAATTCCAGACTTCCATGTTTCCTAACACAAGTCTTTAGGCTCACTATCATGTAATTTTTGGACAGTATGTTTAGTGGTACCCAATGTTCCCTGCAGAAATTCTCAGTCAGCAGACCTCTGAAATCACAGACTTTGGTACAACAAGGAATTAGAGAAGCAGCTCTAGTCTGACCCACAGGGTGAAAACTACTTACCTTAATTGTAAGAATTAAATTATTATGCCTTGAGAACGTGTCCTCTTCATTTCAATACTACCCTAACAATTTCAATGCTATTTTTATTTATCTTAGGTGCTGAAGGTACTGAAATTCTGGTTCTGAATTCTTTGAATAATATTTTTCCCTTGAATGTGGTCTTTGCCTTCAGTTTTAACCACTACCCTGTGTTACACTTAGTTGCCTTGTGACTGTTACTTGCAAAGTGGACTACTCAACTTTTACCTTTATTTTTTGAAACTGTTGTTCCATGGCACGAAGGCTTTTCTTAGCTTCATCATCTTTACCTTCAAGTTCAGTTTCTAATTTCTTTATTCTTCTCTCCAAAAATTCAACTGTGTTTGTTTTAGCTGAAAGATCATTCGTTTTCTCAGCAGCAGCAGCAGCAAAAATCAAAGCAGGCAAAGAATTTGGATACCTTCTTTTTAGAATTCCTTCCATTTCTCTGATCTATTCATAAGAAAATTAAGTCAAAGGTTAAAAATAATAAAGTTCTAATGAAAAGGGAACAAAAGTAAGTGACAGAGTGTTAACAAATTTAATTCCGTTAAGGCGGAAGAATGAAAACCGTAGATGCATATATTGAGAATTATTTTATATTCCTCCCATTTATGGTTTTGTTTACAGAAAAGCAAGACTCTTTGTCTCTTACTGACTAACTTACACATGATCTTAAACAAATATTGCTCTGGTCTTCAGATTACCTTGTATCAATAATCTAAAGAAAGTCAAAAAAAGGGATTTGAGAATGGCTTTTAATGCTGCGAATATGCTTTTTTTTCCTGGATTTGCATTCACATTCTACTTTTCCAACTGTTAAGAATATTTCATAGCAATATTGGAATTATTCTCCCAATGACAGATTATATGTCTTATTTTGTCATATGCAATCATGTAAAACTAACACTTTGCATGCAGCATTAATAACAAGTCCCTCTCTTATCTGTAGATAAGATATTCATATCAGAATTCTGCAAAGGCTCTTGCCCATGAGTTCCACATCCCTAACCAATGCAACTGCTAGCTCCTAAAATTCAGGAAGGCTCACTTCTACTTGATGTTTTTTTAGTAGAAACATGGATTTTAAGGTCTCCACTCCCCCAGTTTTCATGAATCTTGTATGAATCCAACAGAATTTAAACCCCTACTCTTGAGTCAGCTTGGCTGAAATTCATCATACTGTTAAGGAATTACTGGATGTGGACAGGAGTTTTAGCAAGCTTTGGCTTTTGCCCTCTTTTAAAGAAACTCTGAACAGTTATTTTAAAAGACTTTAAAAGGGATACCAGCTTGTTGAATATAGTAGCTAGAAGACTTACTCATTCTAAGTAAATAATTGCTCTTGTGCTTATGAGTGTCTAATGACACAAGTTACTTTATCACAGAACTTCATGCTATGCTTTATCCTTATCAAGGCACTGGGGTTTTAAGAGACTTTATCTGAAACAAAGTTTAAATGAGAGAGAGTTCTTTTATTGCATACTTGTCGCTCAAGATCCTGAATTCTTTTAGCATCTGCTGCTCTGTCTCGCAAACGTTTCTTCTGTTGCACACACTGATCTCCTGCGTCAGCTCTGAGCTTCTCAACCTGTCCAATTTATGAGAAAACAAACTGAAACATATTCAGAGACATTGTCCTGTAGTACAAAAGCATTTCAAACACACATAGTACAATGGAAGTATGCTGCCATTTAAAACCTCATAATGGTAATTTCTGTACTAACTGATTCTTCAGACTCTAAACCTCCATGACAGCTTCCTTCTCCAAAGCAACTGAAACTAGATATGGAAATCTAAAAGAGAATTTCAGCTCTGGGACACTCTTGTCTTTATACCAGGAATACTGCTCCTTTCTTTCATACTACCAGTATACAGGCTTGATTAGTAAGCTGTCATATAAAGTGCTACAGTGCATTCCATGATTTCAGGATGAGTTTAGGAAATGGTTCGTGATTTGCAATGCTACACTATGTCATGAGATATAGAAGCAGCCAAAAGGAAATGTTAAGTTGTGCCTAAATAAAAGCTGAGTCCCAGCTGAGAATCAGGGCCTGGCTAACTCATGTTCCTGCATTCCTGTGATGCCTGGTCATGAGGACTTAAAGCTAAAATCTAAAATTGAATTTCCTACCTTTATTAGCCACTATGATCTCTGGATATTATATTATAAGGATATTATATCCTGGATATTTAAAAATATTCCTATCTTGAATTCTCTCCCAGATTGGTAATATTACCAAGTCATGCTAAGTCATGCTTTTATGCCAGCATTTTATAGTTTGACTGATTTGATTATTTCTATGAAGTCACAGCGTTAGGTACCAGAATTTTTAGACACCAGTCCAGCCCAGAGAAAATGCCAATAAAAATATTTTCTTTCACAGGAATGGTATCTTGAACAAAGGTTGATAGATATGGTGGTGTGTGTCCCTGGCTGCTCCTTCAGAAGCATTTCCTTTCATCTGTGATCTCTCTAATAAAAGATCATAAAAGATTCCAAGATCAGTTATATTTTAGCACTGGTAATTTTTTTTTTTTATTTTTAATGAATCCTAAGTCTATCGTACTTACAAGTAGACAATGCAAATCTCACCAGTATTCAAGATTCTTGTATTAGTTTTGTTTAGATTTCAAGTGTTTTGGGTTTCCCCCCCTGCCACAGTAACCAGGGAGCTTTTCCTAAGAAATAATTTAGAACTGGTACTTAAGAGAAACAAAATGTGTTGCCTAAGTTACTATGGAGCATAAAGGAGGAAAAGAGAATGAGAAGAAGGGGGTTCCTGGTTGTTAACATAACTATATACTTCTTTCCCTTAGGTCAAGAAATTTGAAGGTTTTAGGGAAGCATGTTACTATTGTTCCCAGAAGCATCAGCAAGATGTCCAATAGAACCAATCTAATATACCAAAAAAAAGGAATTATTATGAAGGAAATAAGTACATTACAGTCATCACTGGAAAAAAAAACAAAAACAATTTTCAGTTCCAACTTCTTACATAAAGCTAGATATTATCACCTCTAGTCTTAGCTTCTCAATTTCTTCTCTTGCATCTCTAAGACGGGCTGCATCTTTATCCAGAAGATCTTGATTTTCTGCATACCACTGAAGTCTTTTTTTTAAATGAGTAATTTCCTGTTTGTACGATTCTTCCATGATTTTAAATTCATAAGACTTCTCACCTACAAGGATAAAACATTCTTAGAATTGTTTCATTAGTAATTATGTATTGAAGAAGTAATTAGTCAACACTGTCTTCCTCAGCAGATTTCATACATTTATCATTTTGACAACACTGTTACTGAAGTAGTTTTAAAACCAGATCCTAATTGGGATTTTAAAAGCCATGGTATTTGTAAAAACCCTTTTATTTTTCTCATACACAGCAGTACTCAATGGCTTACAGTTCACTATAGAAAGTATTTAAGACTGAATTTCAGAGAGATCTGTTATTGATCATGCTCTAATAAACAGACCTTCATCATCAAGATGAATGACAACATAGAATATATGCCTTGATGTTCATTGATCATACTCCTGCCATTAGGGATCAAGCATTTTCAGAAGAGACATGGAGGTAAGTATTATTGCACTTAGCATTTGTGATGCCTGATACTGGAAATGGGAAAGTCCAATTTTGAGCCTACTCTCATTAATTCAAACTGGAAAAATCTCTGATAAGAATGCTGAAAAAAGTCCCAAGGTGTAAGTTATAGGTAAAAAATGGGGAAGAACTAAATAGGGGACTAAGATGTAACATAGTAAATCTTTTCTTATGAACAGAGTTGTCACATAATTGAAATATTTTTTTTCCCACATCCAGTGAAAGATTGGCAAGAAATCAAACTTAACAGGTCACAACAAAGAGTTTGGTTGGATACAGGAAGATACTTTCTAACAGAGTACCAAAAGTATTGCAGCATGTCCTTCACTGTATGCTTTTGTTAGAAGTTTAGACAGTATTTATAAATGGTCTAGATGCATTTCACTAAGTAATACTTTAATAAGAAACAAGTTTTTGTTACATATTTATTTACTGAAATGCAAAGTAAGCAAAATTATTAAACAAAATAAAGGTGCTTTACTTGATGCAGATGCAATCTGGACTTTGGCTAAATCTCTCTCTTTCTTGGCTTGTACCAAGTCTACCTCAAGAGCTTGCTTATCTTGTTTTAGACGTCTTATCTCTTCTTGTAATTTAGCTTCTTCTTTCTAGATTTTAGAAAAAACAGTAAACCATGAAAAACTAAACACATAATATCAAACAAAACCCCTGAGCATGCTTTTTCATCACACAAAGATTAAATCACAACAGTTACATCCGACCACAGCAACAATAAGGTATTTTAATTTTGGTATTATTGTCAGGCCCTGCAATAGAAGACCATGGGAAAACATAAACTTAAAAAAAAAAAAAACCCAACCCAAATTTAAATTTAAAAAACCCCAAACTCCAGATTTTTTTAAGCCTTACTTAACTGTCACAGAAGTAGAAAATCTCTGCCTTTTGAAAGGGTCAGTAAAGAAAATGGCTTGACTTACTTCTGAGACTGAAGACTGTAGGATAAGTGGTCAAATGTATTGTCCAACAGTTCATCCTACTACATTCTACTTCTTGCCATTTTCTGCAGACAGTCTCTCTTTTTGCTACACATGAACACTAGCAAACTTCAAGACCAAGTAGGACAAAAGGTCTTTGTGCCAGAGCCACCTCTAGAGATGGAGCCCCTTGGTCCTAGGTATGCACAGGTACAGCAAAAATCAGCTGGGGGGGCTGAGATTTTGGGAGCAGCCAGTAAACAGACCAAGTGTCTAGGCATGTACATGTAGGTATGTTACTGCTAGTGAGCTCCTATCCTGAACTGCTGAGCAGGCCACATCAGGCCTGTGTGCATCGGGCCACACGTGCTCCCTGTGTTTCCAGTGGTATTAGTTGTATTTCTGTGCTACATGCAAAGGCACTACACTCTGTTATCTTACAGGCTTGGTATATCCCTACCTGTGCTACTCGAAGCTCTGAAATCAATTCTGTGAAACTCGGATTTCTGCCTGGTTCAGAATCCTGCGTGACTCGTGATTGGTTGTTAATCTTCTCTATCTTTTCTCTAAACAACAACAGAAAAGCAGTCATGCAATGTGATTCAGCATACTATCAGTGGCCACTGAAAAACAAACACAACCCCGTGCCCCCCAAACTGTAGCACACAGTCAATCTGGGCAGGTTCAAAACAAAAAGAGAAACAAACATACACAATATTTATACACAAAATTCACTGTAAGGACAAGTCTTCTCACCTCACATGAACTAGTTTATTTGGACTACACAAGGGAAGGAAATAAAAATCTACCCTGCATCAGTGGAACTCATTTACAGGCCTCTCCATAGCAAAGATCTGTAGATTAGGAGTACACACAATTGCTAGGTTGTTTTTCCTCATTACTAGCACAGGATGCAAATCTCACAGGACCTACAATGCAGGGAATAGAATTGTTTCTCCACTAGCAGAACCTCTTGTGCCCCCTGATTTACTGTGTATCTTACAACAGCATCAAAACATCTTAACAACATCAGCAGAGCCAAAATACCAGAACAAGTGCAGCATAATGTATTATGTATTTTAATATGAATAAGAACATTGAAATATTTCCCAAGTGGAAGTCTTCAGTCTTCCCAGAGGTTTGCAACACCATCAAGAAAACAAAGAATTAAGTGCCCATAATCAACACAAATCAATTCTCAAAAGAAGAAACAAGACCACAAACCTGAGAAACACTAGAAAACATGCACCTGATAGACTCTGCAATGGTTCTTCATTAAAAAAAAAAAAAGCAGAAAATTCTAGAGATTTTAGGTCAGATATGCAAATAAGCCTACCTTAACTGTATTAATTCAGACTTTAAGCACTGATTCTCCTTAAACATCTGTTCCTCATTTTTTTTGTTTTGGATTTGTAGCTCTTTCATTTGTTTGTATAACCTCTCATTTTCCTAAGTTGAGACAGACAAAGTTCAGAGATTACTGTTTTCTTCAGTTATAGAAGAATTTTATATGAATCACATAGTTTACCTGCTGAAACAGTGGAAGAAAACACTGAATATTTAATTACTGAGCTTCTAAAATGGTTATCTACTTTCACTATCTACAATCTCATCCAAGTGTCTGCTCACTCTGCATGAAGGAGCTAAGACAGATCCTCTATAAACTACCCCAACTATATTCTGAAAACATGTTCAGGGGTGAGTGTTGATAGATCAGAGCTCAGCCTGCCCATGCTCTAGTCCTGGGGACACAAATCATCATTGTCTGGGATGCTCACAGCCATACTGGAAAGACATTGTGTTTATATCAAGGAATCATGCTGAGCATCAGCTGGAAGCTGGTTGAGCTACCCACTGGATTTTACAGCTGCAAGTATTCAAAAGGATTATTAAGCTCGAATTATCTATTTCTTCACTTGACTAAGTAATACAAATCAGTCATGCTATTAAGGCTACCTTGAAATCTGCTGCTCAGATCTTGAGAAAAACATTTTAAAAACCAAAATTTTTCAGATTTCAAATATTGATTAAAAGCACTAATTTTCAGCTACATTTGGGAAAAAGTTTGTGGTTCTTCATTGACCATAAAGTTCTCAACTGAAAAGTTACTGATTTTTACAATTTACAACATTCACATGGATCTGTGGAAAAACTTAGTCCAAACTAGATGTATGAAAGACTATTTAAATCTGCAATATGTTTGCCTTTCACACACAAATTCCATCCCCTTTTTAGAAAACAAGATACCTGTTTTCAATAGAAAAGTAGTAATCATTAAACAATTTTGTTTCTGAAACTGAATAGAACACAGTTCAACATGATGTGTGGTGTTACCTGTTGATAACCTTGAATAATGACCTCTTGATCTTCAATCTCTTTTTGTATTTGGGCCAGTTTTTCCTCAGTTATAGGAATTGTTGCTGCATGGGTCCACCTCTTTTCTTGGGTAATCTCTTCCATACTTCTTAGCTTTCAGAAGAAGACACACAAACAATAAGAAAGTTTTGTTAGCAACATGGACTTTTCTACAAGATCGTGGTCTCTTCATTATGGTATCACAGCAGACCAACAAGTGGCTCTAACTGGAGTTTTACAGAAGCCTTATGAAAGAGAGAAAAGGTATAAAATGTTTGGGAAAAGCAAGAAGTTTCTGTTCTTATGTTTCTAGACAGGAGGGTATGTAATGATGCAGGGAGTTATTCTCAACAAGGGTATAGTGGAATAAATCTGGGAATATTTCATACAAGTGGTATCTGTGGGAGTGAATCAAATCTTTGCAAAAACTTGCAGCAAGACTCTCAAAATAGCAAAGTAAGGGAACTCAGGATAACGTGGTTTATCTCCAGGAAAAAAAACCTCATGTCTTACAGGCAATAAATATAACAGCAGGTATGCATTACAGGGTGTCTGTGTAAATTTGGATTTTCTCCTCATCAACACCTCATCTAAACATTGATTCAATTTTCAGAAGCAATGTTTCTTCTCTTCTATAGGCACAGGATACAAGATGATAAAGTACCTTACTCTGAAGAACATAGTTTTCCTGACCCAGATGGGAGAGCTCCTTTTCATGCTGTGTTTTCAGTTCCACTACCTTGGCCTCCATCTCCTTCTCTTTTTGTGAAAGCTTGCTGGCCAGCTGCTGAATCAAATCCCGAGCTCTGTTCAGGTCCTCCTCTGCTGTTTGTAGTCGTTTTAACAAATACAGCTCTCTATCACAGCTTTTGAAAGGGGAAAATGGTAAGTCCTAGGGTAGACAATTCAGGGAAACATTACACTGAGTTGATTGTTTACCAGAACTCTGCTTATCAGCTTTATTTAACTGGTTTGTCTAGCTCTCAGCAACAACACAAGGCACTTGAAAAAACAACCCAAAATACAACCCCCCCAACACTTTAATAGCAAAACATCCTATATTCATTTTAATGAGTGACCTCATTTGCAAAATATATATGAGGAAAAGAAGACAAAAAAATCCAAAAAGAAACTAATACATCTCATATGACAGCCACTATATTGCTACCATAATTATAATTATGCATCATCTTACTTTTAGAAAAGCAGCAATGCTTTAGGTATTCAATGAATAGCTTTTTTATGCAGTTGACAAGGGAGAAGGAAAAATCATTACGGTACTGTAAATTCAGTCAACTTGGAGAAGTCAGAAGGTACTATTAAATATTTAATGCAATGCAAATAGGAAAAATCCCTGAACAGTAGTACTGTTTAAACATTCATAGGAGAATATTATAAGTAGAAGTTATATTTAACCTTCTTCTACAATGAAATAGTAATTTTTATAATTTAATAAGCGACTTTACTTATATAGACCCACCAAAGCAACAGCACTATCCAAGCAACTGAAAAGCAGTAAAATTATATTTGCATATTTTAAAAGTAAAAAGTAGTATTTGACGAAAGGGAAGTCTTCATTCACTATTTCAGTATTTGCCAACCTTGTGATAATTGTTAAAAGCGTTGAAAAAATAGGCTTGCAAACCAAGTTGTACATGCTATAATTAGGAGCAACACTGGTTATTACTCACATGATGATATTGCCTGTTATAATCCTCAGCCTGGTGTCCAAGATTACTAACAACTGATTGGCCAGACAAAACTCTGTTAATACTTCCCTCCAAAGTTGGTTCATTTGCTGCAGATCTTATTATCCTAGTAGCAAATAAGGCTTCTTCATTTAGGCAGAAAATAAAATAGAACAAATTATATTCAGAATTTTATGTCCTTTAAAAAAGTATGTATTCATGTGATCCAACCTTTAGGTATATAAATTATTCTACAACCTGAATTTTGACTGAAATATAGAAAGTTGAGAACAATGATATACTATGGAAAAGTTGGAGGGTTTTTATTTTTTTTTAAAGTAAGGAACTGATGACAAGATAAACAAAACCCAAGAGAACAACTGAAACAAGCAGCTGGATAATAAATCCTTCACAAAACAAGGTTACCCTCACTCCTCCACTTTAGAAGCAGCCAGTTATCCAAGTATACAAAAACACAAAATATTTCAAGCTATGGGAAAGATAAGACACAGCAATTTTCAAAATAGACTTTGGATTGCAGACAGTACAGAAAGAAATGCAACATTTATTTGTTGCATCAAATAACAACTTGACTGGAGTAAGAAATCAGGAAAGATCCCTCAAGAGTCACTAACATACATGGAACTGTTCACATCTCAGCCTTCTGATAGTAACTACAACTGCCATTTCAACTGCTCCTGCTTAGGAATGTTACACCTGAATAAAAACCCCACCAGACAATGATTCTCTTCCAAATCTCATGCCTTTTTAGTGTCACACACCCCTCAGAAAGGTGCTCCCTTAGCACTGATGACTTGGCAATTTCTTGATTCAATGCTATTCTCCTCCTAGCTATAGAAGAGGCCCCTGCAGAATGCAGCCAGGTGAGATTAATTTTCTGAATCACATAAAATTGAACTATCATGAACAGTTATAGCCAGAGAGGGAAGAGCAAGTGTGAATGAAGCCTGTAGTCTTATTTTCTCAATACTTGTCATTCACTTTACCACCTTCACCAGGCTGTAAAACCTCTTCCTCAGGGAGAGACACATCAATGTACTGAGGAATTGAGGTCCTCCAGTTCAACAGCTGCCACTGAAGCACCTCCCTAAGACAGCTGAATAATCCTAAACTGCTTTTCCTGACACTACCTGCAGGGCTTTTAAAAGCACTGCATGCTAGAAGTGCATTAAGCCTGGGTACCTGTAGTGTTACTTGCTCATGCCTCAGGGATAGCAAACATTGTCTGAATTAAGCTGAATAAGCTTAAGATGAATTATCTTATGAAACTCTTTGGCTTCACCCCAAAATAAAAAGTTTCCTTGCAACCCAGCTTTCACAGGATTACATTGGTATTCTCCTTTCCATAGTGTTTCCAAGAGACATGAAGAGAAAATAGGACTTCCTTTTTAGTACTTCTTTTGTACTCTAGGAAAGCCAAGATCAAAAGAAGCTGTGAACAGGAATTCAGCTTCAAACATACAAGTTAGTGAGTCAGCAAATCTTTGCATTTACTGTAATGAAAAATGTCAACTTATAGATATTAATTTTTGAACACCAGCTTTTTTTACTCTTTTGGTCTCGCTGGTGAACAATAGATAAGTCTCAAACATAGTGGTGGTAAATGTGAGTGGAGATGAAGCAAGACTAAGAAGATTCATATAAAAGTCTCTCTCACAGCTATTTCATACTAACACAGAAAAAAATCAGTACTTAACTGCATTTGAGTTTAGATTTCTCTACAACATTTGGGTTTTTTTTAATGTGAAGCATAAAAAGCAAATCTCTCTGGCTCTTAAACTCAGAATTAAAACTCTCACAACTTACAATTACCTTTAGATTTTGCTCTATCTGCAGGACTTCTGGCTTTCATACAAGTCTTTTTGAAAGTTTCTTTTGGTGTTTTCTTTTCACTGACTGGAAAAGACTGCTTTGAAAGTAAACTGGGCTTCCCATAGCCAGAACTTCTAACCATTCCATGAGGACCATGTGAAGGTTTCTTTTTATGTACAGGTGCTGGACTTCTAATATTCTTTGGTTTGGTTGACATTGGTTCTGATCTTTCATTCTTCAAGGAACAAGACCGAAGAGCCTGTGACAGAACGCATTGGTTTAAAGCAAGTTTTAGGCTCTGCTGTAGGGGTAGCATTCACCAGTGAAAACACAGAACCAGTTGCCAAAATTACAAAATAAGACTCAGGGTGATGGCAAGCATTGTTTTTAAACAAATTATGGCAAGCATTTTTTTTAAACAAATTAGTAGTAAGTAATTTTGCAGAATTGTACTACTTCAGAACTACACAAAGGCAAGTACTTTGTACTTCCTCTATTTAACTGATCTGGGAAAATGTATTTTTATTTTAATTGTACTGTACATTACAGGGTCTTTTGCTTACCAAATAAGGTAGGACACGACTAAAGGCTAATAAACACAGTGGATATAGAAACCCAGCCATGAATAAAGGAACAGTGGTAGGCAGGGGAACTCTGCTAAACATGATCATCAAAAACAAAGCACACAACTCCCAAGACCAACAGACGAAAAAGTTTAGCCTGTTTGCCCTAAAGAGCAATCCACCAGGATAAATCAGCCAAACCTCTGTCCCTACAATGCCTTTCACACACAAAAGATGACTGCCTAAAGGAATGTGAAGCTCATATAGGGGAGGCAAGGAGAAAATAATTTGGGGATGCAAGGAGAAGATTTGGGATTAGATAAATCTTGTACTGGGATGTCTGAGATGATTGTAAGAATATGCAAAATTTACAGGATCTCTAGGGAAAGAACAAAATAGAAGTAAGAAACAAGCCTGGGAAATAGAGGAAAAAAACAGATTAAAAAAGCTGGTGACATGACCATGTTGCTGGTCAGCACACTTGTCTGACTCAGCTGCACACTGACCATTGCAGCCCCTCCTATATTCTTACTGAACTGCATTTCTAATTCTTCTCTCTGTACAAATGCTCCCTGTTCTGAGCCTATTGTGCATTTACACGTGTCCCTCCAATGCTCACGTGCTCAGAGACATCACTGTCTTGAGCTGGAGATATGGCATTGCAGCAGCCTTCCACATGTTGGGCTGGGACAAGAAGAATCCCACTAGACCCAATGTACACTGGATTTGGTGACCTCTAACAGTAGCAATGGCAACATGAGAATTTCAAGAAAAACAAACACATCAATTTCTCAAATCTCTCAATTTCTTAACATCAGAGCATAATCAAGTGACAGGCAGTCTAAAAATACATACCTTTTAAAATTACTTCCATATAACAAAAATCTGGTTGGTAATACTTACTTTTTTAGTTTTGCTTCCTTGTGAAAGCAGAGAGTTTTGTCCTATTTTTTCTCTTAGTAGATCAGGCTGCACTTTACTGGTCTGAATTTCTTTCTCAGTCATCCTCTGAAAGGTATCATCATTCATACTTGTCTGTAGAAAGATGCTTTCTTCTCTGTTAAACTTTTCAACTAAGTTTTTCTCCCAAGATGTATTATTCTGGGGGTCTTCAAAGGGTGAGTGGCTAATGAGGTCATTGTCTGTGCTGCCTACCAGTTTCACAGGACTACAAGAAAAAAAGAAGTCATATATAATAAGACTTTTGCCTTTTGCTTTTCTATCACTCTGGAAAAAGCAGGACATTTTTTCTTTACGTATCAGCTGTAAAAACTGCCTGAATTTCAAAGAGCTACTAAGTCTCTTTTAAAACTCATCTTGCAGACTTAGTCATACAGATTTGCTCCTGTGCTGTGTAAAAAGAGCTGCTTCTCAGCAGCAGCTGTTTTTGTAGAGGTAGCAAAATTGGCTACAAGATAAACACCTGTAAGCCTGCAATTAACACTAATTAAAAAATGAGCAGTATTTCTGCTGAGTGCAGCTACATAAGATCCTTGAATTCATCTGCTAAGCATAAGCTGTATTTCTGACAGTTACAAGGGCTGTGCTGTCTGCTCTAGACAGAACAGTTGCAGTAAATAAGGGGGAGGTATGGAGCATAGGTTAGTAAGACTCACAACAGTGAGTCTTCATCTTTGAATTTAAGATTTGGGAGTTTGGAGAGCTAGGACAGGTTGTGAGCTGAAATCCTTGTATAGGGAAGGGGAAAGAGCAGAAGACTGGGAAGGTAGAGATCCTAGCTGTGAGAGTGATGAACACTCCTCCAAATGATTTGACAAACATTGCTGCTTATTACCTGAAGTAAGTATGGGAATCCCTAGTCTAAACCTATTAACACTGTATAATTCATTTAACAGTTCACAGCAAGTGCCATAATGCCAGTGCAGGATTTAACAAAATTTCAGTATTTAATTAGAGAAAGATACAGATAAGTTATTTAGTGAGCTGTTTTTCACAAATTGTTAGCAGCTTTAGATTGCTACAAGTATTTAAAATGCATCTTGTAATAAATACCGTTCAAGGTCCACATCAAAATTTCTAGTATTATACATGTGTCCTGTAATTGTTTTCATCAATTCTTCCACAGTAGGTAAATCTAAAAAATGAGAAACAAATACAAAACAAATTAAAAAACCACCTAGAAAAAAAATATTTGTTACAAGGACAACATTAAAAAATGTTTCATAAATGGACTATTATAGATATTACTAGTTCACTCATTTTACAAGCTTGTACAATACACGCCTTCCTTTGAGCTATTTACCTGAATCAACAGTTGACATGTTTTTTGCACAGATATCATTATTTTGTGCAATGCTTTGCCCTATGCCTTCTGAGACTGCCACTGCAGAATTGTGCAGTTTTTGCTCGCCAGTGTCCCCCAGAGACTGATCAATGTGATGATACGCCTGGTATAGCGCTTCCATGTCACTGGTGGCTTGTCCATAGGAAGTACCTGAGAAAAAAGCAGCCTTGTAAGAGGCACTACTGGATTTTCTGTTTTGGGAAACACCCCACTGGAGCCTGTGTTTCAGTTACTAGCTTGGTCTATTATGTGGGGAAAAACAGTGATATCATGTGCATTAAAAGATAATTTAAAATCTCATTTTTCCTATAAAAAGAAACAGTTGCCAAGTTATTTAGTGCCTACTAAATTATCTCATCTACAGTTTGCATTCCTCTCCCTCATTCTCCCCCATCTCAATATTTTAACACTACCAAAATTAACATGTTAAATGACTATTTGAACAGGTGCCATCACAGCCATAATCTGGATACTAGTGGCCTGTACTGTTGTGTGAAGTTTGATAAGAGAATGTATTTAATAATTCAGTTCAATGCTGTCTAAGAAGAATTTTAGATATGAGACATAACTAGAAGAGATGGTATTTAAACATAAAATTGCAGCATCAAAAACTACTTTGCAACAACCAAGTGTTTGGCAGAAACATGATTATTTCCTCCTGCTTTCAAGATTTGTTGGCAAAAGCCAAGGGCTCCATGTTTCCCAGTAATCTAAGAACAAGTGAAGACATTGGAGTCATCTATTTTAACAAAGGAAGATTTTAGGTTTTGAGTTTTGTTGTGTGGTGGGTTTTGGTTTTTTTTCTTTTTCTAAAGCACCCCTTACCTGCTTCATTCATTTCAACTGCACTGACTTCTTCAGGCTGATCATGTTCACCTGGAGCTACATCCAATGCTTCAATGGCCTTCTGAAGCTCTACAGCAGAATCTTGTGAATCAAGCAATACAACTAAGAAGATAAATGTTAAAGAAAACAAAAATTCTCTTATTTATACTTCATCACACTGGAATTAGAAGTATATCAGAGCTTGATGTCTTAAGTACACAAAAAATACTATGTAGATTATTTTATTGCCATTAGTGGAAAACCAATGAACTCTGATTACAAGTCTGAGTTCTGAGTAGGTGTAATAAATATAAAAATACATTGATGATCACCTTGAAGTGTTAATATGTAGATTATTTTTAACTATTTAAATTCAATGTATTTTCAGTAGAACACAATAAAATAAGGTGAAAAATATCAAAATAGTAAAAATCAAGTAAGCAAGTTTCAAAAAGTTCCATTTAATCTTCTTCCACTGAACAAAGTTTATATTTTACCTTTAGCCAGCATGCCAGTGTTTGCTTCTTCCTAACAAAAACAAACAAACAATTACTTTTTGAATATCAGGAAAAAAAAATTGGACAAACTTTAGAAGTTGGTCCAATACCTAAAAACAGTTTTTAGAACTTAGAACTAACCAGTTATTCATTCTCCAAGAATAGGCACCTCTCTCAAAAATCCTCCTTAGGATGCCATGAAGTTCTCAATGTGCTGTACTCTATAAACCTTTTCACAAGTGAATAGAAATTAAATGCTCCTCTGCATATTCCTGGTTCTCTTTTATTGTAATTTGAAAAACAAAAGTTAAGTAGCAGTAAGGACATTATTTACAGCTCCATTCTAACTTTTCAAACATTTACTAGAAATACCACTCTAATAAATTTATTTAAAAAGAACAAAAAAACCAAATAAGTTTACCTAGTGAAAATGAATACATGATGCTCTGTAGACTTCTTTTGAAAAAAAACCCAAATCTGAATGTGTGCTCCAGGGATGCAGCCATGTGCTCCAACCACGTGTGCTACACATGAGAAGACCTGAGCAAGCCAGTGGACAGCAGTGCCCTCACAGCTCATACAGTGAAGATTTTTGGGTCCTCTGTCCAAAGGGCTTCTCTGCACAGAATTAATTCCAGTAGTTTGTGTCACTTGCACCTCAAAAGCTCTGAGAGAATAATCACTACCCATCCTGAGGCTGAGTTTCCACCTGAGCTCATCATTTGTGCACTTCCATCCTCATTTCTTAACTCAAAGGGGAGTAAGCAGGAAACCCTGTGAAGAACTTAACCCCTTCTATGATCTAGCACAGGGAAGTGCATATCCTTAATAGAAAGATATAGTCTGAGAACCACTATATTCTTTCAGACAGGATGTATCATATAAAGATTTACTATATTTAGTTACATATTGCAGAGCTTTTAAAATTCCTGCAAGTAACAGAAACAT
This sequence comes from Molothrus aeneus, assembly GCF_037042795.1. Classification (NCBI taxonomy): domain Eukaryota; kingdom Metazoa; phylum Chordata; class Aves; order Passeriformes; family Icteridae; genus Molothrus; species Molothrus aeneus. The sequence goes on along the minus strand of NC_089648.1, from coordinate 90,033,997 downwards.
TCAGCAAGCTATACCTGTTCTTGAGGACTTAAATCAGCTTCTGACATGATGTTTTGATTCACCTGATCTCCCTCAGTTTTAAGGGTAGGTTTAGTATCTGTTTCTTCTTCAAAATCTTCACTGTAGCTACCTAAAAGAGTAAAAATAAATGTCAAACAGAATGAATACTCAAGGAAGATAAAGCACTAAGAGACAGCTATTTCCTCTTCCCCAGTGCCTCGTGTAAGAACAGCTACTGCTAATGTTACTCCTTTTACAAAGGCAACAGAAAGTTTCCAAAACTGAGTGTGGTACTAAAACTACAGTGAAAGTCACACATAATATCTCTAAATTCAAAGGAAGCTTGCCTTGTGATCAGATATGCTTTATCTCCTCAAGGTGTACTTGAACTGACCCCTTTTATTCAATTACTCTCACTTAGGGGTGCAACGATGCAATTCCAGCCCTGTAGATAAAGTACTCTGTACATTCACTTACACAGTTTTGAGGCTCAGAATCTGTAATTTGGCTTCTTATGACCTGCTCTGGTGGGCCAAAAGCCACTCTCAAGAGTAAGCACTATTTAAACCCAAGTGTGTCAGAGAATGAACTTTACAAGCAAGCCAAAGGCTTTTCCTTCAGTTACCTAGATCCTTTCACAAGTTTCAGTTCTCTTTTGCTGTATCTCTCCCACTCAGCTCCTGTGGTTAACAGGCTCCAGTGTCTGCATTATCTATAACACTTAAACCTAGAACCCTTGCAAAACCCTGGATCATAATGTGTTCTTTATGTGTTTATGGTTTACAAATACATCCTCCTTATGCTTGGGAAATTCAATCCTGACAACAGGACCTCTCAAAATTTCAGCTGAATATATAAATTTTAAAATACAATCCATTAAATTACATGAATACACACTATCATATGACAGCAATGAAGCATAAAATAAAGAGACATGACAAATGAAAGACAAATAAGCAAGAAATGTAGCATGAAAATTTTGAGGGGAAATCAGATAAGAGTAATACTGCAGATTACAGAGATTAAACTCAGGTATGAGAAGATGGCACAAAAATGCAGATGACAGTTAAGACACTGGAGTAAATCAAATTTTGACATCAGAGGTTTTTTTTTTCCATTCATGAACGATGCAGGATTTTTACTACTTTTTTCTCCCTTTTTTTTGTCTTTTGGTTTACAAGAGATTAAAAATCCACTTAAGAAAAGAAAAAGCACAGAAGCAAAAGTAAACCCCTTAACACCTCTGTATGAATAACAGCTGCACAGTCATAATGCAACAGCAGCCTAACTAAAAGGCTGATGTAAGAACTACAGGTAAAAAAAAGATTGTATTACCAGATTTCTCTTCGTGTGCAGGTTCTTCTTCTTTTTCAGCATTTTCATTTCTGAGAAATAAAATGAAAATTCTACTCTCTTTTTGGACAGCAAATAAACATACTTTTTTTTTCTTGGAACTCTACACTCTGATACTTCTTACAATTAGTAATAAAAGAAAAAATTGTAATTTGTCCAACAAATCAAATCAAAGGTAAGAAAAGTTGTAAAAGTGTCAGCAATTATTAAAGTATTTCCCAGCTAAAATTCTCAATCTAATTCTTAAAACCACTCCCTTTCTGCATTCTCTTCAACATCTACATTAACTTCTCAAAAAATATTTTTATCATCAAGGTTTGCTTCCTGTTCTGACCCTGTCATTCTGGATTAACAAAATAATTTTAAAAACCACCCACCTCTCCTTTCTTTCCCCTTTTCCCATAAAACAGAAGTTTTGCCCTTATCTAAAGCTCTCCAGAATTCTGCTCCTCCAACTGTTTTCACATCAGAAGCTGCCACTGAACTCAGCATTTTCACCAAGAGCAGCCCAAACTTCCCCTTCATCCATTCCTCTCACAGATGCTGGAACTTATTTTCATGTAACTGATTATAAATGGGTTGCCCTAGTCTGTGAAGATTAAGTATCTTTCCTCTAGATTCATTTGTAATATCATGTCTAAAGTGACACAGAATGCTCCCTGATCTATTTCCTTGTTATTATCGTTGTTACCTCTTCATTTAATTACTCCTTACAATTATGAATGTTGTTACTACTGAGTTATGCACCAGACTGTGGAGCTACATCCAGTCATCACTAACTCATGCTCTCACTTTTATTTATTAAGCTCATTTCTTTCCTTGTCTTCAAGAAAAAAAGCCAGACCACAATAAACAAACAAAAAACTGTCTGAAATTATATACAGGATACATCCAACAAGATCTCAGTGGTGATACCCAATCCACATGTGCCCACTAATACAGTCCACAACCTTTCTTCCCTCTAAATTACCGTACAAATGGTGCTAGTATGACAGAATCATTGGAATCCAGCTCTTTATTTAATCTTGAATAATCAAGAGTAGAGGAAGCTTCTCGTTCAAGCTTGGCAAAGAAGATCTCTTTTTCTTCTTGTTCTTCCAAGGTATCCAATCCAACTCCTACGATGCTTTGATTAGGCCCAGAAGCTAAAACTGAATCTAAATTTCAGAGAAGAAAATAAAATGTGTCTGTGCTCTATGTCCACACAGAATAGCCAAAATAGTTAACAACAACTACAGCCAGACTTATAAAGTATTAATGGTATCAAATCATTACAAACTAGTACTAGGAGACTTCAGTTCACGACACAGCTGACAGAACTGAAGAATCCCATCTTGAAATGAATGAAGGTAAACTGCTTTTAACGGTAATTTATTTAGATCTAGTTAACTTGACGAAATGTTGGGGTCTCAGTTCTCACCATTTGTTTCCAGGCTGTCTCTACTCAAAGATACAGCATCTCCATTACTTTTCTCAAGCTGCATCTTTTCCACATCCATGTTTTCATGACCTTCTCCCACAGGCTGTGAAGTGTTTTGCATCTTGAGAAAGTTTCCATTGGTTTCAAGCATTCCTAGGAACAAAGTTGCAATATTCTTGATTACCATCTAAAAGTTACTTGTATGACACATCATTTTTCTAGTCTCTTTCCAGAACTACCAGTTTTAATCTCGCATTGCAACTGCAAAGATGTACAGTCTCACGAGTCGCATTCACCTAATTTCCACTGATTCTATATGTAAATCTTGTTTAATTAATTAAGCTATTATAAACATTATCTTCCTATCTTTCATATCTGCACACATACCTAAAGTTCAGCATGAGTCAAATGCACCTGAATTACTATCACATTACTCATGAAAGACAATTTCACACACAGACCCTATACAGAAATTGACATTTCTTTCTTAAAACCCAGTCCATTTTATCTGATTTACTACCTCAGATCACCACAGATTTTTTTAACTTGCTAAGCCATTGGCTTGGCAGCTACATTTCATTTGTTGCTTAAAGGCTATAAGGAAAAAAATAGTAATCAAAGTCTCTTAAAAGTCATTGATGAACACCCAGTTATGCCATTCTATACATTTATGCAATTACAATTGGTAGCTGCTCTCTCCTCATTGCAATTTCACTGTTGTGAGGGTTCAATATCACAACAACAACTAACAACTTTTTCCTGGCTCTCAGGCAGAACACTGCCATATCTACTTCCTTATGGAAGACTAAAAGCCAGATATCGCAGGACACTCCTACTTCAAAAAACTCCCTTCTGCCTGCCTGCAAAACACACAGGTTTATACTCAGATTCTGAATAAGTTCTCATTGGAGGCGGGATAGGAGAAAAGCTGCTTATGCATTTTATCAAATGACACATGAAGTTATTTAACAGTTCTCACAGAAGGGAACATAAACTAAGTCTGTTTTTTCCAACATGAATTGTCAGTTGGTAACACTCAGAATTTTTTGTCCTGCCTGGCCACATGATGTTGAGATGTAGCTGTGTCCTTGTACTGAGCACACCAGAAGGGTGAAGATACTGACAACAGCTCATTTCCTGCTGCAGGAGACTGGAGGAGATCCATACATCAATTACACTAAATCAGTCTTCCATGTGCTGACCAAGTGCTTCAGCTCTGGGATCTTCCTCTGTTCTCTACACAAGCCCATACAAGTCCCATTTAAAAATGCCATACTTGCCTATATCATGACAATGGACAATCCTTTCCCTTTGGTACTGAAAATGTACTTAGGGTGAGGGAAGGTGGGAAAGTAGGAGCCTCAACACCTTTTCCCTCCCTACTGGGCAGCCCTCAGCATGTCCATTCTGATTGTAAGAGCCTCCTTTTTAAAAAAACGGAATAGGTTTATTTTCTGGATTTTGATGATAAAGTTCCCTTGCATGTCTTTTTGGGAGGCTAAGTGTAGAAGATTCCACACCTTGGAAATCCCCATCCCTGTATCTAACCTCAGCTCTCTCCTCAATATAGAGCTCTGACTGACTTGCCCTGCATGCAACAAATAAATGTCAGAGACATTGTCTAAAAGGCAAGCTCCACATGTATAGAAAGTTAATGCCGAAATAAATACATGTTGCTACATTGAAAAGCAGAAAATGGAAAGCTCAAAGTGCTGAAAAGAAGTAAAAAACTACAAATAGCCCATTTCTTAGGTAGCCAAATGCAGTAATTTAAAGTAATTTACTCAGATGCACTCTATTCTAGTTATCAAGACAGCAAATAGGAGTCTGTTTGCAGCTGGATCACAAGTTTTTTGCAGAGCTTTAGATTAGCCATACCCTCACCAGACCTCCAACACCCTATTTTTGAATGAGAATATATTAGCAGAATCAAATGGTAACTGCAACTGACCTCCTATCTAGAGATTTGCAAGAAAGGAGAAAGGATTATACAACAGTAAAAAAACCCAATTAGAATGTTTAATAGAACAAAAGTTTAAAGAAAACATTTTCCTGTGTTTTTTAAATTTAAATCATCTGATATAGAGTGAAATTTCTCAGCAGATGTACAATGATCTTGGAGGCTTCACAGGGTTTATGTAAGCTATCTAATAATTTTTAAATATTTTGCTAGTTAGGGTTTGAGTCAAATCAGAAGTTTTTTTAAAAAGCACCTTCCTTAAAAATCAAATACTGTTTCTGCAGCTATTAACTTTGCAACTTAGCCATTCTCAACACCCACACACACCACTCACGGCTAGTGAAGGCAAGAATATTTGTTTTCTCTCACCCTACACAATCTGGACTCTGAGAAACTTATCAAACCTGGAGAAAATATCAACTCATATGGATTTAACAGTCTCTTCATTGTGTTTTTGTGTTTGAACAGTCCCATGGATTTCAGTGAGGTTAGCAAGAGCCATTTGTTTTTGTGGAGTGGGTATTACTTCTCTTAAAAGCTCCTTAAGTAGTTATCTTGAATGCCAAAGATTTCACTACCTGTATGTTTCTAAGCAACATTTTGTAAGGCTAATGATATATGGTATTCTTTTTTTCAAGTACAGCCACTTGAATTAAAATAAGAACTTGAGTTTCACTTTGAGTATTTATAATGACCATACTTGCAGAGAAACATTTAAAAACAAAGGACTCAAACTGATAATAACAAACATCTACCTCAAAAAAGTAACTTCTTTTTTTCCTAATCTGACCAAGACTGTCAGAATTGAGTCATTTTACCTTTTTAATACCATAAAAATACAGTAAATTTGTTACCCTCAGAATTGCATGGACTGTCAGAAGCGAGGGCTCCTTCTTCTTTGTTTAAGTACGAATATTTCTTGTCCTTATGAAATTTTTCCAACATTTTGGATTTAGACAAAGCCTTGCTGCGAGATGCACTGGAAGATTTAGAGGGAACTACTTCTAAGTGTCCATAAGCATTATAAATTTTAATGCATAGTGGACAGGGAATAAAGAGAAGAACAAGATGTGAGACTTCAAAGTCTTTCAGACACTTCTGAAAAAGTAATACAGTTCAGTTTCTTGTACACTGAATTACTTCTAATTTTCTACCTGTAAGTAAAAATTAAAGTAAATACTTATAACTTCTGGAAATAGAACTACTCTTCTCTATCCTTTTTTTCTTATTTTTAAAAAGATTCTTGATACAGGTACACTTTGTATTCAATTACACTGTTCTAGAAGCTCAATAAATGACCTGAAAACAAAGAAAACTAGTAAAATTACTTCAACAGTAAAAGGTTTTTACTCCAAGGTTTGAAAGGAAGCATGTAGGCTGGTACAAAGAAAAGTGGGAAAACATAGGTACATCAGTATAAATTATTACTGTCTTTATCACTGTCAGATATAAGAACTGCATTTGTTTGCTCTAACCCTTGTGGGGACTTACTCAGCAGCAAAGCAAATTCCATTCATGTTAGCAGAATTAAGTTTTAGATAACAGCACCTATGCTGAAAACTGCTCTCAGGATCAAAGAATCATTGAATTTTGGGTTGGAAAGGACCTTAAAGAGCATCCAGCTCCAATGCCCCTGCCATGGGCAGGGACACCTTTCACTAGACCAGATTGCTCACAGGCCCATCCAATCTGGCCTTTAACACTTCCAGGGATGGGGCATCCACAGCTTCTCTGAGCAACCCATTCACTGTCACAGCAAAGAACTTCCTCCTAATACCTAATCTAAAGCTACTCTCTTTTAGAGTGATATTATTCCCCCTTGGCCTGTCACTACATGCTCTTGTCAAAAGTCTCTCTCCATCTTTCTTGCAGGCTCCCTTCATGTACTGCAAGGACACAGTTGAGTCACCCTGAAGTCACTTTCCTGGGCTTAACAAAGCCAATTCTCTCAGCCTTTTCTCATAGAAGAGGTCCTCCACCCCTCTGACCACCTTAGTGGCCTCCTCTGGACTCCTACAGCTATACTACAGCCTTCATCTACCTTAGGCTAGCCAGATGGTCTGTGTTGGATTTTGCCATGTTAAAATTGTCACAGTGGAAGAGGCTTCAGAATTGAGTAATTCTGATAAAACTCTTATTTATGGGTCTTTTGAGTTCACCTCAACACAAGATAGAGTAGGCTAGGACATCAAGCCAAATACTTCTGCTACTTAGAACAGGAGTATGGGGATATGTGACCAGACCTTAACACAGCTCAAACATCCAAGATAACTAAAGGAAGCTGGTGCAGCAAGAAGAGAAATTGAGAGAAATCCATTCTGATACAATGCATAGGTCCATTATTCTCTCAACTAATGAGGAACTTCACTAGCAAGGCAATACTCCTCTAAATCTATATTCTCCCACACTTACTGGGAAACTAGAAGTGTTTTCAGCATACCATCTATTACAAATAATGCAAACACCTGATACCTTTTAAAACAGTAATTTGAAATAAGTACAGAGGTCCTCCTATTCCATTAGTATTAGCCCATCCTATTAGTATATTTCAAATAATCCTGATTTGAGAAATAAATTCATTTTTAGTATTTATCTCCCAGACCTAGATGCTTTACACCTATTCTATGCAAATGAGGCTTATGAAAACATATACATACATTTTCTAGACTGCACATACATTCTAGAAAACTAGCACAGGAGATGTTCTATAGTCTACAAACTACATCACCAACATGATCCAAAGACCAAGTGCCAAATATTACATTTTCATGGCTCTCCAAAACATTACTGATCTGCTTGAATTTAACACCAATGCCATGCTTAAATCAGGACAAGTTAATTGCTGTTGTCTTTTATACAGAAGTATTTAATGGATCAATGCTTATAATTCCTACTTATTTGCTGGAGTTTCTTTTCAGATAACAAAATGACCCACATAAAATGCTGAATCTAAAGTTACACTGACTAAAATAATCCTGCAGTGCAGATTAAACAATTTAAGTTTTTCATTTATACTAACTGCTGTCTCCATTCCAGGGGCAGCATGCACAAAGCAGCACATTTGTAAGCAAAGGGAAAAGAACTACATCAACAGAAAATAAGTAAAATGCTTATCTGACTGCTATCTTTGGAATTAAACAAGTAGAACAATGAATATTAATATTTCTCGAGTATGAAATGCAGGAAGTATAACAGACATTCTATTTACTAAAGATGTAGTAAATAGGAAGTACATTAGTACTTAGTACATTTTGTTCAGATTTTTGAAGTTATTTCCCCCTTTCCCCAGGCTGACATGAAATACTGTCTGTCCTACTATATCACTATATGTAGGGATATATAATGCTACAACAACTGAGCAAAAATTCACACAATTATTAATTTCTTTTGAAAATGATAAAAGAAGTATGTGGCAGCTTGGTCAAATGGACAGTTTGCTAAGGATTTTCTACAGAAAACACACTAATAATACAAGGTTGATACTGAATAAATATACCAAAACATATTTAATCAAATACCAGACTGGGAATGGGGACTCTTTTGTTCAGTATTTTCCACTGCTTCAGCATGGCTTTCTGTCAGTTTCTTCTCTTTTCTCACTTTAACAAATTTTATTTGAAAATCTTGAAAAGACAAACAGCAGGAACAGACATGCAAGCAAGACAGGACAGGAATTCTTAGTATCCAATTTCTTTTTATCATTTAAATGACAAAAGCAAGTAGAAAGGACATCACCTAAGTCTCCAACCTGTCCAATATGGAAGACAGTGTCTTGAATCATAATTTGCACATTCCAGTTTAAAGCTGAAGAGCAAACAGTTTAAACTAGAATAACTCATGGAGTTATTTTAAAATGTACTTTATACTTCTCAGTGAAACAGGCTATTAGTTTAACTCTCTACCTATTTCCTGGGACTTCTGCAACAAGATGCCTTGGGAAAAAAAAAAAAAAGAACAGACAACAAGTAAGTGTAGAGCACATATTTAATCTTCTTCTCTTTGTCTTTCAAGAAAGTGTGACATAGATAATGAAGTAACTCAAAACCTCAAACTGCAAGCAACATATCAGCTTGGTGTATTACACTAGCTAATTATCCAGACTTTCTTCAGATAACATTATCTCTAAACAGTCATACCCAAAGACATCAACTTATACATATGGAGCACACATTTGTAATGAATGCACTGCCACACTGTGGGTGAAGGTAGATTTAAGCATTTATATAAGTTTGATTCATGATGATAACTTTAAAAACACTAATTTTGTTTTTAAAGTTGTTTTGTGATAAAACAACTTTAAAAACACTTCTATTAGCTGATAGTCTATTGACTATGTCCTATCTGCAACGAATATGAAGGTTCCAGCCTAGAAGGACACACAAGGGTCTCAAAAAAATTTTGAAGCATGCTGACATTACACTTTCCTGAAATTAAATTTAGTTTATTTTCATGTTTGTTAGCATCACAGCAGTGTTACTACTTTCTCCCATAAGAAAATATTTTGCTATTTAGGAGATGTTTACATATAACCTTACAAAGAACTACAAGTCTAAATCATCTTCTCAGTCATCCAGTGCAGTAACTTAGATTGCAACGTTGCTGTGCCATCATCCACCGTTATTAGTTTGAGCAATACACCACACAACAAACACATGCTGAGAATATTAGACATGGCAAAATAGTATTTGACAAAGTACTTGGAAGCACACAAGAAAAACAGAGAGATACACAGAGGAAAACATGAGCAGTTCTGGAAGCCTATCCACACTGAATTCCTTACAGTCACCCAACCTGTCATTTTTAAACACCACAAATATATCTACATGAAGTAAAATCATAGCCACATAAAACTGCAGAGGAAAACTCAATTTATCCCAAAGGTGGTCAAGGTGGCCTCTGCAAATGGCTCTCTTTTGACTCTAGGTTAATTGCCCTTCAACTAGACCCTACCTTGCAGAAGGGGATTCATCATAGCACACATTTTGCAACTGATACCATTTACAAGTGTCCAGTGTGACAAATATATCCCTTTCCTCCTGGGATGCCGCAACCAGGAGATCCACTTCATTCCATGGAGTTACCACCTTCTTGCTAAGACAGAAAGTGGAAGGCCCTCTAGCAGGAATTAAAGGCCCCTCTGCTTGGCAGTATTAAAGTAGTAGGTGGGATATGGCTTATTGCATATGCCCCATGAGTGTGCTATTCTATGCAGAGTGGTGACAGAGCAGTAAATGAAATAAAACTAATAATCTGCCTGGCAAAAACGGTGCTCAGGGAAGAATTCTGTGCACGGATCTGGCACACTTGGCGTTCGCTCCTATATTCTCAGCTTTGTTATGTCCAACTGCCAAGATGTTGGATCTTGGAGTCAAATTGCATTACACACAGATTACTTTGAACTCCCTCCAAAAAAACCCCCAAAAACCATCAACAGTATGAATATGAACAGGCTAGCTTCTTTTGCATGTAAATTGATTCCATACTGGCAAAACTGGGGAGGCTCACCTTCTGAATGTTTTTCTGTTAAATGAGAAGCTTTTCTTAAGAGACACCTTGAAAAGTTTACCAGGTATTTCACACATCAGTAAAGTGTAGATAAAGTTTGTTCCAGTTCTAATAGCTTTATCTCTAGTTAACCTGCACAACTGATAAGATATTCTTAATTTTAAAAACAACAGTGGTAGAAATTGATTGGATAGAACATCTCAATATAATCACATTGTTTCTGGTGACTCTGTTTTTAATTTTACTTAATCCACACAAGCACTGTTCTCTAAAACTTGTAATCAGCCTGCCCTTTAGAAACCTATTTCAGTGTGTTTTCTACCATAAGTATCAAAGTTGGGTTGCCTCAAGCATCTCAGAAAAACCATGGAAACGTGCTGAGCTTCTAAGTCATCAGAATTTTCTTTGAGAGTATGTAGAAAAATGAAGTCATGGTAACCTCTTCCTTCTCACATTGCCCAGCAAGAACACTCCATTTTTACATTATTTGAAAAGCTGAAAGGAAATCATCATATATCATATATCATGACCACCTGATAAGAATTTTCTCATATCCATCTGAGTTTTACATCAACATCTTAAAAGGCCAAGACAGATAAGAAGTCCAGGTACCACCTATTAGGATTAAGCCTAAATGGCACAACTGCTGACTAGGATTTGACCCCTCACTAAGATGACACTGACAGATAGTCTTAAAATCTGAGACTACCAGTAGTATTTTAACTCTGTCAGATGAAAAAAATTATTTTTGTAACTTTCTGTTAGGGTCCACTTGCAATTAATACAAATAATGAAAATTAAGAAACCACCAATTACTACAAGAAGAAGAGGGCAAACATCCTGTGGAAACTCACTACTATAGGTTTTACTACCCAACAAGAAGACAATGTCGAAAATTAAAAAACATAGAGGTGGAAAGCTTGCAAACAATTATATATTTTCTTCCAGCACTATGTGACTGTGTCGATACTGAACCAGCAATCATGTCATCACAGCCCATTTTGCCTTGAGCCACAGTTCTTGGCAAGGGAAATGTTGAGAATACTGAAGACATACATCTTGGATTCAGCTGGTGTTGAAAAGTTTTTCTTTCTTTGTGCTTTTCCAACCTACTACAAATGTTGAAGTTAGCACACGTTTATACAAACTGGTCTTTTTCCACTACAGTTTTGAAAACAGAAAACTATAAAAAGTCAGTATAAAGAACAGGCTGGCTACAAAACACATATACAAATATTTCTGCGAGTTTGTAAATTATATTTTCTAATTATTTTACTATTGATAATGTGCTTATTTTTTACAAGTTTGATTAATTCAAAAGCTACAGAAAAAAACCCATCAGACAGCTTGCATACAGCTTGAATATGAATCATTAAAAAATACAATTCTATTTGAATTTTATGCTTTACAAACTTGCACTGTAACCTTCTAAAACACTTGAGTGGCATCAGCTTAATCTCAAACCAGGCCTAACATGCCTGGTATGAGAAAGAACTAGCCTGACCCCCTCTGGCCAAAACATTGAAAAACTTTAAATTTACCACCATCATCCGAGTCTTCCTCAGATAACCACCAGGGCACTGAATCCTTTTTCTTCTTTTCTTTTTTCCTGGGCTGTCCCAATTTCTCAAGAATGCTGGACTTTTTCTTTGGATTTCCAAGTGAATCATCTGAAAAAGACTGAATAAATTGCATACTAGATTAAAGAGAGCTTTTACATGTTTACATTGTTTCAGTCACTCAATTCTGGACTTCTGAGTCCAGATGCCTCTCATTACTCCCCACTGTTTGCCATTTTTGTATATGCATGACAAAACTGATTAGGGAACAATAACTATATTCATATGGAATAAAAATGTATATTTTAATAATCCCACTGCCAGAATTTGTATATATTAAAAGTGGAATTCTTCAGAGAATGTAAGTTAAAATGAACAGCATAATCAGCTCTTTTTCAATTAGTTAAGACATATAAGAACCAAAACTTGGACTACATCCCTGAAGATAATGAAGTAGAGCAGAAACAATTTTACCTTGTCCTTGCTTTGTATGTGAACATTATTATTTTTTAAATATTAATATTAAAATTAATATTAAATTATTTTTCTAAAAATAAATGTGCACTAGCAACATTCTGGCTGCCAGCAAATCAGATTTCAGAAATTTATTTTATACTTTGTATTCATGGAATATAATAGAAATACCAGAGCCATTCCTACACAACTGTATATTAAACTTTCATATGTGTTAGTCATCCATGCTGATTTTGACTGACGGCTTGAATCAATGGAAAAAGAATCCTCTGAGTATGGACACCATATGAATTTAAGTTACTGATAAGTAACAGGAAGGAGAAGACAACTAACCTCTGCTCCTTTCTTTTAATAAAGCTCTTTATGGCCTACAGCAGGCTCAGAGTCACAATTAGCTATCCACACACTGAACAAGGAAATATTCATTAAACTATTGCACTGCACCCTTATGTTCTACATATTCTTTCTGCAGCAAACTGGGGTTAAGGGGAATGGAATGATTTTAATCTAAATTTTTAGTTACAACTGTTAAAGCCAATTGTCCTAAAGTGTCTTAGAGAATATGGTGCACAGACTTAGTAAAAGCCATAAACGGTAAGCAACAAAGAATTCACATATGAAATGCATCACATGGGAAAATTTCAAAAGCTTCACCTTTGTAATAGTCACAAATAAGAAAATCTGATAGTATAAACCCAGCATTAGAGGCAACAGGATTGTGGATACTTAACATGGAAAACACAAGGGTATGTTTTATTAAAACAAGCCTCTGCAATCTACTGCCTCCTATTACATTAAAAACACTGCCATAAAAGCCTACTTTTACTATATGACTAAAATTTCAACTTCTTCATTCAAAAATCAAATGTCAATTATATAAAACTATAATTTAAGGAAAAATAATTGTAATAAAATATCCTTATTAGTATCTCTGATGAAGAACATCTTTAGAGCTTTCAGTTTCACTAGAGAAAACTAAATGTCTGTCATATATCTTAGAAAGAAAGAAGTGTTCTGAGCCTTGCACTTAAAAAAACCCACAATTTTAATAAATTATAAAACTGCTAGACAACAGGATGTATTGCAATTTCTCTAAGTTGGCTCTGTGACATTGAACAAAACAGCTTTAGATTTCTAATAAATATCCCATTAATAACAATTTCCTGACACTAGTCACAACACAAGTACTAGTGCCATTGTCCCCAAAGGTCAGACTGCCTCCTGCTAGCTGGAAGCACTGACAGGAGCTTGATTCAAGCAAGCTCTGTTATCACTTGCTGTTTCTTTTACAACTAACAGTATCCTCTGCTCTGCAAGTAGAACTTCAGTGAATGCTCACTCTCCTTAGTAGATTGTAACTAAAGAACCTGCAACTCCCACAGGCTGTGCTCAAATTCTGGAAACTTTCCACGTCCAGCCATCTTGTCAACTGCAGACAGTAAAGGTGCAGCAGCTGGGAGAGAAATGCTGACACAAAAATACTGCTGCATTTTTCCCAGCATATCAGTTGTCCCAACAGCAAAACTTCCAAATTTTTTTCCTTCCTTTGAAAAAAAGGAAAATCAACCAATCATCAATTAATTTTTTGGACTCATAATGACTTCTCAGCACCAGTAATCACACCAACTTCTTCCTTCCCCTCCTTCATAAGAGAGCCTCTCAGCCTTTCAGGAACACAGACACACAGAAAGTGTCAGTTGTTTAATCTCAGCATTGATAAAAGCCTAAAGAGGCAGTTTTAAGAACTAGAACAACTACATAGCACATCATCAGCTTACCACCTCCTTTGCATGTGAAGGAACTTAAAAAAGGTAGGTAATGCAGAATTTGATCTAAACCACTCAGACTTTCATGACTAGTTGCCCTAATTAATACATAAACCCAGAATTTTTTAATTAAATAAGTCTACTCCAAAATATGCTTTTATTACACAATTATATGTTAATCTATATGATCTTTTAATAAAAAGTTAAAATGCTTCTCTAACATGGCTTAATGTGCAGTGCTTCTCTTCCAGATACCATTCTACTGATATTCGAATAAGGATGGTATAGTCTTTCCTTTTGAAAATCTTCCTTCTCAAGAATCCATGAATATCAAGTAGAACAAAGGTCAACTGAAAATACTAGAAGCAGACAACAGCTTTTTCACATTGCTTTGAGTCATCAAAAAAGGGCAATTAATTCAATTAATTGAAGCACTGTGTATTAGAAAGACTTCCTCACATAGCACATACCAAGAGAATATCACAGCAAGCACTGAAAACCTGGAGCTAAACCAGTATGACAGATGATGCTCAAGGGAAATCCATTTGACAATAGGAGGAAGCACACCAAAACAAGATACTGATGGTGAGGAGTGGATGTACAACAGGAACACAGACAGTGGAGGAGGAAGGATTATGGGAAGAATTCTGGATGACAACAGGGTGTCTTGGCAAGGGGCTGGGAATAAGCATGACCAGGCAGAGGGAATAATTAAAGGATTTATCCTACATGCAGTCATTGTTATTACACACTTGTGTTTCCTTCTGTATAATAATAGTCTTGAAAACCCACTGATAGCTTTTAAAGTTCAGTGTATGTGCCAAAAGACTTAGTTTAATCCTCATATTAGACCTGCATCATCCAGCTGTATATACAGTCTTTCTTTTAACTTCCTATGTTTTAATCACAAACATACATACACAGCCTCACCCCAAACACAGATTCATTAAGAGTTATTTAAAAGGGAAAAATTCTGCTCCATTTCCTCTTTAAAAGATTTGCTTCAACAATATTAAGTCTGCTCCAATCTACTGAGAAACAGATTTTATTATTCCCCACCTGCTGCGACACTCTCAACACAAACATCACCTACAAACAGATTTCAAGAAATGGACCACATCAGTTTCTCATCTTTCTAGTATTAAAAGGCCAAACACTTTTTATAAAAAACAAAAGCAAGGAGAAGGACATAGCAGAAGATGCCTGTGTAAAAATAACAGAGAGTAGAGAACATCATTGTTCTCTGGGTCTAGATATCAGATTATCTGGTATCTAGCTAGCAAAAATCACAGTGCATATTTTTAAAAACTGGATTAGCAGTTTGAAAACAGTTTTGGATTGAAATTTAAAAAAAAATTAAGACATGAATTGTTAAAGTTACATTCTCTGGGACATTCCAAATGCCACGTAGAATAATTCAATAGTCATATGAATTTTTTAATGAGCATCCTCAATGTGGGCAGTAGCTGAGGGGGAAGAAGAGTGTGTCAAATGAGGAATGGAATACTAGAAGGAATCACATGCAGAGTTTTCAAAGATGTGCATAACAAATAAAAGAATAAAACTCCTTTCTCTTCCCCAGAGCAGCTCCCTCTGTAACAACCGTAAGTAAAGAATTTTGAAAGAAATGCAAAGACTAGTTTTCTAATTTTACTAACATTAATAATTTCAGTGAGTTCAAGAGTGCTAAGTTAGTTACATCATTAAATTAAATTACTTTTCACAAGTCATTAAATTGTAACACAGCCTCTACTTAAAAAAAAAAATTCATGCATACATTACATATAACAGAGACTCCACAAATATTCTCTGCCATCACTAGTTATGCTTATATACAGAATTAAAATCTAATAAAGGCCTTATGTAGCAGTATTTATGTTTTAGGGTTACCACACTGTGTTCTGACAGACCAGAGGGCAAGTTCTGAAATTAAAGGTCTACTTGCATTGAAAAAAACATAGCTAGTCAGGGCATCTCAATCATGTCTGATTATTCTTAGCTTAAGTCACAACCCACAGACTTGCATGATTTTGCCACTACTCAAAACCATGAAGCACCATGAGGAATTAAAGGAATCTAATTCAAATTTTCTAATCACTACAACATGCTTCATTTTATAAATGAATTTTTAAATATAATTGAGTGAAAGTAAGCACTGCACAGAAAAATACAGAAATTTTAAAAATGTAGCTTGTGTTTGTATACAGGCAGATTTTTTTAACCTCATTTTCAATTATACATCAATTTGAAGCTTCTGGTACTAAGTAGCACCAACAATAAAACTGAAACAAATATCAAGAACCAAGGGCTCTTTCTGAAGATACAACCAGGCAATGACAAAAATATTTATTTAATTACAAAACTCTTCTCTTGATTTCAATACAGCAAAATAGTATGAATTTGGCTTAGCAATTAAGACCCATAGATAAGACAGCTATGTTAATTATGTCATAAAAGGAGAGCTGAATCTTACATTTCATATTCTTCCATACTCAATTTTCCCCATTTTTTAATAGAGAATAGAGATGTGAGCTTGCTCTCAAACATACCTCTTTCAGAAACTCTTCAAACTGCTCATCTAATTCTTCCTTTGAAAATCGATGAGCCATAATTTGCAGCTGGATTTTACCTTCCAAACAACTGAGTCTAAAAACTAAAATTTAAACTGAAGTTAATTAAATGCATTCTGAAATTGATGTAACCTAATAATTTGCTTGAATAGAGCTATTAGCAAAAAAACCCCAATCCAAAACTTGAGAGATGACAAACATCATTCTCCCATCCCTTATAAAACTATTTACTGAATGAGACAATCAGCACAAATGTATCTAGATCACCCAAATTCCTTACAAGCAAAATACTCATTTCCAAAACACCAGCTTCAGCATCTAAACTTTGAAGGATAAAGAAAATAAGATTCACTTCAGCATCTTTACATTTTTCTTCAAAAATCAGCTCTCTTAGCAACCAAGCATTTTTTTAATAATCAAAAGAGAATCTATTGCAGTAATATTTTCATTTTAAGGGTTTTTAATTCCTTTCTATGTTTCTTCTCCAACACTGGGAACATCTGGCACTGTTAGTTTTGTTTCATCATCTCTGCTGTGCTTTGGATTTAGTAAACAATAAATACATGTAAATCTTTTTAAGGTTAGGGAATGGCATTTGGTTTGATCTGCCCTGACAGAGAAAGCCAATGACACTTGCCCCCCCTCTCCTTCCCCTAAGTCTGCATCAACTTTTCAGGTATAAAATATGCCCAACAACCAAAAGGCTGTAAAGCTTTTGTGTATCACACTGCTCAACACATATGGCTGCCTTCAAAACTGCATATGTATGGCAGCATTAAACGGCACTAGCATCTTCCAGCCCGAGAAGTGTGATGTAAACATAAAAGGGCTAAACATTTGCAAAAGTGCTTTTACCATTAAATAAAACTTCTCCCAGTATGGAGCCCACTCAGTACACAGGACTGTTACCTACCTAGTAAATTGATTTTGACAGGCGAGTTGTGACAACTGTTTCCTGCTTTCACTCCTTATCCATCCATAGACCACCCGACACTTTGGCTTTGGCAGTTAAAAAAAAGAAGTTTTATAGCAGACTGGCCAGGCGTTGAATTCAGCAAGATACCCTTATGTAAGCATTTGGACAATATCTCTGAAAACATGGTAAGGAGATTAGGAACGTTACCTCTCAGGGCACACATAATCCAGTATCCTTTTATACTTTCACATCAAAGCACACTCGATGTTAAACGCAGGATGCTTTAGCAATTTACTAACTGCGCCAGCTACTTTAGCAAGTGGGGAATATTTAATTCTAGCCTTGCCAGAAAAACCAAGTGATTCTCCTGACATTATCTTTACTTCCCATTAAAATGACGGCTTTCTTCTGCCTACCTTCTAATTACATCTTTTATAAAAACTAACAATATGTAACTTCAAGGACAACAAACATATTTACAATTTCGGTAACAGAAGATCATAGGCAAACATTAACCTTAGCAAATATACTTTTCAGCCATATCTTCAGAGCTGGCGGCTCACAAATGACTTCGTGCACAAAACAAAGGCGGCACTTGCTGGGATACATGCTACAACACAGCCCAAAAAGCGGAAGTTTTGAGGAGGTATGGCTAAACCACGGGGATGGAGGAAAGCTTAAACAGCCTAACACATTTCGCGTAACCTTTTAATCATCCCAGCCGTGACCCCATCCTCTTCCTCCTCCGGCTTTCCCTGGAGCACACGCGCGGCGGGCGCAGGGCAGCGCGGGGCTCGGGGGCGCAGGGCAGGGCTCGGCTCCAAGGCCCGACGGGTGCCCCGGGGAGCAGCGGGAGAAGGAATTGGCCGCGGCTCGGAGCCGTGCGCTGCCCGGGCACCGGGCCCGTACCTGCACCGCGCCGGGCCCCGCTCAGCCACGGCGGCCCCGCTCGCCGGCGGCGCGGTTGCCCGGGAAACCCTCCCGGCCACCGTCCCGCCCGCAGCAGGGACCGCGTCACGTGATTCCGCCAAATCCATCCGCTTTCCTCTGCCCCGCCCGCCCCGCCGCGGGACGCACGTCACCGGGGCGGCCACGCGGGACGGGAGGGGGCGGGCCGGGGTGCCATGCCCGCCGCGGGACACGCGAGGGGACAGAGACGGGGACGGGGACGAGCATGAGTCCGGGCGCCATTGATGGGCGGCACTGGCGGAAGGGGACGGCATGGGGAGCGGCGCCCCCTGGCGGGCGGGGGTGGTCTCTGAGCGGTCAGGGCGGACGGGGTTGGGGAGGTGGCGATTCCATGTCCGACCGTTCAGGAGCCAGCATGGGCCTGGGGGGTTTCCGTGTCCGAGCACTCAGGAACCAGTCTGAGGTTGGGGGCTTTCCATGTCCGAGCGCTCAGGAACCGGACCGAGATTGGGGGGTTTCCATGTCCGAGCGTTCAGGAACCAGTCTGAGGTTGGGGGCTTTCCATGTCCGAGCGTTCAAGAACCAGCCTGGGGTTGGAGGGTTTCCATGTCCGAGCACTCAGGAACCAGCCTGGGGTTGGAGGGTTTCCATGTCCGAGCGCTCAGGAACCAGTCTGAGGTTGGAGGGTTTCCATGTCCGAGCGTTCAGGAACCAGTCTGAGGTTGGGGGGTTTCCATGTCCGAGCACTCAGGAACCAGCCTGGGGCTGGGGGGTTTCCATGTCCGAGCGTTCAGGAACCAGCCTGGGGTTGGGGGGTTTCCATGTCCAAGCGCTCAGGAACGAGCCTGGGATTGGGGCATTTCTATTCCGAGTGCTCAGGAACCAGCCTGGGGCTGGGAGGTTTCCATGTACGAGTTCAGGAACCAGCCTGGCCTCGCATCTCACCACCTCAGCGGGCACTGAACGCCCTTAGCAGCTCCAAGACCCCGCAGTCACACGGTCGGAGCAGGTTTCCTTCTGCCTCCACCCCAAGCACTTCTCCAGAAGTCGGGCAACTGATCTTCAGGAAAAGCAACAAGAAAAGGGTTAAAAGTGTGTTTAATTCCCTAATGCAAGGGTCAAACTCAAAGCATCCTTTCTCGCTTTTTCACAGAAATCCCTTTCTAAAGTTTTCCTAATGTTTTCAGCCTTAGATGTCGGCCGTTGTGCTTTTAATGCATTTTAGCACATCTCTGGAAATGTTTAAAACACGCAGGGAAATTAATGACCCCTGTTTCCCTGACCACTGCCTCTCAAATAACCACAGAACAATTGCAGTCTGTGCTTGCATGTGCTCTCCAGCAAGGGTCTGTCAGTTGTGTTTGTTGTGAGAGTCACGTTGCTTCAGGAATTTTTATGCCAGCATTTAGTAAATGGCAAAATAAAACAAGTTCACTTAAGAATACAAATGGACATTGTTCACACACGCTCGCGCTCACACACACACGTTTTGATTCTCTGTTCAGCAGACTTGGAACGAAAAGATTTTGAAAGGAAATTTTCTTCAACGAGTGTTGGATACTCATTGCAAGTGAGAAACCAGTTAAAGTCCTATTACTGCCTCTCATTTCCTGTTAGCTTGAGAGATAAAGACAGTGCTTCCAATATGGCCTTTATGTATCCCAGATTTTTTAATGCTAGCATAAATTATAGTTTAAATTCAAAGAAGCAAAGAAATATGGGCTCTGTATTTTCCACACAAGTCTACAGGAATTAGTTTGCTAAAGGTGCTGCTGCACTTCTTTCAATCAGACCTATTGTCTGCAGATGGAGTATTATGTTTCTATTTGCAAAGTATTTTTTTCATCTTTATGTGCAACTTCTGCTGCTGTCTGTGGGAAATGTGGGAGCTGATCAAGGACAGAATGCCCCATAAACTAATATACTAGAACAATTTGTTACACACGACAGCCCACTGATGGTGAAAACATCAATTTCCAACATTTACTCTTTTCTCTTGTTGCGTGAAAAAGCATGGAGTGAGGCATGAGAATTTAAAAAGAAATACGGAAATTAATTAAAAGAATGTCAGTCATGCTTCATGCCTTGATCCTGCTCAGATTTAAGCCAATGCAAATTTTACTATTAACTTCAAAGTGATAGCTGTGACATCATTCATTGATCATGAGAGTTACTTCATATATGATCAAATAATCACATCAAGGGCTCAGTCCTTCAAGCTGCTAAAAACTGTTGCACATTGAAGCTTTTCTGTTTGCTGAAATATGTTCAAAGAGCCTTGTACAAAGTATAGAAAAATGTGCAGAGGGATCAATGCTGTTGGAAACCTCAGTGCCCATATGGGAAAGAAAAAAATCTAAACCACTCTTGATGACTGTGGTGGAGAAGAGGCATTGCCTGGTGTTGAAATGTCATCCAGTGCATTCAAATAACATGCACAATAGCCACTTAAAAGATTTTCATTTCCTTCTAATGCCATCCAGTTGGAGCAATTTTCTCAAGAGCTCTTAACAGCAGAACTTAAAAAATGGGAGACCGGGGCTAGCCATGAATTTCAGCCAGGAACATGGCAATTTGGGCAGCAGTGCTAATAAGGCAGAAGGATGGGTGCAAATGCTAAAATAGATCCTGCTGGACAGAGCCCCAAATTATAAGGTAAATTTCAGGCTCTGCTAGCATGGGTGGGAAGCCTTTGTTGGCTTCTATGAAACCAGATTTTCCTGCTGTAGTCATTGGCTTTTCATTTAAATATGTGGCATATGCATACATAGTACATATGGTTTTTTTGCTAAAAAACAAAAATATGAGATGTCATGGTTTATTATAGTAATTTCCAAAGATTAATGGCAAAATTAAAAGGAATAAAATATCCACACTTTTATTCTGTTGTCTAATTTCAATTTTGCATCATCCATAAAAGTCAGTAGGGGAAAAGATAAAAATCAAATAAAAACCAAAAACCTCTACCACATTCACTTTAGCTGAAGCATTGCATCAGATAGTATTTCAGTTCTGAGCCTGCAAATATGTGAAATACGAGATTTTGATAATAAATATTTCACCATATTCTTGGTTATGTTTTTTTAAGGGTTAACAGTTTCCTACTGAATCAAAAGAAAGCAAACAGTGGTGGACTAAGAAGTTAAAATTGCATTTTCTGTGTATGCTCACCAGGATGAGACTTCTTTAAGTGACGATGCAATAAAAGCCCTTTCCAGTATGCACATCCGAAAAAAGAAAAGCCTTCCATAACTAGAAATTGCACAGAGAACATAAAGAATCGTGTGGAACCATATTCCATGTGAGAGAAAATGGTAGTCAAATTAGAATTATTTATAAAATAGTTCACATAACTAGAATTGTAGTTTAAAAGAGCATTTTTAATACTTTCACTTTTGGCTCGCTGCAGGTCTCATTTTCTTCCGTCACTGATAGCAAGTCCTCAGATCCCAAGGGTTGGATTTTTGGTTGATTCAGTTACAGTAGCCTGAACTCAGCGTCTCACTGTATGTTTTTTTCCATCATGAATTTTCTCCTCAGGCTGAGAACTAAATTCTGTGTCATGTTTCAAATTATTCTAGAGACTCAGACTGGTCACAAATCTTATTTCTTCTTGCATCCTTTGAAGGGAGCCGCAAAGTTGGGAGTTTGGAAGCTGGGCTGTTGCTGGCCATTTCCCGTTTTCTGGAAGTTAGCAGATATGAACTGTTTCTCATGCTTTTTGAAAATGGATCCTCCTTCTGGCTTATTTATGTAAATGTTTAATTGCCTTAATGTTGTGCCCTGTACTGCCAAGTTTTCAGTTTCTGTGGAAGAGTGCAAAGTTGCTGTAATTACTGGCTACAGGAATAAATCCTTCACCATCATAGAGGAAACTCTCCTATCGCCAGCAACTGTAAGCAATTAAAAATTCTTTCAAGAGGGCGATTGTTTGCAGTCAGTAATTAAAGGTAATTAAAGGTGCTTATCACTCTTTTAGATTAAAGTGCATTTTCCAATGTTTAACACTGCTTTTTCTTTCTTTTCCTGATTCTCTATAAACTTGTTGGAAAACATTGCTCCCCTTTGTAATCCAGCTAGTGGAGCAAGATCCCTTCTATTGCTTTTGTGAAGTCCTGGGAAAATAATTGTGCAGACTGTCGCACTTTTGATTTACTCTAATGATGCTGCCCTGTGCCTACTGTAGGTCCCTCTTTGCCAGTGAAAATTCTCAGTTCTTGGCATCAGGCAACATGTTTACAATTCCTACTCTGTGGGACTGGAGAAATAACTTGGGTCGCTTCCACCTGAGATCATTTGAAGTGTAAACCCTCATCTGCTTTGAATATTCTCCTTTGCATATAGAAAGTTTTGTAGTAAGTTTTTCTCTTTGTGTGAAAACGCACTGCATGTGTTCTGTTCAGAAAAAGTCAAGGTAAATATTTTTATAAAAATTTCTTGGTGGCTTTGGAAAGATCAAACTCAGAAAATTCTTCAGAGAAAAATTAAGTATTCTGATTTATTAAAATTTTTCAGATCTGTAACATCCTTCGTTGATCCTGACAACATATCTGCTTAGCACTGGCGGGAACGTTAGCTTTGCATTTCAGATTTTCACTTGGTTATTTTTAGTTCTTCTGAAGCCTGGGAAATAAGAAATATAACTGCTTTGAACAGTCTGAAAGAGCCAACTCTAGCAGGGCCTCTGAATCTGATTAGATAAAACAACAAAGAGGTTCTGTTAGGGCAGAGGCAGGAAGAACTAAGGTGGGTGGCAATATCTGTCATAACTCAGGGGAAATGTAGCCTCAAAGTACTCAAAAGTGGGTGAAAAAATAACATAAGCAATAGACAACTTTCCCACATCTTAGGTCACTCTCCAAATGCAGTTTGAAGAACTTTCTCTGCGCTCCACTTTTTTTTCTTTTTTTGGTATTTTTAAAGTACAATAAACAGCACATGCATGTGTGTTTATATTAAAAAGCTGATTTAGGGGAACATCGTTTCTCTTCACATAAGTATCTGAAGAAGTACAGTGTGGCAAGTGCAATTAGATTTGTTGGTATGGAAACTGTGTAAGATTTTAAGGGATAGATTTGCAATTTTCAGTGTTTTCCTCAGAAAGTTAGGTAGCTTAGGGATGGACACAGGGGATTTTCCCACTAAAATACAGCTAGTCATAACACCACATTTTATCATATTGTGCAGAAAAAGAATCAAAATGTTGTGTTTAGTGTAAGTGGGAGGTGTTCAGTTTTTGGGGGGGCTTGATTTAAAAATGATCTGTTATTGGAGAGTGGAAACCTGAAACACCCACTCAGCCAAGGATTGTGCTTCCCTTCATTCAGTGTAGGATGCTTAATTTGGGTTGGAAGAGATTGAAAGAGTGATTTGTGCACTTCCTCAGAAAAATCAGTCAAAATGTTTGCGAAGTTGCTGTGCATCCACAATGTTGAGCTTAGTCTATGTCAAAGGCTGGGAGTGTTACCTGTGTGAAGCCCACTGCTAAGTGTGCCCCAAACTAGTCCTGCAGCTGAGGAATGTTGTGCTTGTTCCTCATATTGGAGGCATATGAGAAAAGTCCCTGCAACTGCTCTTTCCCTGCGTGTAACTGTGGCATTCCTGCAGTAACTGCAGATCCGTCTCCCATGGGACAGACGTGGTGTGGAACAGGAGATGCATCCAGGTGTGATAACCACTGCTAATCCAACACTACATTTGGACAGGAGAGCTGGAGTGTGAAATTTATCCCTATTACCTTTCTCCTCAAGTTTCTTCTCATTGTAATTTCATCAGAAAATAATCTGCTCCACAGTTTTTAATTTTCCTTGCTATCGCTCTGTGAGGTTCAGTCTTACATTCCTGCACAGGGAATTGAGCATCAGATCTTAAAAGCTTGAGAGGGAAAAATCAGATTCTTGCCAGGAATTGTTGCCTATACAAGTTATGCTCCACCAGCTGATCTCTGGACTGTCCAGGTGAATGTATAGGGAGACTTTTTCCCATGATTAATGGAAAAAAAGATAGATACATGGACATGGATACCCCTTTTTGTCTTTGGCCAGTGAAGGAATAACCCCCTCACAACCAGGTTCACATGTAATAACAAAAATCCTGGGATGTGTTAACCAGTATTGATGGGGAGAACAGGGTGACTATTACAAGTCTGTTCTCTGTGAGAAGCAAGTTTACATGTTTTGTCAACTTAATGTAGCTGTCCCACTCGTCATCTTCTCACTCATGGAGACAGAGGGCCCAGTCTCATGCTGTTTGTGCAGATGCTGTTGGTACAGAGATGGGGGAGGAGGAAGTCAGGGAAATCTGAGGTCTCCTTCTCTGCAGCTCATCCCCAGCTCTGTTTGGAGACATTTCTGGTAGGTGCAGGTCCCACACCTTGAACACATTTCTAGCATAATGCCTTTGTTGCCTTGTGCTGGTATAAGGAGTTTTCATTCTGCACCAGGTGAAACAACTTTTCTGAAGTCAGCATGTGACTTCTGCTTTTTGGTTTAATTTTTCCTTACCTGGAAAAAAAGATAATCTAAACTGATGTTCTGTGTACGTGAAACAAGAGCCAGCCAGATAGGGACTATGGAATAGAAAACCTCACTACTCTGGAATTCAAACCTGGACAGACAGATTTATTTATTTATTTTTTTCTCTATAAACAGTGCTTTAGGGATATGACCTGTCATTACTTAGAGATTTCCAGCAGTGGAAACTTTGGTGTCTGTCTACCACCCACCTAGTACTGAAAATGCCAAGAGATCAGCTTATCATGGGACTAAAATAGTCCTTAACACTTAGCCTCAAAGGACCATGACACCTGTTCTCCTGTGTCTTCTCTTTCTCTTCATATCTACCCCACTAATCACCTATTAGCTCCCAAGGTACCAGAAATAAACACCAGCAGTCCCTAGGTTCAGACAGTGTATATTAAGACCTGTGAAAACAGCCTTTTGCAATCATTTGTCTGGAAAATAATACCTAGCTTAAGGATTTAAAACCTACTGAGGTTTCTTTGTTATTTCAGGCTTCTGGGAATGGTCATTTTCTTAATGTGATAAGAAACTGGGAAATGTTTTCAAAGAAAAGACACTTAGATGTGTGGCCTGCCTGGATTAGTAAGGCTGGAAGCTGCTGTTCCATGAATCCCTTAATTTGACAAACCTTCCCTGGCAAGCTGCTATATTTATTTAATTGAATATTAGGCTATGATTTTTACATGTATACTAAAGGTATTTAGGTGTCATAATTGTCTCACAATGTAATAATATTTGAAGTTATTTAATTTAAAGTTGGATAAGCTTGGACTTTTTGTTCATTTCCTCCACTCTGAGGGATAAAATAGCATGGTGTGAAAGTCTTTTAAGATTCAACAATATTGTTCAAGCATAGCATCTGCAACTAATAACTATGTAACTTTGAATGAAAAAAAAGTCTAATTATCATGGAAAAGAGAAGATGGTTGACTCATCTTCTGCAGTTTGGATTACATGTGTGGGATTGTGTTTTGGATGGAGCACTCCAGAATAGCAACACTCCATCAAAAACACAGTCATGCACCTGTACTCCAAATGGCTGAATAAGGCAAAACACATGTCATCTGAACACTGTGAATCAAATTTAAAAAAAAAAAAAAAAACCCTAAAAAAAAGAAAAGAAAAGAAAGGAAAGCTGGAAGAGAAATAAAGACAAGTACCATAACATTGGTGTGTCTGAAGAGTTGTTTCTTTAAAGCTCCCTGAGTGATTTATTTATCACTAAACCTCTGTTCGCAAGCCATGTTTGATTTTGCTCGATGCTGATATAGACACTGAAACTGGATATTATGGAAAGGGCTGCCAGCAACTGTTTGATCCTGATAAATTACAATAACAGGCACAATTTACAATGAGAAGCTATTGCTGCTTCTGGCTCTAATGTGTGATGAGGTTTAAAATGTGGTGGGCCAAAATTCCCTTACCTGGTGGCCCCCTCAGACCATTTACAGAAGAGCATTTAAGAGAGCCAGTGAGCAGAAGAAAATTACATTCACAGCAAGGACCAGGCCCAATTTTATATCAAAGGTGAGCATGTGTGTGTATGTGTATCTGCCTGCATTTGGAGTGAAAGATGTGGGGAAAAGAAGTAGAACTGTGTATAATCCCCATGTTTGGAAACTTGTGTGTTAACTGAGCAGCCCATTCCCTGGATCCTTCTACATGTGCGCACACCCCCCAACACCCCCCACACCACCAGCCCTCACCACCCCCCTTTATGCCTGCAATGCATATGTGTTGTGAATATTGAACTATATGCTCTGGGAAGTTAATTGATGACTGGCTGCTTATTTGATCTTCACAGTGTCAAGTTTAAAATGTAATGGATGATAAAACCCACCCAATAGCTGGGCTTGGAAAGAGGTGCAAATTCAGAAAAGTGAATTCAAATTCACTTGCCTCTCATTTCAGAAATGAATTCAATTGCAGGTGAATTCAAATTCACCTGCCTCTCATTTCAGAAACTTATACAAGCTACAGTCCAGGCCCAGGAGAGAAAATAAAGATTTCTTGATGTATTTCATTGTGTAGAAACTTTTGATAATCTCATCAGGTGCTATTTTTCCTCTTTAGGGGACTTTGAGTCTAATCAGATTAACATACACATTTTTAATGATGTGCCAAAAGTTAATTGTCATGGGGGCTAATGAAGAATGGAGTAAAAGGGATGCTGGAGGAAAATGAGGAACAAGAAAAAGATATCGACTACACATACGTGAAACTATTTAATCTCTGATCAGCTCATATTGCTGGTGCCTTCTGTAGTGAAGTACAAGGGTAGAAGAGACAATTTCATACACTTTTGTCAGTGAAATGTTGAATGAGGCTTCAGAAAGTCTCTAGGAGCAGTGGTGATGTTCAGTGTCTCTGACAGATTGTTTACTCGACTTCTGAAGGACTGTAAAGCACCTCACCTAACACTGGGTTCCTGTCTCTGGGAAGTGTTCACCTAACCAAGACTGTATCATATCTCGCTTGCTTGACCTCATCGTCTGCTAGTTGCCTCATCCAGCTGCTGTTAGATTCACATGGGATGTGTCCAGAGATGATCAGGAGAGGTTTTTCTGTATTTGCAGCATGTTTCTCCCTTACTCCAATGTATATAAACACTTGCACGTGAACAGCAGAAGCTGTCCCCAGTTCCATAGTCACAAACCTACTTTGTCTGTGTCCTCTGCCTTTGACAAGTAAACTTTCCCATTGCTTTATTTTTCCTCTCTGGTTTTCCATTATAAAAACCCTTTATATATATTCCAGTAACCATTCCTCTTTTCCTTGGAAGAAATGTATGTATGCCTACCACCCCTTCTCCCTGCCAGGGCTTCCCCAGACTTTACATAGGATCAGTATTTCCAGTGTCATCTGCTGGAGAGAGGCAGGCAGAGCTGCTGCATGTCTTTAAAGAGCGAGTGTGCGTCCATGAGCACACACATGTGCACACACATGCTCTCATGTATAGGGCATTTCATCCCCTGTCTCGAGGAGTGTGGGGTTCCCTGGATCACAGAGAATGAAGCAGAAGGGGTGAACATGGGCTTGTGTCTCTATAATGTGGACCCAGTTTAGCAAAGGCATAGTATGAAATATAGATCTGGAATGCAAAGGGGGCAGGTGTTGAGGACAAAAGGCACACACATTCCCCTGATTCTAAATATAGACAAATGTTTAATGTCAGTATCTATGGACTCTGTGTGAAGGTGCAAACTACCTCAGAAAAGAAGCTGAGAATAATTTCTAAAGAGGTGCCCATTTCCATGCTGCTGGAAATTTTCTGCCAAGAATTAGGTTGGATAATTCCAGGCCAGGGTCCAAGTTTACATGCCTACCAGGGGAGCATACATTAGAAATTGAAATTAGATATGACAAGCTGATCACAGGAGAAAAAAATGCTTAAGTCAAAATATTTTGTAAGAGATCAGCCTGAAATTAGATTAATGGTTGCAAAAAGTGGCCTGAATATTCAAAATGAGGGCAGTCTATGGGAAATGCCTTAAATAAGTATTTTCTTTTCTGAGCAGGCAGTTCAAACTGCCAAAAATGAGCAGAATTTAAGGGATATGTTTTCTCCGTTGATCCCACAGCTAAAGAAGAAGCATGACTGTCATTTCCCTACATTTCTGGGCAGTGTGAGTTTTGTATCTACAGCTTGGTGGGCTCCCAGCATAGATAGGTCTGATCTTATGTCCATTGGAAGTACTGTGGTACTGGGACAGGTAACTTGTGTGACCATGACTTGCCCCCTAGGAAGGCAGCTGTAAAGATGATGCTTTCCCTAATAACTGGTTCTGATCAGTACTAATGATTGCTTCTTTTGATAAAAACCCTAATTTAGCACTGAAGTGTGTTTGACTTGAGCCTTCCAACTTGTGAGACCCCCTCTGTTAGATTGAAGAGCTCAGAAGTGCAGTCTATTTCTTTTCTGTGGCAGCACTAATATATTGAAGCCAAACCACTTCTTCTTGACCAGCTGTGACTTAAAGTCAGCAAACTTGCTGTGGGGAGCTTCTGCTTTCATTTTAAACCAGCTTATATGATAATAGAGCAGCAGGATGTGCGAGTCACTGGAGTTTACCTTTCCACCTGATTGTGCAGGCTCGGAGCAGGGAATGCAAGCGATGCGAAAGTTAATGATGAGCGACAAGGGAGCCGGCCACCCGCAGCCCCCGCGTCTGGCAGCTCTGCTCAGCTGAGCCCGTGGTGGCACAGGGGCTGTCCTAGGTTTCAAGAGAGAGAGATTTCCACCTGTCCCTCCTGCCTTCTGTAGGCAGCAAACTACCTTGCATAGTTCTGATTTCATCATGAGCCGTGTTTACTGAGCTGTCAGAGATAGGCCTGTCTCTGGAGGCAAATGTTAGGACTGGGAACAGAAATGCCAGCAGTGAGCACATATGGCAATGTTTGTACTCTTAAGTTTGAAAGAACTAGACGAGTTAACAAATACAGATGTTTAAAATCAGTAAGAGTGTTTAATGAAAACAAACAAAATACTGTAGTCTATAAAGCTAAACCTGTTTTTCTTTGGCTCCTTTTGACAAGCTGGGATTAGTGTTTTTCTGAACCTATACCCTCTTTGACACATGGGACGTTTTTGAGAGACGTTAGTCCCAGCAGATGCTGGGTGGCACTTGGGTGGATGCCTCTGATTTTTAGTTAGTTAATAAATCAGCTTTTACAACCATGTGTATCCTATGATTTAACACATGTGTAACAATAATACTGGATTAGGAAGAACAAACTGTTTCTGCAAAGAATATTTTATTTCTTAGTAATATTGCATACAATAAGAGCTTTTCTGTAACATAAACAAAGGATTCATGCTATTTTTTCATTTAGCCAGTGCCCTTCATCCCCATGGGTCAAATTGTGCTCGGAATTGCATTAGTACAAATGCAGAGTACCTCCACTGAGCTCAGTAAAACTCTTTCCATCCACTTGAAGGGATGCTGCCTCAAACCTCATGCAGCCTGCTTTCCACAGGCATCAGCAGCCACTTCCTGCCTAGTAAACTGCTTAAGTGATGTTCCCTCAATTAAAACACTCATGTAATGCTTTGCAAAATAAGGTTAAATAGCGTCACGTTGCTTTCCTACAAAAATCTTTTTCCTGCTCTTGTTTTTGGAAGGAAAATTTTCTTTTTAATCTTTAAGCTCCCACTGCAGATATGTGCTAAGCTACTAGCACACATGACATCATCCTTGGCTTCAGCCTTTGAAAGTGAAATGGTATTTAAAAATATGAAATTCTGGTAGCAATGTCAGACCCAAAGTTGAAGTTTAAAACAAAACTGACAACAAAATCAACTGCCAGGAAACAGACTATTTTTTAAATTAGACATCTATCATGTCAACTTTGAGTTAATCTCTGGAGCCAGCTCAAGAATGGATGAGGTAATATTTGCACATGTTGTGGATAAGATAGAATGAAAATGGATTTTCTCTCTCTCTTTTTTTTTTTTTTTTTTTTTGGCTAATGTGCTACAAAGGTTATGAAGCCTGATGGTTGGAATCGTGAGCTGTGATTGAGGGGTAATGTGTGAAGCAGCAGATTAGAATGGCTTTAATATGTTACATGATGATCTCTGAAAGATCCCAGGCT
Source organism: Molothrus aeneus (assembly GCF_037042795.1). Taxonomy (NCBI): domain Eukaryota; kingdom Metazoa; phylum Chordata; class Aves; order Passeriformes; family Icteridae; genus Molothrus; species Molothrus aeneus. Next base: position 90,003,449 of record NC_089648.1, on the reverse strand, counting down.
GTATACAAAGTGTGGTGAATAGGGGCACTAGCAGGAGGTAGGAAGATAGGTGATAAGTGGAGGGTTGACATAATTCTGGAGAAAGCTCTCAAAGCCAACACATTTAGTGGATAAGTTTAAGGACTTGGTCTCACTGCTTTAGTTCTGAGTGCCAGGGGTTGAGGCTTAAAAGGGAATCAGAACTTGCTGACAGAGCCAGCTAAAAGATGGCTGGATATAAGTTATAGCGCATGAAAGAAAATGAAACATTGAATCATAACCTGTTACAAGAGCAACCTCTTTTGCTATTACAGAAACTATCTGAAAATTTGTTTTTGTCTGTGTTAATAGTGCTTAAAACACATACGAATTACAGCTGGGAAAGGAATTTCACTAATTCCTGTTTTCTGTGCTGTTTGTGAAAGCTTTTCTTAGCCTTTGTCCATGCTGTTCTCTAAAGCATATTCCTGGCAAAGGCCTACATTCCTTGCTCAGTGTTTGTACCCAACTGCCTGTGAAAGGTTGTCATGTGCAGAAACTCTCAAAGGCCCGGCTTAGGAAGTATGGGGCTCAGGTGGCTTGTTCTATCTTGTTCTGTTTTAGTGGTCTCAGTGGTCTTTCCTATAATCTTGGCAGTTCTGGAGACCAGTTAAGTTAAATCAGTTCTTTCCAAGACCCTGCCCTGAGGTCCATGCTGCAGCCTTGTCCATAATGAATAGCTATAGATTGCTAGTCCTTTGATCTGTTTCTCCACACCACTGGAGTAGCTTTGCACCTCCTAGAAGTGTTCAGGAGCAGAGGCAGGAGAGTTCTACAGAGCAGGACCCCACCCTCCACAGGCAGACATATGAGTTTTTTTGGACCTTTTGTGCCAGTTTCCCTTGGGGTTGTCAATGGAAGAGGACTGAAGGACATACAACAAGCAGGAAGAAAAAGATGTGTTCCTATGGGAATGTGAGGGCTAGGAACATAACTGAGATGTTGAATCAGAGCAGGAAAGGTCTATTCCACAGACATCTCCATCCCTTTTGAGAGATATGCAGACAAGAGATTGATTTCAGTCACTAATGTCAGGTTTACAAGTGTAAGAGCCGAATTTTGTCTCAGGCATTTTTGCTGTGGGCAACTGTGAGTTTGTTACCATCTTCTGGAAACCCCACAGTCAGGGGTGCTGCAGTCTTCATTCACAAGTGACCATTACATAATCAACTCCATTCATATCTGCTCTCCAGCTGAAAAATAGGTCTGAAAACTGATTAGCTGTGTTTAGGCCAAGCACTGTTCTGCCTAAAAATGCCAGGGGATGTTCAGATGAGAACCAGCAAAATGTGAAAGAACTTAGACATGACTCGATCAAGGAGCGCAGCTTCCTCCAAAGAAGAGCACCTAACTTCTTGTAGAGCAGGACACAGAGCAGGACACAACACAGAGTATTTTCACAGCCAGCTGCTATTCTGCAAATGGATAAAGAAGTAAAATCACTTAAAAAAACCCAACAAAAAACCCAAAAACAAACAAACAAAACTCCCGTGTTTTTGAAAGTTTGTGGTTTTTCAATAGAGTACAAAATGAGCACACAATGTTCACTACTTTCAAAAGAGAGTCAGTGGAGAAAATCTGAACTAACCATGACTAGGATTGGGAAGGAATGGAAGTAAAAAGTTTGGAAAAACTTGCAGTTCTGTTTTTTTATTTCCCTAAGAGTCTTGGGTTTTTTCCTGTGTTCATTTTGATTTGTGGAAAGCTGTTTACATGACATTTATGCTGTATACCTCTCTGTGAAGAAAGTTATACAACATATGTGTTAGTCTATGCAGGTGTTTATAACTGTAAATGTTACTTTTGTAGTTTGCCAAATGGAAAATGCACCCAACGGCATCCTCTTGAACCTGTAAATAAACTGTTTTCCAGAGCAGCCATCAAGCACATCATGAAAGGAAATGGCAGAGCAATTCCACTGACAATAGCATGAGAATTATTATGAACCAGATGTGAAACAATACAAATATTAGTGAAAAGAATAGTTTCTGTCTACCCGAGCATGACAAAGCTTCAGGAAACGCAGGGATACGGATTGGATGTGCAATGAAAATAAGTGTGTGATTCTCTGACTGGAACTGCAGGCTGAAATTCTTCTGGACAAGCTCACGAATGATGTGTTGTTGGTATAAACACTAACCAAAAGCCACTCATCCCTTTGACTGGGGCCAAACTTTTCTTGCTCCCCATGGGTGAGGAGCTGTGGCATTCCACCTAGGCATCAAACCCACAACTCCTTTCTGCCCTGCAGCCACAATTTCATTATGGGCCCCTGTAATGCCTGATTCCTAAGGGACTTAGCAGGTTTACACCACAGATGTAGAGGATTTGATTCAGTGCTTCAGCCTGTGGTGTCTGGCTCTGCTTGTGATGCTCCTCTGTTTGTGTGTGCCTCCCCAAGGCAGCTGGGTGCTGCTCTGGAAGGGGAGGCAGGGACATGAAGAGCATTGGGTTGTGCACCCTATCTGCCAGACCACTGGGGATGTCTCAGACACAGAAGGGCATTTGAAGGGCAATGAAACCTATTTTTGGGCAGCTGAATAATGCCCTAGGTGTTTCATGCAGCAATAAGCTCCAGCAAGCTTGGATGTGGATATGAATGGCAATGCTGCACTAAGGGCTATGGCTGAAGGTTGAATATACAGCAACATTGGTATTTCAGAATCAGAAAATAAGGTTTCACTCTGGAATTTACCAGGGTACCGGTGCTAACATGTAAATTAGGTGTAATAATCACATTTTGTCTTTTTAACTAAGGTTAGAGCTCTTTCTTATCAGCAAATGAAATGTTTACCAACTGACCAGGTTTCTGTTGAGACTGGGCAACGGCAAACTGATGTGATTAAAATATCACACTTTTTTTTTTCTCCACCAATGTTTCAGGTGAAAACTTCAGTGGCCCATCTGGCCTCAGTTGGTGGTTTTCTAAGTTGCCAGCTTTACTTCAGCATAGTGTGATAATATTATTTCAAAGTAGCCACATCATCAAGTATCTTTCAAGATGTGAAATATTTATAAAAATATATATTCCTGTTTCAGTTTATACAATCCCTGCCATCCTTTACCTACCAAACTTGTGTCATGTGAGCTTTTATTCCATTATTAAAAGGGAGATGTGAAGTCATGTGGCCATCCTATCACAAGCTTTTGCCAGCTGTAAACCTCATCACAGATCCTGTAAAGTACATTTCCACAGATCAAGTTACTGCCAGGGAAGACTTTAACAATCTTCTACCCTACTTTCAACCCTCAACAATTAGTATTAGCAAATGGCCCAGGCCACTGCCTGAATCACATATGATTTCTATTCAAGAAAGACAAACTTTTATTCAAACCAGACCCACATGAGTTTCTCTGCTTAAAATAATGAATCTGAAGTAGTTTCTATCATTCATTTTAAAAATCACTCTCACATTTGAAATCAAGTTGGCTGTTTTCCCTTGTCTGTATTAGCCATCTGGTAAGGGTGACTTTTCTAATACTGGCGTCTAGAGCTAGCATTCATTCTTTAAAAAAAAAAAAACAAAACAAAAAAACCAACCATCTTCCCCTTCCCACTTTAGTTTTTTTCATTTTTGGAGCTTATCCTCATAATATGGGCAAAACTCATGCTATCTTTGGAAAGAGAAAACAACCCCTCCACACATGGCATAACTTCCTCTATAAGATTCTTAATACATTTTACAGTCAAAATGTAGTTTTGTATGTGATGATTTAAGAAGGCACACACATGCTTTCAGGTCATTAAAGTGCATTGTAAAAATAATAGAGACACAAAGGGCTTATTCTCAAGAAACGATGCACACCCTCTTCTCCATGGAATATTGAAGATCTGTTTCATTTTTCAGTATAAGGCAAGTTCAAGATGCTATTTCCTTACCACATACCTCAGTGGTGCATGACCCCTGAAATAAAAGAAGTGAGGGGATTTATATGCAAAAGAAAAATCTTGGCACTTCTTAACATTTTGCTGCTCTTCCTAAATAAAAGACCTTCAGAACAAATCCTCTTACTGCTGTTGCAAGGGAGTTGTTTTGTCAGAGAGCCTCATTTTCTGTGGATGCTCCCTGAGTGAGCCAGGGAGTTTGTTAGATGCTGTTTTGTAACAAGCTCTAGTGAAACAACGTGTATTTAAAACTGCCCTTTGTCCCTACCTGATGACTGGCTATTCACAATACATGTGGATGAGAGATGCTATGTGTGGTTCTGATGCACTGACTAACAGAATTGTAATTAAAATCTGAAAGCCAGATCAACCAGAATATATTTCCAATTAAGTATACCTCAAGGTCTCTTAACAGGTACTTTTTGGCAGAAGTAAGCTGTCTGTATGCTTCCCACTTCCTTATAAAATATAAAAACACTTGGCATACTGAAGCAGGGATCAAAAAATTGCCTCTCCATGCAGTGCAACATGCACAGTATTTCTTATAGTGGTTGGTCTTGGCTTACTGGCTGTCCTTGCAGTGGTTCAAGTCTCTCCTCTGTGAAGGTATTGGATCTCCCTGGATGAGTGAGTGGGAAAGAATTCAGCATTTGCCACAAATCTTCCTGTATCCCTGCCCTGTTAACAACAGACTGCCTAGACAAATTCTACTGTACAATCATAGAATGTTGGGGTTGGAAGAGACCCTAAGGTATATCTAGTTCCACCCCACCTACAATGGGCAAGGACACCTTCCACTAGACCAGGTTACTCAAAGCTCCTCTGAGTGTGGCCTCTAACACTTCCAGGGCTGAGGCATCCACAGCTTCTCCAGACAACCTTTCCCAGTGCCTCAGTGTAAAGAATTTCCTCTTAATACCTAATCTAAACCTACTCCCTTTCACTTTGAAGCCATTCCCCCATCATATGATAATCTGAGAAAGCCAAGTGTAATGAAATTTGGTAACAGCAGTCCCTGCAGGTATTCCTGGTGGTGCAGCAGCCCTTAGTTCAGGTGCTGTGCATGTGAAGGAGTCTGTGACAGTGTGGGAGCATCAGCACTGCAGCTTTCACGTGTCACCAGCCACTTGCCGAGGCTGCCCAGCGACACCCCCCACTCTGCATCAACCAGCTGCATCCCCAGCCTAAGGACAGCAGGAAAGGGCACTATGGGGCTCACAAGCACCAGTGTGGAGGAAGGAACAGCCCAGCCAGGGTCCTGAAGCCTGACAGTCCCTCTGTCCTGAAGCCTTGGCCTCCATCCTGCTGTGAAGGGTGTCCAGCAGTTGCTCATGGTTTCTGCTGATGCAAAAAAGGGCTCTTGTAGCACAGCCTGGAGATAAGTGGCCAAAGGTTTCAGGCAGGAGGAGGTCAGTTTTTGTTTCTAACTAAATGAGAACATGCCTCTGCCCTTCTAATCTGAATACTAAAGGATTGCTGGTAATAATATTTTGATCAAGGTTTGTAAGAGAGTGAAATATCTTTTATTACACTAGTCTGAAAAAGCAGGCAAGATTTCAACAGACAAAGTCTTCCTCAGGTCAGTAAGAGTATGCCGAGAGAACCATTCATGTTTAGTGTTTGTAACCACTTTTGTGGTAAAAAAATGTTCCTAGGATGTAAGAAAAATTGAAAGAAAACTGAAATTGCACCGAGAAAGCTTATCTGTAATATTTATACCACTTAAATGAATTTTGGGAATCTGAAATTAATAATCCATTTAAAATCTTGTAAGGATTCCTGGTGAGGTATATTGCCATTAGCTCTCCAATTAGCAAGCACTTAGGAAGTGTTTTGAATATTCAAAAAAATATTTTTCAAAGTGAAATAGTAAATAGATTTACTGTTCATAGAGGTAGATGTGGCAAGAGCAGGAAGGACAAGCACTTGCCACCAGCTCTCTTGAGCTACACAGTGGTTCCTTATTGAGCAGCCATTGCTGCACCACATTGTTTATTTAGGAGGACCTAGTCCACACATCCCTGCAGGAAGAAGCTGTTTGACTGTTCTCACCATCATTGCTGCCATTTGCAGCTCCAGAGCTGTCACAGTCGTGAAGGGCATTGAAGACCCACCCAGTGCACACTCCTAGGGAGACTCTTCTCAGTCAGTGACTGCTGGCCCAGAGCATCAGTCCCACCTCCAGAGAGTTATCTGACATGGCCCACATCCTCTCCTGTGCTCCCCTCACCCCTGGGCTGAGCTGGGAGTGCAGTGTCACACTCAATGGCCCATTTTGGGTTGTGTCTGTCTAGACCATTTCCTTGTGCCTTTGGCTCAAGGGGAGCCTTTTCAGTGTGATTGCTGGAGTGTGCACACGGGAAATGTGGTGGGCTGTCTGCAGGTGATGCTCACGAGTTGGAGCTGCATTGCATGGCCTTTCTGTGGGTAACACGTCAGTGTACTCCCACTTGAGTCCTTTTCATTTGATCTTTGCCGGGACATTAAGCTTTGCTATTTGCTGCAAGGGTTTCGCCAGTGTCTGTGAGCCCGGAGAAGCTGGGATGCAGTGTCCCTACAGCCGGGGCTGTCCCCCAGCAGGTGCCCAGGGTGGCCCGCAGTGGCCTCAGGGCTGCGGCCCCTCGTGGGAGTCAGCAGAGGGTGCTCCTGCCGCAGGGCAGCGCTGCCATGCAGCCCCGCGCTTCACAGCCAGCCCGATAGGAAGGATTGGTTTGGGAGTTATTAACCACAGCCCTCGGACACGCTAGCAGACTCACATCTGTGGACATTTTATATAAAAGACAAGTAACGGGAGAAGGTGAGATCTTCAAAGTGTCTTGTAACCCAAGAAGGTCTGTACTGTATAAGCACAGGAGGCAGCAAGAGATTACAATAAGTTGTGTTTGTTTGGGCTACAGGGAGAGCCCCTGCTCTTTGGCCACTGTTTGATTCCTGGGGCCAGCACGGAGCCTTTGTCAGCAGCAAGTTTCCTGATGGTGATGCTGAAGGGAAGCCCTGGAGGGGATATTTCAGCTGTTCCTTTTTGGGTAGGCAGGCCATGGCCAGCTGCTGAGGATTTGCTGGCTGCCACAGGATGTGTGGGAACATACAGGGATGTGTGGGGATGTACAGGGATGTTTGGGGGGGGAAGGAGAGGTAGCATAGCTAAGGGTTAAGAGCAAGAAAGGGCTGCTGCCAGGAGGAGGATAAAAGTAGAGGGAAAAAGCAAAAAATAAAGGGAGGAAATACTCCAGTGGCCCCAAATACCCATGGACTTTATTGTAGTTTTTATTTCACACTGTGGTTACTTTTCTGGGCATCTTAAAAATGACATGTGTTCCTTGTGTGTATGTGAAAAGAGGAGGTTGTAGGGATGCTTTGAAATGGGTTTCTCAGGGCCTGCTGTATGGAGACAGTTTTATAACTTGGAGGTACCCTCAGCTTGATGATCTGGATGATTTGCTGTAGACAGCTGGATTCTGGGTACTTTGTCATCTCATTAAAGCCAGTTAATGCACTGTGGAGGTCACAAATGCTTCTTTCTGGCTGATGTTTTCCTACTCAGTTATTTGCTGGTGTCCAAGAAGTTGGGAGTTGGGGAAAACAAGACTTTTTTGTTTCTTAAATAATTTTTGCTGTTAAAATTCTCACTCAGCATGTTCCTCTTGTCATGTTGAAAAAACCTAGTACAATTAGCAAGCATTTGGGTGTAGGCAATAATACAAAATAAATAAAAGCATTTTTGTACTATCTCACACTGTTAGCTCCTGAGGGAAACTCTCATAACAATGAGAATGGAAACGGACATAAATTAGGCTGTAACTACAGCTGACTAAATAATAGCTGGGGTTTTTTGTCAAGTAAGTTGTTCAATTAATATTATTGTGGTCTTCAGTGGGGAGAAATTACTTGACCAATATTGCATTGTTTTTTTCTGCAAATAAAGCAACATTGACAAATATGTGCCCTTTTGCCTGGAGTCGCTGTCGTCTGACTTTGCCTTTATATTCTTTTCTTTTAATCACTTCCTTAAAATGGAGTTTTCTAAATGGCTTATATGTGTTCATTTTGAATTGGCATTTTTAAACCAGAGGAAAAAATCACCCAAACTGCTTTCCAGACCCTTGTAATGAGCATGGCTTCTCCCAATCCATTTTCATTTCCCCTTCTCTTGACCCATCTCTTCCATCTATAGCGGTGTATCTGCACTTATTTTCTGTTTCTCCATATAGGTAGACCCAGCTGGTCTTCCTGGGGCCCCCCGATCACAGAGGGATGCAGAGTGTGTGTGAGGAGATGCATCTGCCCCTGCAGACAGGGCCTGTAGTTGGAAAGCTATTTCAGTAGTGACCTTTTCTTTTGCTCCACAGTAAAGCCACTGGCTGGCTCTCAGTGCTCACGGAACAGAAGCCTCCACATGTGCTGAGATTGAGGTAAGTCAGCACTTGTGTGCAGCAACAGACATTGAAAAGTAGCTGCAAGTCAGGGAATATGTGATCGTTGGGAATGAGCAGGATTGTCTGGTGGATGTGAGGAAGCTCAAGTCTGCTGTATCCATTGTTGCTGACAGCAAGTGCAGACTTTTAGAAAGAAAACCAAGGTGTAGTATCAGCTATCCTTTAAACCAGAGACATTTCACCTCCTGTTTATCTCAAATTCCTTGGATTATCTTCACCAGTGGCACTGTTAACTTGCCCTCCCTTCAAACAACTCTAAATGAAAGCATTTGTCCAAACTAATTCCTTTGGATATTTCATTGTACAGTTGAAACAGACTATGTGAAGTGGCTTTTTGTTCCCTGGATTCTCAGGATTAGCCAGGAGCATGTATCTTGTGAGGAGTTATGAGAAAAAGGCATTTTAAACCAATGCAAACATGGAACACCTTTAATTCAACTCGTTTCAGTTTTACCCCACTTTCATAGTGCATCCAAGCAGACATTTGCAAGGATTGTAACTACAACATTACTAAGTGGAAATGCAGATTTTGCACGCAGAAAAGTTTTCTGCAATAGAATATCAGTGCTGGGTTAAAACACAGATTATGTGGTTAAAAGCATGTTTTCCTCCAAGTTACAGAATTGACCTGACCCTGGAGTACCCCCCCCAACACCAGTGGAATTCAATGGCAAAATTCCCACAAACTCAGAATGGACCAGTACTGGGAAGGATGGGATCCTTGAAACCAAAATCTCTCAATCGCTGCAGTATTCCCATTGAATTTGAGGACTTCACACACATCAAGGTTTATTTAATGGACTGCTATATGTGCTCAACAAATTGTAGGATCGACCTGCCTGCCAAATGAGTAATGCAGGGTTGCAGCTGCTTGGCTTGGCCAGACTCAGAGCAAGGCTGGTATGAAGTGGCAATTCTGCCCCAGGGAGTCTTCAGGCTCTGACTCACCTGTGGAAACAGAATAATACTGAGTGGCTGAAGGGGGTCCTGCCCCAGGCCATGTGTGGAGGGGGCTGCAGTCTAATGGGAAGGTGCCACCACTCTCCCATGGGCATCACCTACCCTGCTAGTGGCATTGAGGTGGGCTGAAATTCCTGCTAATTTCAGACTGACGATTGTGACTGTCTTGTCTTTCAGTTTAGCTCTTCCAGAACAGATAATTTGTTTGGACTTCAGTGGCAGGGATGGAGTGACAGGGTGGGAGTGAAGTTACTCCAAATCTAAACCATTCAGATAGTTTTGGTGGATAGCATAGTTAAAATCTTAAAACACTAGAAACATTTATTGATCTGTGGACTTCTTAACCTTTTTTTGTAAAAAAAAAATAGAAGGATATTTTGAAATGAAACATCCTATTTTAATTAGGAAACAGAAATATTTTTATACAATATCACTGTGGACGATTGGCATTTTTAAAGATTTCCTAATATATAAGTGATTTATTTAAAACAAAATGTGTTCATAAACTATGTGTTCATAAACCTCATGTATTTATAAACCTTATGCTGTCAAGTCTGAATTTATTAAAAAAATGCAACAGCAGAAATGAATGCGATAAAAACGCCTTTTATTTGTTGTTCTAAAGTAAAAACAATGCCAAAGAACATTTTGATGTTCCTCATATGACAAGTTCCTTGATCCAGCTGAAAGTTTAACTACTTCTAGCACTGGGCACATCCGTAAACAATGATATTATAGAGTTAAATTGCATGGAAACACAGTTAGGTCTTTGTCTACTGCTTTGTTAGTGATGACCTGAAATCTAGCTCAAATCTTAGATGGATTTTGCTTGATACTTGCAGTGAATATTCTGTGTCTAGTCTGCAACCTGACAATGATATTAGTTTACATTAAAGAAATAAGCAGTCAAATTACAGCTTATTCTTGGGATATTTATAAATAGAAAAAAACAGCCAAAACCTAAAATCTGTAACTATACTGTTAGCTATGGCTATACCAAGGGCTTTTCATTTGCCTGTTTCTCTGCAGGGCTGGGAGAGTCAGGAAAGCCTGGAAAGCATAGAAACCTCCATCAGAGTTTCATGAAAAATGCCTTGAGTTTTAAGGATTTGGGGTTGAATTAGTATCTGTGGATCAATGACAAAATATTATTTTGGAATCACAACCATTTTTTTTTCTGCAAAATTTTGTTTTATGCTTACTTAATATAAAAGAGAGTGACTGAAATGTTTTTGAATTTAATTCCATTCGGCTGTTGGCAAATTTTGTCTCCTGACAGTTGCAATTCTGAATGTTTGCATGCTCTGCATGAAATTGGCTATTTTACAAAAGAATTATACAAATCCTAGAATCCTTGGCTTGCAAATGGGCTGGAATGAATTATGACCTAGTTGTCATGTATAGAATTAACTAAAACCCAGAGAAAAGCAAAAGGCCTTCAGCAAGCGCTATTCTGCTACTAGGCTTTTTCTGAGAGATCACGTTGAATTAACTGTTTCTTGAACTTCCAAGAAATGTAGTGACTGGGTTATTACAAAAGTCTTGGCTCTATGAAACTGAGATCCTTTTGTTTTAGGAAAACAATAGGAAGGCTTTTTTTTTTTTTTAATATGGACAGATTCTCCTGGGCTAAGCAGTGTGATGTCTGTGCAGTTACATCATGGTCAGCAAAGCCTAACAAAGTGAATGAATTGGTTCTATTCCAAGTGTATTTGTTCCTGGGTGCTTACACAGAGTTACCATACATAGGAAAACTGAGGGGTCAACAGGGAGCCTATGTGACACAAATGAAAATTTGAATTCTTGAGTCAAATCATAGGAAAAAATCCTGTATTTGGGAACAGATAAGAAACCTAACAGGATGTTTAATAACTGAAGCAACATTAGATACACTGTATAGATGAAATCTGTATTCTGGGGAATAGTTCTTACCACAACAAGACATTATGTCTTTATTCCTTAGAGACAGAGGGAAAGAACTGGGGATTATGTATCATTTAAATGTGCCACACACATTGTCTCTGAACACTCTGGTAAAGAGAAAAGTGCTTTCTAAGGCCAAGGCTTCTTTGCTTAGTTGGATAGCTTTCAAGGAAAAAGAAAAAAAAGAATGAAAAATTAATAAAGGAGGGGACTTTTTACATATTTCACATTACCTTTGTTTGTTAAGCTGGAGTATGATGTGTGGAAAAATTTTAAATCTTTAAGGCATCTTTTAATATTTTAGTTACCTGAAATATTAACTGATTTATTAGGTTCTATGATATTGGATCCAGGTCAGTACAGGAAATACTCAGCTGCAGTGAGTCTCTACAAAAAAATAGGTCAGACTATCCATATATCTTCTTATATTATTGGGAAATTCCTTCCCAGATAGCACTGTAAGTAGAAATGTGAGGTTTTTTTGCATTTCACCATATCCCCAGTGGTTGCACTGTGACTTCCTGCACATGCTGTTCCAATGCCCCACTGTCCTAGTCCATAAAAGAGCTCACTTCATATTCCCCAGAATATCATGAAATATGGAGACAGTGATATTTTCCATTTTAGGAGAAGAGAGTGTTGTGACATTCTAGGAAAAAAACCTTCTTGGTTACACATTTGTGGAGTCTTAGCATCTCAAAGGCAAAACAGCTTCTAAAGGAAGGGATAGACAGTATAATATTTTTATGGAAAAATAAAAAATAGTTTTGAAAACATTGTGTATTTATTTTACTAACAGAATGCAAATCAAATTCTACTACAACTTCACAGATCTGTGTGAATTGTTGTACAAAACCAAACTGTACTATTTGCTCCAGAACTTTCTTCCATTTCATGTTCTATATGCACACACGAAAAATCAAGAGAATGAGTGAAAAATCTGCAATGTCATAGATAAAAATCTGTAAAGTTCTAGTCAAGAATTGCTATTTCAGGTACTGGGCTTTGGGATTCTTATTTATCTTAGCCCTACTCACTACATCTGACAAAAATATCCCCAGATGCTCCTCTTGTTGCACCTAGAGGAAGCTGCAGCTTTCTGCTGCTGTATTGCAGCCAAAAGGAAAGAGCAACAGTTGGATCCAGAGTGCTAGAGCTGAAAAGTCCCACTGAAAGTCAAGTGCTTTTAGCTCAAGCTATTTGCATCAGGTTGTTCTGTAATTTGCTGTTATCCAGGACACTTCCTGCCAATCTTGGTCATGCTGTAGAATGAAGCATTGAAAAAACCCCACACCTTTAGGAGTGGAAACATACAGGCCTAGGGTCAGTAAGCCCCATTTGCCTCCAAAACCAATTTTTTAGTGTTTTTGTTTTGCCTTGGATGCCCAAAGGCCTACAGCCCACCACAGGAAACCCTAAGCATAGGGATTTATGTGAAATTAGGCTGCCCAAAACCTGGTCCAAGCAGCTGTAGGGAACTATTCCATCTTAAGGATGTGCAGGAAAACAGTTTTCCCCCTGAATTATGAATCGGGTTCAAGGTGCTGATTCTTGCCTTCTAAAAACAGGCAAGACCTGAGCTCAGGTTCTCCAGAGGACTTTTCATTAGGTTGGGGAGGAAAGATCATGAATGGCTGCTGGTCTTTACCTTGAAGACTTGCTGAGGCAGGGACCTTTCATGCCCGTGGAAAAACCCACTACAATAAGAGAGGATCCTCTGCACCTGACTGAAGATGAGGGCATGTGTCATTCCAACATATCCAAGCTCTCTGTTGTACCCAAAAGCAAAGCAAGGGAAGGGCTCAACAACCAAATAAAGCACTGTCACATCCACAACTCTTGTTCAGACAATGAGCCAAGTGTGACAGGCACTGAACTAAGGAAAGAGACTTCCATACTTGCATGCTCAAAGTTATGGCAAAAGTTATGTAGAATATAACAGGTAAAGTGATGTTTTCTGGCCTCCAAGTCCAGACCTTTGGCATATTTGAGGAGTTACTTTGCTTACATCCTCACTGTGGCCCAGGAAATGTTTGAGTTCTGTTATATTTGCCGAGTGGGAGAACCTGATCTGTTGTTCACATGTTACTGTCTGAAACACTCATTTATACAGTTTTAGTCACCATATCACAGGAAGAGGATATAATTTGTCAATTTCTAAAAGCAGAACAGTAGGTCTTAAGAAGATCTGGTGACAAGGAAAAGTTACACAAGCTATCTTTTTTTTTGTTTTGTTTTGTTTTGTTTTTATCTCAAAGGCAAAGAAAATCTTTGAAATGGTCTTGTCTATTAACTCAAAATAATGAAACAAAAATATATATCTAAACTGTTGAACAGGTCCCCTACATTAAATCTAAGTGTAGTTCCTTAAAAGAATTTGGTGTTTTAGGGCCCAGATTCTAGATGTCATATATATAAAAATGTTAGGATTGGTACTTATGCAGTGTGATGCATGGGTCAAATGCTTACAAACCAAAATCACAAAATCCAATAGGCTGAATTGGAGTCATATAAACTAAGAAATGATGAAGTCTGTATATCTTACAGACTCATCCTAGTGTGGAACTTCAGTTATTGACTCTGGGCTCATTAAGACTTGTACCCTTGAATGTCCTTTTGAAGTTAGGTACTCTGTAACCCTTTTTATGCAGCATCTCCAGTTTAGTTATGCAGAGCTTTGGGGAAGCATTTCTGTTTATTTGCCTCATTGTGTTTAATGTCTTCTAGGTGAGAAGTGATTCTATCCTGTGATAGATTGATGAGGTTTCGTGCATGGAGTAGGGATGACTGCATGGATAATGGGCTCTATTTATCCCATAATTTGCTAGATTAACTCAGTATAGGAAACCACCTTGTAAACTGCTCAGTTCTTTGTCTTTTCTCCTTTCCTATTTAAGGGTATGGTCTTTCAGTGGAAAAAGGCCTATAGTGTCCTTTATCTCGGTGCTCTGTTAGATGTTTTTTCTCTAAAAGCTCAGATTAGAGGGCATCAAAGGGCTTTCCTCGATCCTTTCAGATGAACTTTTATTATTATACCTCAACCAATAGAACTGTGGTTACCTAATTCAGACAGCACAGAGTGGTTCTGCCTTGAACTGTTGGAGTCATATTGTTGGCTAAGGAAAAATGCAAGCCAAACAAGTTTGTTCACTTCTATTTCAGGCCATGGAAAGTTTGCCCATTTGGGAAATGCAGTTAGCCAGTGGATGAGTTGTCATTACTCAGCGGTGCTCTGTGTGGGAAGGCTGGAACCTCTCCAGCAGCAGGACAGATCTTCTGCACAGTGTCCAAATCTCACACCTGCAAAGCAACAGCAGCTTTGCTCACCTTTCCTCTGGTGGAGACCTCGATTCCAGGCTGGCTCCAAGCTTGCTGGATGAGCCTGCCAGAGGCCTCTGGGATGTGAAAGACTACCCCTCTGTCAATGCTAGCATGACTGTTTGCAACACATCCAAGCTAAGTGAGAACCCATGGTTGTTAGTAAGGAACCTATCCCTGTGGATTATCTCTCCAGCATGAGACAGCTTTCTTTTCCAACCCATATATTGCCTTTAAAAATGTTGCCTCTGGATCAATCACTGAGAACATAGAAAGGTTTTTTCTATCTCTAAATGGACATGCAACGAATTCTTATAGAAGAAAATTCTCTGTTTTATCTCTTTCACATTGCCAGTCTTCCTGCTGTTTTAATCCTTGTGGAACAGAGCAGCTGTCAGACTGTGCATGTGTTCCACTGCAGTTGCATCCACAGTGACAACTAAAAATAATACAGGAGGGAGATAATTAACATATTGCTACTTTTCTCTTTGTACTGTGCTGCTTACACATGTATTTACTAACATGCTGCTCTATCATGGTTCCCATTAGTGTTGTAAAGTTTTCCTACATATGGGCTTTAAGCTTTTCTAAGCACAAATTTGACTTTTATTAGAGAAACTTGATATAAGACAGTAATTTCAAAACTGACTTATTGCACACTTATTGGCTCAATTTGTGAAGTTTTATAAGATGCCATTATTTAATTCCCAGAGCATGCTTACAGCTGCTGCTGCTCTTCTTGGAACACCTTTTTGCTTTGGCAAAATTGCGTGCTGCAACCCCCTCCAGTTGGTAAACACACAAACAGACCATTGAGCGCTGGAACAAAGTATTCTGTATGCTTCTGCTCCTAATGCCTGCCTGGAGGGTTGAGGCAATGCTTTGGAAAACCAGAGTTTTCTGTGCATGACCACAGGCAATGGGTTATCTCTGGAGCCAAGGGTGCCTGCGGTGCGTTTGGGATGGTGAGTGCAGCTGGCAGCATGAGCAGTGCAGACATACTTAAGCCAGTTTTGAACAAGGTGGCTGAGGTATTGAGAGGAGGCCAGAGGCTGGGGCTGCAAAACCCAACTGAGAAGCTGGCTAAGCCCACGGGCAGTGACCCACCTTGCTCTTGGCACCGCCACAGCCACTTGTACACATCCTGTCACCTCCAGGTTCTCAACAGCACTGCTTGGTTTGGCTGCTGCACAGAGCATGGGGAGGAGGAACAGGGGAGTGCTGGAGAAAGGCTCGGCTCTGGCCAGCTGTCTCAGCAAGAGGCATTGCTCCACATGTGTCCACTTCAGGGGCAGCAGCAGCTGAGCAGGGCAGATGTCAGAGCAGTGGGTGTTTTCTGCCCCCCAAGAGGCTCCCTGCAGCCCTTACTTTGCCTGTGCTGGTCCATAGCCACAGGCTGGCAGGCTGGGATTAAAGGTAATTCAAGGGCGTCTGTGTTTCCACTGAGGCTCCCAGGCAGACAGAGGTGAGGAGCTGATGATATTTGGCAAGCATGGGTGCAGTGCAAGGCATTGTGCTAAGGTGTAAACCAGGACTAAGCAGATCATCACTAGTTTTTCCACCCTATGTCCAAGTTTTCCCTTAGTATAGAGCTTAAAACTTTGCCGATGTTTGTTCTGTGTACCATCTCTAAGACTGGACTGCTTATAAGAGGTCAGTTTAACCTCCCTGAGTGTTTGGTGAAGAGACCCAAACTGGGCTGTGAAGAGCCTTAAATTTCTTTTAATTGCTGTCATCTTGCAACTTTCACAACATATTATATACTTACAGACTGTCATCATAGGTTTCTTCTGGAATTGCTTCTTTTGAAGAGCTGAGCAAGTGTGGCACAGCATTACAGTGTTATGGGCTGTGGGAGCTGATAATGAAAGCAGAAACACCAGTGCTCCATAGAATCCTTCTGCCAGTTTGTTGATGTTGTCTTTAATCTTGCTCACCTATCTCTGAGGAACCTACAGTGATGACTGGTAGCTCATTCTTACTGTAGCTGATTTTGTTTTCCATATGTCTCAACATTCCTACATCTGGTGCAAGAAACCATAGCAGAGCAAGGAAAACAATTACGTTGCAAAAACCAAATGTGAAATATTCTCATGTGCACTGTGTATGTGTGTATTTTAAAATGTGGCCATTTAGAGAGGTGTAAGAAGGCAGAAACCAGTCAGATTCATTTCAGCAGATCTATGGAACACTGCCTTCATTGGGAGGCTGGTCCAAGGCCTTCCCCCACTCTCTAACCACTGAGAGCTCCAGACTTTTCCAGAGGGAGGTGGAGGGAAGGAGTCTGGTGCCTGAAGTCAGGAGCTCTGAATGTAGCTACACCTTCTGGAGCACCTCTAGGACCATCCTCAGCACAGATTTTTTTTACTTAATAAAACTTTTGTTCAAAATACACCTTTGAAACTGGCCTGTTAAGATGCAATTTCAGAACAGAGGTACTGATATGACTTTAATTTGGCTTATATTAATGCTAGTGATTCAACTTTATTGAAACATTCAAACTTATTTCATTCAATATACTCATTTATAGAGTGCATGGTTAGGGTAGCCTAAATCTCTTGCTGCCCTAAGGGAAGCATACCTTATTTTCTGAAGCTCAGGGTAATTTCCTCCATAGACTTGCCATCCTTCCACCAGCTAATTAGTAAAGTATGCTGGAGATTAAAAGCACTATTCAAGATATCAGGTGATAATTTGGCAATCCTGTGATGGGAACATAAGTTTTCATTGCTTATTAATTTGTTTGCTTTGTACCGATTCAGCCTATAACTTTAATGTTTGAATTCAATACCTGGCAAGATGTCCTATGAGTTGCTAAATTCTCAGGAGAACATGAACATGGTCTTGGCGCTGCAAAAAGCTGAAGATCACTCAGACACAGTGTCTTGTATCTAACAGTGGTTGGCAGCAGGCATGAAGAGACAGAATACTAACTCAAGGCATGTAGAGCTTCACTCATCTTCCCAGCCTTTAGTTATCAGTGCCTTAGTGATACCTGACGTTGTCATCCACTGTGATCAGTAGCTTGAGATAGACCTACTTCCCATGAATCTGTTTGTTTCTTTTTGGACTCTGTAGCTTAACCACATGCAGTGTTAAAAACTACTCTACAGGGATTTTAACCACATGAAAATTTCACAGGTGGCACAGGGCAAAGAATTGGTTCAAAGACAGTGTGGCTACATCCAAGCAGTAAATAATAATTTCATATTTCCCTTTGCCATGCCACTTACAATTCTATCTGTTGCTCTGTAATATCCCTTTTCTGCTGTAGTTTTTTCCAAACTGAAGACACACAACCTCTGCATTCTCTTGAATGGCAGATGTTGTGCCAGTGATGCAGCTGACATGCCTGAGGCATAGGATGCCATTCAGAGGGACCTGCACAAGCCTGAGAAGTGGGCTCATGTGAACCTCTTGAGGTTCCCAAGGCTGAGCTCAAGGTGCTGTATCTGTGTCAGGGCAGCTCCTGGTATCAACACGGGCTGGAGGATGAAGGGATTGAGACCAGCCCTGCCAAGAAGTATGTGGGGGTGCTGGTGGATGGAAAAAAAAGTGGACGTAAACTGGTGCTTGCAGCCCAGAAAGCCAACTGTACCCTGGGCTGCATGACAAGGAGAGAGGTCAGCAGGCCAAGGGAAGAGATTGTTGAGTGCTGCATCTGGCTCTGGGGTCCTCAACCCAGTAAAGTCATAGATCTACTGGGGAAGGTCCAGAGGAAGGCCAGGACGATGAACAGAGGGCCAGAGCACCCTTCAAATGAGGGAAGACTGGGAGAGCTGGGGTTGTATGACCTGGAGAAGAGAAGGTTCTGTTATTGTGGCATTTCAATACTTAAAGAGCACTTATAAAAGAGCTGTGAAAATAGAATTTTGGTAGTGTCTTTAGTGATAGGACAAGAAGTAAGTCTTCAAACAAAAGGGGGTAAGTTTAGATAATATATAAGGAAGACATTTTTTTACCATGAAGATGATAAAACACTGGATGCCCTATCCCTAGAAACATTCAAGATCAGATTGGACAGGGCTTGGAGCAACCTGGTCTAGTTGAAGATGTCCCTCCTGTTGCAGGAGGGTTGTGCTAGGTCACCTTTAAACGTCTCTTACAATCCAAACTATTCTGATGATTCTATGTGGTTGTCTGGGTTGTCTGTCTTGGCATTTTCTCTAATTTTATTACATAGATTCCTAACATTTGAGGACCTGGTCCAAAGATGTGTACTTACATATACACTTAAAATTAATATCCAGGACAAATAACTCAGATTTTTACTTGACTTTTTTTCATTGACATATTTTCTCTATGCTTGCCCAATGGTTGACTTAACACTCTAGGATATGTGCAAAGCAGATAATATGTGTACATTTAGGACTACAGGCAATAAAACCCAAAGGCTATTTTAAGACAATGGAAACTAAAGTGCCCTGGTATCCCTTCAGCTTGCCTGACTACCTGATGCTTTGCCTGATTGCCTGACTTTTTTGGGGGGTTAACCCAGTAGTTAACATTTACCAAGTGTGTAAATGTTTTCACAATGTAGGACTGCATATTCACATTATGTGCTTTACAATGAATGCCAGCGCTGTTTTCAAGGACAAGCATTGTGACTTTTCCAAACCTCTTTGCATTCTCTTCTGGTTGAGCACCAAGAGCTTCCCCTGTCATTGCCTTCATTCTATTCCTACAGTCATCGTGCTGTGAAGAGCAAGCATATTATGAAAGGGGTGCTCATTTCCCAAGCAGAATCAAACCCTCTCCAGGTCTCGTGCTGCAGTCCTCTCTGTACTTACCCTGTTAGACCACTGTCAAGGCTGCTCTTGTTTTTCCCTCCCAACAATGGTATATTTTGGCAGTCAGATCCCCACAGTGCAAATCCACCATCCTCAGGCCTACCCCCAGCATGCTGGTCACGCAGTGATTGTTTTCTGCAGCCATTGCGTTTCCACTTCAAAGCTTTGGGAAAACTCAGGAAAGGATAAACCCGGTGTGTGGAGTGCATGGACCACAATTTTGCCTGGGAAAGGCTGGTTGGTCCTGGAGGTTTTTGGGACATTCAACTACTGCCCTTCTGTGTGCTTAATAAGGCCTGTGGGCATAGAGCTGATTTAGTGGAAACTAACAGTCAGAGTTTAAATATGCTCTGATGACAGCTGACTTTACTTGTTAGAGGTGTTGCACAAGGCTGTTGCTAATGATTAAAGCAGATGGACAGGAGGAAGAAAGCAGAAAGCTCGAATGTGTGAGAGGTGAAAGGGCAGGAGAATTAGCCCAGAGATTTCCTGTGGTCTGTGGGTGTTTTGTGTTAAGCGCTAAATCAAAGAATTGTTTTTAATGAATGAAAGTGCTATACTTCAGCAACTTAATTACAGCTAGCCTTCCTCTCCCGCCACAGTGGGAGTGGGTATTATTTTAGATATACTCATGGTGGAGTGTAAAATCGCCTTGCTTTACCTTTCTGCTGTTCTGCAAACACTTTATTTGTGGGGACCTTGCGAAAGGCGAGGCTGTGGAGCATCGCTCCCCGGAGCAGCAGGACATGGCTCAGGGCATCGAGGAGGTGAGGGGGAGAGCCTGGTGGGGCTGCTGCTGGCCAGCAGCTGCCTGCAGAGCACATGCAGTCATTGCATCTTTTGTACTGAAACCTTGCAGGGTTTCTCTTCACACTGGCCTTCACACGGCTGTGCCGCCACGCAGTGTCGTGGGTTTGGTGGCACTGAGCAGCTGCTATGAGCGCACAGCCCCAGCAGTGTGCCTTGCCAGCGTCCCCATCAGCCTTGCAGGAATGCAGGGCAGCACAGCCAGCTTATACACAAGCATCCAACAGGGACGTGCTCTGATAATGGAATTAGAGGGAGTAACAAGGGCAGGCTGAAGCTCTGAGGTACATTTTTCTCACCATCTCTTTCCTAGGCATAATGCATTGCTTTTCTACATAGTCTCATTAGCTATATAAAACCCTATTGATTTTAAACCCATACATAATCACTGGATTTTTTGAATGACACCCAAAAGGCCCTGATTCTACATCCAGTCATGAAAATGAACTCATAACTACATCATATTCTGCTTTGCTTGGCCATGGTGATACCAAAATATTCTTCTTTAGCCTCTAGTGATGAAAATATTAAATATATTTTAGTTTTCTCTTAAGACAAATTGAAGTACAGTTATACTTCAATATTTACTCCACCATCAACTTCATTAGAAATTAAATTAAATTAAATTAAATTAAATTAAATTAAATTAAATGGAGTCTTCTGTCAAGGAAAACATCTGCAATTCAAAGCAAAATTATATTTGGTTTGGTGAATTTTATGATTCAAACCCAAAATGAAATTATTTTGTGCAAACAAATGAGGAAAAAATGTAGTGCTACCTACCCAAGTTCTTAATATTTTGCTGTTTCATGTCTGTTTTTGTGAGTAGTTGGCTATGTATCTGCATTAGCTTCAAGATATGAATATATTTATATTTCAAATTACTTATATTGCTAGGAGAAAATTAAATTTATGCAAAAATTTTAAAGAAATGAAAATAAAACTGCCTGCAACTTGCATTCTACAAAACCTCTGTCTGGAAAACAACATTCCACTTGATGATTACAAATAATAACAATGATGACGATGAAAAAAGGAAGTGCTATAAATTTTGCAATGCATGTGAATTCCAGAATGGCAGAATTAAACTCTTTTTAAAATCTTACTGTTGCTATTTTATTGTTGCTTTCACATGCCTATTCCCTGTAATTTAACGTTTGGAAAGGCAATTTGGTTTAACCTCTTCAATAAAAGCATAAGAGTTTCCCTCTGTCTTTTTGGTTGAAAGACTGCTTATTTTAGGCAAAACCACTTCTCCATTCTGGAAGAATCTGTTTGCTGTGAAGAAATCAACCTTGACAAAATTGTAGGACTTCTTACATTCTGGTGAAAATAGGTAAATAATGATCAGGGAAAACCTTGTATTAAAAATCAGCATGATTTTCCATTTTCATATGTGCAGGCAGACGAAAGGCACAGACAAAATATTTTATAGAGTTTGGCTCAAGATGAAAAAAGAATCAAACTAAAACAACTTTTGTTCCTGTGAAGAAAAACAAAAAGAACAAAAAAAAAGAAAAATCCAACAACTTTTTTTCCAGTAATGTCTCTCCAGCTTTGATTTAAGCTTTAGTTTCATTCAAATTAAACCACTTAACTTTGTCTGGTTTGAGAATCATAATCATACAAAACAATGTTTTGCCAAACAAAATAATTCAGCCCAAGTTCAGCCTAAATTTGTCTCACATTTTTCCAAATTCAATAAATATTTAGCAGGTTGGACCATGGTTTGAGGTTTCTAATGGATTCCCAGACTGTGTTTAGCCTCCTTTGATAGTTTGATGCAGAAAGAAAACACAGTTCTATCAAAATCTAGAAGGAGCTGACCAAGAAAGGCAGATGGAGATCTGCATAGAAATGGTTGTCTGGTCCTCCAGAATTGTTTAACCATTAAAATCTGTCTAACAGAGTGCTGTAGCAATAATTTGCCATGCACAAGGTAGTAGGCATTGTAGATATTTCAATGGCTAAAAAATATCTACTAAAAATATCAAAATCCCCTGTCTGCCTGCTGAATGAACTACTCTTTTCCAAGACATGCAAAGTTTAAGTCCTTTGGTTTCAGGCAGTATTTTCAGTATTTTTTTTTGTCTGGGTGGTGTTTGGTACGATGATAAAAAAAATGTAGGATACTTTAAATTTCTATTTATCTTCAGGATCTTTTTGACATGACTGCATTATTTCTGTGTGTGGATATATATTTACTGAGCCTGGATACAATATTCCCTATCAATGGAAAGGTTTGTCGTTTGATGGATAATCTTAATTTGTTGAGGAAGTAGGGAACCATGGTGATCATGTGACTTAGAGATTGAAAAATCCTGATTTATAGCAGTGCTCTGAAGTTTGCGGCAGTGTCTTTCATTTTATAACTTCATCCTGCTATCCATTCAGAATTGTTTCATTTTGACTTCCAAATAGAAAAGTCTCTGGTAAGTAACATCAACTTCCCTTGAGCATAAGAGTTGTGAAAGTTTCCTCACAGCAATTTTGAAATTAGAGAGTGTTAAAATTAACAAAAACATGAAAAAAAAATTATTATTGTCATTAAAGTAAGAAACAATCTGAGACAAATTATGCTCATAGCTTGAATTATATTATTAGCCTTTTAAGAATTAAATAATGCAATTTTTTTTCTGTCATGTTAAGGTAGTATTATTGCTACATTTGAAGGAAAAAAAATAAAGAAATGTTACTTTAAAATGTGCTACAATACACTTTTGCTTTAACCAAACAACAGTTAAATGAAGAGACACAATTGCAACAGCGAAAATACTACAGTTAATATAAGTAGAAGTAGAGAGCTGATTTAAACTACATTTCTTCACAAAACACACAACTGAAATAAAATTGCTCATGAAAATTAGTCCAAGCTACTGATTGCACTTGTTTTTGGACACTTTGGTTCCCACTTTTGTGCAGCTGTGAGGGACTTCTGCTGTATATACTGTGATGCAGCATAAGCAAATAGCAGAATGGATATAAAGCTATCCTTCAGTCACATTGCACATAGAAACATATGATGGCAATTATGAAGGACAATGAGCTTGGACAAGGCAATATGAACAGGTACTTGAAATATCCAGGCTGGCTCCAACCCTCCTGGTTTTGTTTAAACCCATGCATTGCCTGTGCTGGGGATGCCAGTGGGACCCCAAGATGGGGGAGAACTGATTTTGGGACTGCTGGGCATAGTCTGATTTATGTTCAGGCTCCACCTGTGTCAGAGCTGTGCTTGTGTTACTGGTTTATCTCTGGAGATAACAGCAGGTGACTACAAAATGTATCTAGAGCCAAGATGAATTTTTTTCAGGTTGCTGTATAAATCTACTATTTGAGCCAGGAAAACAAACAAAAAAACCCCACTGTCTTTGCAGCTGTCTTTTGCAGCTGTCTTTGGAAGGAAGAGCTATGTACAAAGCAAATAAACTTTTTTTCCTCAAATGCTCCTAAAAGTCTGTGGCATTATTTTCCTCAAATTATCAGTTTTCTCACTTGATCACAGTTGCCCAAGTCTTCATTCATCTCAGTTGTATCTTAAGTTGTAAGATAAATTGCATAGGCAAAGGCAGAAGAAAACTTTTGAAGCCAAAAGGGGAACCAAGAAAAATCATATTCAGACATTAAGAGAGAGTCCTGGCACTTTAAATTCTGCAAGCAAGGAAGCTGTCAAAACAGGAAGCAAGGAAAAGGTGCATTTGAGCAACGTGGTCTAGTGGAAGGTGTCCCTTCCAATTATGTGGTTGGGACAAGATGATTTTAAGGTTCGTTCTAACCAACTATTCTATGATTATACATTGCATATTTTGTTTGACTTCTGAAATGGCATGTGGAGGAGGTATGGATAAGATTAAAGGAGATTGGAAGGTGGCAGGACCAAAGAGGGGAAAAAAACCCAAGTCAAGAATATGATTTTTAACTTTGTTTTGTACCCTTTGCTCTGGAAAGTAGGAGAGGTGTGAAACAGTGAAAGAGCTGGTTTGGAGGAACTGATGCTAGCCAGAGGTTGCCTTTTGTGGCCCTGAACAGGCATGGTGAAGGAAAACAACCCCCCCAGACAAAGACAAGGGGTGGCAGAGCATAACAAGTGCAGAAATCCCAAGGTAGAAATGAAGGCTGAATATGTCTGTTGAGACATGTGTGTTCTGTAGGGAAAGGTAAATTACGGAGGGAAGAAAGGAAGTGAACAAAAAAGGGAGTAAAACATGTTGAAGACTAGAATGTAATTTAGAAAAAAGGGCTCTTGCAGAAAGTGTACAGCATTTTCTACATGTAGCCTAAGAGAATTAAGTGTGGATGTGTGGGAGCCAGTCCAAGACTGTAAGTTAGAAAAGGGTAAGAAAACATAGCTGCAGGAGTGCTGAACTGAGATCAAGAGCAAGCGTCCTTACAGGTCACTGGAAAATCAGTGTTGGCCAGTCATTACCTCATTGTAACCACTGATACCTTCTACCCAAAGTGTAGAGAAAAAACATACAAATCTCAGATATCCTTGTGTGTGAATTCTAGATCTGTGATAAATGCTGATGATACCAAGTGAGTTCTTTAGGTCTGACTGGCTTCAGTAGAGAAATAGAGCTTTAGTCTCAATTCTGGCTTGCAACCATTTGCCCCGCTGTTTTATAGCATGGCTGTAGGCCTAGCTCCTAGTTGCAAACAACCCAGGACTTGTCTTACATAACTGAAGACAGGAGAATGTCCTTAGGCCCACAGCAGAATGTCCTTAGGCCACAACTGTCTGAGAAGTGACGGTTCACTCCAGTGTTCTTGTACAGTGTGCTGGAAGATGCTGGTTGTGGACCTGACTACCATCTTTCATCTTGACAAATTTGCAAAAACATATCACAAGCTTGGGACAAAATGAAAATGAAGCAGAGGCCTGGACTCCAAATGTTTTTTGTTTCATGGGACGTAGTGAAAACAATGGTAGAAGCAATTGACCGGTCATTTTTTAACAACTGAATTTTACCATGTTTCACATTAATTTTCATAAATATTCAATAATGTGACACACAGAGTTGATTCGTGTAACAGTTTGCCATATCTGAGGCTATTCTGTTATCCTGATCACTTTATCACTTGCACATCTGATAGACACAAACTGGGCATGCTGAATGTGAATCTGCTTTGTTCCTCCAACTGTTTCAGTTACTCCTCTCTCTTAACTCAGTTTATTAACCCTGTATTTCTTCCTTACTAGACTGTCTGGTAGAAGATTATCTAAAGGAAACTTACTGCACTCTGGCTTCTGCCCTTGTAATCATCATGAGCTTCTCACGTGCAGTGTCTCCTTTCCATGCTGTGCAAACTATACCTCATTCTCCAAGGAATCAGAAAGCCTAATGCGTGATGCAACACT
Source organism: Molothrus aeneus (assembly GCF_037042795.1). Taxonomy (NCBI): domain Eukaryota; kingdom Metazoa; phylum Chordata; class Aves; order Passeriformes; family Icteridae; genus Molothrus; species Molothrus aeneus. Next base: position 89,977,952 of record NC_089648.1, on the reverse strand, counting down.
CGTGGAAGAAAATGTAGAGATCTCTTTCCTAAGCAAATCACCTCTTGCTTCCTTTTCCCAATATTTCCTGCAAGCATGGAGCTCCCAGTTCATGACTCCCTGAGATATAAAGCCTTAAGTGTTTATTATTCTTATCATCAACCCCTATTTTTAATATTTAAAGAACAGTAGTGGTTCAAACCACTGTTTTGAATATGTCTGTTGAGACGTGTGTGTTCAAACCACTGTTTTCTCAGCAACAGTACAAATGATTGATATGTTGAAAGAAAGTGCCTCTGTCACAGACAAATGAAAATCTTGGTAGATGAGATGAGGAAATGTTCTGATTAAATAAACAAGAAGGCAAGGAAAGCAGAGAATAAACATATCCTTTCTCTGAAATTTTGTGACAAAACTTTGTTAGTAAGAGAAGACAGCATGGAAGGCTTTTGAGAGCTAGGGGTCAAGGCTGCAGAGATATGGCCAGTGTCCCACCCCTGCTGGAGACAAGCCTTTGCACACTCAGGTCACTGTTAGCTGAGAGGGTAGCAGGGACTTCATTCCTAGCATCATTCTGTGTGCAAAGCTGAGAAGGCTGATTGCTATTATGGACTGAAATACACAAGGTATTAACATGAGCTCTTGCTCAGCTATTTTGTCAAAAGCTCAAAAAACAAGAAGGCAAGTAGCTGTTTCTCACATATATGCATATACTTCTTCAGGTTAGCTGAAAAGCTCTCCCACTGAGTCCTTAAGGATTTGGGATCCTGTGGGTAGCTTACACCAGGCAGTCAACAGCATCCCCCCAGAGCTAAGGTTGCCCCCTAGCATGCTGTGGCAGACATACAGCAGGATTGCTGCATGGTCTGAAGATGGGAACCACAGTATTGTGGAGGGGGTGTCTGTGAGAGGCACCAGGTCCTGCACCCCGCCTTCTTTAATGTCAGCTCATGACAAGGCTGGAGAGAGAGGCTGCTCAGTGGCCTCATGCCTCTCTAGTGAGCAGCAGCTATTCCTATGGGAACACATAATTTCCATGAAAGAAAAACCTCATCTCCCATAAAAATTTGCCTGCTTTAGGCCTAAGCAGTCTGTGTCAACTCAGTCAAGTCTTTCATTATGTAGGCTTCATATTTTCTCTGAAGGCTTCACATCAACCACCTTGCGAATGAAATAAAGCAGTCAGGGAACTTGGATTGCAATTTCAATGTACATGGCATGTCCATTTGAGGAGCAAGGAGTCTACAGCTTAGGCCTTAAATCACATACACAGAATAGGATCCTTCTGCCATCAGACCAACCCCAGCAAATGCTCTTGGCTTGATTTCCAAAGTTGCTGAACATCTGTTGTTCTTGCTGATTTCAGCGCGTTGTGCAAAAGCTCAGCAAGAGCTCAGCAAGTCTGAATGTCAGACTGGCTGCGTGACATCCTGAAGTCTCCTGTGGTACAAGGAGGTCCACAGTGGGTTTGATGCTGGCATGAGACCAGTTGTTTCATATGTGGGAAGAAAGAAGCACTCATGCTCTGTGGCCAAACAGGCAATTGATGGAGGAAATGCAGCAGTGGCACAAAAAAATGTGGTGCAAGCTGAGGCAATCATCACTCCAGCAAGCACAATGAACACCTTCTGGCTACATACATGGCTACATGTGTTATGCATTAGAGTTACACATGTTAACTATACCCATATATTTTTTCCTTCTGTAGAGATAGCCAAGCCCTGGTATTGAAGGCCAGTTGACTGACAGACATAACATGATCCACTGGATTCACAAGTCTATGGGCACAGGAGGCCCAAGATGACTGCAGAGCTGCTGACCAGTAGATTGACCTTGGGTGAGTTTCCTTCTCTGCTACTGCCATTGGTCAATCCCTTCCCTGCAGTTGTAAGCTCCTGTCAGGAAACACTAGAAGGAGATGGGGGAATAGAGGTAGTTTTTTCCAATGAGTGCTACTGCCTGCTGACAATTAACTTCACCTTAGGAGGGTCAGCAGGGTTGAGCGGGATGGCTTAGGAGGAGGAAGAGGTGTTGATATGGAGTTAGTCAGGAAGAAAGACAAAGGCCAAGCATAGACTTAGAGATAGCAAAGGTATGAGAAGCTGTGGGAGGACATTATCCAACTTCTTGAGTCAAGGCAGGATCTTCTGTACTGAAACTGTATTTGACAGATGAATTTCTTCTTACAAATGCTGCCAGTACTCAAAATTGCACAACCTCCCTCAGAAACACCTTCCAGTGTTTAAAGATCCTTATGGATTTTCCTAATGTCTCAATGCCTCATTCTTCTCTGATCAAATTTAAGTATGTTACTGCTTGTTGCATCTAAACAGAGGTGAAAAAAGCAAGAATGGGTTTTTTCTCTTTTGGCAGCTGTCCTTCAAAGCCTATTACTATTTCTCATCTCAGTTTTCTTTTTTTTTTTTTTGCTAAGCATTATGAAATTTCTTCTCTCCCCTTGTTTTTCAATCTCAGCTTATTCTTATTGCCTTTCTCTGAGTCCCTCCCTTCACATAATTTTGAAGGGCTGCATCCAAGACCAGATTCAATACTTCAGCAGAAGTCCTCCAATCATGCCATAGAGTGTCTCACAAATGTCACTCCTATTTATACCCCCAACATTCCTGTTTTCCGCAGTTTCCAGCACCAACAGCTCACACTTGATGTCTAAGGTATGGGATACATACCTTAGACCTCTTTCTGTGGGGCCTGCTGTGTAACAAGCTGTGCCTCCTGACGGATTCAGGCTGCCAATTGCTGAGGAATAAAGCACTCAGAACAAACTAGAAAGCCAGGGCTTTGACACATGATTCATTTTGAAATGAGCAAGAACTGGGGAACTCAGCACAAATAAAACTGTTCTCCCAAGTCCATGGAGAGCTGCCTGGCCCCAAAACCAGTTTAATTTAACCTCTGCTAGCTAGGCCCTTGTAGCAAAGAAAGCTGCTGGAACAATAGTAGCAGTTGCGGCAGCAAGGAAAACAGAAGCAGCGAGGTTTGTAGGATCTGGATGCTGGCCATACATCTGGGCAGGCCCATTGCACACAACCTGTGATGCAAGCCTTGCACGATGCAAACAGACATGTGCATTTAAGTCCAGCCTACATGTAAGCTTTTAGCAATTGGATTCCCTGGAGTGGCCCTCTTCAGCATTAAGAGACCATTCATTTCCGTGTTGGAACATGATGGAGAATGGCACAGCAAGGGTACAAGGGGAGAGTCACAGAGTCTTCTCATCAGAAGGGAAGACTCTTTGGCCTTCTGGTAGACACTGATGCTTTTTTCCTTCACTCTTTGTAGTCTCTTATTTGGGCATTAGATTCAAATTCTAAAATAAATCCACATAGCGAAACACAAATCTCTCTGAATAAATAGTTTGAAGGGATATTTTGCTTTTTAACAGAGTGCTATCAATAATCAAATTAATGGCGGCATTTCAATTGTTCTGTTTGGAAAAAAGTTTGCAGAAAGTACTGCACTGCTGTACATAAAGTTCACATAAGTTTAAGGCTTATTCTTTAAGTTTAGATAAGACACAATCTCTTGATATGACTTAAAGAATATTGTGGTTAAAGAATACTCTGTGTGTGTGTGGAGGGGGGGGGAGAGAGAGTGAGAGAGAGAGAAGAACATAGTGGCTTTTATTTTCTTACTTTTAATAGGGCTATTTTGCGAGGCTGAAAAAAAATTGTTAAACTTGCCTTAATTGATTGTTTAAAGTACCATGGTGAATTTGTCTTTTAAACATAGCCCATGGTTAAAGTTCCCATTGCATTGTATTTGAAGTAGGTCCTTTGTGCTTTAAAATGAAAACTGTAAAACTTTTGGTGTTTAAGGCTTTCTGACTCCAAGTTAATTGTTTTCCTTTAATATGAGCAGAATTAAAGATATTAAAAATCGACTGCTGGAGCACATAATTGTGGCCTCCCATCTATTCTTCTTGTGGAAATGAAAGGAATATTGAAAGAGTTTCTATTTTACAATACCAGAGGTGGCCATGCATTTACAACTCTATATATTCTTTTAGTTGAATTCTTCTAAACCTCACGCCTGGCTAGCAGTTTTCTCCCAGACGATTTTCATTTTCAAAACATTCACATCCAATAAACTACACGAAACATAGTGTGAGAGAAAAAAGGGGACAGGAAATGGCTCTGTTGCATGGTTATTACATCCTATTGCCTGTGGGTTGCTTTGTTATGAGTTTTAACTATGTAAATATGACGTATATGACATCAGAATTTAATCTAAAGCTACTAGGTGGGAGATAGAGTGTGACTTTATTGTTAAGGCTAAAATCAACTGGGTGTTGACAGGTCTCAAAAGTCACTGAGTATAAGCTTGAAAAGGAAAAGCTCAGACTGATAAGCTGTTCCTTGATTGACAACTTCAGGCTTGACTGCAAGTATTGAAAACAGTTGAGCAAATGGAGGGAAAAAAGTTTTATTTCATAAGAAACTACACTGGGAAATACAGGAGGATTTATAGGCTGACGTAGCACAAAAACCTAAGAAAAACAGGTGTGAGGTTTATAAAATCTGGAAACTGGGAAAGCACATTGTCCATGAATGATTTCCCCATTATAGTTTAATTAACCTTGTAAAAGCCCCTATGCAAATATAATGCCAGAATGGAGGGAAAAAAATAAAACACTGGTGTCCACTAGCTTCGACTTTCAACAAATCATACGTCAACAGCTTATGGCAAGGAGGTGGGTTGAAAAAATGAGAAGAAAATAAGAGAAAAAAGATTTCAGTGGGAAATAAATTCACCAGGGAAAACAACACACTGATTTTTCATCTTTCCAGTGAAGTCAGACCAATTTTTGACACTGTAAAATCCATTATGGAGACAATAAAATAAATGCAGTTTAAAGTAGCAATCATGGATTGATTGAAATGTTATGATAGCTACACATACTATATCTTATCAAATATTATCCATGAGGAAGCATTCAATTCATTTTGTGCCAATTATACTCTGTGCATCATAAACTTTTATTGCTTGTTATGGAATGCCACTCAGCCAACTTTTTCTTCAAATATTGCATCATCAGATTCAGATGGAAAACATCTTTTAATGTGGCAAAGTGTTAAAGAAATCTAATACTCTGGGGCTGAATGAAAATGTTAAGGTTCATCTCCTGGATAAGAAAAACAATTTATGAAAGCAATATTCATTTCCTGAGGTGGGCATAAGCAAAAACTTCATCTGAAACTTAAAACCAACATGTTTGCCTTCACTAGTTTCCTTAGTTTAACTCATTGATGTCATGTATTATGGTCCACTGCTAAGACCACATCTGGGAAGGACTTGCTTTTTTCAGCTCTCCAGATCACTTTTACAGGGAACTCCTTGTATAATTGCTTGTGCTGAGATTTGAACCTCAAGGGCCAGCAGATCAGATTTCACTTTTAATATATTACTGGAGAATATCAAAATAATCTGCTTGTTTAATCTTGATCATGCCAGCCGATTAACACTTTGACACCCTGAATCACAGATGTTAAATACTACAGGGTAAGGTTTCAGTGAAGTGTACACATTATAATGAGGCTTTGTGAAGTTACAGATCTGGGGTTAATGTATTTACTTAAGCATTTGCAGTACACAAACTAGGGCTGTAGCTATCAAAAGATAAGTTGGGCAACATTTGTTAAAAACACCCATTGTACATGGGGGTGGGTGTCAAGATTGGCAGCAGCTTGCTGGATGGGATGGGAGTATGCCTCCTGGGGGAGGTGACAAAGTGTTTCTGATTTCTCTTTTAGGGCCTTCATAAGTGAAGCAGGAAGGGTTCAGTAATAACAATTCAATTTAAAAGGACACATGGATCAATGACTTGTAAGGGAATCTCAGTTTCTGATGCATCTCCTATGTAGAAACACTGACAGTAGTAAACAGCACGAGTCCCCGGATCTGCAGGGAACACTTAGAAGCATGTGAGACAGGGTACATCCCATAATGTCCTCAGTCACAGCTGGTACAGCTAAAGACCAGATTGAATTGGGTTTTCTGATGTATTGAATCAGCTTGCACAATTTGTAGTGTTTGTTTCTTCATCCCATCAAAAGGCCCATTGATATCAATGAAAATTCACAAACATAACTTGACACAGCCCTAAAATAATACTTTTCTGAAGAAGATTTTGATTATTTTCTTTCTAAATTCTCATGGTTTTCACTTGGTAAGTTTACTGACACCAATTGCATGGTTCAGTAAATCATCTGAGGATTATTATAGGTGTAAAACACATGACAGTGTATCAAAGAAATGAGACAGTGGGGTTGACTCTGCAATCCATATTGATCTAAATACCTATTCCAAACTTTATCCATCTGGATCATACTTGTTTAAGGAGAAACCAGAGGTGGGAGGCACTATATAATGGTCAGTTTATCTAATGTGTATGAAGGAAAAGGGAAAGACCTGTACTTGGCTTCTTCAAAAAACTTTTTTAGGACTCTCTACCTGCCTGCAGTTGAAGACAAAGCTGAAGTACCCTGCTGTAGGAAACCTCTCTCCAAAGAGTGGACAACATGTACCTGCAGGGGTTAGGTCTGACAGCCTGTCCACTAGCCTTCCCTCCCTGTGTGGAAGTCCTGTATTGCCATATCCGTTTTCCCCATTTTCAGACGTCTGGATGAGTGGACAGTGAGTAGGGCAGGAGGTATTGTCTTTCATACAGTGAGTGGGGGACCAGCTGAGTGTTACTGCGTCTGCTGCTCCCACAGAGGGAGTGGACTTACAACAAACAGAGTTCTCCAGCCGTCCCTGATGCCTCACTGAGTAGGTAAAGCTCCTCACCTAGTTGAAAAGCCCAGTGTATGTACCACTAAAAAGTTGGGGAGAAAAAACACTGAAAGAGGGCTGATTGTCTGCAGGTGTTCTGTTCCACTGGGAAAGAAGCAACCAGGATCATAGGAGAGCTGGTGACCACCAGCTGCTGTAACCTCTGATAGGCCCCTTCTTCCTGTCCCTGGACATCCCACCAAAACACTGCTGCTGCCATTCATGCAGAGCACAGTCAGCTGAGGAAAAAATTCAAGAGTCAGAGTGGCCACTTCTATTTCTTTTTCCACTGTTTTGTTTAGCTGCCTGCAATAAAAAACCAGCAGCCTACTTCCAGAAGTGCATATTTCCATTCTGTGAAATACGAGCTGCTCCTGAGTCCTTGATCTCTCTTTCCCAACTAAGAATTCTTAGTTATTCCCAGTTTACCCAGAGAATTGGTTGGCATCTCTAATCTGTGCATGATACCAGGCCTTGCTGCTGTAATGACCGACTCAGCACTGCATCCAAGGGCTTTCTAAATAAAAAAACTAGGACTCCAGATATCCTTCATTAAACTTCTATACATGACTCACTACTCTCCTAGGGCTGCTTTTTCTCTTCTTGATGACAATTAAGAGCGAGGTTTGCAGAACTCACCAGTGGATTGTTTCTGTTCTTTTTGAAACAATGGTATCAGATTTAAGCCAAATCTGACCATTAAAAAAAATTCTAAAAACGGATAAGCAAAATACTACAGTTTCTTGAATGTGCTGTTGAACATAAGAGTTTCTGTAGGTTCTTCTCCGGTAACATACTGAGAAAGCTACTGTATTTACTTCACACAGAGAAATAAAAATACTCTCTGTCTCTTCTTCCCGCTTCTGTGGCAGGCACAGACAGATTCCATGTACTAAAGAATAAGTAGTTTTGGGGTTTTTTTCCTTTCAGTTTTTTTTTTTTTTTTTTTAAATCAACTCTTTCTGGTCACAAATACAGCAAAACATCAAAGCCTTAGTCGCAAAAGAGAAAGGATACAATCATTTGGCTAGGTCTGTTTACCACACAAGGGCCATGATAAAGGAAAGTTACTTAGGGAGAAGGAAAAAAAGTTCCCCTATGCATCTCTCAAACTCTTATTATGCTCTCAAACTTCTACATTCACTTTTTGAATGTATTTCCCCCCTCTTTATTAGACCACAGAGCCAGAACTCCCACCTCACACCTCTGGACTCCGGACTTGGCAGTGTCATAAAAACAGATCCATCAGCCGCCACCAGATCTGGTCCAACAAACCAGTGACAAAAGAAATATGTATATAACCAAAATTGGTTCCTTGGGCAACAAAAAAATAGCAAATAGGGGTGCAATGTACAGCACATTTTTTAAAAACTCTTTCTGGAGTAAGAGTATTTTTTTCCATTCAGCTATACTACAAATATGACACACTATATGGGAACATTTATCAATGAATTTCATAATCCATCTGACAGAATTTACCACTAAGTTGCTGCTGTTGTTACAGCTGCAGGAAGACTAGAGGCCTTGATCCAAAACTCAGTACAAAAAAAAATGTGGGAACTCAATACTAGGAATTATGTGGGAACCTCAGCCATGCAGAAAGGGGGAGAAGAAGGATGTCTGTTTACCTCTGTTTGTGCCTTTCCAGAAGAGTTGGAGGGACACTCCAGTTAGAACAACAGGTCAGAGAGCCTGGCATTTCTAACTGATGTGAGTTTGATCTGAGAATAAATACCTTGGCAAACCATTTACATCAGTAGCAAATTAATATTTCTAAAGCAAATATTCCTGGCTGCTCAGGTGGTGGATCCAACCTGTAATCAGCTGAGCAGATACACATACTGTAGTTTCTCAGCAAAGGCTGGATATTGATCCCAGCTACTTGGGCCTTCAAGCACCAGGGAAAGGAATGAGTGGTACAGATGCTCAGGCAGCAGAGGTGGTTATAGAGAAAATGTGATCATATTAACTGAGTTACATCTCAACAGTTATGTTGTGACCACTGTATTTTTAATGTGACCATCCATCTTCATTTTTCATCATGCATTGGTAATGTTCCCTCTCAATCTTATCTCACTCTTGCCAGTAAAAGCAACTCTGCCTAATCCTTCTGCCAGGGGTTGTAAAGCAGTAACAAGGGCCAGGTCCAAGCAGCTGGGATAGTCCAAAGTGGGTGTGACAGCTCCATCAGCTTTATTCCTGCTCTCTTTTAGTTCCAGGATCTCTGCATAACCTGTAGCTTCCTCTGGGGCTCAACTGTGGAGCAAACCAAACCATCTTCTGCAAAAATCAGCTACAACATAGAGGACAGAATGGTTCATGCTGAGGTCCCCTACCCCTGGAGGGGCAGTGGGGATGTGAGCCAGTTTCTACCAGCAGAGATCTGGCAGGGATTCCCAGAACTGCTTGGACATATTCTCTAAAAACCACCCAACATATCTGAGAAGACAGAGTAACTTAGCCTGGCATCTGTGCAAAATCTGGTCTCTCTACTAATCTGGTGTGAAATGAAAGGATTTTGCTAATGGTGGAGAGGACCAGGAACAGTGTATGTGTATAGTTAAGATAACAGTCTCTGACAGTAAATATAAGGGAACTCTGCTCCCTCTCTTCCGACACTGTGAGTTAATAAGAAAAAGTATTTCATTCTTGTCCCTTCTCCTTCCCCTAAGCCCTCCTCATGGTTGGCTGCCAGCAGGTAGCAGCATCCCAAACTATGTCACTATTAGGAAATTTAAAGGGACCATCCTCAAGTACTGAGGGCAGGAAAAGAGAGCTCAAGCTCTTCTTGTACTCTCCAGAAGAAAGAGGGTGGAAACCTTGCATTTCCTTATTTTTACAATATGTAAAACAGACAATTCTTTTCTCCTTGAGTCCTGTATAACAGAAATTTTGGGTACAACATCATAGTCCAATGAATCTGGCCAGCATATGGAGGCAGGTCCTTAGCCTTGCAACCTCAGGATTTACACTTCTAAGTAACTTGTTGAAAGATGCTATGGTGGCCTCACCAAAAAAAAAGACTTTTTTTGGCAATATTTATTTTACTCCTGTGCCATTTGGAGATGTCAAGACTGTGCACACATATCTTGAATTTTAGCTTTTTGTTACATACTACAATGTAAGAAGTGAGATCAATACACATTAGTTTGGTTCCTGTGGCGAATGCTGAAATGCATAAACAAACTGTGAGCATGTCAGCTGTGTTTGCTTAAGGATGTTAAACATAACTCTAGTTTCTAAGGACAGACATATTCTTGTCCGTCTTTTCTTCTGTCTTCTTGTAGCTGCTTGGCTATTCTGGAGTGTCTTAAACTACGTGAAGAAAAAGAAAAGTGACACAGGAAACATAGGAGGACTGAGGAGATCTTGCTTTTTCCAAGCCGTGTACTTTTTTCAACATGAGATACCTCATCATTCATTAAAAGTTATCCTCAAAAACATGAATTGGAAAACCAGTTGCTTATTCTCTAAGTTTCTATCTATGGCAAAATGCAGCTGTAAATAGATTCATTTGTTTACTTGCTGACTAAACTTTGGTCAAATTCTGCTTGGAGTTACACAATGTAAAGTTGGAAGGATTCCATGAATTTTCAGTGAGAGCAACTTTTCTCACTCCCAAAAGATCATTAGGTTCCTTCAACACTTATTCTTTGTTTTGCCAAGATAAAGATTCAGATGTTTTGATTTTTCCGTTCCATTTCTAGAATGCAGTTTTTCTATGTTCTGGCAACATATGGCATGAATATGTTCTTTTTTATTTAATACAGGAAAATTATTCAAAAGTTCAGACTTGCTTTTAATGCTTTTTATTCCCTTGTAAACGCTTTAATTTTTTTGATTGCCTTCTGAGCAATGTCAAAAGCCAGGACCGAGGGGAAAAAAACACATTCCACTGAAGCATCTTCTTATTGAAATATTGGCATGGCTAGTAAAGCAAAAATTTAGGAAAGGACCATTTTCAATGTTCACTTTGTTGGACAACAGGCCTGCCTTGGTAGAGGTTTCAACAATGAAATTATTGTACATATATTTGCTTTAATGCCTCTGTTGTTATCATGTTTTTTTAACAGCAGAGTTGGTTATTGCCAGATGTCCTGCTCAACAATGCTTCAGCACACATGGGAATGCTTGTGATGGCCAATCAAGTGAGCTGGCAAAATAGAAACAGATGGCCATGGATGTGTGCTCTAACACATCTTTAATGAAACTGGGCCCTTGTGTATATGATTACAGTGCACTAATCACCATTTGCCTATCCTAGGTCCTGCACCTCTAGTTGTAGACCATCTAGTGTCCTAGCTCTGCATTACAAGTTGTTCATTCTCCTATTCTAGTTTCAAGTGCATGGGATACTAGGAAAGGAGGGTCCAGTGCAAGAAAAACTGCTTGAAAGAAGATGTAAATCAACCACCTAGCTTAAGAAGTACACAAAATGGACTAGAAACATGCTAGTTATTTATTTTCTGTCTTTTACCTCTTGGTGGCTTTTACCAAGTAACACTGGAGCCATGTTTTGTTGAGCTGCAGTACAGATCTGGTCGTGGTCCAGCATTACAGAGAGAGCCAAACATCACTGGATGCTGTGTGGGAGCAGAGCATGTGTGCCAGACCAAACCCTAGCTGTACAGCTTCCCTTGATTTTCCTGGGACTCTTTAGCTAAACAGTAACAGGCTTCAGGTGCAATTAGATGGGCTCAGGAAATTGTGCAAGAAAAATTGATCAGTTGGTACCTCCTGCAAGGTTATTGTATCTTCTTTCAGTTCTTCCCTGTTTTGGCAATCAAATCCAAATTAATTCCTAAACTCAGGAGACTCTGGGGTGAGAAATATGCTTTGTCTCATCTACAGGAAGGCTATGTATGCTTAAATATAAAATAATTTTATTAAATATAATGTTTAAAACAATCACCAAACTCCAATTATATATCCAAAACCATTTGATTAAGGCAAATGATGGGTCTGGAAAGGGATAATAACTAAGAAGCTTTTGCATATGCATCCAAAATAGGGATTCAAGTGTTCTGTCTTTCCTTGCAGCCACAAGAGCTAGAAACTAGAGAGCTGGCTGAGGTTTGGATTATGAAGGTCTCCACAGACACCTGTAGGAGACTTACAGTACCATGGCAAATGCTGGATAAACACGAGCTAGGAAAAAACTGCTCTGATTTTTCCTCTGTTGCTCCTCCACAGGGGCTGTTGATTTTGCCTTTGTCAAGGCAACAAAGCATTTGAGTGTTGCATCCAAAACATTAAAAATGGCATGAATTTTCAAAAGATTGTTAAAATGTGGGTGGGAGGGGGGACAGGGCCGTTCCTCCTCCATTTGATGGAGAACTACACAAAGCTAGGGGATTGTGGTGGGGAAGCTGAGCAGGCAGTTCATGGGGAGCACCTTGCAGCATGTCCAGGTACACATGCTGTGACCACTGAGAGCTTGATTCCCTCCCACCCTGGTCCCATCATATCAAGGCACAGTCCTTAATGCTCTCACATTGCACTTAAGGTAACCCTAATGTTCACACCTCAGCATCTTCATCCCTCAAGGTACCCATTGAGAGACACCAGCCATTCCCTATTCATGTTTAAATTAGCCATTTAGATTTTTCTTTCCTTTTAAAAGCTTTATCGAAATTTTTTCCCAAACTCACTGGGCAGTTTTATGCAAGGGTCCCCTGTGTAATTTTAAACTCTTCAGATTTTTTTTTTTTTTATATCTTACCAATGAGCACGAGAATCTTTAAGCCCCACAATAACATTTATTTTCAGTTTATGTCTGGAATAAGCTTGTTTTCAGCCAGACATAAATGAATGGTATTCTTTTAAAGCACGTTCTCAAACCCTCTTTGCACTTTTCAAGTAAAAATGGCTCATGTATTTTTGGAAGACTGCAAACAATAAAATGTCAGATTTCAGTTACTGCTCTTAATATATTTAACCATTCAGCATACTATAATTGGCTCAAACAAAAGCTATTTCAAACAAAACCCAAAAGATGAGGGAATAAATCTAAAACGTCAATCTTTCAAGATTTGGATAAGTTTTAATAACATTACAGAAATTCCAAAGGTCTCAATTTGGAAATAACAATAATACCAAGTATAGGCAAAATTTTCAGGGGAGAACTGATACAGTTATTTGTTCTCTTAGCTTCCATTTTGGAGTAAGTCTTTCAAATTTCATGTACATATATATTAAATATATATTATATAATTATAATATTATATATATATATATAATATATACATATTTCAAATATATTCTTATGTGTAACCTTCCTTAAGGAAGAAGTGGAGTCACTAATTCCGCATATACAACTGTATTTATATCCTGTTTTTTTTTTACACTTAAGAACATGACAGTATCTGCGCAACCAGAAAATAACAGCCTTCCAGCAACACCTCTTATGTAGTCAGAAAATTACTTGGTGTTTATAATTGTCTATGTCTACTGCTCCAAAACTTGAACTTCACATTGTATGTGGACTGCTGGGCCCTTGACATTCTTGACCACCCACACTTGCCATGCTCCTTACAGACACAGAGGTGTCCCTGTCAGGACTGTGGACAGGATGCCATTTATGCTTCACTATTTGACCCAGTACAGCACAGGATACAGCATAACCTGTGGTCTTTGTGTACTATCTGTACTAAAAACCAGCAAGTGTTTTTGGTGTTGCTATTCTAAATGGAAAGAACTGATGCTCTCCATGTCTATACTAACCAAACCAAGCACAAGCATTGGCCACCTCTAAGGGCTCAGATTTTGGAAGAGTTTGGCCAAAGCAAAGGATGAGTTCCAAATTGCTTTTTTGGGAAAGCCATTGTAAACTGGAGGTCCTACGGCCATGCAGCTTTAGCAAAGCTTCTCAGATGCAAGCTGCTGAGTAGCATCATGCATTTATCCTAATTGTATTGTTATAAATTGCAACTTTTGTTATACATTATTTGTGCTTCCAAAACACTTAGAAGCTCTTGTGATGAATCAGAGCCCTGACATCCGTGGCAGAGCAAAGTCTGTGCCAATAGCTAATGGGTACAAAAGAAAACTCATTTGGAAGAGTTAAATTATTTTCTTTAGAACTCTGTTATTGTTACCTTCCTTGTAACACCACTACCTCATAACAACACCTTAGATGCCTGGGATAGTGTTATGATGAGAGCAAGCTCAAGTATATTTATAACAAGAATAGGTCAATGGTCCAGAGGGTAGTTTCCTATTATGGGAGGTATAAAATAACTAAAATCAATAAATCTCCAGATCATAAATGTAGCTACAGTCTGGGCAAGGTTGAGAAAATTATTAGCAGAGCCTCATGATGTCTGGATATTGTAGCTTGTAAATTTATACATACATATGTGTGTGGTTATGTACACGCTTGCTATTCATCCCCCACAGAATTCATTGAAATGCTAAGAGGAATGTGCATTTGGTGCTCCTTTCAGTGCTGGTAAAAGAAAAAAAAAAGAAAGGGGAAAGAGAAAAAAAAGAGAAAAGACAAAAGGGGGAAAAAAGAAAAAGAAAATAAGAAAGAAAAACTTTAAAAAATAGGAGAAAAGAAAAAGCAAGAAGAAATAGAAAAGAAAAAAGTTTAAAAAATAAAAAGGAAAAACTAAAAGGGAGGAGGGAAAGAGGCAAGTGAAAAGAAAAACAGTAACTTCTATAAAGGCTTGTATCTTTAAACTCATGGTGAATTTTTTCATATAACTGACTCTAGAGGCATGACAAAATGGCTTCATGTATTAACCAAGATCTGTATGCTTTGAGGTACATGAACTGTTGCATCTTGTTTAAAATAAATATTAAGTCTCGTCAACCATTCCCATAACTTTCACCTTTATTTTGAACTATCATCTCATTTTACAATTCCCTAAATTTTATTCAAAGGAAATTGCTTCATCTCTTCAAACTTCAGTTATCTATAGGTGTGCTGTTTAAGGCTGATGTATTCATGTAGGCTCCCTTTGTTATCTGCCAGGAGAGGAGGTAGCTCCAGGGAGTGTTTGGTCTCAAGTGTCTAAGTGTCTAAGATTATTTTTTCCCTAAACCCATCTCTTTCTTCCTGTATTGGTTATCCAAGGAAGCTTAGCTATTAGTCTCCTTTGATATTAGGCTAGATAAATCTTACCTACTGAGCCTAAATCCCTTCCTGTTTTGATGTAATCATAATTAATGGGACCTCCCGTAAATATGTAAAATGTAGCTGAAGTGCCATGTTCATGCTTTAGTGAACCTACATTAATCTGTAGGTGATTTTTGTCATAGAATTGTAGAACTGTTTATGTTGGAAAAGACTACTAAGATCTTCAAGTCCAACCATTAAGCCAGAACTGCCAAATCTACCATCAAAACATGTCCCTGACTGGCACACCCACACATCTTTTACATAGAGTGACTCCACCACCATCCTGGGCAGTTTGTTCTAATACTTGGCAATGCTTTTGGTGCAGAAATTTTGCCTGGTATCCAACCTAAATATGCTCAACACAACTTGAGGCCATTTTGCTCTATTGCTTGTTAGTTGGGAGAAGAGACTGACACCCACTGTCCATCTGCTATTCAGCAATATGGTGTAAGAGTATACCAGGAAAAAGCTCAATATTCTCAGTTGACAGAGCAGTTAAAAAATATGAGGTGTGGGAACTGTGTTTTCCACAGGCTGTTTGATGTATTTTCTAGAGATGAGCTCAATCTAAGTCTTGACTGAATTCAAATACTCACTAATTTGAGAAAAGTATGAGTCTTGTATTCAGATGTGAGCTTTGCCCCCCAGGCAGCTCCAAGACTGAACTGATTATGCTGTCAAAAGACATGACTGGTTTGGAAAGCTTTAAAAAAATAAAGGAAAAACTATGGAGAAAGTCATGGTGCTCTGATGTAGCTGGCGATTCCAAGGCCATAGTCACCCATGTTTTTGATTGTTTTTGTGTTTGCTAACCCCATTATTGTGTTCCTTTCTGGTTTAGATTAAAAAAGTTCTGTGAGAGCAGAAATAACAAAGCCTGGTGTCTTATAATTTCTGCCTAATGCACCCATATACTCCTTCTGCAGTTTTAGCACACACTCTTGCTGTTCTGTTCTGTTCCTCTTGCTGGTGTTCATCCCTACATTTTCAGCAGTCCCCTATAATAAAGAGGTGTTCCCCCATAACTCTGCTAAATCTTTCCTACATACCCATGACCCTACCCTGGCAGTGCTTGTGGTTCTTCCCTCTGGAAGCAGAGTCTCTGCCTTGCCCAGAGATTTGGGAGAAGCCAAGCAGTCATATATCTTCTTTTATCCATTTGCCAGTGCAAACTGCCCCATATATACAAAAGTCACCAGGAGAGTGATGAACAGGCAGATGGAGAAGCCTCACCAGCAGAAATATCTGCAGCTATTTATTGGTTATGGTTGATATTTTCTACACCACCATAGTGTAGTAAAAAAATCACTGAGAGAAGAAGATATGGGCAGATGTATTTCATAAGCCTGAAATATGCTCTCCTGTTTGCAGGGTATTATTCATTACAAAAAAATCATTTAAAAGATCAATGATTTTTAAAAAGGCTTTAGGTATTTGTCCTAACAAACTGTTAGCAGTTATAAATAAGGAATGTGTTAAAACTCTTGCCAATTATCCCAACCAATGGAAAGCTGTGTATGAACCTGGAGAGGCAAGAATTTTTCTAGCTGAGGCATTTTTAAAGGAACTTAGTTTAACAAGGGTGTAGAAGAAAGCATGGCAAAGGAGCCAGAAAACTTATGAGTAAATGAAATACCTCAATGTTCAGAGCCTAAGCTGGTGTTTTTAGGAGCTGTCAGAAGATTTATTAAGTCTTTTAACTTTACTACATGCAACAGAGAAATTTTAAAATTATAGACCAAATCAGAGGCCATAAGGGGACTTGGGAGAACCAGCAGGCTGCAGAAACTGCATGGCGCTGATCAGTCAGGTCTCAGACAGCCAAGGATTACCTTGGGATGGCTGTTGCACTTCTCCAAATGGCAGCAATAAATTCATAGAAATGATTGCATTGTAGAAACCTGGGTCATGTCCATCCCTAACTGTTGGGGCTACAGTGGTGTCAGCAAAGAGAATGGGCCAGGTCCCGGGGATTGGGGAATAGGAAATCATAGCAGTCTAAGACCTTATTAAGTTATTTCAGTGGCCAAACGCTTCCATCAAGTCTGGAGCTGTCATGCTGGAGAAAACTTCTCATGTGAGTGGGGTATAAACCATGCTTGGCACTCCCGTCCCAGGAAGAACATTACCAGAGTGCCACATGCAAAAGAAATAGAAGGTGTTTTCCACTTTGAAAAAACATTAGAAGGGTTTGAAAGGTCACCAAAATCACCAGGAAAACCAAAGAAAGAAAATGACAGGAGATTAAGAAACAAGGGGGACAGGAAAAAAAACCAAATCAAAACAGTGGAATGATAAAGCAATGTAGCAGGAAAAAAAAAAAAAAAGAAAAAAAAAAAGAAAGGAGGTACTCCAGAAAGTACAAATGGGAAATGTATTTAAGACCATTTAATGTTGATTCAAAAACCTCAGTGAGCAAGCAGCGATAGTCTCTGTAACAGATGAGCAAAAATTAAAAAAATATTACGGAGGGACTTACTAGACATTCAAAAGAAAATTAATGAATTCTGGATGAAAACTGCTGAATAAGGGGCATGAATCCATAGCCCAAGGGAAAAAAAATACTGTTTCTTGGTTTTGCCAGGAAAATCAAACAACTATCCTGAAGAGTGCAAGACATTTCCCAGAGATCCACATTTAAACAGCAGTTGCAGATGAGGTGAACCTGCACCCCCCCTGCCAAAAAAGTACCAACTAAACAAAAAGCCCAGTTCAGACAGAAGTACTCTTTGGAACAGAAAATTAAAACCATCAAAATTAAACATATTTTTCCTTTCATAGAGATTGCAAACTCAGTGGAGATCAAGAAAGCTATGCAGATGGCCAACTAGTGAGCATGGAACTGGCCAAGAAAAGGTTACATTAATATTTTGAATGAGTTTATAATAAATGCTAAAAGTTGATAAGTCTCTTTAGTTTTTTACATAAGTCAGTAGACAAAACAGGGAATATATTACATGAAATAACAGGGCATCATATAAGCAAAAGATGTTTGTGCAGGTAATAGCATTCTTGCATTGAAATATTGCTTGGCTGTGGTTGCTTTTGTATAATTTCTTCAGTGAGACCTTGCAGTGGTGTTTGGCTGCCTGGTAGGAGGTGTGTGCCCCAGCACTGTGAGGGCCTGTGGGTGAGAGGTAGTGCAGCTCTTTGGGCACACAGAGACACTGGCATCATGCTTTGAGGGAGATATGGATGCTGCCATCCTGTGGGACACATGATGACACTCTGGGGCAATTCCTGTTGTGTGTTCCTCAAAGGTGGGTGGCATCCAAATGCCTTAGAGAGGCTGAAACCACCTCCCAGCACTCTCAGCTGGTTGCACAAATACTTCTCCAGATGAGCAGGAGAGCCAGTGTTGTGGGTGGTCTTCAGCTGCTCTCCAAAACCATGGCAGTAGATCCCGTGGGAGGTCACTCTGGGCACAGACATTAAAATTCTTTTCTTGCAGGCCAGGTTCTACTTCCAGTGCAGCAGAACAGCCCATGAGGCTGCTAGACTGGCAGTTCTTGGGGGAAGCCAGTCATTATCCCCTTATTAAGTTTTCCCCTAATCTATTAAACTTAATCCTTTTATTAGTAAGTAATATTAAATACCCAAGGAAGCAGCTGGCGTTCACTCTGTTCTGTGGTTTGTAGTAATTTTGCATGGATCAGAAGTAGGAACTTAGTTAAGTTCATCCCCTTCACTACCCTTTATAAGCATGTCTTGGGCAGAAAGAGGCTCAAAAAAGAGACTCTGATGGTCTTGTAGAGAGTCTACATTTCGTTGAGATTGACCAGATGGTCTTACTTCCAGATGGCTGAAACCATCTCCAGGCTTCTCCCTTTCAGCCCCCTCCTTCTCCTTTTCATGTGCACTGCTTTTTATGCCACCCACTTTCACAGCAGCGTTTGAAGGCAAACCTGAAAGTACTTTTTGTGGACTAATGTGATAAACAGACACCATGAAATTGTGTTCACTTCATAGTTAGATCAACACCTGGGATGGGACTGTAGAACTTCCTGAATGTGCTGTGGAGTACTTCCCATAGGCATAAAATGAAATACTGCAGAGTATAGTCCATCCTGGCATTTCAGGAGGTAATGTCACTTTCTCAGGAAACTCCTCTGGGAAAAGTTGTGTAGGGTTACATCGGAAAAGCTTGTACAATCATGAGACCACAGAGAGGTGTAACAGAGTCAAAAGAACACTTTGCTTTTGAGCCTATGGAGCAAGAGTTGCTCCAATACAGTTTCCCAGGAAACTTTGCATGTCTGACTCAGCTCAAGCTACAGAAAGCACTTGATGAAATTTCTGAGAAGGTGGTGGAGACCACTTATACTTTTTTCAAGAGACAAGAGACCACTTATACTTTTTTTCATCTGACACAAGTGGATTAGTAGAGGAATCAGAGATTTTTTGCTGCCTATCTGTTCCTCCTACAAGTGTTTGTGCATTAACCCTCTTGCAAAAAATGCTCTTGAAATGGCCTGATAATACTCCTATTGAGGCATTACTTTGTTTTGGACTCTCAGCTGTTCATTGCTATTGTGTCAAATATTCTTATTGTTTCACATTTGCATGCATTTGATGGGATTTTGAGCGCTGTCCACACATTTCTTGCTAGAAAGTCTAGTTTGATTCAAAGATGATTACAGTACATTCAACAAAATCTGAGAAATTTCAATATTGGTTGTACTGCTATGTGTTGTTCCTTGGTTTTCTAAACAGAGGTATGGTTCCAGTATTTTCTTTACAGGATATGTATGACATGAAAACATCCCATGCTGATGAGATACTGTGGGAAATAAGCTGACCTTGTGCATCAGAAAGTGAATCCAGCTAAAAAATTTAAAGCAATATAATCTGTTTTCCATGTAGTCATTAGTGCTCTTTAATTAATCTAAATAAAATGCAGGCTTTTAGTTAATATAAGAAAAGTTTCTCCCATATTCCTTTGTAAAATCTAGACTTACATAACCAGATTAGAAAATGTTCAACAAACGACAGTCAAAATGCGGCAAAAAACCAAAATCAGGCATTATTTGTCAGAATCATTGATGACATCTGTGGCATACTATTGATGAATTATTATAAGTTATTGTTTCACTGTTTTTCTTATTTTTTTTTCTGAGGCCCAGAGGCCTCAGTTCTGACTGAGCATTATTGTTCTGAAGTGTACATAAATATATGTATGCACATACATCATATGCATAAATACATAAGGGCATGAAGTCTAGCCTTTAGAGAAGATCAAAAGTTGTTAAAGCTTTCAACTCTCCCATGTGTTTTTTTATGGGTGTGTTTTTATGAAAACCAAGGAAGAGAAGAGTCTTTGAGGGAGGGGAAGGACAGGAGAAAGAGAAAGAAATCAGTAACCATCACTTACAGATCACAGAGCCTGGAGAAGTAAGCATGAAAAATTACTGGATTGACTCTTGAGGTACTTAAAACCAACAAATACTGAACCTTTAGAGCAACTTAACTACCCAGATCATTATTTAGTAAAAAATATAGCCAAAGCATGCATAATCAAAGAGTTCTCTAAATTGCATGGAGACAGCTTTATGGTATTTGGCTTATACATCAGAGCACTGGCCTGTCGCCTATAGATGCATTTGAGACATTTGGCAAAATAAATAACAAATAATAAATGCTCAAACATTTGATGTAGGGTTTTATAAAACCTTGCCTCAAAATTAGTTCAGAATTGCCTGGGATAGGAGAGACAGCTTTCAAAATATTCATGAAAGAATTCCAAAATATTTACAGTGCTTTGCTTTAAAACAACATCATCTGGAAGGGGAGAAACCTGGAAAGTGTTAATGCTACACAGGACTGGATGCAGTTGTGGTGTGGGTAAGGAGGTTGCCAGGAACATGGCTTGTCCCAGGACCCCTGACGTGGGGGCTGTGCTAGATACAGCTAAAGGAGAAGCCAGAAAGGAGGCATGAAGGCTGCCTTAGCTCCTCAGACAGACAGATGCAGGCTGAAAATACTTGAGAATGAACTAATTAAAATGGCACTTCCAGCATAGCTGGGCAGGAAAGTAGGCTCATGTGAAAATCGGTCTCATATTTTACTTGCAAAAAGATCTTCTATTCTCCCGGGAACTCTACCCTGATCTGTTGTGTGCATTTCAAGGTCTCCCATCAAACACATGTGCTGCATATTGGAAGACATCAGAGGAGAGCAGCAAAAGAGATTGGAGTAATATTGAGACACGCTGATAGATCACCTGTGCTTACAACTCAATTACAGGACTGGGCAAGGCGGTTTGGAAGATGTGACAAAATGATAATGGAACTGGGTGGACACTGCAGGCCTGCCGGATGAACAAGGGGCCAAAACTTGACTGGGAAGCCTTGAGGTGGAAAATAAGGGCCGTTTTCCATACTGTGAAGTCTACAGATGTAGTCTTTGAGAAAAATGATGGAGCTCCTGCTTGCGGAGTACTTGAATGAGAAATGACATTGAGCAAAATAATTTCTTGGAGACACTCTGTACTACTGAGGTGTCCCAACAGATCTCTCATGTTTATATCTCATATTTCTGTGTGCTAAAACCAGCAATCATGATTAATGGGCACTTACTTGAAAGGAAAAACAAAACACTTGTCTCATGCTTCAGAGGTTTATGGAAATGACATTCTAGGTACTTTATAGTTTCAACATTTTGTTAATGCTGATGTGCATCTGGAAAGGGCCAAAAAAGGTGCTGGTGTAAATTATGAGGTCAGTACGTTGATCCTATATTGGCAAGGGCATGCATGTATGTGCACACAGATAGAGGGAGGCAGATATTCTAGCTCATGTTAATTTTGCTGATGCCTCATGCTTACACATGCAGATCATAGCAGACTGATGCATAAATCCTCCTCCAGCTTATTTATGAATGCTTCCACTTAGCAAATATAAAAAGAAAATTTAAATGGCAATTGTTTACTATTTTTTCCAGCCTCAGTCTTTTTTTGAAGGGGTGAGGGGTGTGAAGAAGCTTTGACCCAAAATATAAAATGGGACAAGACAGAGAAAACAGTGAAGATGTCACACACCCAAGGCTTAGCTGATCTGTGAGCACATACTTTCCCCACTGGACAGAAGGCTTCAAGGGCAAGGACAGTGCAAATACAAAGGGTGTTTACTTTGCCAGTCTTTAACAGTGCCTTCCACTGATGTGGAGAGAATGGAAGTGCAGCAGGAGCAGAAAAGAAGCAGAAAATATCTCCCTCCATGGTCATGGCTGGATTTTGATGCTACCAGCCCCAGATCACTTCCTGGGCAAGATTCTCCCCAAAAATCATCTACAAAACACTGCAATGTCAGGATTATGTTGCCTTCAGGCTGGAGCAGTGCTCCTCTTCCTGTGTCTGTGCTGAAGGCTGAGCTCTAGAAGAGGGTCAGAGACCTTCCACTGCCCCTTGAATGCAAGGAACCCTCCAGCCATCCCAGTCCTCCACTTCATCTTGGGGAAATACAGGATTTTGGCTGTGCTCAGAGCTGTCCCACGGGGTTCAGTGTTTAGCACCTTTTGCCTGTTTTTGCCATGTGAGTGAAGAATGCAAGAGTGGTTTCTGCTGGGAGCCCTGGCACAGAGAGGCCAGGCTCACAGTCTGCTCTGCGCCAAAAATCACGGGGTTGTGCGTTACATGCAGGTTATTAAAGATTCTGCTTACTTTACAATGGTCTGTTAACAGCTCTAATGTCTTTAACATGTGCAGTCCATTGACTTTTAAGTAACATTTTATTGAAGTAACTGCCGTGGTTATTAGGCAGTAAGATTTACGCTTCATTTTCAGTCCTGGATCTGGAAATCTGGAAAGAAAAGAAAAGGGGAAAAAAGAAAAAAAAAAGATGAGGAAAATCAGAGGGGTGACATCTAGCAAGAGGGAGGGAAGGTGCTGCTTGGGACAGCACTCACTGTGCACCCATGAGATATCATCCACAAATTTTCCAGGAAATGATTCCTCCAAACCCGTGGATGTGAACTGTTCACAGAAGAAATACACAGAGCCTCTTCCTTGGTGGAAATTCGTTATGAGTTGCTTTCTTTCCTCCTTTTGGTATGAAATAATATTTGCAGATGTGAACTGTGAGAGAGGTTTTGTGGCACATTTGCATCGCAATGCGGTTTGCATTAAGGAACTGGCACTTGATTTTTGTCCGTTGAAGAATTAGTGTAAATCTTTAGCCTTCATAATCCACTGGCAAATGAGGAATTTCAATGCAATGCTTGCTGTGTGCTTCTACTGGCTGGGTTTTTCAAGTCTCACATCTTGCATAAATCTTCTTTTAATGCGAAATGAAATGTTTAAAATAACTCATTAAGCAGCAATGCTCAGAGATTTTTATTTTTCTTTGTATCTGAAATTTTATGAGGTGTGTTTTTTCATTCCCTAAACTGTTTCTTTCAGTCTTGTCATTTTTCTGAGCCACCACTTAGAGCTGACTGGTGCACCCAAGAGCTGCATCCACTCTTGCACGATGTTGTAAAACCAGAGATAAGACATTTTTGTACATTTATGGTAAAACAGAGATTACAGCCTAGTGGCTGGTCTTGGCCTGCATTAGTTCCTTTGTTTTCAGAGATGTAATCTCTTCTATTTCATCCCATCACCCATGTCTGAACTGATGGAAGATGATTGTCTGTCATACTCCAGGCTTAAGTTACTAGCCTTTCAGCTGCACAGAGGCCTTGAGAAATGCACTAATATATTCACAACAGGAGGAAACTGCCAACAGAAACAGATCCTGAACTGGTTCCCAAACAGGATGACAAAAAAAGTCCACTCGGACCACACACAATCCCTCTGCTTTGCATGTGGGTCCCGTTGCACACATTTGCTTTGCCTTTTTTTGTATAAACAGCAGACAACTGAACTCTTTATGTTGGTACACAAGAACATCTCAGCACCTCAGAATCTGCCCTTCATGAAAAATCCCTGTTTTTCATGAAGATGATCTGTGTCCTTTCGAAAACATCACCCTGGCCTCCTTTCAACAAAGTGCCCAAATTCCAGAGCAGGGCATGGCACCTGCACACACATTATGCTTCCTACAGCTCTGAGGAAATCTTTGATCTCAAGTTATTCTTATTTATATTACTGTGGCTAAGGCAAAGCAAAACCAAAAGAAAAACTCCATTTTGAACCTGTAGAATAAGCCCAAATCTTTCTCTTTAAAGCAATGGTTAATCAAGCTGTTTATAAAAATATTACTTTGAAGATACTGTGGATTTAAGCTAGGCACACAGTTCTCTGGAAAGAGAGGTTTTCAGCATGGGTCCTTTCTTCAGCAGGAGAAATAAAAATCCTGGGGGAAAAAAATCAGATCTCTGAAAAGGGATGGATGAATCTAAAGCACAGAGGTACAAATTTTAAAAGTCTAGAGCCTGAAGTACCTGCAGAACTTTTTTCTGGTTTAAACTAATTGTGAAAATGCTCTGCCTTGTGTCATGAAGAAAAACATTTATTATGGGCTCAAAATGCTTGGCTGTTTTGAATTCCCAGGCTATTATAAAGCTTCTATAGGGGACTTTTCCAGCACTGGATAATAGCCTGGCCCAACACCTTTAATAAAATCAAGGTGACAGACCATGAAAACATTTGCTTCAGCACTATAAGCAAATCTGATACTGTTGCTGAAAGATGCCTCGAGGCATCTGTACAAATCTTCGGCAGAAGTGGTGGCGGTGCTGGTGTGTGGGGGGGCTCCAGAGCAGCCAGCCCAGAGCTCCTCACAGACAATGCCTGCACCTTTGAAATTTTAAACTGCCTTCAAATGCCAAAAGCTGGGCTCCAATCCTATACAAAGATTAGGGGTCAAAATTTGTCACTGAAATGCAAAATTTATTTTACCATTAAAATTAGAGTGTTTTTTAGTGCTTGATCACATGAGAGATGTGGTTTCATAAATTAACACTGGTAGAACATGAAGGAGTCCAAGAAACAAGCATGAAATAGTTTCACACAGCAGTTCACAGCTCACACTTCATCAAATCCAGCACTGCAAGTGTAAGATATGCAACTTCACATCTAAGGCAAGACAAAAAGAAAAAAAAAAGACCAAAGCAGCTCACTTTTGTTACTTTCAAATGCTGTTTACCATATAAACAAGTAGAGCTGGTTTTGTAAATCCCTGGACAGGACGCTGACAATAATAAACCCTAAGCTGAATTCAGAGTTCTTTTGGGACAGAGGAGTTCTGTTTAGTTAAGCCCACATTTTTGTGTTGAAATCTACAGCAGACTTATTTTAAACAGCTTCTTAATTTTTCTGCATACCTTTTTATTTTTTCTTTTCTTTTTTTAATTTTTTTTTTTTTATTTTTAATACATACACCCAGCTTCAAAGCTCAGATATCTTACGTGATTATACAAAAGCATTTTTGGAAAGATTTCTTCCCAATTATTTTCTTATTGTGTCTTTTCACTGAATGTCTGTCATCAAATAATATCACAGCTGTATCGTGTAATAGAGGCAAGACTGACTGGACAAAAAGTACACTGAAGAATATGAAATACAACATTTAAAAAATCCTTGTAAAATCTACTTTAAGCAAACCAGCAACCAGACTTCCACTGATTTACTAATAGAAGCTGGACACATTTTTTTCTATTTTCCACCCCAAAGTCCTGCAGAAGTCTGATACTCATGAGGGATAATTTAAAAGAAGAGGTTTCTCAAGGAAAGCAGAGGATGGGAGGATGGTGGACTGTTGGAAAGGTACTAGAATTGTAGTTTTGTTTAATCAAGCCAACATTTTATGCTTGCTTTTTTTTTTTTTTTGAGTGAGACAAACAATTTAAGCCCAAGTAGATTTTAGAAGAAAAACAGCAAAACAATAAATCTGGTGTGTCAAGTTCTATATGTATAACATGTATTACTTAGAGATGGATATAGAAAGTGCTAATGCAGAATGTTCTTTTTAATCTTTTTGCTTTAAGATTGTTGTTAAAGAAAGAGTGGAAATCAAAAATATTGTAAAGGGGCCACTATGAACTTAAAATTCAGCCACGTGTAGTAAAGTCCCACAAGACCTATAAACTCCTTAACTCCCTCTTAATCAGTTTTTTTGGAAGTTTTAAGAACTGCTTAAGTTTTCGGCTGCTCCTCTGGGCAGAGATAATGTGTCCCAGACAGAAGGTAAATTGTAGTAGGTAGACTTCCTCATCAGGAATGAAGTTCATCATGTGACATAGCAATATTTCACATTTTTTTACAGTTTCTGGAAATCCCCTTTCCTTATTCTTTGAGCACTAAAACCAAGATAATGAATTTGTGAGGGGTTAGTTGTGTTATGGTAAGGAACCATGAGGGTAACAGATCCCCTTTGGGGTTTGGTTTGAACAGCCCTAGACCATGTTTATGTGGAAAAGCTCCTCAGGTGCACAGAGCCTGCCATCAGTGCCTGGTGTCCTGAGGCAGGGTGAGGTGGGATGGGACTTTCAGCATTTTGGGCACTGCAGACCCTCTGAGACCTGCTGCCTTATCTGCTGACACCTCCCTGCTCTCTGGAGAGTGTGGCTGCAGCATTAGCTACTTTGCCACTGGGCTTGCCTGGTGGTGCTGTGAAAGCATAGCTGGGGAAGGGGTTAGAGCATATTTCCTGTGCCTAAAGCATGCAAAGCATTTATAGCTGCTGGAGATGGGCACTGCTGTGCAGTGCTCAGAGACTCAGGTACTTTGGGACAGAGAAGCCAGGTAGCCCTGTCCTTCCCTGGTGCTGGCCATGGGTGTGCCTAGATGTTTTCTCTCCCACTTCCAAAGCAGAAAGTACCCTTAGCATTTGAGAAGCCTTAGATTTTTGTCTCTATGTTTTTAATTTAAACCATCATTTGAATGTTCTGTTCAAACGCTGTGTGTTAGAAGTGGATGTGGCACTTTCTACCTTTGGAGCTCTGTTTACTTCTGCTCTCTCTCAGTTTTCTGAAAACAAGAAGATAAAAAGAAATGCTTCATTTTAATATAAGTGAAAACCAGTTCAAGAATTTGGGCAGTTGTGCCTCTTCATTTATGTTTAAGAGGAGGTGTTTTATTTTTTCCTTCAACTGCTTTATGGAGTCAGCAGGCACAGAGCATCTTGATATGAACACTGTGAGATCTAGGGACAAGGAGTCATAGCGATTGTCTTTATTTGAATTTCTTATTAAAATTTTATTCCCGGATTGAAATGAGACAAGAAAGTTCCTGAGTCTGGTTTTATGTCTTCATTCACTTGTTTATTATTTTGCTGAGCTTTGAAAAGACAGTATTGAAGCTGAGGTATGGAAGGGTACTATCTCTGTCTTTATCTATTTATTTTAAAATTCCACTAGCTCCTTCTTAACACTGGGATTTTTAATGGCAAACAGTTCCAGCCAGCCCCTAGTGCAGATTATGGGAAAAGAACAAAATAAAAAGAAAGACAGCTTTTTAATGTTTAGAAACACCTCAAGTCAAACATGCACTTTCCAGTGTTTTTCCTGTGGAGGTTGCCCTGTGACGAGCTCATTGCTGTGAGCAGCTGAAAAACACTGAGATGAGAGAGCCTGGGTGTGCTCCCAGCAACAGCTCCCTGCACGTCAGGTCAGAGCTTGGCTTTCATAACTCCCCAAATACATATTTATTCACATGTTGTTTCTGCTAAAACTCCAAATGAGGCTTTGAGGTCTATAAGAAGAATATGTGTTGGGAATCCTATTTAAATCACTGTTTATAGGTACAGACTGGAGAGGGAGCTTGGAAAAATCTGTATCTGTGTCAGTCACGGCATTACTTAGTGGTGTAGTTGACAAAGAAAACAGAACAAAAGGGAATGGAAATATTTTTTCAGTCGAAGATGTTTCCATCAGATGTTTAGATGCTTTGGAAACTAATATTAACAAAAAAAATTGCTCATAAACAATTGTATTGCAATAATGAAAGCTCTAATATAAAGTATTTTAAATGGTGGACATATTGCATGATTTACTGTCTTTTCCTCAAAAATATAGCATGTCTCATTCATTCATCAAGGACATTTTTAACTCCACAGTGATACTTGTATAAAAGCTTTTTAAACTAATGAAAATCAGGTGTGACTTTAAGTTAAATACTTTTTCCCCTGGAATTATTTGAATTTCCATTGCTGTAAGTTAATTTTTTTTTTAAAAAGGCAATTAAATAAAACTGTTCATGTAACAATATTTTAAAAACCCCAAAATTTCTCCCCTTCTGGTGTTGGTCTGTGACTTGCTTGAAACCATGGCAGGAGGTTTTTTTAAGATTTTATGTAAAATGTAGTTCTTAATTTCTATTACTAGCTACTAAAAGGACAATGAAATTCATGAATCTTTTTAAATGTGCTGCATATTTTAGTCCAGGCATCAGGGCACAGTCACAGTTTGAACTTTAGCCACTCTATGTCCCTAAAAATTCTCCCAGCAGTTGCAACCAAGGGGAAAAAATTCTTCCCTTTATATCTAAAAAAATTAAATTGCTTTTATTGTTTAAAAATGGCACTGATAGAGGCCCAGCAGCAGGGTTTTTCTCATAAAAATATGTCCATAGAAAATCTTCACTGAAAAACTGAAACGTTAGCGTCTTGAAGCAATCTCCTTTTTGCTTACTCAGTGTCAACATTTACAAAGGAAATATTGCAATAATGTGGAAGATTACCCTTTATTTTCTAGCATCTGTATATAGGCTAAGAAATAGCACCTGGGACTTAGCAGATGAAAGCCATAACACTGGGGCAGGGCAACCAAATGAATCTCAAAAATCATTTTATGAAGTAGTTTCTGCCTTAGTACTTTTTATTCTAACACGATCTCACCAAGCAAAAAATGAAAGAAAGAATTGATATAAGGAGGTTCTAGAAGAAATGAATTTATAGCTAATAAAGCCAATTCAATTTCTGTTTTTTTTTCCCTCCAGTTAGATTTGAAAATAAGTTCGTTTCAGTAAAAGCTGTGGGAACATTGCAATGCCAGGGAAATTGCGGATAAACCGGTCACGTCCCCTCATTCCCCGCTCTCACCATGTGGTGGCAGCCTAAGGCATGCGTTCACCAGGCACTTTCATCTTTGTGACTGCAGCCGCAAATAAAACATCCAAATATTGCTCCACTGGTGCTTTCCCACTGCAGGCAGCAAAGGACTTGCTTTTCAAAACGCTGAGCCGTATGCCCCATCTCTGTCAATGCTGATGATTCTTTTTGAAAGCATGGTAAGACAAAAAGTGAGAGGTGAGATCAACATAATAGCAGAAGCCGAAAGCTCAAGAGAATGTGCTGAAATAGTTTTGGAAGATAAGTGACACAGCACCTTCATTTTCCGCTATGGTTTTTTTGAACATTGACTGAAATTTTTGGGCATGTTCACGAGCTGTTCCCTCTCTCCTTCCCCACCACACCCTGCTTTTTTCATTTTTCTACTTGCATGTGGTTTGGTTTTTATCCCCCTGGCCCCAGATATGCCAGGCCAGTCCCAAACTACAAGCAAGCTCGCAGCCTTTGGAGTGGAACTTTGTGCACTGTGTTCTGTCCCTGTGCTGCATGAGAGTTTTGTGACTGCTCCCTTTGTCTTTGTCTTAGGTTCCCAGTGAAAATAATTCGTGGAATTCAAAAACAACAACAACAGACAATCTTTCTTCAATTTCTAAACATCATGAAAGAATGTGTTCCATCTCGCTTTAGATCTCAAACATGTAGAGACAGTAAGTGTTTTTAATTGAATTTGCTCATGGAATGCTCATTTTGGGATGTCTGTGCATGTCACTTCTGCAATATTGCTGTCTCGTTTTCCTTTTTCAGTTTTCATCAGGCAAAGTCACTGTTCCTGTTCATCTTTCTATCTGTGCAGCTTTTCTATAATGGTCCATGTCTTGTGCCCACGCTCTTCTCCTATAAAACTTCCCACTTCATCTAGCCTTGTTGGATCCTTAGACTGCTAGGACTTATGTTATATGCTCCTTAACTAAATTATGTACATGTTTAATTATTAGGATTCCATTTCTGTGTTCTCATGATAAATCCTATTAAATAAGTAATTCCTTGAGGTGTCACCAGTGTTCCCTGAGGTAAATTTAAGAAGGCAATTACTACTATCAGCATACTATGTCAATGGCCTGCTTAATTTGACCTCCTCATTTAAACTCATTAAGAATAAAATTAAATAATCATAATTTGCTCGGACCTATGCTGAACATTTCTTCTCCTTGCCCTCATTCAGCATGAGCTGATTTAAACCATCTTCTGATATATTTTTGCTCATGGTGCATCACTCAGTTTCCATTCCACGTGACAGTAATCACATCCAAACGAAGAAAGAATTAAATAAATGTGATGTGTCGTGACACACTGTATCAGATGCTTTCCTAAATTAAAGGAAACCACCCACAGCTTTGGAATTCCTGCTAGGCACATCACCCCCTTTTCCCTTTGAAGCCAGGAAGCTGGACGTGGATCTGTGGTGGAACTATCACGACTGACTCCCAGCTCATCCTTGGTGCCAGGGTGGCCATTGCGCGCCTTGTGCTGCACCTTCATTTGTTACCTTCATTGTCACTTATTTGTTGCTACCATGACCCAATGAAGGGCGTGTGCATGCCCAGAGCCACGGTGGGCCCAAATCACAGGGAGCTGGTGTCGTGTCTGCATGGCGTTAATGCTGCTTTTGGCTCACAACGCCTCCTGGGTGTGCCAGAGCCAGGAGCAGATACCACCACAGGTTTGTGTGCCTCAGGGAGGGGGAAGGGTCACAGAGGGGACCATCCGTGGGGTGGTCACAGCAGGGGAACTGGCTGTTCCTGGCAGGAAGGGACTGAGGAGGTGGAAGGAGCTCCAGTTCCCACCTGGGTGAGTGCGAGGCGCCCGCCAAAGGGAGCTCGTGCTGTGCCATGGCTCACATGCATGTGGCTCAGCCGGCTCTGTTCTTCCAGTAATTCAATCAGGACAGTCACGTCCTAGCCATGTGGAGTCAGTTACCGAGTCACAGTGAATTACTGAGGAAAGGATTTCATAATTAAAAAGGACAATAAAGCAAAGAGCTTTCCACAACAGTGGAGTCCAGAATTGCAATGATGACATATGAGGAGAAAGAAAACAGTTGCATTTGGGCTTGGTTTAAGGTTGGGCAGCACCTCGTCAGCAGACAACCTGGTCCTGTTCTTCTCCTAGCAGCTTACACAGTCTCAGAATTAAAGGGGTGACAAAGAAAGAAGGTGGGAAGGAAGATGTCCCCTCTGACCTTGATGGTTAGGGAAAGTCAGTCCTCTGGGGGCATCAGATGGGAAGTAGGCCCATGACTTGGTATCAGCTGTAGCATTCAGACAGAAGGAGAGACACATTTAGGAGTAAACACATCCATGAGAAGGCACAAGGAAAAACAGTACTAGCAGTGACCATTATGAACCAGCAAATTTGCTGTTGGTCTCAGTGCCTGGACCCACAGCACCCCATGGAAGAGTTGTATTTCAGGTGCTGTCCATCATCTTGCACTGCATCTTGCTGAGCTATTCAAAAACCTTTGTGCCAGCTGACTTCAAGGCACCAAACTGAATGACTTTCCTTGCAGGGTGAACAACAATAGCAAAAACATATGAGCAGGGTTGAACTCAAGTTGTCTTGCACTGTTCTGCTTTCTCCCTCACTCTCCAGATGGATGATCAAAATTTCCTGAAAGGGATTATCATAGGCCCTCACTAGTTCCTCCTTAATCTGTCCTATCTGGGCACATGTGGCTGCATGCAAAGTGAGACCTGTTTGTATTGGGCCATATCTTTTGTCTTTGAAAACAAACAGAATAAACACAAAGCCCCTAAAACCCAACTCAAAAACAAAAGTAGATTAGATGATGCTAGCTGCTTGCTTTCCATGTGACACCCCTTGCTTTATATCTTTGTGTGTCATATATAGGGTCATCTGCAGTCCAGGACAGAATGGCTGGGACAGTTCAACTCTGCCAGAACTTTCATATGCAGTAGAGAACAGGGTATTATACAGATCAGGATGCTTACATTTTATCCCAACCTTTCTTAATGATGAGAAAGTCAAAGTCTCTAAGTTCTGTCCTCTAAAATACTTTGCAAAGTAATTTTTGGAAAGCAATTCGAGCTTCTTAAAATGAAAACCTAACCTTTACTGGATAATTATTGTTGTGATGCTTCTAGGTAGTGATGAGGCACACATATTTACACTTTATACTGTAATAAAAATGCTGATTTTATGTGGGAACATCTGTTTTCTCCTTTGTTTCCCAGACTAAATTAAAACCCTCATCTGAAATACAAATCTGGAATTAATCCTCACTTTTGAGATGAAAAGGAGGTGAGTTGTCTCCTTATCTGATTATTAATCAACTGACCAAAAGAGCTCATCTCTGGACTTGCCTTTGGAGTATTCCTTGCAGGTGACAGTCTTTTCCATACTGTGAGAGACTGTCCTACTGAGCAGAAGAGCTTATCTGTCTACAAAGACCATCATGGAAAGAGATGAACACAGTAAAGTGCCAGCAACGAGGGCTAAATTGCTAATTGTACCCCTTGCAGACACAGAAATAGGAAGAAGACCAAGCCAAGCACTGCAATGCTTTAGATGGAGAAAGATCCCAAATTTCAGAAGCTGGTAAGTCACACTGGAGACTCCGAAGTATTTACAGACCTGCTATGTTCAGATGAATATTGTGCTCTTCTTCAAAATTTGCTCATCACAAAAGGACCACTAACATCATGTGAAGGAATAGTTTACCTAATTACTTATTACCTTCTGCATGTCATAACAGTATTTGTTGATAGTCTCTTACTTATAGTTCTTAACCATTCTCAGTAATTTCCATGTAAAAGTGAAAAGAATTTTTCCTACATCTTTGCTTATGTCCACAGTTGTTTGGTATAGAGCCATGTAATGAAACTTGTTTACATCTTTTAGGAAAAAACAAAAACAAGCCCACATTGTGTAGCCAGGCTCTCCCCCATGCAAACATATCTATAATCCAGGTGGCTTGCCTAAGAAAAAGACATTACCAATAAAAAGATAAATAGATTCTAATTCTGGTCTGAAAATCTTACACAATTAAATGTCTCCCTAAATTAATAGTTTAGCTCAATGGTGGCTATCATTAAAGCTTGGGAAGACCTACTGAAATTAAAGCCTGAGGCTCTTGAAAAAATATTG
The DNA here is from genome assembly GCF_037042795.1 of Molothrus aeneus. Taxonomy (NCBI): domain Eukaryota; kingdom Metazoa; phylum Chordata; class Aves; order Passeriformes; family Icteridae; genus Molothrus; species Molothrus aeneus. Next base: position 89,944,943 of record NC_089648.1, on the reverse strand, counting down.
GTTTACTGACAGTTAATTAAATAGAGCAAGAATTCCCGCAGAATTTCCCAAGGATATCCTAGTGATGGTAATGGAAGTGGACCAGGTTTGTCTAGTGTAGATCTGCACCCAGTGCACTTCCTTTAATAGTGTCACAGGTAAGTGAAGCCAAAGTGAAACACAATTAAAGGTTTACTTGAAAGCATCAACCAGGCATGACATGCACAAAATAGAGCTCTGCTTCATGTCTCAGTGAACATCATCAAACACCAGCTGAGGCTCACATTTACAATAAAACCTGAAACCACGTGAACATTGCAGATCTCTAATTGATAAGTCCTATTGTTGCTACCTAATGTTGCTGAAATGAATGATACTATGCTGTACTAACCCATTAGGACAATATTTAGAGTGTTAATTGAACTAAAAGATATACTATCTATTGCTCTGTTCACCTGAGCTAAGAATTTACATTGATTCTTTTAACACCAAGGTGCTGTTATTACACCTTAACAATTGGCAGTGATTACCTGTTTTTCCAGATGCTTTGTGAAGCAATACAGTACCTTTAAATATAGTTTTTAGTACCTAGTAATTATAACATCTAAGTGAGAAAAAGTGTATTAGGACATACATTTTTCTCCTTGATCTCATGGACAAGTGTTTTCTGAAGACTCTGAGGCATTTAACAATCCATCCTCTCCTGGATCAAAGAAAACTCACATCTGCCTCTCAGCTTGGCATGGTCATTTAAAACATCCCCTCTCTCCCCCAGTTCCAGAAAACAACTCTGAGACAAAACCCATACACAAAAGCCATTACAATTTGTTCAAATTAATTTTTGCTGGCATTTAAAGCAAATTCCATGAAACTGACCACAAATATTTTAAATATCTCCCCTGGGTAATGGTAGCACAATGGGAGTAGAAAGGGAACAGTGCACACCTGGATACACAAACTCCCCAAATCAAAGGGTTAAAAACAAGGGATCATTTGTTCTTAATGGATACTAAACCCACATTCACCAAACAGCTGTCGTGCGACTTGAAACAAAAGCTTGCACGCGTCAAGCTTTAATATAAAATATGAATGAGAGGGAGCACAAAACATCTCTGATCCTCACATACCTAAACCTCTTCTTTTTCCTTGCACTGGTAACAGCAGGCAGTCAGTTTGCCTCCTTTTGCCTGACAGGTTTGCCTTCATCTCTCAGACAAGTGTGGCTGACAGACACGGCCAGAGCTGATCTGTGTCAGCTTGCCTCACCGTCCAGCATTGCTGGCTGCACACAGAAGGGTATTAGTGCCTGCCTTGTGACCACTGTAGTTAAACACCTTAAAGCCTATAAGTAAACTTGCCTGTAAATCAAAAAGGCAGAGAGTTTTCTCATTTCATCAAGGGTAGTTTTACTGTCTGCTGTCACCACAGCTGTCAGCAGGATGCTTAACTGCTCTAATTGTCTAAGGGCTCATTCTCTCACCCTAACTAATTGTTTAGATCTGCTAATCTGCATCCATCATCTGTAAAGGGGCTAAGGCTGTTCTCATCTTCCAGTTTATAGGAATTGGCTATAGCGAGTCTGTAACAGGATCTGCAGGGTTTCCCTACTACCCTGTTGCTTGCAGTCAGGTCAGTGATGTCCTGTGAGCTGGTGAGGATGAGGAGTATAAAATCTGTAGGAGTCAGTAAATCACAGCAGCCGTCCAAAGGATGACATAACAAGAAATAACAGCACAGTGAACTGCTATGGCCCTATAATGTTGAACCCATCTAGGGATAGATAGAGACACTATGTCAAAACTTTAAATTACTGAGCCCTTAGATAGATCTCACTGTATTTGCAATGGTGTGTGCTTTGTTTGTGTTAGGTATGAAAAATTAATGATGTGAGCATACATTGCTTCTGTATATCAAAACCTTTCTTTAAATGATTCATTGCATTGCAAAGGACTTTCATCTCAACTTATTTATACAACTTTCATACAGTTTATAGCACTTCATTCAGTCAAATATTTATCAAAATCCATTTATTTAAAGACCCTTTTCTTCACATATTGTTTACGTATGTAATGTCATCATTTTTTGTGTCTTTTTTCGCCTTTTTTGTTTCAGTACCCCTGGAATTAAGGCTTGCGAGTCCTTAGGATTTTCTGGTCATTCACTAAAAATTTCCCGTGAGTGAGCCAAATACTTGTTGGAATTTATATTGAACTGAAATAATTTGAACTCTGTAAGCAGAATCTGGCTTAAGTGAGGACCATCCCCCAGTCGTCATATCCCAGGTTGCATCTATTACCAGTCACAAGTTACCAGCTGCTGATGCTGCACTATTCCTAAGAATAGTGACTATACCTAAAGTCTTGGCTAAATCACAGAAAATTATCTTTATGGCTGTAAGTTAGTGTAAAGATTTATTTACATCTTACTTCATATATTTCAGTCTGCCTAAATTTTAATTCTGGTTCATCATATAGGTGTGTTACAAAGCTGGCATGCTGGCATCATGAAATTAATTGTAAATGTTTGCTCTGGTTACTTGTCAAATAACCTCTTTTTCCTTGTTTCACCTTTTTCTTTTGGACAATGTTTTCTGCTCTTTCTTGTCCTTGTTGCCTTCTTTCCCCCAGGCCAGATGCCACAGCTGCCTTGAGTGCCTGACTGAGGACGCTAAGCCAAGCTGGAGAAGCCATGTGAAGTCAAGCAGCAGCACAGCCCTGCTGCTGGCCACAGACATGCTAGTTACCACCTACAGGGATGGAAAGGCTCTCACCAGGCTAAGGAAACACATGAATGTTATTTAAGGTCTTTGGCCTTTGACACTCTCTAGTTCTTCCAATTAAATATGTGCAAGCACTCAGGCATAACCGCAAGATACTTGTCATATCTGACACTTTCCTTCTACAATCCCCTTCCTTACAGCAGTTGGAAACTGCTCCAAGGAGTTTTCAATTTAGTTTGTGCAGATATGTTGAGTCCTATGTGGAGGGCACGCTAAAAGTGCATAAAACCCAGTACAGATGGGTTTCTCAGAAGGATTAAATATTAATTGGAAAGAAAGGTGGAGCATGGGAAGAAAGGAACATTCTGGTTCAGAAATGGGCAATGTAAATGCTTAAACATCATAAATGTGAAAAATTAAGGGCACTTCTTTAAAGTATGTAATTTAATAGATTCCTCTGTTGATGACTAAACCAGGTAGGGTTTGCTACATTTGCTTAAGTGAAAAAGACACCATAGGGTAAATGAGGTCCTAATCTCAGCTTTTCAGCTAAGTTTCTGAATTGTGATGGGATGACTTTTGCCCTAAGAGATTAACTGAATTGGTCTCACACAGGAAATCTATGGCAGAGCCAGGAAGCAACTTTACTGCAGAGCTTTACTTCTATGACAGGACCCCATAAAATCAGTAGCCATGATAGCCAGGAGATGACCTGCTCTCTCCCACGTTCACCGCTTCTCTGTAGACTTTTATTTTCAGGGGAAGTGATTACAGAAAACTCTGTAAGACCTCATTCCTCATTTTATAAATGTTCAAATCTTAATAAGGGCACAATTATGAGAAAGGAGGTTTTAAATGAACCAAGTCTGTGCCAAGTAGATGAAGAAATCTTTGAAGTGATCCCACCTTTGATTTATGTACTGGCTAAACCTTGAGTTTCAATCTAGATTTCCTCAGCAAATCTCTTAAATCAAAAGTTTCATTGCACTGCTGTTTAGAAATTAATCTGACTGTGAGACTAAGGGGGAAAATATTGTACCACAGAACAGTAAACTGCTGTAACTCTGAAGTTAAGCTGAAACTAAAGAAAAACATGCTTTGCCTTATTAGTGTGATAGGGCTTTAGCCAGCCCGCAACTTCCCCCTGACTCTTGGCCTGCACCCTTTTTCTCAAGGAGGTTTCTGATTTTGGCTAAAAGTTTACAGAAATAAGCCCTCTCTTCGTGGCTGGAATCACAGGCTCCAATCAGCCTAACATAAGGACAGAGCAGTATTTTTGATTGAACTTATCCAAATATTATTGGGATATTATGTTTCATAATTACTTTGGGTCTTTCTTCTTCTTACCATGGAAGTATATTTTGGCTCTACAGTCACACAGTCCTGACACCTCAGATGTAATGATTCTTACAGAGCCATGAGGTGGTTGTTGGTCTCTTTTCTTTATGAACCCAGTTTAGCAGAGCATTTAACAAGTGTTAAAACTCATCCCCCTTCAGCAAAATGCTCTGAATAAGCTGTGCTTGACCTCAGGGCAGCAAGCCTAGGTCTGAGGGCTGACGCCTAATGAGCTCTTTTTGAGCCACTATAATTGCACAGTTTCTGGAAAGCAAGAGAGTTGTGTTTGAGTTTGTCTGGCAGAGGAAGGACCTGAGCCCCAGCCTTTCTCTCCTGGGAGAGGGCCCTTACCACGAGGGCATGTGAAGCAAGATCAGTGCTATTTGGAGAACAGGTCAAAAAGACCATTAGAGGACTGACCTACATTCCTAAATCTAGTCAAAACTTCTAAACCTTGAATCTTAGGCATGCTCAGACAAGATATAGAGAAGATTTCAGACACAATCTGTTTCAGGGCCCTCAGCATATTGTGGGTGTCTGCAGCTCTTCACACTTATGAAACCTATTTTCCTGTCTTTGCTCTCTGAAATCTTTTCCCAGAGCTGGGCTTTGCAGTCCCTTGCTGGATCTGATGCTCTGGTACCTAAGGACCCTAGGAGAAAAGTGATGTTAACTACATTTGCAAGCTAGTCACTCACTGGGTTGAATGTAACCACATAGAAAATGAAGACTTGTACAATTCAGCAAGCAGATAAAGACACTTTAAGTTAGCTTTTAAAATTTCTCTAGTGATATAGCAAGTAATATGTCTTGCAATTGCTTTTAACAGTTTCCTGTACCAGTCTTGACACCTATAGTAAATGGACAGAAATTTTATAGTACATGTAAATAGATCATCACTTGCCATCAAGTCTGACCAGTAGAGGGTTCAAAAAATTCATTGTGAAATAAAGAAGCCTGTATTTAAGAATTAGAAAAAACAACTTGCTTCTATCAGATCCAAGATCAGCTGAGGGAAAACACAGGATTATTTCTGAGATAATTAAAGGGATGGTATGTTCAGTGAACCAGATGTCCTCTGCTTGGGCTGGTGAAGTCAAGAGGTGTCAGCAGAAGAAAGGTGGGTGAGTGCAAAGAGGAAGGGCCTCTGTAGGAAGTGACCAGGCATGTTTCTGCTGCTGAATTTGTCATGAGTGGTGGCTGCTTTCCCTGAAAGAGGGGGAATGGGAAGAAATAGCAGAGAAGGAAAGGAATCAGGAGGGGCAGGCAACCTTCACAAAACATGACTGAATATTGCAGATGTGCAGCCTTTGATCAGAAGTCAAACTGTAGAAACATTTTTTGCCATCCCCTTATGGGAATAAATGTTGAAGATGTCAAAAGAGCATAGTAACCTCTCTGGAGCATGCTATTGCACCAGAAAGAGGAGTCTGACTCCTCTGTTTTATTAAATTCTGCTTTCCTATGAGCAGAATGTCTCTTAAGGATTCCTTGATGCTGTTTCTCTTAGGATTGTATAAATGCAGTCATATTTCTTTCCAAGTCTTCTCATATACCACCTGCTGCCTTCCAAACTGGTCAGTGTCCTCAGTTGTTTTTACTGTGGGAGAAACTATATAAGAAGAATGAAGCACATAAGAAAAAATGAAAAATTTGGGAGACATGATGGCTGGGACAGTTGTGAGATACAAAGTTCTGAAGGCTGGTGGTTGTTTTACATGCAGGACCCCTTTGTGCAGTGCTTTCAGCCAGCATTGCATGCTGTTTGCATGCTTTTAATGTTATGTGTATTGCTGAGATGAGTGAGGGTTGTCACACAATGTTTATTCATTCTTAACTTATAAGTGCCTGGATATAAGTTTTCGTGACAAATTAGAACATGTTTGAATTACATAAACCCATTTTTTCCTTTAGAATGCATTTCCACATATATCCTTATGTTTCAGTAGCAGCAAGTATATTGGTTAGAGAAACATTTTAGTGGCTTTATTTTCTCATGTGCAAATCTAGTGTTATTAATTGCAATGTATTTAAAAGGCACAGGGGAGAAGAGGAGCACCTCACATGAATTATGTCTGTGGGAGCTGTAGGCTCCACTTGCCCTTGTGGCTCTGATGTCTGGGATGGCTGCTACATGAGGAGTCGGGAAAAACTGCCTCACATATGAAAAACATGAGAAATTTTGAAGTGCTCTTGCCACAACTCGGTTTAAAACTAAAGGAGTTGAAACTCAAGAAGTCTTAATGCTCTTGCCACCAACAGAGTGACTGCCATTTTGAAGTAATATGTTTCCTGATGGCTGCAGGAGAGAAAAGGAGAGGAGCTGACAGGGCTTTTGCTTTTCTGTAGGTGTGCCTTGACAGCATTTGTTGTCTTGCTCATGGATCAGCAACATGGTGGTCCTAGAGATCTCTGGTGAGACCTCCTTTCCTTGGCCGATCTGGTATCTGGAGGGTGGTGAGGCACTGGAACAGCTGCCCAGAGAACTTGTGGATGTTTTATCCCTGTTCATGGCCAGGCTGGATGGAGCTCTGAGTAATCTGATTTAGCGAAAGGTGTCCCTGCCCCCTGCAAAGGGGCTGGAGCTAGAAGGTCTTTAAGGTCCCCTATAACCCTGGCCATTCTATCCTGGGGAATGAAAACCCTAAACCAGAAGCCACATTTAGCAGAAGCTCTGCCTGCAGATATGTGCCAGAGTGCATAAACAAACAATCACCTGTGTCAATTGTGTCATCAATGGAGATGAGCCAGATCTATACCAGACTACTTTCTGATTTTGGCCTACTTTGGCTTACTTCTGAGCAGCAAAACCTGCTAGTGGCAAGCCAAGAGGCCCTGATTCAGTGGAGTATGCTGTGCACTGGCTGAAATCCCTCCTGGTTCCTCAGCACAGGGGTGCTGGATGCAGAGAAGATTCTGTGATGGGCCGAGTCACTGTCCTCAGGAGTCCTGAAGCTTTCTACAGGGAGGATCAACTCTGTCACAGATCTGGGTGCTGCTGTGTTCCTACGTGATAGGTGTTCAGGTCTGTGACTGTCCTAGCAGCTTATTTCTTATTACATTAGTGGCATAGCTCAGTGTAAATAAACAAAGCCTTAGTTTCCTGGGAAAAATGATGCTTACATAGCACTTACAGTTCTCAAAGAACTTCTGTTCGATCTCCACACTAATGTGGTTTCACAAGGAGACTGAGATTATTTTATTGCCCCAGGATGCCAGGAAATTTTCATTTGACTTCCTCAGATCTCTAGGATAAAAGTGGAACAGTAAAAAAAAGAATTCCCTTTGCTGTCTTAGATTTCTGTTCTTCAGGAAAATATGTTATGTTTTCTAAGATCTGATATTCTGTAGTTTATTTTTAACTTAGTGACAGTATTATTTTACTTTTTTTTTCCACAGAGGAATATCTTGCCCTCTGTTGCTTCCTGCTCCTGGCCTTTTTTATAGGCTTCTTTTTCTGTGTGGTGTGTAGATAATGCTTTTCACACTTCATTGATTTTTTTTTTCAGTGTATGTTTCCTGTCTTTGTAGAAAACAAAGGAGTCAATAATCCATTAAGTGCAGAAAATATAACCATCATTAATAAACTGCCAAAAAATAACAGGAGACCATTTGTTTGGTAGTGTCATGTGAAAGGTTTGGTGCTGGTGAAAAAGTTATGCTGTAGCAAGCTGATAGCTATCGGGGATGATATAATGAACATGTGAGAAAGAACCATGTGTTCTTTAGTTAAAAAAAACCCAAAAAAACACCAACCAAGAAACCCCCAAATATCAAAGCAAATCTATACCCCACATTTTAACCCAATATGAATGTCAAGGGCAAATCTTTCCAAAATCTTTATCCCCTTATTCAGTTAAACTATAAACTACTAGGTACAATTGGCATGGAGATGATCCACACACATGATCCATAGTTGCCTAATCTCAGCAAAACTGTATTTATCTTGACTAATGGTATTCTTACTTGTCAGGCTAAAGTCAGAAAGCTCCTGGATCTTTCTGTGCCCTTCTCCTAAACACCAGCTCCTCACAGAAGTATTCATAGACGTACAATCTCCTGTACTTTTGGAGGTGAATGCCTCCCAGCTGACAGCAAGAAGAGGTGTGTGGGGACTCTGCCTGTCTGCCGCTAGTGTGAGAGCCTGGCAAAGCAAGGTGGGTAGTTTCTGTTTGTGGGGCTGGGGGAGAGAGGTGATGGCTTGTGGTGAGGGGTGAGTTTTTGACTAAGAACTTCAGCAGCCCTGACTGTAGGCCTCAGCTTTGCCTATTGCTCCCACTCTTGGTGTCAACCCAGCACTGGACATCCTTGGACGTGCTTGAACTCAGTTTTGTGAGCACTGAGAAGCAGGAGCCTGCTCCGTGTCTGTTCCCATCAACTGAGAAATGCACAGAAGTACTCGGGATGAGATTAGCAGAAGTAGTCACAACTCTCTTTAATTCTCTTCCAAGTTAAATCTATTTGCCCTTGGCCCCATCAGGTCTGGAATTAGCTCAGTCAGGAGCATTTCTAACAGCCCTGCTCATATGCTACAGACAGAGGATTTCAACTTGATACAGCCAAAAAGGCTTGCAGGTTGGTTTCTTTTACAAAAACACACTTTTTTATTGACTTAAACATTCTCCTGCCGCTACACTGTGCTCCTGTGTGGTCACCTACCTTGTGTCACAGCCCAGACCAGAACAAATGATGAATAGTGAGCTTGTAAGAGAAACAGTCTGTTCCCAGCAATGTGCCAGAGCTCTTCCCACATCCCTTCTGCAACAGTGTAGTGAGGCAGCCGAAACATCCAGGACACAGACCTGTCTCTCTAGGTGTTGTTCTATAACATAATTTTCAAACATCCCATTTGAAATGTCGCATTTCAAGCATCCGTATTTGTTAATGCAATAATATACTGAGTCAACATCTGGACTTTTGAAAAGACATGTGAGACAAAGATCTTAGGTTGTAAGAATGAAACACAAAGGTGTATTTGTGAGTCACACATATTCTTTCCTGTTTGTTTATGGTTTTGTTTAGATTTTATCATTTTTATACCTTTTGTGTAGCCTTTTTTCTCAAGATGTCTGCTGGATTAATTACAGATAAAAACTGAACTGTAAAACTAAAATTTCCGTCTGTGTTTTCACAAGCCTTTCAGAGACTAAGTTGCACAAGAAATGAAAATCCTGAGCTTTGCCCTTAAAAGAGCACGATCCCACCATACCTAAAATCCATGACAGGAACTAACTCTTTCAGATCTGGTTCCTCTGTGCACCCCTCATTTGTGTACAGAAATGTCTGGATCATCTCCTGTCTCCATCCAGATTTAGTAGCAGAGTGCTGCTGTGGGACTTCTCGCTGTAACACCGAGCCTTCCTGCACATATTCTGTTCTATTGATTTCACTGAAATCCCATTATAGGTTACTTTCATTCCTCTGTTTTTAAGATATGTTACTGGTGTATTTATTTGATATTGCTAAAGGAACTCTACAAAAATCTTTGGCAGTAAGACAGATAGAACCTAATATATTACTTACCAGACTGTTTAAAGATAATATTACTTCTCAAAGGACTAGACTTCTTCCAGGCAGCATCTTTTGCCCAGTGATCTCGTTATCCAAACAAGTCTATGGCTTTGAAATGGAAATGGTTTCTTCTAAATAGCTGTATCAGGATTTCCATGAGCCATGAAAAATCTGTCCCTGAATTCTTTATGAAGGAATTGGGTTCAGCATGTTGCATTTCTTGAGTACTGTGCTTGCTTCTATGTTTTAGGGTTTTTTCTTTTACTTAAATAGTGAGAAAAGGAGAAAAATTTCATGACATGAAAGAGGCATAAAGTAGATACAGTACAATATAGACAAAAGCTTAATATTGTAATCACTTATCTATTATGTCCATTAAATCAAGTGAGTTTAGAGTGATAGACAAAAGATCCCTTCTTTGCCAGATAAATCTCCATCAGAGGAGGCTAAGATCTTACTCAGGTTATGGTATTAAATATTACATTACTTTCTCATGTTAATGTTTGTTCAGACATATGCTCTTTTCCTTCAAGTCTTGTTGGACTTCTTATGCCGTTTTTATAAGACAGCCTTGACTCTGCACTAAACCATGCCACTAACACGTTACTTAATCTAACTGGCACATTGTAAAATTTTACACATGCGCTCATCCAGATAATTACACAATTAATTTTCACTTAGTACAGCCGAAACGGGGATAATGAAATTTCCACTGGTGTACTGTTACGTCCAGGGGTTAGGGGTCAGCTTCCTGTTTGGATAAGGGTGAGTTTAAAGAGGATTTCTGACAGTCTCCTTACTTCAACTGATTCTAAAAACATTGCAATGGAATTTCAATTTACAGCTAAGTTCAATGGAAGGAGCAGATGTTGGGAGTGTGCCACTACCATTGGAGCCTTTTCTGGGAGCCCTTTCTATGCAGGTGTAGTCAAAAGTCAGTGTTCTTCATCCCACTCTTTATTTGAAGGTAGAGTTAAGCTGACACTGGATATTAATTTCTGTACTGACCTGTAGCTGCTTTGCAGAACTATCACTAGCCTGAGCAACTTTCCCCTGTGTAATTTTGGCATTTCAAAGGAGCACTTTCAGAAGACAAGTGTGGAGCTCTTCCCCCTGAGGATGTGTAGTAGGAAAGTCACCACAATAAAACACGGCCAGAAAGAACTGAGACTACTTCCAGATCTCTGACAAGGCCTTTTCTTTGGCACCAAAGTATAGAGTGGCATATAAAGCTAACAATGATTTGATATGTAACTGCAAATTTTGTGACCCTAAAATAACAATGCTTCTGGTGGTTACCCATCAAATCTGGAATAAGATGTTTCGCTTATTGTGTGAAATGCCTATACGTGGGTATTTGCTTCACACACCTTTCCTGTCTATAGATCCCCTCAGTAGATGTGCTCCTATCTGTAGAGCTCTATTATCTGTTCCTCACCATCCCAGACCTTAGCTGGGGTCATGCTGGGCAGGGGATGAACCCCCCAAATACAGACTCCTCCAGGTAAGCCATGGCCCAAGGTAAAAGGGACTCTAAAGAAAGGTTCAGCTGTTGGACCAGTCTGTCCTGGGTTTGCACTGCTGCACAGGACTGACCTGGCTTGCAAGAAGAGGTGCTTTGTAAGAGATGCTGCAGCTCAGAGCCATAGGGACACAGCTTTCTCTCTCTCCATGTCCCCACAGCACACTGGGAGATGCAGGAGGCTGGTCAGAGATGGGTAAACTCACCTTGCCTCAGTGGCAAATCTAAGTCAAGTCCTTCCATCTCCGAGCCAAATAATGGTAATGCTAACATTTCTATCAATGTCATGGGCTACAGGATTAGGTCCTAAGGGCAGAACACACTGTCAGCTGTGTATGAATGTGTAATATATCAGAGCACACCTCTTGCAAACAGCAACTCCATGTGATGTGTATTTCTGCATCTGGGCCTTGGTCACAGGCTGGAGTTGCACCCATCCTTTAATAAGTGTAAGAAAAGAATTACTTGCAGAAGAGACAGATGTTTAAACAGTCATTGATTTTGTGCATTTCCTCTTTCTCTTTCTGTCCAGCTTCTTCAGTGGATTTTACACCATGCAGTTCAGAAAGCACTACCACTTCCTATGGCAGGCCTGTTTCTTCATTCTCTCCTTTTCTTCTCTTTTAATATCTCTGAAGTTTTGTTTAGGTGTTTTTGAAACTCATTTAGTAGTCCTGCTTTATTCAGAACTTCAAGTTTCATGCTGTTTTCCTCTATTTCAGTTTCTTTGATGCTTTAAACATATTTCACATGTTTTTAAGGCTTCAAAGTGTCTTAAATAATATGCTTTCCTTCCTCAAGTAGCTAAAGATGTAACTAATAAAAACCCCCCTCTGTAGACCACACCTTATGTTATCAGTGCCTAGAGACCAGCTTTAGACACCTGGAGCTACAGATGGATGCACTATACAACCCTGACCATCAGACATGTCTACACATTCATAAAGAAAGATGGAAACCCTCCAACTCAGATATTTCAAAAAAAACATAAAAAATCAGTTTTACTGATCCATTGGGAAAAAAGACACATGAACTGAGTTTACTAAAAATCCATAGACAGTCCTTGCATATCCTTTCTACATCAAGGGTTACTGTGACAGCAAAGGGCATGTATGTTTTACAAAAGGAAAGAGATGATGTACTACACTAGAGGCATTGCTGCTTGTTGTTACTCCTGTCTCAGAATGCAAAGCTCCAAGTGAAACCCCTATGTCTGTCGTTAATTGTGTGATCAAGTATACGAATATTCACCTCCGAAAAAATACAAGCAACGTTTTCATTAATAAGTTTGGTATTACTAATCTTATTAGTGTTACATAACTTGGAAAATATTAATTGTATTTCTAGGCTAGCAATTGAACATAAAAGATACAACACCAATAGAAAATTTGTGCATTAAGAAAGAGTACAAAAAACATCCTTTTTCATTTTCAAATTAGACCACCTGTTTCAACAGAGAGCCATTGTCAAGAAAAACAAGTTGTGTTTGTTCTACTGATTTTGTTCTAATGTGCTTTTTCTAATGCCCCAAACATTAGAAAAAGTACTATTTTTCAAGAAAGCTGGTAATATCAAAATAAAGTTGTATGAGAAAATTAGCAGTCTCTATAGTAGAAAGCAATAGTATAATAATGCACTGTATAATAATTGTAGTAATTTAGTAATGAGGAATATCATAGTGATGTGGTATATATACCCTTCCATTCATCTTCCTTTTTTCCCCAACGATAAGCACTGCAATTCCCTCTCTGCAGGCAGGGATGCCCTTGGAGGAGAGGCAGCCATGGGAAGAACTGGCACACAGCTGGTGAGGAAGAAAAGCACAGACATCTCTCCTCTGCTCTCCCTGCTCAAGTCAATCCTGGCTGACAGCATAACTCACTTTGTGAGTTCCATGGAACTCAGAAGTACCCTGGATGAGCCAAGAAGCATACTTGGGATGAAGAGTGATCTGAAACACAAATTAGCCCCTGCTACACTACACTGCACACCGCTCACCCCATCGCCCTCCTTGTGCCCTTCTCACACTGAGAGGCTACCCCAGCAGTTCTCATGGCTGGTTTATAAGCTTACTTTTAATGATATTACTAATTTTTTTGAGTACTATCTAGAGTACTAGAGTTTATCTAGAGTTTACTGCTCTTTCTTTAACACATCTCTGATCTATGATTTGTCAGTGAAGAAATAGAGCTTGGGATTTAAGGGCTCTGGAACATGTTAGGACTTTGATTACCAGGTGAATTTAGGGGTAATCCTGGGCTACATGTACAGCATACACATAGGACAACTTATTTCCATAGTTAGCAGGTATTTCCAAAAGCACATATTCTATTATTCTCTGAGTAAACTTAATTTCTTTAGAAATTTTTAGTTTGAAAACCAGTATTTTGGTTTACTCTGTAACATTTTTCTTGCATCATTGCTTTTTTTGAACTGATGTGAAACAGAGGGTAATTTCTATTTCTATTAATTCGTATTTATAGAGATGAAAATTCCTGTTTAGTCATCTTTCTTGCTTCTCAGGTTTCTGTTCTACCAAACTGGCAGTGTATTGCCATGGTGATCTTCTGCCACAAAATGTACTTTAACAGTTGAACTTGATGATCCTTCTGGGACCCTTTCAGCTCAGACTATTTTGTGATTCTGTGATTCAGTAAGCACTCAGCAGGGGAATCAGAAATCCACCAACCCAGTTTCAAGCACGCAGTCAGCAGAGAAAGATAGTCTGGGAGGAGAGGGATTTTTTTTCTTCTTAGGACAATTAATTAAAATAAGGAAAGAATTGTCCTCTGTAATTTTCTATCAATTAAACTGAGACCTCAAAAGACTGTGTGCCAGTAGCAGCTAGGAATCTGTTACATAACAGTGAGATCAGGAGATTCCTATAGTGAGATGGATCCCACTCTTATATAACCACCTTTTCTACCTTACCTTCTTAGCTTTACTAGCTTCTCCCTATGGTCCAAGCAGATAGGCTCCTTAAAACCTCCTGCAGAGGTTTTCCCACCATTCCCATTTGAGCAAATGATCTTTTCTTTAAGGCTGGTACATCCCACACACAGTTTAAAAGACAAAATGAACTACAGCTGTCCTGACATTCATGCAGCAGGTATCCTGTCCTTCTAAAGATTTCTTTAACATTTCATGCTTTTGGTGCAGGGAATTCCTATGCACAGCAGCAGTTTAATGGTATCTGTAACAAATTGCTATCTATTTTAACAGGTGCTCCTCCTGTTGCTCTGCTTCTCCAGAGTTCACTCATTTTCTTTCTCAGGCATTTAGGAGATGTGCTGATGAAGGTACAGTCTTTTGCCAGGCAGACTATTTAGTGGGGACAAATTGTGTGATCATAGTAAAAACAAGTAGTTTTCCATGCTTGAGACTACTTCACTCATGACAAATTGTCTATGTTTATGTGTCCCTTTTTGGTTAGAAGTAAATCTTTCTTATTTTCCTAACTTGTCCAGATTTTAAGTCTGTTATTTCTGGCATTCTGATGCCTTCTTTTTTTCCTTCTCCAGCTTTACCTTTTATTCTGTTTTTGCTTATTTTAATATTTTTTTATAGTGTTAAAATTTTTGTGGGGTTTTTTTTGTGTGTTTATTGATTGTTTGTTTGTTTTGTTTGGGCTTTTTAGGAGCTTCTCTTCTTTCTCCTTTCTCTCTTTTCTCTCTTTGCTCTTCTCCCCTTCAGTCTGGCAATTCTGGAGCAGGTCTATGTGTGAAATTCTCTAACATCTTACTGATTACATCAATGTTTTTGGGTTTGTTTCCCTCCCAAAGTTTAGAATAAGCTTTAGCTTTCTTTTGGGTATTTTAGGGAAACCTACAAAGTAATAAACCCCACGTTCTCCATGTACAGCCATTTATGGACTACAACATGGCATTCAGCCAGTGGCTGTCACAAAAGGGCATAAGAAAGCTCCTTCCATGAAGAGCTGTCAGTGGGGCTGTCTTTGCAGGACCACTTTGTGCTCTTCCGGCCCTTGATAAATGGATGTGGAGAATGGAGAAGATTGGACGTTGCAGAAAAAAGTGGGAGAGAAAATGGCACCCTAGGTGGTCACAAAAATCTCAGATCCCAGTGCAGAATGGTGATTCTCCCTGCAACATGAGAAAAAATTGAGGAGGAAAAATTGTTGCCATTCCACTAGCACAAACCCAGCCCAGTTAAATTATCAATAATTCAAATGCTTAAAATACACTGGGTAAATTTTATGATGCTCTCTGGCACACATCTCAGGAATGGCCACAACATATTTTTGGTGTGGTGGTGGTTTTCCCCTCTCGCTTTTTTCAAACAAATTTCTTATGGGAACACAATATGAGATCCTTCTGTCATCTCTGTAAAAGCAAAATTTCCACTAAGCACACCTGGACATCAGCCATAGCTTTATCCATATCCTGACAACTGTCTGCTGCTTGCTGCCTTTTTTAGGAGTGTTGGCTGATGGAAGCACTGACCTTCCTGCTGGTCATTCCCTTGGAGGCATGCTAAACTGGCAGTAGGTGTTGTCCTGGCTGCTGTGGACAGCAAGGTGCTGCATTGCAGACCTGCCTTGCCTGGCTCTGTCAGTAGTTGGGATCTCTTGGAAGAGACAGTGAGCATGCATTGAGCAGTTTGAGGACAAGGGCTGGGGGATCCTCGGCCACCCCCACATGCTCATGTCTGACTTCTGGGGAAGTCAGACCTGCTGTTCCTGATGCTCAGGAAAGCCAGGCAGGCTGGCTAGATGGAATATAGATGTACAAATAGCAATCACCACTTATTTGCTCATGACAGGAGACAAGGATTTGCCAGAAACGCCTCTGCAACTCCTGAGCATTCACCCTGACTCCCCCTGCAGTGTAGCGAATGATTGGGGGAGGGTGATGGAGCAGAGAGGGAGTTCCATAAGTGCACGCTCTCCTCTCATGACTCTTGTCTTCTTCCCTAGACTATTCTTTTGGGTAGTGCAGGAGGCAGACTGCTGGCTCAGATGGACCTTTGGTTCAGCTAGCTGATGTTCTCAAGAGAAGAGCACAGATAATATGCCCCCATGGTGTACACTCTGCTTCTGATATATCTCAGTACATTTTTATGCTGCTTCTGGGCATAAACTCTCCATCTAGAGCAGCAACAGATCTAAAAATGGGATTACTTTGAACAGACAGATCCTCTCCTACTGCAGAGATAGGGCATTGGGATAAAAAAGATATTTTGAGTATTCATTCTTGAAAGACAGATCTTTTTTTTCTAAACTATGATTTAGTTTTCAAATCTAAACTTGGTCAGTTGCTGTTTGTCATAAGAATGGTAAATATTTTAAGTCTAAATTAACAACTTTAGCTTTAATTAGTGAGAAAAGCTGCTCATTACTCCCAAGTAATTTACTAACAATATTATTATGTGACCAAAAAAAATTAATTTAATCTGGCATTTATGACTTCCACATAACATCAGTTACTAAGGTAAGAAAACAACAAAAATACCCCTTTTATTCAGAAAAATTCTTAAACTAATAAGCATGTTCCTAATATTAAAATCAAGTCAGTGATCCTATTGACTTTCATTACATAAAATTTATGACACTTGGATGTAGTTTAATAAGGTCATAAAAATGCCAGTTGTGGTATCTCATAATACTTTTTATAAACTGGTTTTACAGTCTACCCTTTGTTCCAAAGTTCAAAGTGACAATTGAAATGCACAGGTTGCCCAGGGGTTCAGACTTTTTGCTTGAAGTACTGACTGGTGAATACCTTAATTTCTAATATATCTCTATTTTTTTTCAAAATCTCAGTAATTGTGGAGAACATTCCTTTCCTCCAGATGTGCCAAAGCTGATATTTTTCATTTTAAAGAAAAATATCAATAATTCAGTACAACGAACACATTTTATTGCTATACACTTTTTTCTTTTTCCTTTTTCCATTTTTATATGAAATGAAAACTGTGCAACATTTATTCGTAAGCAGGTCAAATTCAAACAATACTTCTAAGTGCTGTTACAATAGTGGCATTATATTGTCCCTTGTCAGCTTTCAATTA
Source organism: Molothrus aeneus (assembly GCF_037042795.1). Lineage (NCBI taxonomy): Eukaryota > Metazoa > Chordata > Aves > Passeriformes > Icteridae > Molothrus > Molothrus aeneus. The sequence goes on along the minus strand of NC_089648.1, from coordinate 89,927,844 downwards.
CTTCATCCACCTAGCTGATCACTGACTTATTTCCTGGCTTAGGTAAATAGGACTTTTGGTGCACTTCCCTTAAGTCATTTCAGAGAAGATAAATTAAATAATGATTGCAATTTAATATTGTGATAGTGCTAAAATATTTCCTTCAAGCTTCAAGTTTGACCACAAGTTTCCAATAATATACTTTTTTTCACTTGCTAGCTCAAACCTGAGGTTTTATTAAATTCTACAGCTGCAGTCAGTATTTATGTTTTCATCTAGCAAATTGGACATTTTAAATAATAAAGAGCATGAAGTTATATATATAAACAGATAACACTTGCAATTCATTTAAGGTGGAAACTTTATTTAAAATTAATAAAATTCCACACAATATTGCACAGAGGTCCAAATTCTTAGCTCATTATACTGAAGTAAATCTGGGGAAAATCCATCGACTTCGTTGAGGTTATTCCAGGATCATAGCCAAATACCAAAACTTCGTCTGGGTATATACTCCTCAGGGATGCAGAGCCCTGTGTGCACAGGGCCCTCAGTGTGCAGAGGCTGGTTCATCTAAGCAAGGATGTCCCCTTGCTTCCAAAGAGGGGGACAAACTTTCTCGACGAACTGGGGAATCGAGACATTGGAGGAGACTTTGCAGCAAAGATCTTGGCCCTGCAAATTCCATGGCTTATCTTCTTCAGAGAAAACTGAGACTGAAGAGGAGGCAAAAGCCTGAAGTACAGCTTTAGAGCTTGGCCCTGTGGATAGGCACAATCCTTGTTTCACTTTGCCCTTGCACTTTGATGATTCACCTGATGTTCTCTCTTTAGGAGAAAAAACTAATAAGCAATAAAGTGTATAATCTGTGCCACAGATAAATGAAGTGTGGAGTTCTCATTTTTCAATTTGCAATCACTTTTAATATCCTCTGCTATTTATAGCTGTTTCTGCCCATGTCTACACTGAAGAACATCACTGCAGCTTCATAGTAGACAAATTCTGCATGTGGTATCTCCAAGTAGAGGAGCTGCTCAAGGGACAAGAATGCACCTGTGTTGAGAAATTCCTCCTCTTTGCTTCAAAGCCTCCACAGTGTCTTGTCTTGGACGTGATGATAGCTGTGTGTACTTGTTCTGCCCTCGTGTGTGACAGCTTGTATGCCAGGTTCATCTCAGGTGTTAAACTGCAATTTTCCAAGAGGGCAATTCCCAAATAGATATTTCAAGCCAATGCCCAAAGAAACACTTTAGTATAAGTATGCTGGGTTAACTAGCTTAGATAGAAACAATTTTTTGCAGGTAAAGTTCCTAGGGAGACAAATTGCTCTTGCTCCTGTTTCATATAGGAACTTAGGGGATGATGCTTAAGGACAAAACTTCATCCTACTGTGCTGACACTATGCTAGCTCAGCTGTAGGTTCTCCCCACTCTCAGGAGTCTGCAATATTCATGAACCAGTCAGAGGTGAGTCAAGACAGGGTGAAACCAGTGACAGAACAGCAGCAGCTGCTCACTGGCAGGTTGGGTAAGGAAAGAGCAGCTTAGGTCTTCCATTTTCAGATGTTTTTTTTCCTATGGAAGCATCTATGCTGTAAGAACATCACTGAGCACTGGGAGATTCACCCTAGAGAAGTTTTTTTGGCAATTTGAAATCTGCTATATCTGAAACCCAGAAAATCTTCCAGTTTTGTCCAAAAGCCTGCAGGTGATTTTAAAAAGAGTGAATAAATAAATTAATAAAAAGGAAAAAAAGGAAAAAAACAACTGACAAAGAAGCATATCCTGGGAAAATAACACCAACATCTTACAGCTGATCTTATCTCTCCCCTTCCCACTGTCCCGCAGGAAATTCTGACTTTATGTTTATTTTCCTTTCTTTAAGATACTAACTTTAAAAACAAAAATTAAAAGAATCTCAGTTGCAGCCAAGCTCAAGTCTCACAGAAACAGTTCAATGATACATAATGCAAAGGATTTCAGCAGATTTGCAAGTAGGAGGCTAAAATAAGACAGAAAGTAGCAGAGAGAATGCTGGTATTTACATGGATATGGGCCTTCTACTAATGCCACTGTAGAAGTAGGAACATAAAATATTTAGGTGTGTTGGGCCAAGCTCACCCCTGCATTAATTATATCCTGTCAAATAGTGGAGCAAATCTTGGAGATATTTGACACATGAATAAGGAAGCACCATGAATGAAGGATGTCTTCACTAGGCTGACAAAACTGGAGGTTGGTCAGGCAGCAGCAAAGGAGGGGACTTGGACCTCAACTCTGTGAACACAGTCACACCTTGTGTGTGGAAAGTTCAGGGCACTCTCCCTTCCCTCCCCTCCTGAGTTCTGAGAATCCTGCCTCATCCCTCTGCTCTGCATGGAGGTCAGGGACACCTGCAGAGAAGCGGTAGAGGCAGAGAAGAAGCAAAGACAGTAGATTTCCTCTTCATAAGAAGATAAAATGATTTTTGTGGATAAAGGAGTTGAAACTTTCCTGTTGACATTGAAGAGCTGGGTTTTCTGTCTTGATGGCCAAAGCACATATCTGAACCCCTCCTCCAGGTCACAGGCACCCTTTCAGTTTGTTGTTCATAAAAGTTCATAAAGCCTCTGAAAAAAAGACTGTGAGAGAAACAAGAAAGACAGTTGAACTTCAAGAGAGATTTCCCTCCGCTGAACAAACTCCAGGAGGAGTCATGCATGCATAAAATACCTCTCCACTATCATTTCCACTGACTCCTTTGGGAAGATTCAGCATTTTGCAGCCAAAGACCCAGGATCAGCAAAGCATCTGGCCTCCTGACTCCCCATTTGAAGTATAAATTCCAGCTGAAGTCAGTGGGGAGTTTAAACAGGAGTTGGGAGATTCAATATTTTGCTGAGCATTGGCCGTCAATATCAGTGCACTGCTTAACTCATAAACTATATTTACAATTATTGCTCATGTTCAACCACTGACACATTTCAGGTGCTTATAGAGGTTTCTAATAGTATGCCGTAAATCACCCTAAAGAGCTGGGATACAATTTTTAGAGTTCAAATGGGAATACTTACTAGATGTGAGTGTTTGGAGGATAAGGACCTATTTTCCAGAACAGGTGCTTAAATGAAATGATGAAGTCATTATAGTTAAGCAACTTAATACAGAGAAAAAGCTCACATTATTCTAGTACCTATAGGGCTCTAGCAAAAATGTCTAAATTAAAAATTTGAGAACTTATTAGGCAGGAGGATTAGATTTGCCATTTCACTTGGAGAACATTTTGCGGATGTGGGAAAATAAAATAACTTCTTTTTGTGCATATATAGGACATTTTTTTGCCACCTGGAGAAGTTGCATGGTTTTGACATCACTTCCCCTTTTTTTTTTTTCTGCTTTTGAGTTTGCTTCTTTCCAATGCTGCAGACCTCTTCAGTGCTATGAAAATCAGGGTTTGCTCTTGAAACAGGCATGTGTTCAGGAAAGTACAAAACATCTCTCGTAAAGGCAATATAGTGCACTCTTTGTGGTTGAGAGTGTGGGAAACTCCATTCGGTTCATTTTCATGACAGAAGCACTGAACCACATTAACACAGAAGCAAGATGTAGAAAACATTTAATGGCACTGCAACGCTTTGTTTATTCTCAGCTAAGCCTACAGGCTTCCAAATGAGCCCACTATGCAATGCGACTACATAAGGTTAACTGCTGGGTACATTAAGCAAAATACTCTCTCTTAGATGCTTGTTTAAGTCATCATTTCTGATCATTTATCAGACTTAATGTGCTACAGCAGACTGCAGGTCACAATGTGTCATTTGCAAAAGAACTTTGACTTTTTCCGTTCCAGGGTCAGGAGCTGGTAATGTTTAGCTGAAATGACTGCATTGCACTTCATAGCTTCCAGTATATCCACTGAGGCTCTGGAGAGCCTGGAGGTGCTGGCTCCAGGTATTTGGGCATTAAAATCTAAGGGAATTGCTTAAGTACAGGGATGGAACCAAGATTGAAGCTGGCTGCAAAAACAAAAAGAAAAAACCTCCACTTCATTTGTTGGGAAAAGATCATGAGAAGTACAGGAAGGATAATTGTTTTTCCAAACTGATAGTAGGAGTTCTCTCTGGGGAAAAAACCCCAAACCAAGCACAGACACCCCTACTGTATGAAGGTTATTTACATGGAATTTAAGAACAAATTGAAATAGCTTGGAGTATAATGTTGAACATGCCATGGGAGCATTTCCCCTGTTCGAGGTAAAACAATAAGGCTATTTATCTGGTGAATTCTACAGCTAAGTGACTTATTTACAGCAAAAAAAGTTTCCTTGATGACTTTTGGTTGTTTTTTGTTTTAATTTTTTAATTTAGAAACTATGTGCATTTTCAAGATGCTTGATTTTTTTAACAGGCCTTTTTTTATCAGGTCACACTGATGGGGATTGGCCAAGGATAAGATGGGAATAAACAAACATCTTCAGTTTTCTCCCATTTCCTTTTTAAATTCTGGGCTAAAGCCTGTTTTCAGCTGCGTTTGTGGCTCCATAGTAGATAGAGTAAGAGGAGTGTCTGTATTGAAAACATAAATCACAGATCTAACATTATATGCTCCAAGTATCATGAGACACTTTTTTCCTCTGTACCAATCCTGTATTCACATCCTGCATGGATGCACAAATATTTTAGGTGAAGATGGAACTACTGCATCTCTTCTCAAACCCTTCTCATTATAATGAGTTATTTAGTTTAAAAAATAAACTAAAATTATTATTTTAGTTGCTAATAATTTTACCAGATTTCAACCATTCAGAAATGACCATTTTTCTTTCCAGGGATATCTTTTTGGTATCCATTATTCTTTGGAAAATTTTCAGCAAAGATGTTCTGGTGTTTCTAAGAGGTTTGGGGAGAATACATTACTTTTTGAAGGCAAAAAGAGGTTCTTCTGATAATTAATTAACAAGCACTGCACAGCAGTGCCTTGGGGAAGAGGCCTGAGATTTGCATTAGGGATGTACCTCTCACTGAATTTGTGTGATAAATTGCCTAAATAGTGAAAAGCTTGAAGTACCTACTACTTCAAAGGGTGACTGCTGAGTCCTCCAGAGCCTCTGGCTGCTTCCACAGAGACAGACAGCACCTGTGAGCCCATAGAGAGCAGCTGGGCACCGTCCCATCTTGGGCTGTGGATGCAGAACCCTCTCAGCTAATACAAGAGGATGTAGGGAACGTGCTGTAAAGTGGAGCTGGAGAGGGGAGACTAATTAGGAGGAGGGAGCGCTGAGAACATCATGTTAGAGCATGCTGAGGAGATAGATTCATCCCAACTTCTCAGCCACTGAGTCAGGGTCATGGAAGTCTTAAAGAAGTGCCTAAGAAGAAAGGATCATTCTTATATTTGGTTCTTGTGCAAGCTGGTGTACATCAAAGAAGTCCACTCTACAGAAGTCTTGGAAGTGAAAAAATATTGACTAGCCACCTGACCCTAAGTGGGATGAGAGTCCACTCAGATAATAGTACACAAAACTTAGTTAAAGGCCATTTCATAGCACTGTATATTCAGGGGAGCAGGGCAAGTTGTTATTTGAGGTTCTCAGAGTTTTTCATCTCCTAAAATTCATTTTTCCCCTATCCTACTAATATTCTACTGCAATGTCTTATACTGTAGCAATCAAAAAACAACTGTCATGTCATTCTGCAGGTCTAAGAGAATTTTTAGATTTATAAGGAATCTAATTTGTGAGAAATCTAAAACAGCATCTTTTGAGAACTATGAAAGAAGTAAACAAAAGACCTCATTGATGTTATTAGAATCATTTGATTCAATTTTAAAGTGTTCATTACCTTAAATTGGTAGATTTCAAAAGAACATGAGGAGAGCCTCTGTGAAGATTTTCTAGATCAGTACTGTTAGAAAAAGTTGCCTCTCTCTCAGGATGTTCAGAAATATAAATTGTAATTTGTAAAGGTAAAGCCTGAGAACGTAACTGCATTTTAAAAGAAAGTTCCTTCTAAATGTCTGATTAGTAAAGCTGAGTTTCCTGTCTGTGAATGAAAAACTTGGTGAAGAAGAAAATAAATGAATAAAAAATTTATCTAATACAGAAAGAGAAAAAAAAGTCAGAACAAAAAAAAACCTAGAAATCTCCCAGCCACAGTCTTTCTTTTCTCCCCACAAGACTAATAAACAGTACAAGAGAGGGTTGGGTTTTTCTTTTAAATTAAATATTTACTATAAGCACAGAAGACCTATTCTTTCTTCAAAGAGGATTCACTCATTGGTAATTTTATCATCTTATTGTTTGAACAGTGTGTGCACATCATACAGCAAGAACTTGCGAGATTGCTGAGTTACAGGACTCTAAATTCAGTATCCAGAGAACGAGAAGGAAAAGGCAGGATCAAGGACAAGGAGAGAAAGAAATAAACTGAGTTAGTTAGGCACAAACTCTATCTTAAAAAAAAAATCTCAACATTATTTTTAATACTGAGTGCTTTTCATCAGATAGAAAGGGGCACATGAGACGTAGACTTACAGAGGCTTGAAAGAGTCCTTCGGGTTCAAAACACTCTGAGATGTCTGCAAATGCCAAGAATATTCACATATTTCTAGTTGCACCAGTGAACACTTGTGTGCCACACGATTTCATCCCAACAGGCTAAGAAAGGGTCGTGACATGCCTGTGTGTTCAGTATTGTTTGTTCATTCCCAATTTCCACACTGAGAAAAACAAGAGGAGCTTTATTACAGCTGCATTTACAGAGTGGAAGGCTGAGCTCTCTCTGCACCTGAGAGGAAACTGAGAGGATAATAATTTTTCAGCTGGTAATTACACTGACTGTAAAATTCTGTACCTGGACATTTCAAGGTGTAGAGGAAAAGTGTGTTGCATTATTCCTGTTTCTTTATTAAAATGTGTTGCATTATTCCTGTTTCTTTATTAAAATATTATCCCATACTTGCCAGCTGCTGGGACATATTTTAGGAGTTAAAAATGTCATATGAAAATTAAATTAAATAGAAAATCTAGCATAAATCAGTTCCAATCCACATGTTTACATGAGGGAATTTTGTAAAAATTTCTCTCTTCTCTCATTAAAAAAAAAAATGGACATACTCCTTTTTCCTCAAACTTTCAACAAAAGCAAGAAAAAAAAGCGCCACAGTTTGGCAGAAAGCAGGACCAGGACTGTAAAAGTTCTGCCTTATAGGTGAAAGTTTTGGAAAGTTATGAGCAAACGAAAACAGGGGCTTAGCATGGAAATGCATAGGCATCCTTAATTACAGCTGTTGGTAGCTCTCCAGCTATATTGCAAACGACATATGTTTTTTCTACTTAGAGTCCTAATCCTGTTAGTAGATGTGTCAGCGTGGAGCCCTGCAGCTGCAGCGTGTTCCCCCGGCATTGGGGGGACGTCTCGTCTCGTGAGCAGAAGAGTCTCCACAGTGTTTCTGCCTCCCTCGTAGACGTCAGCTGTGGATGGCTGCAAACACTGGGAAGTCGTAAGAATAGGAATCTGTGAATGGTGCTAATGTCTAATGTGATTAGTGAAATTCCAGTAGTGTTAAAGCAGTCAAAACTGAACATGGAAGCAGCTAATTAATTCCATGGGTTTAGGAACACAGCACTGGCGAGGATTTGGGGTCATATATTACATATACAGTGCATTAATAAAAGATGAAGATTGAATGATACACCACCCAAGCTGTGCAGTAATCCCACAAGAAAGTATTATCTGGAGCAGAGCATCTTACTGAAATTAGTTTTACTGAGAAAATTGGATTAAAGTCTGAACTATATGTTTACTGGCTATTGTTAAAGTCAGTATGAAATCACTGACAGTTAGAAACTTACAGTTATGTTTATGGCCGTGTTATTTCCAGAACGCATGCAAGAGTCATACTTTTAAATTTAAAATTATTGCAACATCATTACTGTGGGTCCAGAAGCCCAGTAAAGTCAGGGACTCTTGCAGGAAGCACTGTAGAGGGGACTGCTGGGCAACCACGTTGGATATGGCTGAATAAGGTAATCTTTTGGTCCTGATTTACAGGAAACCCCATCTGTTGTAAAGATTACTCAATCAACTTTTTAATATATTGAAACCAAATGTGTGCTAGAAAGCATCTCTCATGCAAAGCTAAGATCCAAGAACCAAAGAGTCAGTGGAGGAGAAGGCTTGAGCCTGGATGTGAGAAAGGGAAGAAAGGAAAGGCGGAAGGAGAACAGCACCCAAGGACACCATCCTCCGTGGGCCTTGTGCCGCTGGCCGTGACAAAATGACCCAGAGGGTATTTAGAAAAAATTTCTTCCTGTGCTGCTGAAAAGTTGTTTGTACTCAAAAATGGAAAGATGGAAGGCTTTTTCCCATTGTCAGCACATGCTGTTGGGTACCAAAGCAGGCAAATAAGCACTTCCTCATTTTCTCCTTTGATAGTACTGAAAAGTAATCTACAAGTTTGAGATTGCCAATAAATTGGCCAAAATCAATAGCAGGTGGTTTATTTCAAACTGTGCCTCATTTTTGAGTTTGTACAACATCAACACCTTTAATCTTGTTAGTAGTGACAGAGAAAATATTCCTTTCACTCATTGCAGCCTCCTTATATGGCCAATCTGGGTTGAACAAACATTAATTAGTTAATAGTTGGGTAACACTTTAGAAACCTAAAGTCCTATGTAAGTGCTAAAAATTATTATTGTTTTTGTGAGCCAAACAAGAATTTATTGGGTTACACTGAAAGGGGTTGCTCTAATAAAAATGCTAGAAATATGGTTTAAACAAAGTAACATGAAGTGTAAATTAAATAGGCTTTAAAAAAATTCAAGCTCTTTCTTTGTGTACAAACTTCCACAAGAGTGACTCAAGTAACATTTTGAAAAAGTTTGCAAGTATGAACTGCATTCCAGTACTCATTCTGCATTTTAAGAATGATCTCTAACAGTCTCAGCAACAACATAGGAAGTGTGTATTTGAAAGATGACTACTGTATAATTGCCAATAAGTTCTGTATCCAAGAATATGCTGAGGATTTTTTTTTAGAAAGAATATTCTGAGAGCCCCATGAACTTTTATATAGCATAGTAATGAAACAGAAACACTTTTTCTGGTGCCAAGTTTCTATTAAATCAGTCTTTTGGAAAAAGAAAAAAAATTCATCCCACTATAGTAAGAAGGATTTTAATAGAAAGCTTTACAATGGTTCTGGCAGGGGACGTTCTGAAATAATGAAAATGAATAGAAAAAGTTCCAACCTTAAACAACAGTGGCAGTTGATTAGCAAAGCTGAATAAAGATTTTAAAGAGATTTCTATCTCTGTTTAATAGTCTTCTAGGAAATCTGTTGTATTATAGCTGCTCGTTAAAAGGCCACAGCTTTCAGGGATTATTGTTGACTATTGCTATGGAAAGGGGACAGTCAGTATTCCTCACATCTTCCCTGTAATCTGTAACAGCAACAGTTAGCCTGGATCTTTCACATGACTTAATGAGGATTACATTTAGGGAAAAAAATTCTATTGAAACAAAGATAAAATAAAACTGATGGAAATCCAGAACTTGACATAAGATATTTACCGTCTGAATATCTTCACAGCTGAAAGTTGTACAATACTGTTTTTCTTCCTCCCACACTAGGAATTTACTGTATCCTCTGAGTTGCTTGGATTCAATTTCTCTAGTTTATCTCATTCCTGTTCAAGGCTCTGGATCCTACTCATGTCCCCAGACTTGTCTCTGTATTTTATCCATGGACTGTTTCATGCTGATCACAGAAACCTCCCAAGAGCATTCCAACACACGCACTAATTCCCTTTGTGAAATCTCCACATTGTGGCTTGCCTTGCCCTTCCTGTGATGCTCCCTCAGTATTGCCTTCACAAGACACAGTCTGAGCCAGAGTGGGACAGATGCTGATTCTTTTGAGCAATTCTGGGCTCAGTTCTGCAACCCTATGTGCTTGTTCGCACTCTAAAATGAGAAGATGACAGGAAACATGGCCACTATGACCAGCACCTCCTTCTCCTCCTTTCATCTCTCTCCTTCATGGCCTCAGCACTGTGCTCTCAGACCATCCAGGCATGGACATTTTAGGCTGACACAGTGATGATGCTGGAGATGACATTGAGAAAAGCCTTCAGATGGCAGCCAGCAGGCCTCCAGATTCCCAGGGCATGCGATGTTCTTCTCTGTTCTTCTGAGGACCTGGTCCTCGCTGGCTTGTAACCTGTCTCTTCCAGCTGGAAACTGCAATCACATGCTTTTACACATGACTGCAAGAAGTTGTTACTGTCACCTGGGGAAAGTAAGAAGAAGGGAAGAAGGGAAAAATGTAAGAGATGCAAAGCCATCACATCACATCTGACCTCGTAAGTTATTTTTGCAAGTTACTGGTCTGAAGATGAAAAAGAAGTGACTTGTATCAGGTTTCTAAAAGTCTAAATAGAAGGCAGATTTTATCATATGATCTATAGCAGACTGTACTGAGAGTGGCCAAGCTGTATTGCAAGTGCTCATGCTGTTGCTGAGGATCACACCAGAGTCTCAAGATCCCTATACCAGCTACTGATGGGAAGAAGTCATCTGCCCCACTGCCCTTAACACAGGTTCTCTTTGAAAAGGTGCTCAGAAAAGTTGCTTACAATGTTTGAAAATGCGCTCAGGAGGTGTGCAGCCATGCAAAGATGCTACATCCAGAAATGCCAAGTACCCAAGGCCCTTTGTGATACTGGTGGAGCAGCAGGCTCTGTACCGCTCTAAAAGCAGATCACTTCTTTGGGTACTTTGGCTAAGGATGGAGGCAACAGAGGTGATCACCTGTGTTTGAAAATGATCAAGTGCTTAAAAGCAAATATAGAATCTGTTTTGACTAGAGATTATTCCAGACTTGTATTTCTGACTTGATATGAAAAATATGTACATGAAAAAAGTAGATATGCTTATGGAAGTCTGTGGGGGAAAACATACAATGGCTCCATGTGTTCATATTGAAATGCAACTAAAATTAGTGTTTTCTAGCAGTTAAGGTCAACCCTGAACTCTCACACCTAAGAAATGCTTAGTTCACATTTTAAAATGGGGATTTTAATACTCTGAGGTATTATTCTTACATTTTTACTAATGTATAATTCTTTCTCTGCTGTTGAGCATTTTATCAGAGACATTACACTGTGCAACAGCTTAAGCACCTCTGCAGTTATCAAGGTTTCTGTTTTAATATGCCTTGTTTTAAGAACACAAAACACTCAGCTCCTCCCTTTTCTGTCCTTTTTGCAAGCTACCAGCCCCCAAAAATCTCAGAAAAGTTTTTATGCAGTGTGGTTTGGGAAAAACTAATGTGAAGGAGGTTGGAGGCCACCGGGAAACATTAATAGTTCCCTTCAGTTGTGTTTTCTTTCAACTGTTAGAGCCTAATGAGAGTACTGCTGTGAAATTTTGGATACAGTTTTGACAAGGCTGTGCTGATCCATCAATGAGGTGTCCTTGCTGAAATGAACACCTCCAGTAAGCTTTTAATGGCCTTTGTAAACAAACAGAATAATTCCCACTCACTGCAGAAATGAGTTCCATATTTATTTGTTTTACTTCACAGCTCCTATTAAGTTGATTTAATAAAATTCAGCACATAATGTTTTTTTAAAACAAGCCTTAAGTAAACTGAAACTGGGTACTGAACTCTGCGTGGTGCTGCCAGTATTAATGGGTTCAAAAGAGGCCATAATGCTCCAGCAGTCATGGTGACACTGAGGCTGACACTCCATGAGAAAGTAAAGATGGTTTTAGGGTGTATGACACCCAACTGAAATGCAGCAATCAGACAGCGGCCAGTGGAGGAGCTGAGTAGCTGATGTTTCAAGACCTTTGGCTCAGCTAGGTATCCTGCATCTCCCCAGGTCTATTTGGACCTTCTTCAGTTGACTCCCAGCTTCTTGTCCCTTCTTGCTCTCTGCTTTAGCACCACAATGTCACATTTATGGACACATAGGCCCCTTATCAGCCCCAGCCTTGTGTTGGCTTACAGCAGAAGGTGTGACAAACAGGTTGCATCTAAAATTAGGATATGAACATAATTTCTGAGAATAGTCAGTATTCTCAAGGGGAGTCTGTGACCTTCCTCATTCCTTAAGATGTCTTCCAAGGGAAAGAAGAAATGTGAAGATTATAACCCAACTATTCACAGTGAGAGATGAAGACAATGGGAAAAACCCTATGAATTTCATGTACTCTGAGAAGTCATTCAGGATCCAGAAACAGAGCTGGGGCAAGCTTTGCCAGAAAAATCCAGGCTTATTTCTGCACTGGATTTTATAGTTTTTTATTTGTTTGCTTCTTATTCCTTTGCCAAGTCTGAACCCTTCTTTATGGGGACTTAACCAAAGTATCTGGCTTTAGAAGAAGTTATGGAACAAATTGCCAAAACACTCAACCAGAAATCATCAAGGCCAGGCCATATTTAAATGAAGTCAGAGGTAAAATAGCTGAATTACTAAGGGTTCTGTGTAACCTCTTGCTTAAAATGTTACTGGTCCTTGAAGATTGAAATGAAGCATAAGTGATGCTGACTTCTAAGAGGGCTTTGTGAGATGCTGAAGAAATACAGGCCTGGAAGCATCATGGACGTGCCAAACAACCTGAGACAAAGTTTAATAAAAGGCAAAGCTAGAGGACACCTTGCAACATATGAGTTCCTGAGAAAGAGCTAATAACAATTTTACACAATGAAGTCCTGCCTGAAAAACCAGTTAGTGTCGTCTGAAGGTGTCAGCAAGCATATGATCATTTGCCTGATGAAATTGTTGTATTTTCAAAAGGTTTTCAGCAAAAATTTCCCCTAATTTGGAACTTTAAGGGCAAATAATGCTGTTTTGTAAAAGTAAGGTTGTTTAATGGCTGAATAACTGGTTACAAGGCAGGAAAAGAAAGTAAAGAACGAATGTCCAATTCTTTGTAGTGAGGATTCTATGGGTTTGTCTTTTGCCCTTTCTCTGTATGGATATATGAGTTATATTATTTTGTTCCTCATCTTTTTATCCCTTCACATTTTTCGAAGAGGAGCTAATATATGGTACTACAGCATGAGGAGCAGTGATGATGGACCATTCATAAAACCACTCCCCACATAGTGCCTGAATGGCTTGGACTGTTTTCAATGGGGCTGGCCATGGTTCCAGTTGAGCTTTTGACACTCATTGTTCAGTTATTTTGTATCTCTTTCTCTCATAAATACCATGCAAGGCACAGAAAATAAATAGCATCCAGATTAAAAAAGCATCAGCCTAACCTTTTCTTGGCCTCCTAGATGCCCATTCCCTCTGCAGAGGGGATCACCTGCTGAATGGTCTTCCTGTCTCATAGGAAAGCTGTTGGCTACAGAGCAAAGAAAGTAATCAAGAGCAGCTTTCAAATGATTACAGCAACTGACTTTCCATCATGTACTGGCTGCTGGCCTCCCTTCACCAGTCATTGCCTAGATTTTTGTGAAATTTTTTCTTTTTTCTGTCTGTTCATTGTCCCACACTGTAGAGCACAAGCTTCTGTACCCAAAACTTCTCTGTGACCTTTTGAAGGGATAATGTCTAGCAAATCAATTAGTCATATTTATTTTATTTCTTTATTTAAAGACATACAGAAAGCCTATTGGACTGCACTTGATGTGTATTGACAGGAAAACAATGCTGCCTGCACACTGAAGCCACTTGCAGGGCCAGTACCATGCCATGGTACTCTATTAGTCCAGACACTTCAAGGAAATAAATCCTGAGTGTCACAGTGTGAGCCAAATATTTTCCTCAGGAAGAGCTTAGGACAATGAAGACGTTAAGGTTAGGGCAAAATGAGAAGGTGAGGACAAAGGTTTACTAAGAGCTTCCACACATGATCCGTACAGTATGGGAAGAGGCTTTTAAAGGTATGAGCATACTGATCTGCTACATTTAGATTGCTACAGCAGATAAGTCATCAAATATTCATGTCCCCAACTGACACTACAACGCTGGAAAACTCTCCTGGAATGGGCAAGAAGTAACTCTTGTTGGCTTAACCCAGCAAGGTCTGAACTTGTGGCCAGGGGGATAAGCCCATCTGGCATGCTGCCTTTTCCCTGAGGCAGTGAACAACTGCTTGGGCAGTGTGTTCAGCCCACATGGCTGAATGCCTCCTCTTGCCCACAGGTAGTCGCTGGCCAGGAGTGAAGCCAGCAGTACTTTCTGCCTGAGGTGCAGGGAGAAGAGTGGGGAGCAGGTCTCCCAGAAGGGGCAGCTCCAGCCACTGTGCCCAAATGCTGACCTATCCAACTGGTCACACAGCATTGTGTGACTGTGTGACTAGGCCAGTGACAGCTAAACTGTGGCAATATGTTGTATTTCTTTCAGGGACCTCTGCAAATTATGGCAAAAGTGGCTTTGTGGTGGTGGCAAGGCCTAGGTTGTAATGCCTGTGTTACCCACACACAGGGAGACAGATGAGCTCTTCTTGGTGAAGAACCCAGGCACAGGGATTACATGTTTCTTCTCACTTCTTCCCCTGGCTTTTTCAGTTATATTTAAGCAAGCTTCTTCATTATTCCCACTGTAAAATAAGAGTAATAATGCCAGACTGCCTCACAGAGGAAAAAGAAAAAGGTATTTTTTAACTGCTGAAAACCCCCTTATAACAAATGCTGAAAGGCAAGCCATGAATAACAGCTGACTCTGGTTCAACATCTACAGATGTCCCTTAATTTGTGCATGATAGGGACCTGAAAGAGTGGTGGGAGCCATCCATGAGTATCACTGCCACATCACAGGGCCAGTGCCAGCACCGGGGAGAAGGACCATAGTGTCACAGAGGGTGCTATGGCCACCTAGGAGCTCAGGACACCCAGGAAGCTTTCCCAATTGAATTTTAAGAGGCAAGTCTCATCCTGCTTACTTTAGGTTTATGCACAGTTTATTTATATACCCCTGTCCTTCCACAGACTGCCCTGTGATTCTGATTTTCTGACCCATGCCAGAAACCCCCTCCTCCTCCTCCTGCTCAGAAAGGCATTGAAGCCTTTCCTCAAAGCTGAGCAGGGTTCAAAGTGCTTTCCTGAGCAGGGATGATCTTCTAGCCAAAGCAGATTCATGCACTGGGGCCAGGATGCCGCATTTCTCAAGGGTGACGGTCACAAAGAGGCGTTTCAGGGCTTGAAGGGAAGATTTACGAGCACGGTTCTGAAAAGGGAGCACAGGCAGTTCACTGCAGGCTCCACAAAAAAAGCCAGCCCCACTTGTGTTTAAACTGGACCGCTCAAAATGAAGGCATTGTGCACGCCGCCAGTAAACAAAGAAAGAGATATCTGGAAGTGATAAAGTTCAGATTGATAAAAACTTCCCTTCTTCTAGATGGAGGCCACACATACTCTAAATAAAATGTGCCACTTAGGAGATGATTTGTGTTGATAAACCTCGAGTGCATTGTTTTTCCAAATGTTCTCTCCCAGTTGGGAATTTCACACTTGGGCAGGCTCCAGCCATGGCCTCATGAAGTGCCAGCCTCCTTCCCTGACCTGACCTGCTGTTGTTTATATTGCTGTTTACACATTTCCAAACAACCCTTGCAAACGGTCCCTAATTACTTTCGCTCATGGCAGCAGCAACAGCGGCCGTGTGGAGGTTTGGGCAGGCTCTGAAGCATTGCCAATGTTGTGCATTTGTTGACACAGAGCTTTCCCTGCTGCAGCAGCAGCAGGTCAGAGGAAGGGTTAAGCAATGGCTAAAGGTAGCTGGAGACACAACCCCTCAAGGCTGGGATCACCCTGTAAACAGCCAAGGGAATAAATAACCTGGGTAAGAATCGGCTTTCTAGGTGTTCAAACCATGAGACAAACCTTGGAGGCATCACTGATCTCTCATAGTGCTTGGGTTTGAAGCCATGCACATGCATCTCCATGGAGTCAGAGCTGTTTTGAGTAATTTGGATGCAATGCCACATATCCCTCCCCTTTGAGACCAGAGCTCAAAAGAGTTAAACAGCAGTATACAGTTTAGACTGTGATACCATTCTATATATACCCTTCCTAAACACATGACTGGGGAGAATCCATATGGTCTTTGTGCCCCAGACATATTTGACTTTAACAGACAGCTCATACAATTGTTCTGGAGATGAGGCACAAAGCCTCTAGAATGAATATTATTTCTGGTTTATTGAAAAATAAATTTTGTTTGAGATCAAGTGGTTTAATTAGTACCTTGGAAAGCTATGTAAACTTGATATAAATTATGAGGGTGTTGCCCTCTCTGATTTACTCTGTTTGAAAACATTGAGGGCCTCCAGCCTGCCCAGACTTAAAAATACTAGCATTTGTTTCCATTAAAGCCATATTTTTAAAGCTTGGACAGGGTGTGGGAGTGCTGATTTCCCTTGATTAGCCACAGATATTCCACAAGAAAAATAAAGTTCCTAAAACTTTTTTTTTCATGGATTTCATTGAAAAAAGCCCACCCCTTTGCTTCCTTTTTGATCCATCCCCTGATGCCCTCAATAACAATACTGCAACACAGAATTATGGATCTGAAAGTTTGTGAAGGGCTATGTACCTCAAAGAGTGGCCAAAGCACCAAGGGCTTGCATAGCATGTTGCTAATTTTCAGACCACTGAGGCCCATCAGTTAGGTCGCCAACTCTCCTCATGAAAGCCAATATATCACACATTGGTTGATGAAACTGATTGCACCAGATACATTGTTTGCATTTATTTACTAATGCTCTTGAGACTGCAAAAGCAAACAAAGGATGGTTCATGAAGGTGTTTCCAGAATGCAAGAATATATAATTTAATGTCAATAAACAAAAACTATAGCCAGAAAATTGGCCACTGCAGCAAAGCTGAAGCATTTTCATGCTATTTTCATAATCTTTGAGAGAAACACCACACATGCTCTCTGTGCCAGACACTGCTATACAGGAATCAGAGAAATACCAAGTCTATTAGTCTGGGATAGCCAGCAGTATAGCCCTTACTTGGGGAGGAGGTCAGGAGATCAACTCAGGCCACTTAAATATCCCACACCCTGAGCCAAGCTGTCTATTCCTGGACATGTTCATCTTGGCATTAGATAATGCATGCAATGTGTTTTAAAGAGAGTGCAATATGTGGGCTGTTTATTAAACTGTACTCAGAGCAAAGCAAACCTACTCACTGCTACTGAAGTACAGACATGCACAGATGCTGCAAATGTGGCAGCATGCCTGCAGGTGTGTCAGTTCAAATAAAGAAGAGCTTAACTCTGGTGATGACAGCTCAGGGCTCTATTAGTGATGGCAAGGACACTTGGAGAAAGGAGAATGGGCTTGGTCTTCACAGGCCACACAGGACAAGCATGGCAGACAGCTAGAAAAGTGGGTTTTGCAATCTGGATTTGTCACTCCACTTCTGAGCTGAGATATTCTCTGAAGAGGAACTGGGACATGGGCATGAGAACCCACACTGATGTATTTGGTTCCCTTCTGAAGGGCTCCCAGCCTGCCATGGAGAAGGTTCCTGCTGTGCCATGAGGATTCCTCTGCCCTCCCTGCTGGAAGAGGTCCTGCTGGAGCACCTCCACCTGCTAAACAGCTGTTGTTGGTGAGCTTGAATCCGTCACACAGTCATTTCCTCTCTCTCCTTGGGATCCACCTTCCCTCCCAAGCGCACCGGCTCCTTGCGGCAGCCGGCTGGCCTCTCCCACCACGGGAAGGTGTTGTCAACCCCGTGAGGAGTGGGCTTCCTGGGATATGGGGCTCATCCCACTGATTCGAGGAGGTAGATCTATCTTAACACTTATCTCTCTGTTAAAGCCTCCTCCCTCTCTGACAGTTATTTCTAGGCCTGTACTTTATACTCATCACTAGCACCAGGAGTGAACCTTTCCACAGACAGATAAGTGGCACCAAATTAAAGAGCATTAAATGGATGTCTTTCCATATATAAAGAGCCAGTAGCAATTTGTACATCCTGGGCATACCAGAGATGGTAAAATCTAATCACTTTCCATGCTTTAAATGCTGTGTAAACATGAGGTAATTGTTCTTATATGTGAAAAATGATGTGTCTCATGTCAAGAATGTATCAAGACTGAATTTTTAGCTTTGTGAAATATTATCGAGCCCAGCCCCTGCTCAGCAAATCTTTCCAAACTCAAATAAGTCACTAAAGCAAATAAGTATGTTCTTATTTATGTGACTGAGAGTTTATCTTGATTAGATATAAAGGATGTAAATAATGGCTCTCTTGTAGACAACTTCTAACATAAAAGAAATAAACTATATATCTATGTGTTTTCAGTATATCTAAAATACACTCATCATTCACTGCAAAACACTTAATGCTCTTGATAAATGAAATGCACATAGTTAATCTCATCAATTTGGCCCCTAAAAACTAAAAATCCATCTTTTCTGCCTTTTTTAGAAAGGAAATAACAGCAAAATTTACCGTTAGTTGCAGAGTATAATCTGTTAAAATCAAAGCTAATGGCTTACTGAATGGTTTTTCAAACCACTGCTTCAATGTCTGCAAGCATTTCTTCAGCAATTATTAAGATAAAGTAATATGGAAACAGAGTTTTAGTATTTCATCAGTGCTAAAGGAATGACTAATAACACCAGAGCCAGACCCCAGGCATGATGTGGGCATGGCTGTTGGGTTTCCCTACCTTAACACTCAACCTTCAGGGACCAGATGTCTAGAAAAAGGCCTCAGATGAAACAATAGTAAGGACAAGGGAGGAGAGCTTTCAAGTTCTTTCATTGGAGTACGTTTATCTCCGACTTGTTTCATCATGCATCTTTCTTGATGAAAATTTCCAGCCTTGGATACTGAGATAGCATCTACTCCGGGTCACATGGACAAAAATTTGCCCTCAAGATAAACTGTCTTCTAATCAGAAACAAGAGAAAAGAAACCAATATATTCACAGTCTTATCATTGGCTGTGTGGTCTTTACACCGTTTCACCAGTGAGGTGAAGGCTCATGTGCAGGCCAGGTGAATGCAACAAGGCTCTCTTTCCTCTGAACTGTAATCTTATTTGTTCTTTCTAAGCATTTTTCTCTCCCCATGACATCACTGGGAGGTTCTCTGACAGTTTTGCTGTCAGGGATCATCATCTCTGAAACATTTCATTGTCCTCAGTAAAAGGGACAGATCTAAAAAAAAACCCAAAACAACCAAACCATTCTAGAAGTATTATTGGAAGGGCTACCATCTTCCACCTGCAATGCAACAGAGCCTTATCTTCAGTACCAGACTATCTGCAGCTTCTGGTATGTAATAATCCATTACCTACAATATTCCATACTACCTTGCACAAAGCTTTGAATTTGGCACTTCCCTCAGCAAGGGTTTCTTCAGCAAGTCCATAACTGACAGGCTGACAAAAATCTTTCAGGCAGCATCCATTGTTTACATCAGGGATACAAGGGGAACCCTAAATAAATTATTTCAGTGCAAACCCCCAAATTAATAATTTCAGTGTTTAATGAACATCAGTGTGAAATATCACAGGATGTCTTCTGAGGCCTGCCAGTTACTAGAACCTGGTAAGCTTTTACAGACTTAAAAAAAGAATAAATTCCTGCCATCATAGACTTCCCATGCAGAAGAAGAAGAATTGAACCTCTTCATATTTTTCTTTGTTAAAATAAGGTTCACAAATTTAACTAGATGCTCTCATAAAACTCTTTTTCCAGATTCTTTCTCTTCTTTTCATTGAGCCCTACAAATTTTGTCAAAATCCTCTTATAAGACTGAAAATGTTGATCTGAGGTCATATACACAGCTTTATTAACAGTCCACTTTAAAAACCTGGTTGCAGGAGAGCCCAGAATTGCCTCTTTCTTGTATCAGGTTGGAAGATGTGAAAAACCAAGAAATTCAGCCTTGCAGCAGACCCAGGTGTTAGTCACTAAACGTAAAAAATTAATTTCCTCTGGTGGCATTTCCAAGCTCTCATGTGGCCAGAAGGAATTTTCTTCCTCTTATTTCCTCCTCTTCCCTCCTTTTCTGCCTCTGTGCTGAAAGGCTTCAAGCCCTCCAGTTTCCTGGATCTTCTGCAAACTGAGGGAAAACGTGTTGGATCTTAAAACATGATCTCAGAGGCACAGGCTCCTGCAGGCACCTCACAGAGGTGTCTCAGCCTCTCTGTGGGGACTGCTCAAGAACTTCAGCCACTCACAACACTGTCTTCCATCCAAAACTGTCCTATAACATGTCTTTCTGACCTGTCCTCTAATGGGAGCACGGGGGAGAATGTCACTGGAACTTATGAGGAACTAGGTCCTTCTGGTTGTTTCCCATTTATGAATACAGAATATCCTCAGATACAGGTTTTGGTCAGTATTTTGAGCATTAGTATTCTCAAATCCAATATATATTTACTTTTTATCCTAAGATTAGATATAGAACCAACTGTTTATGCTCTCTGAGTTGCACTCAGAATGTAAGAAACATATTACCTTTGGCCTGAAACATTTTTAAGAAGTGTGGAGAGTGAGTAGAGGAGCCACAGGAATTACATTTGTGTGTAGTGTTTAAGATATATAAATGGGGTGGAGCTTAAATCCCCGAGCTTTTGGAGATTATGCTCAGGAAACCATACTTTATGTGGTCATAAATAAAGCAAGAAAAATATCAACTTAACTGCGACATATACCTTTATGTGGGTATATTATGGAATTTTAATTATAATGAATGCAGTAATAAACCAATCCACCCTTAACAGCAAAGCAAAGCAACCCCCCCACTCCCTTTTCTGCTACTTTTATGGCATTCTGAATCCCACAAATAAAACTGGTGAGAATACACATCCTGTTCTTACGCAGTTAAAAACTCTAGTTGTGGATTATTGCAGTTTCTTATTGTTTCAGGACTCTTTCCAAGTCACAATTTATCACACTGAATACCAGGTAGTTCAGGACTTTTAGGATACCAAAAAATGTTGCAGCCAATGATCAGCATAGGTGAAGAAGAGCCATCAACCAGCACTCCACAGCAACACCAGGTCTGTGCTGGCTCTTCCTTGCATTCCCACATTGCAGGATCAGGCACAGAGACAACTTCTGCTGTGAGACCTTGCTTCATAGCTCTGCTCACGCAGGGGAAATCACAGCTGCACACACATGCTCTATGCCCAAATGCAGAATAAATGCTCTGTGCCAGCAGCCACACAGAAAATGATGATGTTTGCTGTCTAGTAAAGGTGGTAGGACACATTAATGAAGCCTGCTGAGACCTTCTTTTCCAAAAGTGGAAAAAATAGCCAAGCAGGTATCAGCAGGATCAAAATACATCACAATTAGAATGGAAACACCACTAGGATTGCCTGTCTGGCAGGTGCTAATCTGGGATCACTTCTGACAGGTATACCAGCGTTGACTCTAAAAAATCTAAAAGCTCAGAACTCCTTATGTAAGTGTCTTACTACAATCCATTTTCTTGAAACTCCTGACCTCTGGGAATGTTTCAAATGTCACTATTTGTTGGCATTCTGCTTTTTGGGAGGAGCAATAAGAACACAGGACTTACCACCAACAAAAGAATGGTGTCTTCCAACTTTGGCTCTTTTCCCAGCAGTGCATTTCAGTAGATTCAGCGGAGGGTTTCTATAGATTCAGTTCAATGATCATTTACATTTAAAGCAAAACTTTTGATTCCATTTCCTAAATATTTTAGAAGTGTAAATCTTCTTAAATATAATACTATTGAGTGGTAATTTGTTTTCCAGCTGGATGCAAGCTTTCTAAAACTTGCAAGATGAATTAAGTTCAAAGGAGAATCATAAACTATGGAAAGGGAGACTCAGTAATACTGATGCATACTTCTGACAGATCTTGATCTAATATGTTCTTAAAGGCTGCTAGGCATAGAGAATACAACCTTCCCAAGCAACCTCTTCTGTACTTCTTGGCATTACTGTTGGAAAGGTTTTCTCAATGTCTGATCTGATTCTTTCTTCCTGCAATACAAGCCCAGTGCTTCTTGCTTTGTAAAGCATGGGCATAGAGAACAGATTGTACTCTTCCTTTTTGTGACAGCCCTTTCTATACTTGACATATAATTTGGTGTGATTTTATGGGGCTGTATGTTCACCAGGGACTTAGAGTTAAAATGATGCTCATTTGAGGTCACTGGGTAAAAAACAAACGGAGAACAAATGCACATTTGTTTGCAAACAAAGATAGTGAAGATAAAACTGAGAATCCACCATATGTTTTCACCAACTGGAATTCATTCAACATTTTGTTAGTTCTGCTCTTAAATGTCTTGTGAAGCTTACTTTTGAGGTTCTTCTCATGGGCTACATCACTGGCAAGAAGTCCTCAATATCTGGATGGCAAAATGCAAGGAAGTCTCCAGCAGTTGTCTTAGAGGGGAATATCACTAATGTGTTTCCCATTCCCTGTGCTGAAACTTCCAACACAGTGTTTTTCTTCCTCCCTTGTAAGTATTCTCCTGTGATGGACTGAGAGAATCCCAGTGAGAGAACTGGATCCTTGCAGCAGGTTTTGGAAGTGTTTCTTTCAAAGTGTCAGGCATCTTCAAGAATTGCAGAAAGTCCAAAGTTGGTAGGGGACTAATTAAGACTAGTCAAACAGGATGTGGAGAATAGCATGAAAGGGCTTGCAGGGCTCTGGTCTAAGGCTGTGTCTGCACTGTGTTACTTGGTGTGGTGCAGATTTATTCCTGTAATTCTTTTCATCACTGAGTAAAAAATAGGCCAAAGAAAGAAACAGTCGAATGGAGCCAGAACTGTTCTTTGAGTAAATTGAGAAAAAACTGTCTTTGTATACATGCAATTAATATCAAACCCAAACTGTTTACATAAAATTTATGGAACTGGGGTTCCATGAAAGAGTGAATTCCTGCTGTGAATCAAACTGAATTCACTTTTGGGGATTTTGGCTCAGGACTGCAAAAGTTAAATTACAGCATATAACACAGTACATCTGCGAGGTTACTGCTGCTCAGAAATGAGAGCATAACATGTACAGACACTGTATGTGTGAGAGAAAGATAATCCCTGCCTTGCCTGGGCCAGACTTAAATATTCAGCAATGTTACAGCAAAGTAACTCAGTACTTTGTATAAGATGGTGGTGCTTTGCGTTTGTTGATTGAGAAGTTTGTACAGAGGGACAGCTTTTGTTGCTTGTGCACTTCTCTGAATTAGAAGATGTGTCATATAACACTTATCTTAGATAGTGTGGGGGCAGTCAGTGAATGGTAACTGTGTTCTCCTGAAACAACAAGGATGTCATGTAGCACTTCTGGAGAGATAAGTGAACGTTTGGACTGGGAAGGGTATGCAAGGGATACCAAAGTTCAGCAGCTAATTAGAGTGTTATCACTTGATAAGTAACATAACTGAATGAATGAAGTCATGGCATCTAGGGAAAAAGCTTGTCATTTGTTATATCATATTGTGCTGTACATAAACCATACAATCGTGACATTCTCAGGAATGCAATGTAGCAGAATTGGGACAAGAAGAGGTTTAGTTTAACTTCTGAATTTAGGGCATCTGTAAATGTCTTATTAACTGGTAACATGCACATCATTGTGTTATCAGTAGGAAATCAAAGCTCCAAAAAGTTCCAGTAGATTAAGCTTGTAATTTGGGAACATGAAGTCATCCTGGTACACTATTTACCCAACATATACTTGAACTCATACTAATGAGTGAAACTATCATTTTTCTTTAGAAAGAAACAAAAGGTGGATGTACAGTGTGACACACAGTTTTCCATTCAAAGCTAGGTCACATCTTAACCCAGGCTGGGCCTCACTCTGGTAGCCCACAAGTTATGCAGGTGAGCTAAGTGGGTAAAAGATTTCTTTTTCAGTCTGTTTGAGTTAGCTTGACACAAATAAAAGGCTCTGTGTACAGAGTAAGGCAAACTCATCTGAAGCCAGGCTGTGTGTGGGAGTGAGGCCCACTGCAGCAGGATCTGCCAGCTCTCTGTGAAAGGCTAGGAGAGCAGAGACACTTAATTTCTCAAAAAAAAAAGTAGGATTACCCAGTAAATCACATAACCTTGAACTGTCCAGAAATGTAACATGAACGTGGTGATAGAATAATCACGGCAGCCCATTGACGTAAACAGGACGACGTACAGGGACATACCAACTCTCTGCAGCGCGGGACGCAGCAAAACGGCTCCACGCAAGGGGAAAATGAATGCCTGGAGTCTTATCTGGTGTGATAAGAAGCATTTACTTCTGAAGAAACTATTAAAGGGCCAATTCTCTAGCATGCACTTAGTTAGGGAGTACTAATTTGGCAATTATTTGTGGTGAAGAATGCAGCCACTAATGGGCCAGTCTTGGTGCCCCTGGAGAAATCTAATAATGGCTGGAAAGGAGATGCAAAGGAAGGTGTGGAGAGATGCAGTGGGTCATGTGAGCTTGCAGGACAGCTTTGCAAATCACACAGGAAACGTACAAAACAATCAAGTGATCCCCCTGCTGCTGCTATAAAAGAGGCATTTTTCAAATATGTCTGAGGAACCTAAAACAAGCTTCCCTTAGCCCTAAGTATTTTCCTTACCCTCCATGTGTAAGAACACTTATTCTTTAGGGAAGCTTTCTGTTCAAGTGCAGAGGCTTTCTGTGGGATGTTTGCCCAGTGCAATAGTCATTCCCTATCCTGCTCCTTTTTTGTTTCAGTCTCCAGGCAGAAAAATGCTGCATCCAAACGTGGATGCATCCCCAGGCAGTTGTGAAGCAGATATTACACCAATTCACCAAAGGCACAAACAAGAGGTGTACTTTCAAGCTAACAGGCAAAAATGCCCTCACTTGCTGACCATGTCCACGACCACTGAAGTGAAAGGAAGATGTCTGCTACTATCGATGTTTTCTGCCTCACATGAAGAAAAATTGCAAATAAATTTGTGCAAAGTACTGATCAGACAGAATACAGGACAGCCAATAAATTGTTCATGACAATTAGAAAGAAAAGGCTAGGCCACCTTTAAGTCATGCCATGGTGTATTGGATATTTGCTGAGAGCATTAGAGAAATGAAGGTAAAGACAAATGTTGAAAAATAGAAATTAAAGGAATAGGAAAAAAATAAAAACCAAGGGGGTATAATTTATACACACTTTTCTAAGCTTTATTTAGTTATCTATTCCAGCTTACTTATGGAAAGAAATAGGAAGTCACCAACTTAGGATGTGCAGAATTCTTCAGGCAGCCTTTTAACAAAATATGTGACTGTTGGGTCCAACTTGTAGTCCAAAAAATACTTAGATAATAAAAAATGGAATGCAAACTAAGGCAATAAACACGTAAAGATACAGTGTGTGGCTTAAATCTTTCCACATTATTAAAAATCCAACTCATCCAACAGTACATTTTCAAACTTTTTTCCTCTGTGATTTATTAGAGAGGCTATCATAATCAATTACTTTTAATTAATAGAAGATGGAAACATTAATTGGTCCAATTTAAAGTTTGATTGTATTAAATGATTCTACCCGTGATCAAAAATGTATTTTGAAAGGGAGTTTAGGCTAATATATCAGCAAATGAGGCGCTATAAACATGATTAATATGCACATTAGACTTTCCTTATCACTTTTTGTTGGCAGTTTTTATCCGGTCACAGCTGAAATTCCATTGAGTTCTTTCTCCTTTTGTATAAAATACAGATTATGTGGAGACAGCCGTCTGAGTAACTGGAGTTTCATCTCGTATGGCCATTAATTATTATTGCTCCTTTAGTATTTCTTATCTATCACAGAGACATAGGACTGTATTTTTATAGACATTTGCTGTTTGGAAAAAAATAAACTTTCGTGTGATGGCGCCTCAGCTTTCTTTTATTGCAGAAAGGATTGACAACACATTTTGCACATATATGAAAGGGTGGAATAAGATGTTTATAGCTGTCATCATTGTAGAGGTGTGTATATTTGGTAATACACCAGGGAAGTTTTTGGACAGTATAGCCAGCCTTTGTTGTGATATTTTGACTTGTGTCTTTTAAAAATACATCCACAATCATGTTATATTTATTTCAAGGGAATCATACGCACTATGAAATTTTTCCCTGAATTATCCCTGCAGTTAGAGAAACTTAAGAATACTTTGCTTTCCTGGCAGTTTGTTAACGTTCAAGTGCTTTTTTTGCACTATACTCAGAATTATTTTCTTGTCTTGATTACTTCTCACTGCTCACAGGGGAAAAACTTGCACTGACTCGTGGTTCAAAAGCAGAAGCAATGTGTCAAATACCTGCTGCTACCAGAGCCCTTTCAAACAGCCATTACCATTGCTGCCTTGAGAGAGTCAGATGCAGAACACAGGGAATTTCAGACACTGAAGTTTGGCTGCAGCGCTCCCAGGAGGATCCCTCCCAGACATCACTGCTCAAACAGACTCAAATCTTCTTGCTTCCCACCCAAAATTGCCTGTCACCAGTGTAATGCTTTACTCATCCTAGGACCAACATTTAACCAGTAAGGTGATATCCTTCTCAGTGTCTTTTACCAAGGGGTGTTCAGTGCAGTGTAGGCTTCTCTTACCCAGCTTGGGCTGCAAGCAGCAGCACATGCAACACACAAAGGTAGATCTGGACTCCTGTACACACTGCTTCTGTCTGAACTCACAGCTGACATATGCTAGTAGTTGTTTGAACTTCATTCATGTTTTTGGCACAACCATCTCATACTCATCTGGTGTCCTTCTAATAGTCAGACATCTCTCTTCCTCAATTGCTCCCTGCTGAGGAACACCCTGCTTATGTTAGAAATTATTATTAGTCTGAACATGATTTCCTTACTGTTTAATTTCTTTCTGCTCTAAAGGCCACCCTGCTTGCCTTATGTGATATTCTCACAGAATCACAGAATGAGCTAGGTTGGAAAAGACCTTTGAGATCATTGAGTCCAACCTATGACCTAGTACCTCCTCATCAACTAAGTGCCACGTCCAGATTTTTTTAAAACATCCAGGGACAGTGACTCCACCACCTCCTTGGGCAGACAATTCCAGTGACCAATCACTCTTTCAGTGAAGAATTTTTTCCTGATGTCTAACCTAAACTTCCCCTCACACAGTTTAAGACTGTCCTCTTGTTCTGTCAGTCATTCCTCTGTGTCTTACACTCATCTCATTGGCATGCACTGCATTTTTTTGCCCAGTTTCACTGTTGAACACAATTGAGCAAGAACATCTCCAAAACTGACAGAAGCTTATCAGCAGCTTCCTCCAGCTTGCTGCACCTTCCTCCCTAGCTCCTCACACATCCCACAGTTTTTACTGAGCTCTTTCTTAGGATTAACTGCGTGTTTCTAGTGTTCTGTGGAAAAAAAATGTAGTGGATAGTTATGGAGGATTTCTCCAGTTTTAAATCAGCTTAGATGATTCCTTACCTTCCATGTGTATTTCCTCTGAATAGATGATCATTTTCTGTTATGTTCATTCATCTTTGTTAACATTTTTTCCTTTTGAAAGAAAAGAATTGCTTTTTTTTGTAGAATCTGGCAAATACATACATTTACCCAGTCTTTTCTGTAGTCAATATTTACAGTAAATATCAGCTCTTTTCTTAATTTAATTTCTTGAAGCAATATGTGGGCCATAATTTCCAGCTGCTCTGGAGAAGCCTTTGGGTGAGGATGGAGAGGGCATGAGGGCCTGGAGGCTGATGGCATCGTACCCAGGGGATGGTGTGGTGGCACCCGATGCATCTGAGGGTACATGAGAGAGCAAGTGAGGGCCTCCAGGAGCCAGTGCTGGGGACTGTGCAGAGAAGAGACCTGTGCACCCAAAAAGAGACCAGGCAGGATCACGTCCCCAGCAGCCAGGCTCTGTCCCAGCCCCAGCGCAGGCACCTCCACCCTGGTGCTCAGCAGCCTGCTTAAATCCACCTCTTACTGCATGGGTGCCGACAGTTACTTATTCATAAAACTATTTTGGAATAGTCATTCTACCACAAATTTATCTTATATCTTTTTCAGGAAAAAGGCCTTCATAGACAAGCTGTAATGAGATACAGTTGGCTTGCTGCATGTCTAGGGACCTGATTTGCAGCAATGTAAAACAGACACCCCAAACTAGTGGATACATTTTCTTTTGGTCTTTGTGTGCCTCCTTTTCATAGCTGTGGAATGGATTTGAGTTTTATTTTTTTTTTTGTCTTTCTGTCCCTTGGGGTCAGGGTGAAAATCAGATTATATTTGTAAGGGGTTCACATTTCCAGAAAATGTTTGAACACTAAGGAGGAAAAATGGCCTAAGATTTCACATAGAAAAGATATTTTAAAAACTCAAAATGTTGATTAATGAAGTGAGCAGTTTACAGTCATGTGGGCGTTTAGAAAGAATAAGTATCTCCTGATCTTGATGTCTTTTTAACATCATCTGCTGGATGTCATTCAATGCACATTGCAACACTGCTGGAGGAGACATGCAGTGAACTGCCAAGGGAATTTCAGTCAGAAGTTTAGGCCAAACATTTAATATTTTCATTATTGCCTCAAAAGTTACAGGTGATAATAATTGAAAGATGTAATATTTGCCAACATCTTTTTTATGGTTTTGATTGAGCACAGTGCCAAGGGACACTACACATATAAATAAAGTCCAAACAAATTTGGGTCAAAATAAATAACTTTTACAAACCTCTGAGCAATCCAAACTCAGCTTTAAACATATTTATTACAACATCCATTACAACAGAGTTACCCCTGATTGCTGGACGGCTAATATTAATTTCTAGATTACTTTTCCCTGAAGTAAACTGCAGGAAGAGTTCAGGCACAGGCTCAGAAATTCACAGACAGGCTATGTCCACACTAGTAAATTAAACAACATTAGAGCATGAGCCCAAGCTTTAGCACACAGTCACTATTGCATGTCTAACTTGTCTTGATCCTCAGACAGGTTTGGGGGCTTCTTGTCACAGAAATTTGGCTCAGAAGAAGCAAAGGGCAGGAAAAAAACCTTAGCTCTAGAGAAAGATTGCTGAAGAATTACACTAATACTAAATAATGAAGAAGAATGTAAACAGATTATAGATACAGAGAGCCTGAGACCAGCTAATGGCTGAAAAAATAGATGACAGAGATAAAAAATGATAAGACTTGTCAGAAAGAACAAAGCCTCTGTGTGCATCATGCAGATTAAGGAATTAGAGTCAAAAGGTTAAGTGTGAGCAACAATGAATATGAAAAATGAGTAAAAAAAGAAGAAAAAGGCAAGTTTGTTTCATAAATCAATTCTAGTCTTCAATTGCTGTAGGAAAAAAAAAAGGGTATTGAAATCTCTTATGTCAGCAGGCTGGACACTGGGAAAGGTATTGGCATTTTCAGCAGCAGATAAAAAGTGTCTTGTTCTAATTGCTGCAAATATTGGCCTCAGGTTACCTATCATCATGTGCTTTGTTTCATGGTGCAAGCCAAACTGATCTTCAGTCTTAAAGTTCATGAGCCTGGAGCATTTTTAAACTGACCTCATGCACATCCAACCCTATGCATCTTAAGACTTTGGTTACTTTATAGAACAGGAATGTGGACAAGAGGTTCTATCAAGTGTATAGTAGGTACTGCCCATGAAATCCATGTTCACAACAGATAATCATTTTGGGTGTAGCATCTGTTCTCTTTACTGCAGGAAATTCTTCTGAGAGAAGCTCAAAGTGGCTAGCAGATATCTAAAAGCACTTATAGTTTACTGAATAAATATGGAATTTTATCTGCCATTTTTAGAATGAACAAAAATATATTCTGGATAATTACCGGCAACAATAGCTAAATTTACAATGCTTTCCTCCTCTAAGTTTAGATATGTTGTTGAAATCTCCTCCTGCTAGTGAAGACAAATCCAATTGGTTTACATTACATACATAATGGAGCAGGAGCTCTGCATCTGCAGTATCTCCACTTCAGGAACAAGAGTAGGGAACAGTCTCACTGCAAGTGGATTGGTCCTGTTATTCAAATGAAACTGCTTTCATGCCATTTGAAAGGAGTAGCTATTCACATCCTGTTCATCATGTCAGTAGGGCATAGCAAAAAACCAAGTCTATTTATTCTAAAATGGAAATGAGCTCTGCTCATAAAATCTCCCTCAAGAACTACATGATGACTTGTGCACAGGGGCTATAAAGATGCCTTTGCTGTGACTAATATGGAAAAAAAAAAGGTGCTATTCCTTTTCCAAGCACCCCAGAATCCACTGAGATGCACTTGTAATGCTATCAACAGTATCTAGGAACTGTTGGGCCGCAACAACCCCATGCAGAGCTACAGGCTGCAGGGGCAGTGGATGGAAACCTGCCAAAAAGAAAAGAAAGCTGGCTTGGGGTGCTGTCTGGCAGTGGCTGAACAGGAGCCAGAGTGTGTCCAGGTAGCCAAGAAGGCCAATGGCATCCCGGTGTGTCGAGCAGGACCAGGACAGTGATCATTCCCCTGTGCCTCAAGTTCTGTGTCCAGTTCTGGGCCCCTCAGTACAAGATGGACATTGAGGTGCTGGAGTCCAGAGAAGGGCAACAAAGCTGTTGAAGTGTCTGGAGTACAAGTCTTAAGGAGAATGGGAGCCTGGAGGGAGCTTGGAGAAAAGGAGACTCAGAGCCTTATTGCTCTCTACAACTACCTGAAAGGAGATTGTAGCCAGGGCGAAGTGGTCTCTTCTCCCAGGTAACCAGTGATTGAGCAAGAGCAAATGGCGTCAAGTTGCACTAGGGGAGGTATAGAATGGATCTCAGGAGCAGTCTGCCCAGGGAAGTGTCTGAGCCACTGTTCCTGGAAGTGTTTAAAAGATGTTCACTTGTCTCTTAGGGCCTTGGTTTAGTGGTGCACTTGGCAGTGCCAGGCTAATGGTTGGACTCAATGATCTTAATGGTCTTTTGCAGCCTAAATGATTCCATGTATCCAAGAATGGTCCAAACATTTGGACAAAACTCCCTCTGTCTCAGCTTCTTGTTTCTGGTGGGGACCATGGGTAGATACACACAGCAGGATGTACCAACATGATGGGTGTGTGTAATGATGTTTTCACCAGTTCTCCTGATTTCAGCTAAAGAGTGAATTTCTTCTCAGTGGCTGTTCCAGTACTATGTGTTGGATTTGAACAAGAATGGTGTTGATGCTTTGGTTTTCTTTCTAAGTTGTATTTATCCAAAGTCAAGGACTTTTTTCTTTGTCTCGTGTTCTGCTAGTGAAGAGGTACTCAACCCCAAAACTGGGAGGGAGGACAGACGGGGGAGGTGACCTGAGCTGACCAAATGGATATTCCACACCCCAGAATATCATACCCAGTATATAAACTGGAGGGAGTTACCCAGAAGGATTATTTCCTCATCATCATCTTCATTATTATTATTATTATTATTTACCATTAATATGGTATTTTACTTTACTTTAAATTATTAAACTGGTCTTATCTCAACATATAAATTTTACTTCAATTCTCCTCCCCATTCCACTCGGGTTAAGGAGAATAAAAGGAAGATTGAGCAAGTGGCTGTGTGGTGTTTCATCACCAGCTGGGCTTAAAACCACAACAGCAGTACACCAGCTTCCAGTTCTCTGTGATTTTGATGTTTTGTGGGGATTCTTTTACCATTAACAAGTCTAATTTCTTTTTCAATCCAGGAAAATTTTTATATCTACACTGTGCTATGACAATGAGTTGTATATTGTAATGATATTCTATATAACGAGACATTCCCTGGCTGGGTGCATGGTGTTTAACTTCAGCTCCTCTGTGGTGGAAGCTCAGGAAGTACTGAAGTCCTGCATGTTGTTTGATGTCCCAAGCTCCCTTCTCCTCTCTGCTTCACTTTATCTCCTCTCTTTGCTGTTTGGTGGGTGCTACATAGTCCCTTTCCACCCCAACAGTTATAAAAGTTAAATTAATTAGGTCTGCATTTTGGATTTAGCTACACAACATGATGTGCAGTTTGATGAAAATTAATGTTCTATGCTTGGCATGGGATGCAGCATTATTCATTTCTTCATGGGCTTTTTTGTGGCATTGACTTCCTTCACATCCTCATTAACACAGAATAGTTTTTCTTAACAGCGAATCTCTGAAATGAATATGCATGGCCTTTAATTAGTTGCATTTTACAGCAGAAAAGCTGAGGCACAGGGTGAAATGTTCACATTTGTGAAATGCCTAGCTTGGGTTGGCCAGTTCAAGTCATGCAACATATGATTTTTCCAAAATGCTGTCGTGACTAAAGACTGTGCTTGAATAGGAGCAACAGCAAAACTGCATGACTGTGACTGGCAGCCGACAATTAATTACAAATGGTTTTAGACACCAATACATAATATATGTTCTCTCTCTTCTCGGGGCAAGAATCAAAGGTGAATCAAGAGCACTAACCAAATAAATATGGCACTCAGCTTTTTAGTGCCTGCTCACAGTGACTACCTAAATTTAAGCATAGCGCTTCAGTTGTCTCAAATGTGGGACAAGAGGCAGTACAGCATGTCTGGTTCCCATATATGAGCAGGATGCATCTATAAACAACAGCAGCAATTGAAGTATCATCTACAAGTGATTAAAAAAAAAGGTTTCTTCTTGCTTAAAAAAAAAGATGAAAATCACCCACCCTGTATTCAAGAAGAGAAGGTTTTGTTTCAAATTCTAAGTGATAGAAAGTGATATTTGTGCAATACACATACATTTAGACACAATATTTGAATCAAGAAGGTAAGTGGGTGGAGTAATTTATCTAATTCTGGAGGGGCAGAAGCAGAATTGGTATGCACATAATGGGCATCTTTGCTGGTTTTGGAAGCTGGTGTTGCCAAAGCACTGGACAACCTTGCAGGACTGGAGGCTGGCAGAGGACTGGAAGGGGACTGGTATGTGTGAACAAATTTCTCTTCAAGTATTGTTAGGATCAATCTGTATGATGAGTAAACAAGTTACTGGGCTCCAAACCTGAGTGAAGATTTCCCAAGGGAGTAATCAATCATTATAATTAAAAGATATTTTGTGAGTTGGCATCAATTGAGAGAGGCCATGTTCATAAAAGCAGGCAAATTTCCATTCGTCGCCCAACACCACTGAAATCTGTCCAGGTCTCGGAGCAATGGCCCACCCTTTGTCAGCTACAGACAGGGCAAATATGCCCAAAATATGACTGAGGAAGTGGCTTTCCTTTGCTTTGCTTTGGGCAGTTTTGTTGTGACTGCCTGGTATGAGTTCAAGTGATTGCAGAGCTCAGGAGTGACGGATAATACACAAAATGCAGATTAAGTGACCCCTCCTATGGGGGATCACTGGCCTGGGGATCAAGGGAGAATACTGTCATGGATGTATTTAATACCTGTGAGCATTTAATAAGAAAGTATTGGTTAGATTTTCTTGTAGCTTTTAACAGTTTTTTTAGTTATCTACTAATTCAGGTACTCAAAATTAACTGCATTCCTCCAGTTTTCAGATATTAGGTTGCTCTTATTATGTAGAAATGAAATGAAATTTGGTGCAACTGGTTCTCGTTGCTGTGCATGCTTTGAACATTTCATCACTTTCTTCCAACATAAATTGGGAAGAATTTGTGGTAAGCAAATTACCACAGAGAACTAACAGAAACACTAGTCCATGTGACTGAAACAAGCAGATTAGGGTTTATTTTTAAGCACTGCAGCTTTACTATACGAACAGATTCATATATGCATACACACATACACAAATATGTATTTATATCCTGCCTTTAATTATCTGACAGATTTTATCAAAGACTGATTTTATTAATGAATTATGTTACTAGGTGGAGTCAAATTTTTGCTTTCAGCTGGAAGTATGTGCAACAGAAAATTACTAGATACATATTTTTTTTAAAAAAGGTTCTGCCTTAAGCATCTTGAAGGCAAATAATTTTCATCATCATTAAAGGTCATTTTGGGGCTCATTATTTGATACTACTGGGCACCTGTGGGCTCCCACCCTCAGTATCCTTGGGTGGGTTGGGATCTCCAGTCCTTGACACTGCTGACAGACTGAAAGATCATAGTTGCACGGCATGGGAGTAGGGAAGAAAGCAAAGGGGCTGACCAGAGGACTAGAAAAAACATGACCCCTAAAGAAAGATGAATGAATGGAGTTGTTTAGTCCTGTGAAGACAGGACATGCTAATGATTTTCAAATATGTAAAGCACCACTGCAAAGAGGAAGAAGGCTTCTGATTTTCCTGTCCATGATAGATGAGACATAAAAATAGAAGATTTCACTACTTTCAGGAAAGGTTGAGGTAAAACATTTTTAAAATTCCCTTGCTACCTGCAGGTAGTAGTAGAGACCTGATATAGAAGGATTTTAAGCAAATATTTACATCTGATTACCTAGATATGGACAGAACAATGGTTTAGATGATTTCTTAAATTTCTTTCCTAATTTAGTGGCCTATTAAACTTTCATTTCCGTTATTTTTTGCTTTAGGTAACACATACTTAAACTAGTTATGCCAGCCAAATAACTCCTCTGAACACAGGGGGAAACAAAAATGGACTCCTACCCCAGAAATGAACTTGGCCTAACTCAGAATCCCTCTCTCTCCACCCTCCTGTGTCAGTCTGCAGCCATTTCCTCTTAGGTAAAACTATTTTCTCTGTACAGACTTGTTTGTATGAGGCAGGTACAGGCTGCCTTTCTCCTCTCTGAACTTCTTGGACTCTGCTAGGGGCTCCAAGGCTGCCCTTGTCTTCCATGGTGGGAGCTGGATGGCAGCTTGTCCACTGCAACATGTACTGATGTTCTGGTGCTCTTTTCACCTCTGTTACACAACGAGTTTATGTGAAAGGACGACATCTGTCCTTAAAATTTAGTGAGAGAGAGAGAGAGGTGGGGCAAAGGAACCCTATCATGAGAAAAAGCAGACAGCTAAGAAATGCAGGTAGGGTTTCAGAGCAAGAGAGCTACTGCACTCATCTGAAACTTCCATCATTTTGCACAATATCTCTTCCATCTTTTTCTGGAAGCTTCAGATTTTCTAGAGCAGCTTTCCCATCAGCAGCAATCCACAAATTATCACTCAAGGAATGCTAAACAAAGAGCTTTGCAAACTCAGCAGCTCTACCCCCTCTCTTATTTATGTGATGCACAAGTCGAGGAAATAAATTTCCTTCAAACCAGTAGAGTGTATGAGTACTGTGACCAGAAGGGGTTGTGCAGGCCACAAGAGCTCTCCCAGGCCTTCAGGCAAACAAAACATGCAGCTGCCTCCCCACCAAGTCCTCTGTTCAGGCCCTGTCATTCCCCCCAGTATTTGGGGTCAGCAGAGCCAGTCAGCTTGCGTGTCCAGGGCAGGCTACACCGAGGAGGGTAAATTGGGGCAAGAGGGCAGCGCAGGGGGTCCCAGCTGCATCTCCCCTGACTGCTCTCCAGCACATGGCTAAAAGCCCTCAGCTGCTTGCAGGATGGGGATTATGTGTGTGGGGAGCTTTGCCCCTATGCCAGGCACCACCACGACCAGGACCATAGACAGGAGGCTGCAGGGATATTGTGCTGGGGAAGAGGAGTCATCTTTCAGAATTGCCAGAAGGTATAGAGGTGAGAAGGCTGTGGTAATGGTTAAATAAAGACAAAAAAACCCCAATAATCTTGGGGTACTGGATTTCTCAGAACCTGTTTATAAAACATCCAGTGGTCCTACCTAAAATTGGGGGTGTTAGAAGGTATGGGTGAAACCATCTAATCCTATTCCCCAAATCCCACAGTTTTTGTGCTTATTTTCAAGCTGATACCTTGTTTATAGGAAACAATTAAAAAGCAACATGCATAACCAGGCATCCTTACAGTACCAATGCCATGTTCCAGTATGAAACAGTTTAGCACAATGATCTTCATTTCTTTAAGGTGGCTGGATCTACCAAGAAAATACAAATGGAAGGAAGGAATGTGGGAAGGAATGTGGAAAGTAGGGAGGGGAGGAGGTAAGGAGAAAAGAAAAGAAAAGAAAAGAAAAGAAAAGAAAAGAAAAGAAAAGAAAAGAAAAGAAAAGAAAAGAAAAGAAAAGAAAAGAAAAGAAAAGAAAAGAAAAGAAAAGAAAAGAAAAGAAAAGAAAAGAAAAAGAGAAAAGAGAAAAAGCAGGCATGGAAAGAAATAAGGAAGAGAAGGAAGAAAAGAAAGCATCCTGTTGCATGCAAAAAACAGACCCAGCAGTGGAAAGAGCTGGGCAGAGTGGAGCCTTTCCTGATAATATCAGTTTACTTTTTAATTAGATGCTGAGCTTTTAAAGACAATGGAGTAGACATGATAAAGAGCAGGCTATTAAGTTTCCCAATTACAGAGCACAAAGAATCCAATAATTTATGTGCTGATAATCTCCTGGTAATCCTCCGGGTGCTGCCGGAGCGTAAGCGTCCTGATTACTCCTCTGCTCTTACATGGATTTGTTCTCCTACCATAGCTGAATTTCCCCGTTATGTTTGGCACAGCTCATTTAAAACAACCACAGTTACCTCACAGCCAAACCGCTGGCCTAAGTTTAGCTAAGATGAATAGGCAGCCGTTCATCTGCGACAGAGCCTTTGGTGTAAGTGTGGCCAATTAGTCACACGTTTGGTGTTCTAATTAGGCAACGCTGGGCCTTTCAGAAAATGTGCTGTTGATTTAGGTACTTCCTCAAACAATGCTAAATTGTGTTATGTGAAATTCAATTAGTTCTTTTCTAAATGTTTCCACATCTGTTATTCTTTAAGCATAAAGTGATGAGGAGAGAAGGAGAAGTGAAAAGCCAGAGTCTCCACTGGTGAAATATGTTAGGCCTCTGGGACCAGCCCTTTTTCCAGCTTTTGACCCTGAACAGTGATATACAGGAAGGAACAAAGTTGGAGAGCTATCATGGTGAAGCCCTTTAAAATAAATCATTATAGAAGAAATACTGCAACTGTAAGGGAACATAATCTCTTATGATAGCCATAAACTAAGCTTTGTTTGGAAACGGATGGCATGGGGAAAGCACCATTAAGCAAATGATTATAAATTCTTTTTTAAGAACTCCATTTTTTTTACGATTATAGTGATATGTTTAAATCCCAAGATTAACCAAAAATAAGTACAGAGCCAGTTTACTGTTTTGTGGAATCGTTTTGAGTAGTTTTATTTTTGTTTCACATTTTTCCTCTGAGGACTAAAAAAGGTGGCAAGACCTCCTGTAGGAGGTTTTCAGGGGGAAGGAATGGGATGCATTTATTATTTCTGTTGTGGCATTTTGCAATTTTTCTCCACGTTTAGAAGAACAAAGCACCACAATCCTTTTGATCCCTCGAACAAAGCACCAGGCTTTCAGTGGAGCTTTTCGGTGCTCCTCGTGACCCATGAGGTTTACATTTGCTCAGGGCTTCTCCCAAAACGTGGGCCACCTCTGGCCCTTGTCGTGGCCATGCTGTGTGTCCGACCTGCAGCACGCAGATGTCGGGGTATGGGCAAAGGCAGAGCAAAGATTTCTCCAGCGTCGTGACTCAGCCAAAAACCACAGCTGTCTAAAGGTGAAGTTGTACATGCATTTGATCCTTGTTGCTGTTATCACCTTTTCACTGACCAACCTTTCAAGCCTTATCTGTGGCTGGCAGGCTATGTTTCAGGTTTGTCAGAGCCCGGATATAGCCCGTGTGGTTTTCTGATGATATATCTTGATAAGATTTGTGGAATGCAAGAGATGAAGTTGTCAGCACTGCTTTGTGGCACCTCCGTACATGTCAGAAAATGAAAATATTTTCAGAAGCAATGGCATTATTTTGACTGGTGACACAAACTTCTAAGACAACACATGTCCTTGAAAAGAAGAAAAAGGAATGTAGAATATTTATAATAAAAGACAAAAAAATGGTCTGTCCTGGAAAGGCATCAAGTTTGAAGTGGGAACCAGATGAGAAAGAGGAGAAAAATCAAGTGTTTCTGGAGCTAAGCTGATAAATTACTTTTTCCAGCTGTAATTACTGCTATCATATTTTCATGTCATCCTTGTAAATCAGGACCTTGAAGTCTTTCTTTTTACAAAAGAATCTTAAAATAAGGTAGTACCAAACAAACACACCGAACCTTCTTTTCAGCTGCCATGTTTGCCTGCAGGTTCAATCATCACATTATCTATAACGCAGCTTGATCATGCTACTGCTTCCCAAACAGAACTATTTTGTTTCCCCAGATGATGATGAAATAAAAGAAGTGCAAAGCTTAGCAGAAATCTAGAAAGCCCCAGCTCCATGTCACTTCACATGACTCTCTGCAGGACTCGCTGAGGTGCTCAGCTTGAGTTAGAGCATACTGCCAATTTTAGCAATGGCACTAATCTGTACCAGCCATAATCTGAGCATTATGATCTTACAAATAATACAATATTCACGCATTATTTCTTAAAAACAAACAGCAGGAGGAGGCCAGCTGTGAACTCATTCTGCATTCAAAAAGTCTTGAAAGCTTTTTGTTCAAGAGATGAAGGAGAATTGGAGGCAAATAAATATCCTTAATAGTTGTTGGAATAATTCAGGTATTTTTATTGAAAAATCCTGCTGCATGAAAGCCAAACTATTAGTAGCAATGCATATGTTTTTGGAAAAAAAATCTGGCCTCTTCCAGAAAAATAATAAAAAAGAGCTATCCAAGTCAAACCTTGAGACTGTTGATACAAAAAAAAAAAAAAGAGAGGGGGGAAGATTTGGCAGAATCCCTTTCCTTTAGAATAGAAGAGTTTAGTTTCTGTTTTCAAACTGCAGAAGTTGACAGAAAATAGGATCGTTCTCCTAAGAGATGAACAAAAGTTTTCTTCTTAAATTCAGGCTAAAGGTATTAAGACAGAAGAATATTTTTAAAATTTGATAGAAAGCATTAAAATAAAAACCTTTCAAAAAAGAAAAACAGTTTTGAATATGTCTAGAGGCTATGAATTTTTGACAGAGAAATGTTCTACCTACCTCCCATGAGGTCTTTGAATTTTGTTTCTAAATCAGATCAGGTGCATGAAAAGCCTCTCAATCTATCTGCTTCTGAAATACAGTGCAACAAAAATTAACAAATTGAATAATTCCCTAACCAAGGTGGCTTTTTAAAGTCCACCCAGAAAAAAATTAAGTTTAAACAACTCTCTAAAAGACCAAGCAACCTAGATTTGGATGAGAACTTCTGTTATGTAAAACCAATGAAGTTGTTTCTAACAACCATGGTTTAGTTGCATGAAGTTTCACTCCAAATTCCCCAACTCAACAAGCACCTTTGAGGCTTCACAAGGCACACCAATTCCAAAAATCTAAAAGCTGCCCTGTGCAAGGCCTCTAGCTCATTTATTAGGTGATAGTCATAGCAGAGACAGATCCCTCTCCACCTGAACGAAGAGTGAGGGGAGCTGCTAAAATTACTTGTTGAGAATGACTGCAGGTCTTGCCTACAGATGTGCTTGTGTATGTGCCACAAATAAAATTAAAACCCCCACCATCATTCACAGGCAAGAGTTCAAACATCCTGCACCAATACCTTCATTGTGGCTCACTTTAAGGAACTAAGTCCCATACTATCATTCAATACTCTTACACTTTTCTATACCAGGAAAGTAGACATCTTCAGGAATGTGTTTAGATGTAACAAGCATGTACATGGAAATATCTGAGGGGAAAATAAATTATTAACTAAGGAGGACTGGACAAAACCAGCAAATTGTCTGGGAGTGCACTGAGGGATAAACTTCATCTGTAATGATCCTGCAGTGGAAAAGCACAACAGAGGCAGAACTGTTCCTGAGCTCCTTCTCATTCAGTGTCGACCGAACATCTGGCTTGCCCACAGAAATTGCCCTCATATTAAACCCTGCATCTAGGATCAGAAGCACATCAATCTTCATCTCATGAGCTGATAGCTGCATTCCTAATCCAGGCAGGTTGAGCCCAAGCCCTCCCAGTGAGGGGGAGTACTTGGGTTTCCTGAAACTGGCTTTTAATGGGGGATAGATTGACCAGATGAGATTCTGGTTTTCATCTCTTATGTTAATAGAGGCCTCCATGTCCAAAAAAGTTTGGTCTTGGCTTTGGGCTGGTTTTATCACAGTTTGTGGTTGTGTTTTAAGGCACACTCTTGCCTACTGTATATTTTTGAGTCAGAGAAAAGGAGCACCTTCCTTCTTTTACCCCTAGAGTTGGCATGCAGTGGATGCAAGTCAGCTTCACTCCTCAGAGCTGCAGATTTCAGGCTGTCAGGGTGGGCAGGCATGCTCCTCCTTTAAATCTTTTTAACAAGAAACACCAACACAGCAGCCCACTGCTGCCTCAGGCCTCTCCAGTTCTTGGAGGGCACCTTTCTACATTTAAGCTCCCTGCTCTTCCTTTTGCCCCACCATGTCCATAGATGTCTT
This sequence comes from Molothrus aeneus, assembly GCF_037042795.1. NCBI lineage: Eukaryota > Metazoa > Chordata > Aves > Passeriformes > Icteridae > Molothrus > Molothrus aeneus. The sequence goes on along the minus strand of NC_089648.1, from coordinate 89,887,582 downwards.
TTTTTTCCCTTCAGTTATTCCTAGGGTGAGTCTGCTCTCCTCAGACTCCTGACTCTTATCAGCATAATCAGAACCACTATTCTCCTTACTGTGGGAGGCTAAAGCACTTTTTGTCTTACTTAATTTCTTGTCTCCTCTCAGGGCCCTGTCCTGCATCTCTAAATTCAGCCCAGTGTCTGCAGCAGCAGGTGTGGCAGATGAGGTCTGAGGAGCCACTGTCATTAGAGGTGTGGCTCTTCCTTGGCTGCAGTGCCACGGACATCCCAAGAGGGATGGGCACAGCAACAACCCAAGGCCATCTCTGCCCCAGCACTCTGGTAAAGGGATCTGCTCTCCAGGTACCTTGTTCATCTCTAACTGTGCTGTTTAAAAACAGTCCCTTCACCTGTTTTTTCTGACAGCCCTGTGAACTGTTCTCTCACATATGGGTTGTAATGTTCTCTCACATACGGGTTGTACCTTTTATGAAGAATAGCTGCTATCATTTCTTCCACCTTTTTTTTTTTTATGTTGCAGCTATATGAAAAAATTAAAGGCTATTTTAGCAATGAAAGTCATGTCAGGATTTCTTTGAAATAGGAACTTGTGTCATCCTGCTCTGTTAAATAAGTGAATGTGTAGTCTGAACCTAGAGAGTCACAAATCCTTTTATGCAAGCCTTCTACCAACAAAAAATCTAACAAAAATCAGGGAGTTCCACTCATGTTATGCAGTTTTGTAAGAGTTTTGCCAGGTGCTGTCAGCAGCAATAAACCTGGCATTCTTTTAAAGAGAAATAATCTTATCCGCCCAACATTTCTAGGCTCACTAAATAGCTTTCCTTAAATTTTCTTTTTCTAAATACCTTCACCACTAAATACCTTAACAGATTATAGTCTCTGCCCTCGGTATTAGGACAAAAAACCCCCTAAGAACCTGCCCATACCCTTCTGGCAGGCAGGAACTAGCTCTCCCTATGCTCTGCCCAAAAACTGTGTCACCAGGTTAGCCTGGAGCAGAACCCAAGCTAATAGGAGCAGCCTCTAGACAGGCTTGTGAACCAGAGCATATTTCTGTGCTCACTGAGTCAGACCTGGCTCAAACCTGGCTGGGTTTGAGATAGCCCATAGCTGGCTGCAGCACTGAAGGCAGGGCACATTTGCCCCTGCTTGCCACAGATCATGCAGATCAGCCTCCTGCCTGTGAGGGAATGGCAAAGATTTTACTTGAGGTAAAAGGGAACTCAGTGCAGGCTTCAGAAAACAGACCAAGAAATTTATCTACAGCCTATTAATCAGATACTCCAGCACCATACAGGCTGCTGATGTTCACATTATAAAAAAGGATATTGAAAAACTGGAGAAGGTGCAGAAGAGAGCCGTAAAAATGATTCAGAGACTGAAGAAAGCGCCCCACACTGAAGCACTCAAAGAATTCAATCTGTTTAAGTTATCAAGAAGAAGACTTGAGAAGCCACTTGATTACACTGGGTAATACATTCACCAGGAGAAACTGGTGGTTTACTTACATTCCACTTACTAAAGAACCAAAGAAAGGTATGGCCAGAACAAATTGCTGGAAGCTTGAAAGACAGGCAAATGAAAACTGGAAAAAACAATTGCTTTTTCACAATTATTGTTCAGAAAATACTTACTAAGATCAGGGATAATCTGGCTTTTCATATCTTTAAATCAAGACTGAATGTTCTAGAAATTGTATCAATTACTGGTGCTGGAAAATAAGTAGCTCAATAAATGACAGAACGACATGTCCATCAATGCCTTTTCTTTACCCAGTAAGATTCACTGTGGCTACTCTCAGTGGCTAGTGAAGGCCAAAACCCTGATGTGAGCTCTGGCAGGCATAATCTTCATGCCTAGGGAACGCTTCCTAAGTTTGCCTGAGACTAACCCTGGCATATTGATTTTGCCTGTGTTTGGTGTTTGCCTGTGTTAGGAGGAACTTATCTGGCAGATGGAGATTTTTGCAACATGACATTTATTGAAAATCAGCGGGAACATGAGGGACATTATGGACACTTAGAATATCCAAAGACCCCTGAATTGACTATTCTGCTGTAACAAATAGCCCTGTGATTCGATAAAGACAATGCTTCCATCCCAAAGGCAAGTTCCCTACAGAAATTAGAGTTTGTAGAGTGAGGGCAAGATGGGAGAGAGAAAGAGAAACGTGAATCCTGGAGCCACCCTTTCGAGAAGAAAGTCAGAATAGCACTTAGGGTGCATTGTAGCCTATGGGAACGCAGATGAAATCTTGAGTCAAGGAGGCAATTCCTAATGTCTGGTTTTAGGAAAACCATGAGAAAGGCAGCAAGGCATATCAAAGTGAAACACCATGGCAGGAAGAGACTGGGTTCATATTGGGACACTAGGAAGTTTTGCTGGGTGCACAGGATCCCTTGGGGAGGCACACCTGAAGCCAAACATTGCTCTGGGCATCTTTCCTTTAACTCTTTCCTGTTCCTTTCACTGATGGGCTGACACAGTTTGTACTGGTTTAAGACAGCCCTCTGAAACGCACAGGGGAGTTCTGAGTAGGGATGCATGCAGATGCAGTCTCTGTGTTGCCACATTGCCATTGTGATAGTGCAGCTAAAAGGAGAAAAGTTTTTTCTGAGCATCTGTGTAGCTGGGGTGTGGGCAGATCTCTGAGATGACAACATCCAACACACTTTCTTTCCCCTGTTCACCAACAGATGGTGGCAGAGAGAGCCCCTTTCCTGCCCAAAGCCTTCAGGTCAGAGCAATTGTATTTCCTTTTAATTACCTGTACATGAAAGACCAGTGTGTTCTGCTGCTTTTGTCCTTCCTGAGGCATTTTGTAACAGAAGCACTGAGGAGCTCTGGGAAGGCATTGTGTGCAGATACAGCACAACAGTGTGACTTGGGATAAAGATCTGATTTCCACATTGTACAGGAGTTATGTTCAGTGAAAATTATATAAATGTAGTATACCAGCTCATATGTCATTTCCACAGAACGTTACAACCATTCTGTTATGTAATAGTGAGCTAATAAAGTCAACCCAAAACTCACTATATCACATTCTACATGATGTCACCTCATTCATCCTTTTCCCTTTTTAATTTCATTCTCATCTCTATTTCTACATTTACCTTCTGAAGTATTTCTAGCACAGCATATTCCCAACACCCTTCTTATTTTACTGTGTGATCAAAATAATGCAGAGTAAGAAGGCCTGAAAATCTGGACTGGAAATACCATGAGAACAGGCTCTGTCAAGAGCTTTCCAGTATTTCCTGCTTCTGGTTGAGCTGGAAATACTCAAAGGGTGAAATCCTGGCCCAGCTGAAGTAAATGGGAATTTTGCCATTAACTTCAATGGGGCTAGAATTTCACTCTTGGTATTTACTCCATGTATCCAGTCTCAACTAGATCTGGTGTGGTGTGAAAAGGAAAACTTTTCTTCTTTCTTTTCCTTCCTCTTGCAAGATTTAATGCTTAAAAAAATCTTGCACATTCAGGTTAGATGTAAATGTTGAGCCATGCCAAAAGGGTCCCCGTGTTACTCAAATGAACCATTTCTTCTCTCTAAGCAGTTGCACAGCAGAAACTGCAGTATTACAAATATAAAATGATATAAAGATTCAGAAATGAAAGCTGCCTGCATAAAATAATTTAAAATATATACTGCCTCTCTTTTGTCAAACTCTATAATGTAGATAGCTGCCCCCCTTTCAGGACCTTGATGCTAAAACCTTTTGCTGCTGGCAGTACAGAGGTTCTTGGCTGTGCAAAATGGATTTTTGCTTTCAGACAGAATTCTCCTGGCAGAGGCCTTCATTATGAGTGAAGGAGGATTTGCCTTGCTTTAAAGCTGATACATTGTGATCTCTGCTTCAGATGATGCAAAATCTTAAACCTGGTTTTGGGGAGCAGGTGGGCTTCATCCTGTTTTACTTGTGTTTGCCACTGCCATCCAGGAGTTGCTTTGTAATTCCCTGCCCACCAGAGACCATCCATTACCACAGGTCTTTTCCCTTCAAAACATGAAGTCAGTTCCCTTTTTGCTAAAACATCCATCTCAGTAGTATGTTCATGTTTTACGTTAAAGAAACATTTTAATTATAGGCCATGTAATTATGACAGTCTCCAAAAGCAAACTGGTCAGTCTGATATTTGGAATTGTACTGATGAGAATTCAATGGCAAAGGACATTTCTGGAAATCTCCATATATTTTTGTATAGCCCCAGAAGACCTGCTGATTGTCTAACCGAGAAAAATATGTGCTTGAGCTGAAACACCATCCCCAGCTCTTTCCTAGAAGCAAGAAGTTTTCTTCTAGAAAAACAATAGTAGAAGCTCTCAGTTAATCCACAGCTATTCATTTTGTCTTCACTGACAATTAGCAGGCCTCCCAACGCACTGCCGCCTCACTTTGGCAGTCAGAGAAGCCCTGCCAAGCGGACTCGGGCTGACACACTCATTCTTCAGCCTGTATTTCCTGGTGCAAATAGTTTCTAGCTCCTTTCCAACAGCCAAATCCAAAGGAAAAAAAAAAAAAGAAATAAAAAGGTCTTTGTTCCCCATGAAAAAAAGCCGTGGCTGCGGTCAGGAGCCCTTGTGCACTAGGCCAGGCCGTGAGGAAGGGAGGGAAGTGCAGTGTGCTGTGTCCTGCCAGGCAGGCTCACAGCAGCCCCACGGCTGCCAGCCCTGCCAGGATGCCCCAACAGAGACCTCCGACCACCCACCTCCTCCATCCCCACTAGCCCACAGTGAAAACCTGCCCCTTCTCCAGGCTGTGCAGAAGCCAAATTCTATTTTCTTCAATACAAACCAGGAGGAAGTCTGCAGCAAGGGAAAGGGAGGGAGAGCAGAGCTGAAGTGCAGATCTGCTCTCCCTCACACTTAACCATGTGAGTGTGGCTGGGCCAACACGCCATGTGGTCAGACCCTCTGAGACCAGGCAGCACCCCGTCATGGTCACTCTCTAAAATACAGTTGTAGAGTTGAGATGGCTTTTCTGGCTGCAGGAAGATAAAGTGGCTTTAATCATCTCTTCAGACCCTGCTTGCCCATATTACCAAAAGAACAGTGCTGGAGATATGCAGACCAGTGCCACAATCCCTGTTTGACTTGTTGCCTGCTTACACAGTTTCTTAGACAAAGTATCTCCAACAGGCTAATGCCTTGGACCAGCACCATTCCTAGTTGCCTCCTGTATAATCACTTAGTTCTTGCTTTGATGAGTAAATATTTTCTCACATTTGCTCTTTTCAACTTATATTGAAGCAAACAGCCCATGTCATCTGACCCTCAAACCGTCCTCCTAGTGATCTTCTCATCAACCCCATTCAGTGTGTGGCAGTATCAGGTTAGCTCTCTAGGGTCTGCTAACTGGTATAAATCAAATTTTACCCAGTAGACTGCAACAGGGCCTTTGCTACTCTCTATGGTTTAAAATACAGGTTTCTGCACAACAGCTATTGACATATGTAATTTTTTAATTGGCCTTAAAGAAACTTCCCATGCATCTGCCAAACCATGTGCTGTTTTCCATGTGGTAACATCAGGAAGGATTTCCCCCCACCTCCCCCCTTCAATAGTTCAACTCCTGATTCTGTCTCCACACAGCTTCCACTGGATAATCATTGATGGGCACGTGGAGCTCCTACCACTGCTGATGTGCCTTGTCTGCAAGCCCAAGCCTGCATGTTGACTTTTCAGCTGATGAAGAATTTCTCTTCTAGACCAGATTTACTGCGTCTTGGCAGGTTTCTACTTACCCCTGTGTTGCAGTGTGATGCCATTTCCTGTTTCACCTATCCCAACCCCCCAGGTGTGCCAGCCTCTCTTTTCCCATCCCCCATTGCCCTCCTGATGAGAGCTGTCCATCAATCGTAACATACCAGCAGGGTTGTGGTGTGGTTGGCAGAAGCTCAAAAGATGCTCCTCAGGTCTGGGCTCATTGGCCTGTCCAAGTTTCTTTGTCCCTTGAGCCTTCCCGTCCTCCCACCTGGTTGGTGCCTCACCTGTCCCTTCCCCTCCCCCTGTCCCCGGGCTTAAAAGGAGAGGAGACCATGCGGTCTGGAATCTGTTGGGAGCTGTTACAAGATTCAGAGGTCTATCATCCTGGAATAAAACTCTGGATTAAAACTCTACGATAGAATCCTCTCCTGTTTCTCTTCACTGTCACCTGAACCTTTTCCACCAAAGGTAAACTGAGTTTCTACTATGCCTGGATTTGTTCTGAGTGCCCAGCTGCAGCATCCAGCCAGCCAAAGGTATCTCTGGGGTGAAAATGCCACAGCTGCCACCTTTGGCCCAGCAGCAAGGGTTAGACAAAGCCAGGCACGACACACCTAGAAATATTGGGATTAATATTCCATAACCCCTGTGGCCTGGGGCATAGTTTTTGTCCAGCAGGATTGTCTGAGATTGGCAAATGTGCTTTGTACCCCACCAGCACAAGGCCCTCTCATCCAGGAGGCACCAGGTCCTGGATCTCTTCTGCTGCTGACACCAAGATAATGTTTTTAAGGTTGAAATGTTTGCCTTAACTGGTAGTGGTACAAGATATTTGCATGAACCCTAGCAGCCTGCAGTGTTTAGGAGGACGGGGTATATGATCTGCCAGCCCCTTCTGTCTTTAATTTCTAGGAAGCTGTTATAGCGCCTTCCAAAAAGGCTCACGTCTGCCTGCCAGCACCACATTAACATGACTACTGCTTTGAAACACAATAGCTGCAGCAGCTCAGGATCTGAAATGCATCCCGCGCTGCACCGTGCCGCTCTGCCCACGCCCATGTGCCATTAATGGGTCATCACGTGGGAAGGGTTTTCATTATTCCTCACTTTTCCAGCCCCGGTGTTTCTTGGCAAATGTGTAGCCTAGGCCGCAGCAGCTGTCTGTCTTGCTCTCCTGCCTTTAGATTAAAAACATTTTCCTCTTGTTGTTGTTTTGAAGTGCCTATTGAAGTGACAGGACAGAGAAGGATGGCTAAACCCAAGTCCCAATATCTTTATTTCAAGACTACACTAATAGCCTCTAAGAATTTTTCTCTGCTGCACTTCAGATAAGAGTGGTGAGCCTATAAATTCATTAGCGAGTAATGGAGCAGCCTCACTTTATCTATGTCTTTTCACAGGACTAGGGTTTCATTCCGTGCCAGGAGTCATACATCACACTCAACATGTACGTCTCCAGAGCCAACTGAGAGAAAGTGCAGAAAAACTACTGTTAACAAGGGAGTAATTACATTCAGCATAAATTAATTATTGGTCACTCAGGACTGGTGGGAAAGGGCCACACAGACCGTATCCAACTGAGTTCCCACCTTGGAGGGAAGAAATATTTAAATATGAATCATAAGACAATACGAGGTGGGTCTTTTCTGGTCTGCTGGTCTTTAACTGCACATACTTGCTAATATGACATGTGGCTTATTTGCTTTAACACTATAGGTACATTGTATTTTTTTAGGGCAAACATGAGTGATAGTCATTCAGGACAAGGGTCATTTCATAGCAGACAGCATCAGACCCAACTGAGGGAAGCCAGGAGGGACTTTAAAATATAATTCAGCCAAAAGAACAGGACACGGATCAGCAAGCGAGTGATGGAAGGTGTTCATGAGGAATTTAGATTATCACACACTGCAAATAAACCCTGAGAGGCTGCAGCAGCCAGGAGCCAGGGAAACCTGCCTGGCAAGTAGAGAGGAGCCCTCCTGCGGGGAAAAGAAGGTGCACAGCGCACCCAGATCTCTTTGCCAAAGTGTTAATGTCAGCTCAGGAAAGTCTAGTTGTGCTTCAACCTTGAAAATACTGTCTTGGAATTGTGTAGAGGTGTGTAAAATAATGTTAGACTAGTCTCCAATAACCAAGCAAGAGATTAAAACTGCTCATTACATGTAGAGCATTAAAATATTCCACATCTTGACAAAAATCAGGAAATTCAAAGTTAAACAAAATCCTCATAAATGGAAATTCTTGTTGTCATGGGAAATATGAAATGTATCAAGATGCAAATGACATATGTACTGTCAACTGGGAACCTCAGCTTGTAATTTCCTGGCTTTTTCTTTAATTTTTTTTTTTTTTGCTCCTAAAACAATGTGCAGTTAGATGAAAATTCATTCCCCCTCTTGTTTCCTTTATTCACAGATATTTATTCATATAAATAAACAATTGCAGAAACAGAAACAAAATGCAAATTAAACTTTTTTTTTTTTGTTACAGAATATTTTTCAAGATTTTCATTAGAGAACTGGGTAGGAGAGCTTTCCAATTTGTGGAGGCCTAGGTTTATTGAATCCTAATGACTGCAACACTCATACCCACTAGCTCTGTTTTCCCATAAAAAAGAAGCTAACATCTGTCTTCCAAGCTTGGTGCTTGGAAATTCACCTGCAACATGAAAAATACAGTTTCCAGGCTCAACTCCATCTAGTTCTGGTTGGAGTGCCCTGAAAAGCAAGTTATTTTGCCATGTGCTCTCTTGTTTTGCTCAAAATTTTCATGTCAGACTTCAGAAACCTTTCTTTTAATGAAAATACTGGGGCCAATGACCTGGCATTTTATAACAACAGTGTTTTGTTGGAAAATTCCCAACCAATGCTAACTGCCCACATCCCACTGGAGAAGACAGTGTAAAGCTTTGTGTCTGTGGATCTGGTCTATGGACCCCTGTGAGTTACAGCTGCTGGAGAATTTCAAAAAGTGCTGCTGTGACCTCTGGGGCTTGTTTCAGTTTAAAGATATACCTGGGAAAATAATGTAGCTTATCCAATGACTGCACTGTACTGCGCCGTCAATCTTTTTCTCCCTGCATTTCTGACACTGTCTCTAAATCCTTTCATTGTCAATGCAAAAATCCAAAGTGGGATTTTGTTTGTCCAGTTGGAAATAAGCCCCAGCACTGCTCTCCACCTCCAGACTGGCAGGGAGGTGAGGTCCATGCCCTGTGGTCAGGACTGAAACAAAGGTAGAAGTGTCTGCTGGGGTGGGGGGTGATGAAAGGCAGTGGACAGTAACAGCTTGAGTAATCCGATTTAAATACATGGCTTGCACACCTCCTCAAAGTTCAGATGTCTAATTCCTCTTATCATTCATTGCTCTGACAGGAGCCATCATTATTTCCAGAAGAAATCCAGCATGGTGACTGAGCTGCAGTGCCTCCAAGAAATAAGTGTGGCAGCCTGAAGCTCAGATGTCTTGCTCACGAAGAAGCACTCACTATTACACAACACCCACCACAGCTGAGTCACTTGCACCTTTTGTAAGGGAAAGCCTCACCTTTTGCTGCCCAGAAGAGGCCTTTTTGTTGTGAAACGAGGCTGCTTTAGCATCAAGCTAGATTTAAAAGTAGTTTAGAAAGAGGATCCTACAGCTTGAATAAAGTGAGCCTGCTGGCTTCCCCCAATGACTGGCAGTAGAGCAGATTATTCTGGAAGAAAGACATTCTCAAACATCATGGCTTCAATTTCTCCAGCCAAAAAGCAGAGAGAAATCCCACAGTTATTAAAGCCAATAAATCAGAGCTTGAGAGATCTTGTGCATGGAATTGGAGAGCGCTTGCATTTTTCTGCCCTCAGAGCTTTAAGGAAGGGGTTTTTTTCTCCTTTACCTCATCCACCTTGGGTATCCTAAAAGCAGAAAGGCACCCCTGGGACCTGGAGGGTTCTATGAGATGTAATTACGGAACCTTACTTTTAAAGGTTTAAAAGTGCATCTTTATGGGCTCATGCAGTCCCAGTAACAGTAACAGTGGTTTATGTGTTTGATTGACATAAAACATGCCTCGACATTAAACATTTGCTTGACGTCCAGGAACACAGGACCCCGTTCATGGTCTCTGCCTTGCTTTTGCATCCCTGGCCAACGACCACCCCACAGCTATCCTGCACCCCTGGTGCTGGTGTAGATGCCATGATAGACACCCCAAAAGGCAGGCACTCCCAAAAAAGTGGGAACTGACTGTTCCCACATCCTCTGCTCTCACCATCACAGATCAAGAGAAAATGTAAACATCCAAAGAAGCCACAGTAGTTTAGAGGCCATCTTTATGAGTGATGCTGTAACTCTGTGTTAGTAAACAGGATCTTTCTGCAGCTTCTCTTCTGACATCTGTCCCTGAGATTTAATCACAGCAAATACCAGCATCTATTGTTTTTAGCAGACCCTAAATCTGTGACAATTTAGGAAAAAATATCTATATTTCTAACAAAGCATAAACTCCTTTTTAAACCCGAGTACAAGTTTTGATTAGCCTGTGTTGTGCTTTTTGTCTTTTCTTAGATGAAAGCAAATTTTGTGGCATATAAAAAGCTAGTATCTAAATTATGATGAGGCTGTGTCCCCCAGAAATACAAACCTAGACAATTTACCTCATCCAACCAGATGATGAAAAGAAACCAAACAACCAGCTGAAAGACCCCGCTTCAAATTTTTATTATCAGAATTTCAAATCTAAAAGATGGTGGAGGGAAAAAAGTGCAGATCAAAAATTACCAGTGGAAATTGGAAACAAACTGCAAATAATAAATCAGATTAGGGGGAAAAAAGTCAGTCTGTCTGCAGATAATTCACAAGTGAAAAAAGTTCATTACAAATGACTTGCCCTGCTGCAAATTTTTAGTAGCACGTGTATACAGTACATCATAAAACTTCTACACTTGACATTTTTTAAAAGAATGCCATTACTGACTGGAACTTCAGTTGGCAGCTGGAAACTTGCCAGAAAGCAGACTCTGAGTCTGTATCAGATGGGGGGAATTCAGAAATTTCAGGAGGCAGGGAGGATATACGCCTCATTCCCACAGCAAGAGTTTTAGCAAAAAAAAAACCACTCAAAAAGTTCACAAAATTAAAATGTAGTGTCTACATTGGACTTCTTTTTTGGAAAAGAAACCTAAACTCATGATTCAGGAGCACATGTAAGTACAAGTCCTAGTATTTAGAAATGGGAAAAATGTGTCAACTTTTAAAAATTTAATTTAGCATAGTTTTCAGCATTGCCTCAACACCTTTCCTCAGAAAGATTTAACTTTTTATTTCATAGGTGAAGGGGCATACTGGAAAATTTCAGCCCAAAGTGCCCAAACTGAAAGAAAATCTTCACAAATTAAAGCAGGGAATTGCAATGGAAATACAGTCATTATATCAGCAAACTGTCTTGTGCTTCAGCTAAGCACAAGTCTAAGAAAAAGAAAGGGAAAAATAGGCTGGTTTTGTAGTGCTTTGATTTCCCTTATTTCTCTCCTCCTCCATTTGTTTTCATGGTGTATTGGGAGCAAGGGATGTTTGGGGTTTTTTCTTTACAGTAACATATAAACATATGGGTCTATGTACCAGCCCAAAGCAATGTCTTCCTGAAACATTTATCAGCAATCTTTTCCTGTGTTTCTTTGCATGTAGCATAGAAGGGTAGTTTTATTATACACCCCAAAGTTTCGCTGTTCATTCTTCTGCCTTATTTAATTTTTCTTTCCAGGTCGCTAGTTTAATAATTACTGACTCCACAACTACTTTTTCTCTCTGCTCCCTATGCCAATATGAAGACCTCTGGGCAAACCATTTGCCTCTGGACTTACTTTGTTGTCCTTTTTCTTGTGCTTTTCCTGCTGTGGCTAGAAGGGATGAAAGCTGTCTGGGCAATATCTTTAAGCAGCCAAGAGCTGTCTATCACAACTAGGCTCCATTTACCACAGCCATGTGTGCTTGTGCACAGTTTACAGTTGTGGTTTTTTGGAGGGGATTGTGGCACACTTTTATAGGCTGCTCAAGATGTCCATTTGTGTGCAAGTGCATCTATCTATACAGAAGTGTATATTTTGCATAGAAAATACTTGTGTGCCTTTTAATTTAATTTTACATCCGGGAATTAAGCTTACTTTAAAAGAAAAAAAAGGCACATCAATTCACAATTTACAATTTACTGCTTTACACTATTTTCCCCCTTTTCTATTTTTTTCTCAAATTACTCTTCTATCATCCTCTTACTTTTGACCCACAGCCTCAGGATGTTTTTTCTTCTTCCCTTTTCACTTTCTTCTTGCCTTATGTTGTCTTCCTCTGCTTTTTCTCTTTCTCTTTCTCTTTCTCTTTCTCTTTCTCTTTCTCTTTCTCTTTCTCTTCTTCCTTTTCATCTTGCCTTTTCTGTATTCTACAATTTTTCCTTTGGCTCCTTTAGTGCTCAGCCCTCTTACTGTCAGTTCCCTACATATCCATCTATTCTCTGCTGTTGCTGCACCTACTCCTTTCTATCTAACACATGACTGCTGAGGTATCTCCTCTTCACATGGAGACACTATTTGCTCCCTTCCTTGAGATTTTATGCTTGCACCTAGATGCTCACATTTTCAGCAAGAACACACATTAGATAATGTTTTAGGAGAACACTAACATCATGCTCAGAAAAGGACACTTAACTAATTATTTTCAAAATTTGATTTGTTTAGCTTTTTTAAATGTGCCCAGAATTTTGGCATGTAGCATTTTTACAAATGTGTATGAAGGCTTTGTTTAAATTCCAGCATAGGAATTTTCAGGATTTTTTTGGTAAATATTTATTGCGGAAAAACTCAAAAAAAACCAAAACCCAAAAACCAAAACAAAAACAACAAACAAACAAAAACCTCACACACAAAAAAACCCCAAACCAAAACAACCAACCAACAAAACTCAAAAAGCCCAACCAAACCGAAAAACTCCCAAAAACCAAAAAAAAAACCCCTGAGTCTCAGTCTAGTAGCAAAACTAACTGAGCATACATACTGCTTCATGGCTTTGTGGTTGTACCAACCCAAATGCAGCAGCTCTTCAGGGGAAAATTCAATGTGCCCTTCCTAGGAACATGCATTAAGGTCTAAGTAAATCAGCTACAATCTCCATTGGGAAACCTGCCAAGAACTTGTGAACAGACGATCAGACACACTCTTAAAGTAGTTTCTGGGTACCAGGTTACCTTTGATTTCAGTATACTTAAGGTTATGTCACCTCAGTGAATCCCTTGGGAACTTTTCACCAGAAAAGCCAGTCTTGGTGCAGGCAGATTTGTTCTGATCTTCTTATAAGGGCAGAGGGAAGGTCTCAGAGCAGCAAACTGCAGCATTGGCTTACTGCAGCACAAACATCCACAGCTTTTCCACCCTAGAAGAAGCCTGAATGTCCCCAGGAGGCCAGTGACTGTAGGAAGAGCAGTTCAACTATTCAAAAAAAATTTAGCTCCAAGGAGCTGATTCTGCAAACACTTTAGCACATGTACAGCTTTTCTTTATGAGAAACCTCAAAGAGACCTGGCAAGTGTTGCTTCATGCAAGTCAAGTCAGTCATATGGCAAAGTGTTAATAGGATTTGGATCTAAATTTTGAAATCATTTCAGGACCCTAAAAAGCAGGCGCTAGATAATTGTAAATTCACTGGGCTTTTTTTTCTTTTCCAGCAGGAAACAAATGCATAGCAGTGTTGGGCTGCAGTTGAATCCACTGCCTGGACTCCCAGAGCAGTATGGGTTCCCCTCCAGTGTTTGAAGTCAGGGAATGCCAGGCAGCCCTCAAGTGCAGGACAGCCATGGGCTCACAAATGATGCAGGAGAGGCCACTGTCCCCTTCCCTGGCAGCCTGTGTTCATTCCCAGAAGTTCACAAAGCAAAGTCAAGGTGGATCAGATTTTTCTAAGGCAAGCTGAGGAATGGAGAGTTTGGCTCAGGAAGTGGGATGGTCAGAGACTGAGCTGTTTGGGCCACCAACAAGGATGAAGGCTATGGGAGGTCAGAGCTGATGCCTGCTGATCAGCAAAGGGAAGGGGTTATGATCATGGGGATCACCAGGACAGTAATGCTGGGCTGAGCTGCCACAACAGCCAGATAAAATGGTACAGAGACATCAGGAATGTGGCCAGCAGCAGTTTTAGTTCATTTACAGTAATTGCAAAGGGTGTAATAAGGTTGCGTCCATGCATATACCCCACACAAGGCAGCTCACCCTAGATAATTGTAAAAGGGAAAGCAAACTTAATGGCAATTAGCTTTTCTCCACTTTATTTTGCATAAAAATTAGCAAGCATTTTGAAGCTTTTGATATTTTGTCTGCCTGATGGCAGCAAGCCGGGAGAGTCAGGTGAGTTTCCAGGTGGCTCACCCCAGAAGGTGTACTTCTCTCTGCTTGCTTTAGGACACAGCAACTTTTAAAGCTCTCCTGAGACAATTTACTTCTGCCTTGACTTTATGTGCATGTCGTTTCATCATCTGAGGCCTCGTTTCATACATACGTTTATAATATGGGTTTCATTTCAATAAGCTGGGAAAGCAATAAATTTAAAGCTGACTAACAGTTGTTTTATGTGGCTGCCAACCTGCCAAGTAGCATTCTTAATTATTGCCAGGAAACTAAGTGTTTTGCAGCCATGTGTTTTACATTTGAGTGTAGTATGTCTTGTCAGCCCTCTCCACTGGACTGATGGATAGGCCAGTAATTTTTGTATGCAGAGAGGCCTGGGATGGTGGGTGGTTTCTTTGTCATCAGGTAGGGATATCAACAACAGCATGATGGACAGGAATATCCCAAGTGGTCCCCCTCTCCTAAAAAACTTGTCACAGCAAAGCTGGAAGGATGGGGTTAAACCTGAGCCCAGAACCATAGCATTTTTTCTGTACAAGACTGTAGGGCAACTACTTATTAAAGTTGTCAGCAAAAAAAAAAAAGCATAAACATATTATAAATTATATATGTTAGAATAAGATGGATGACTGTTTTGTTCCTTCTGTGCAGGATAGGGTGAGATGCTGCTACAAGCAGGCTCCCCTTTTCTTTTCCCCAGACTAAATTCATTATTTTTGCACCAAAACAAGCAATGGTTGCATGGCTTGTTTTCTGCAGTCTGTGTTCAGGCTCCAAGATGTTGGCCCATGTTTTGGAAATCAGCCGGTAAAAGGAGGACAGAAAATGAATACTAAAAAAGGAAGCACTGACCCAAACAGCCTTGTTGCATGTATTCTGCTCTCCAGAATGCTTTGAAGTCTAAAGAGAAACTTGACTGAGTAAGTTCAGTGCCTCCAGACCCTCAATTTGCACAACCAACACTAGTTTTTGTTGATTGTCATCATTGACCCTAGAAGGATTGTAAAGGTTGTATTTTTTGTTTTGTTGACAATATAAGTCTTGAGCAATTTTTTAATAATGGGATAAACATAAACACACTGTTAGGAAACAATTTTTTGTGTTCAGTTAGTTTTTTTTCTTTAATAGGTCACATGCGTGAGACAAATCTCAATTAAAGAAAGGCTCATCTCATGAGCATCTTGGGCAATGCTGCAGGATATTGTTCCTCTTGCACACACGTACCTAATTTTAGAATGGTTCCCATTTTTCTCTGGTGTTGCAGAAAATCCTAACAGTGTTTACTGCTTTTTCTTTTCTTCAAGTAGTCTGTTGTTTTGTTAAGGAGGGATTAATTAGTGAATCATTATTCCCACTTTGGCATGTGAAATCTGGAGTGTGCTTTTATCCATTTCCCAAGAGTGCACATTGGCACTATAGCAGAGGATGTGGAAGAAGTGTTTTTCAAAGAAGCAGATGTAGCAGTTTTGGGAGCATCTGTCCTGGTGTGTTTAGCTGAGGGATTCCTACTAACAATTTCCCCTTTAGCCAGACAGTGCCCATGTGCTTCTCACAGGTGAGACATGCCTTTTTGAAAAAAACACTCTCTAAGGAAAATTATCATTAAAGGTAATGTAGCATTTCTATTAATTATTGCCATTTCGGAGTCATTCTCTGTTGCTTCTCAAATAAAACAATTTCTTCTGGTTTCACATGCCTCTTTGTATCTCAGGGCTACATTTTTCCAAGGAGGTTTTGAGTAGGGCAGAAGCTGAACACAAATGGCATAGAATTCTACTCACACTAAAGTCCATAGCAAACTCACACTGACTTCAGTCAGGTCAAATCTATTCATAGGAAGTGAAAGTTTACCTTGGCATTACTTAGAGAGTCTGAGATACATATTTTTGAAGTCCATCGGTTCTCCAAGGGTGCAGTTAGCCTACTTATCCCAGATTTGCTCAGGGTACTTTGCAGAGAGGCTCTATGCTGAGGTGCAGACCCCAGAGGACACTGGAAGGCAATGAAGGCATCACCAGAGGCTGTGGTGATGAGGTTGTTGGTGGCTAGAGGACAGGACCTCACACAGGACCCAATTAGCAAGGCATGTGCAAAGAGAAAATGTCCTCCTTTTGCTGATCAGCAAGGTGAAGTCTGAGTTTCATTTTGACTCTGTGCTGACCTACCTCTGCTGCTATTTATATCACTAACCAAATCTGACACTGTGAAAATGTCTCCTTAACCTTTCAAAACTGGCACAGAGGTTTTTATATCACTATTTTCCCTCCACTTCAGAGTCACTTACAAGAAAGTGCTGGCTGTGACCGCTGCAGAACAGGCCAACATAGGTGAGCTGCTGCCAGGGTTGCTTTACTCACTAAGCCAAATGAAAATCAGGTACAATATGACATTAAACAAGAGGATGCTGACCATGCTCTGAAAGCATGGCCTTATTCTGATTCTGGAAACTGCAATGAGCCAGCTCTGTGTTATTCCAAGTCATTTAAATATGCTCTGAATGACCAAATCACTGGAGACACTGCTAGCATCCTGCCTTTTCCTCTCTTCTGTTTAGGGAGAACCATTCAATGAGCTCAGGGTGTATCAAGGTTTCTCAAGGAGGAAGACTGAAGACAAGAGCCTGTGTTGCTGTCTGCTTTCTGAAGACAAACTGGGTGCCCCAGTGGCCACCACAGAGCACAGACTCTGCTTCAAGGGAGTGGAGGGATTGACTTCTTCCTTAAGCAGCAGTTATCTTGGTATTTCAGAGTTACCCCAGATTATGACAAAGCAAACAGAAAATCCATTTCCACTTGTATAAAGAAAGCATATCTGAAATTATTCCCATGTGTGTGGTGCTGCTGCATGACATTAAGTGCAGCAGCCAAACCAGTAACAGTTAAATCCCGCAGATCCCCATAAAAATGCTCAGTACACAAATACACAGTAAATGAAATGACTGAATTAGAAGCAGAGATAAGTGAAGGACAACAATTTGCTGCTCTGTGTTTAATATCATTGCCAGAGAGCTGAGGCACTTTCAGATTAAGGGGATTTTTGCACATTTTCCCCAGTAAAATTTTTGGCAACTGCTGACTACCTTTTCTGTCTTGCTGCGTCATTAACAGCCCAGGCTCTTCTCTTCAGTGGCATGTCCCCTGACTAACTTCCCAATTAAATGTAGACATTCATTTATGTTTAAAGTTCAATTTTTACTACTTCTGCTCATAGAGAAATCCTTCTGGCCTCAGTGGTGTGTAGGTGAAATCCAGTGGCAGGGAAATCTCCCAGTGATGTCCTCACTGACTGAAGCTTTATAACTATGGAGGGCAGAGCAGTCTGGCCCACCTGGGCACCCTGAGATCAGCTTTGCTTCTCTGTCCCACCATGAACTGTAAAAAAGTGCAAGTGTATGTAACAAAATACGTTGTTATACTTCAAGTTACTCCAGATTGAGCTGTCAAAGATATCAGCAAAAGAGCTAATTGATTTATTATCAATTCTCTTGTATTCTGGACAAAAAATAACAGGTTGGTGCTTAAAACAAAGTTTCTGTTATTCTACCTGCTCCACCCCATCTTCCCAAACTCTCCCTTCAGAATCTGAGCCTAGGGTTTCTCTAAGATGGATAGATCTTAGAGTCACCTTCTTCTGACAGAGGGAAACCTGGACTGTCTCTGAACACCACCACACTTCGTGGGTCAGTTCCACCCACGGGGCACATAATGCACCATATAGTGAAAGCAAATGTAGATTGTACCATACAAATGCCTATAAGGAACCAGGACACTCCTTTGAAGAAGTGTCCTTCTTTTGAAGAAGTTACTTCTTTCACAATTATTGCGTGATTCAATTGTGGGTGTGAATTCTTAAAAGTGAAAGTAAAGATTAATTCTAAACCTGCTTCTCTGCTTGGCCCTTCCCTTCCCTTCCCTTCCCTTCCCTTCCCTTCCCTTCCCTTCCCTTCCCTTCCCTTCCCTTCCCTTCCCTTCCCTTCCCTTCCCTTCCCTTCCCTTCCCTTCCCTTCCCTTCCCTTCCCTTCCCTTCCCTTCCCTTCCCTTCCCTTCCCTTCCCTTCCCTTCCCTTCCCTTCCCTTCCCTTCCCTTCCCTTCCCTTCCCTTCCCTTCCCTTCCTTTCCCTTCCCTTCCCTTCCCTTTTTCCATGTACCACTGCACATTCACCAGGGACTAGACAATGTAACCATGTCCACGCTGCCTCATAACCTTATCTTTCCTCCCACCCTTTGAAAATAGCAACAGAAGAGGTGAAAGCCTTCAAAACGAGCACAGAAAAAAGCAGGAGAGGGTATTTGAAGAGAGAAGCCTCTCCCCTGTGGAGACAGGGAACTGACGTGCCTGTGATGTGGCTTTCAACATGTCAGTGCCACAAGAGCACTAGACAGATCTGCCCTGTTGCAGTCCTCACGTAGCAAAGGCAAACTTGTGTTTAATAGACAACACATTGGAAATATAGCCCTGATTAAATCTCTCTGTTCTCTTTCCTTTTCCCTTTCCCTGTGGCTACCTTGCGATCAGTTTGGCAAATCTTAAGGATTACAGATGTAGCACTAGAGTAAACAAAAATATGGCACATTAGCCTTATAGGCTGCTTTGAAGATAAAGACTGACTTTAAATTCCACAATCCTGAGGGCTCTTGTCGCCTTGAAATCTGATTTCAAAGCTCAACACCACTGAAATGTCTTGTTGAGAGTGATGACAGCAGGCAGCGAAGTGTACACTGTATTGTCACCACCTGTGATTGGTGGCAAAGTGCATACTTTGGCTACCACATACTGACTCCCTAGCTGTGGGCTGCCTGTAATAATGCAAACAATAACTGCTGGCTAATTTCAGCCCTCTAAGTGTGGTGATGAAGTATTACATAAACTCAGAAACCAAGAGAGTTAAGTGGATGGTATCCATTTGCACTGTTTTCAAGGGGCACAGGGAATCTTTCCTGTGTCAGTCTGTGGGAGAGAGAAAGAGGTGAACACATTCCTCCAATAATGAAAAGCCAGCAATTAAGGAAAGACCAAGAGGCCATGAGGCTGTAAACACTGACAGTTTGCATGAGGAAGAGCCGTATCTGAGAGAAAATCTTCAGGACCCTGGGCTACACAGCACCGTGCAGGCACTGAGCAGGAGCACAAGCCACATGGCCAAAAGGGTCCTTGCTGGGACCTCAGCCCTGTGGCTTGGTCACCACCGTGGGAGGGATGTCCATAACCTGCAAAGCATCGCACCTTCATTGGAAATAGGTAATGGGGGCCAGGTGGGCCCAGAGATGGTCAAGGACTAGTTTGCTGCTGCACTTCCACTGGTCAGTTCTCGAGGAGCAGTGGAAATGGCCATAGAAGGCAGGAGCCTGGCTGCACTGGGACTGTGAGGACATTCCTGAGTGTATGCTGTCTCTGTCTCTGCACCATGATTCCCATCCCAGCCTGGGGACCAGGGCTGCCTGGGGAGCTGGGCTATTCACATAGCTAGTAATGGTGAATTGAGTGTCTGTAATGGTGAATTTAGTGTCTGTAATCTCCTCTGACAGTGAAGCTGTGGAGTTTTTCTACTGACTTCAATGGAAACAGGCTTTTGCCCACTCGCTTACCTCTGCGTAAATGAATATTAATTACATAAAAGTTTGAGTGATCATTAGCTGACAGATTCCTCAGAGGCTTCCTGAATAGTCCCAGAAAGACAGGACAAGTGGCCTCTGATTCAGGGGAAAATCCAAGAGCAATATAGAAGAATTGCTGTTGGAAAAGGAGGCAGATAACCAGCCCAGTCTACCACTATTGACAAACTGGGACAATAAGGAGCTGGGAGTGACACGATGAGGCTAATGGGTATCAGCCTATTTGGTTGTGATAGCTGACCTCTTGCTGGCAAAATGAACTTGAACTCTTGTCATCAAGAGAATGCAAGATATCTGGGCCTAAATGAGACAGCACCCGCAAGATAGATCCCATTATAACTAAATATTTTTCTTCCAAGACTAAGAGAATTACTGCTTCCCAGGACTCATTAGCTCTGATCTAAGGCACCAATGGAAATGTTATGCTTCTTCCATTCTTATTCTCCTTCTCGATATGAAAGCCACAAAACCAAAATACATATTCTGTAACTCCAGTGAAGCCCATAGTTGGTTAGAAAATGTGTATTTCTGCTTTGTCAAAATCTCCAGAATGTTCAGCACTCCTTTTGATTACAAATGCAGTGGTTTCATTTATTCCCCACCAATACAATGAAGGTATTGGGTGATTTACAGTAGACAAAACTTGAGAACCACAGAGTTTGCCATCTAAACAGGTAAGGAGAAGGCAAAAGAAGAAATATTAAATATTACAAGAGGTGTTCACTTGTTTTTCAGTGTTCTTGTTTTTGCCTTTAAGGTTCAATACTGCAGAGGGTTATGGGGGTTGGTAGAATCATTGTGTGACTGGAGGTCCTATGGCCCCAGGAAGAGGAGGGCTGTGAACAAGGAGGAGCATCCACCTGATATACCACACTCTCTAAAATTAAACTACTGATTAGGGTCAAAGTGTGAGGGAAAACAGAGCAGTGGCAGGGAACTGGGGGAATTTAGAGATAAAACCCCCTAAATATGCTCTCTAATATAAATCTATTACTGGCAGTCAAAAGCCTTATGAGATGTATATAGTTAGGTAAAAGAATCCTGAAGGATAAAGCATGAGAGACTCTGATCAAACAAACAATTTAAGCTGGGAGCTATGTAGAAAAAAAATTCAACTCTATTAAAATGTCAGGAGAAAGATCTTGCCACTTTGGGAATGACAGTCCAAGCAAACTCTAACCAATCCTTAGAGCATGACTCAGGAGAGCATGTCTCATCTAGGCTGAGTGAGGGTGCTCTGTTTTCATGCTGTGTGATGATTCAGTGGCCAGGAGTAAATACTGGTGATACCAGATCCTTTCCTTTTTGAGAAGCAAAGCCAAGCAGCAATGGGTTCTGTTTGCTACCAGCTCCAAGTTAAAAAAGGCTTGATGCTGAAAGCACAATGCTCTGTCCTCCTTATTTGCTGGGCATTTTGTGACAGTCTGCCAACAGGAATATGGCACTCCTGCATCATCTTCACAGTGATATGAATAATTGTGACAAAATATATACCCCCAAAGGGTCAGCCTTTTTTAACTTTTCACACAAACACAAAAGGACTCCTGTGGTATCTGTACTTGTATCTCTTCCTGACTTTACAGTTTTAAACCATACCAATTAAGACAACAAAAAAAAAAAAGCAAAACCCAAAAAATCATTATCCTTAGCCAAAGATATTACTTAAAATGGTCAAATTTGCTAATGTCATGTCCTAGTAATAATACTACTGCTACTAACAATGATAATAGTAATAATAATAATATTGAAAGTGGCTTGAAAATCAACAAGGTAAAAATCTTGTGAGCAACCTTGAAGATTATTAACAACTTTATTTTTCAATAAATTATTAAGTTCTACAATAATCAGTAACACTGGAAAACTTCAGGTTTTAATAAAATACCAAAGGTTGTGACAGTTGTCAATTGTATGCAAGAAACTTCTCCAGGGTCAAACAGAAAATCTCTGGGAGAGCAGGAAATGTCACACCAATTTCCCTAGTGCTCAGGTTGTATTTTATAGCCCAAACTATTTTTCCTGTGAGAAAAAGTTGACATCTTCTCTAAAGAATCCGTTTCATATTTCTTTTCTTTGCAACCTGAGATTTCATCATGTTTACTTTGCTTCACACTTTCTTATCTTTCTCTAATAACTAGTCCAAATCTAGAAGGGAAAACAATTTTCCAGTCTCAGGGGTTGGGAACAGCAGAGTAGTTTTCTTAAATCCTAATCTATGACTGGTAATTATGGCCAATTCAAGGTTCCCTAGGAGAATTATTGTCTTCTGAAATATTTCAAATATTTCAGAAGACAATAATTTCAAAGCTGTCCACAACTTTTCTTTGCCTCAGAAAATGGATATATTATCATTTTAATGTCTACTGTTGCTGCTGCTGAGCAATAAAGCTAAGTTCATGTTCTCCCACAGTGTATGATTAAATGGGGAATAAATAATACTAAAATATGCTCTGGAATTCTTTTACATCTGAAAATGAAGGTGGTGAACAAACACTGAATACCCCAAACTGACTCAACAGCAAAGATGGAGTTCATCTCACCCCATGTAAGTAATTTTACTCAGGCAAATGATGCAGAGCAGTCATTTAGACATGCTGTGAAGACAGAGAGGGAAATGCATCTCCAGAGACACTTTACCTCCTTACCTTAGGGTGGGGTCAAACCACCCTCAGGAGACCTTGCATCTCTAGAGAGACCTCTGTGGAGGCATGTTGCTCTGCTGCGTTAGCCTGCCTCATACAGCACTGTTTTGCACTCATTTCTTTTCAGGGAGAAGGAGGTCTCAGAGGGCCAGGAGGGTGCAAAAGGGGCAGTATCACTTTGCCACATTATGGCTCAGTTACACATTTTTGTCCCTTGCCTGCTGCAGGTCAGAGCACCTTTGTCCTTCTTTGCTGTTTCAGCCAGGTGGCCACTGGGTAGGTGAGGACAGAACCATGTTTCCATGCTTGCTTTTGCTGCCTGGTATTCCTCTGAATGGAGATGTGCAAAGCAGCATTTGAAGTTAGGAGTTCTCACCCAGAACAAGAGTAAGTTACCATTTGCTCTTCCAAAGCAGAGATTATTTTCACTGTATGCAGATCTGAAGTGAAAACTACCAAGACTGTGAGAGAGGATGGAATGTTTGTCTGCCTCTTTCCAGAGATGTGCTCACAGTTCTAGCAATTCTCTCCTGCCTATTTTTTCAATAGCTTTTTAAATTCAGGTGCTTTATCTTAGGAAAGCTCTGAATCAAGAATTCATGACCACAAGGGCTACAGGACTGTCACAGCAAAAACAATGAGCTGTCCCCACTGCTGTGAGCATTTGCAGGATTGGAGAGTTTAATGACAGTCTGCACAATTATGTTTATATAAGGAATAACCTGAGAGAAAATTCGTCCTCCTTCTTGACTCACATATTGAGTTTCTTTTACTTTTGGAGATGTCTATAAGGGAGACTGACTATGTCAATTGTACTTAACAGAAGCACTGAGTGAGCACTTAAAAAATATTGATTCCTTGAAGGCCTTTGACTTCACTGGTGGTGAAAGCACTGACTTAGAAAGCAATTTGCATCTCTCCAGTTAGCAGCTCTTAATGTCCTAAAGGGAAGACATTCTAGAATTCCCACCAAGTAAAAGAAGTTATTTTCCACACATCACATTTACCCTTCTACCAGGTAAAAAATTAGCACTAAGCAAAATCTGACTGTGTAACCACTGTGGAAAGGGTACTCCCAAAAGAGCCCACTGAACTTCTGTCAACTCACAATTGCTGCATCACTTAGACGTACTTGCACCCTTGATGAGCCTCTGGACTGCACATAGTACCAAATCTGCTATTTATGCCATGGTTTTGTGCTGCCTCTTTCCCCCAGTTCTATATGTTCAAAGACCACACGTGGGAAAAAAAGTAGCAAGGATAATTAATAATTTGGGATATGAAAGCTGTGCAAAAATGATTAATTTTCATCCTCTTGAAATCCTTTTGTTTTGGTTTGATTTGGTTTTGAAATCATAATTCCTTTGGGAAATGTTTAAAATTGGTGGGGTATATAAAAAGACTGCTAAACAGTGCCGTTTAAACATCTTTTTCTATAGAGGAGATTCCTTTCAGAGGAATCATGGCACTTCATGCTTTAGAAGCAGAGCTTACTGCAGTGAATCGATTTATACACCTCTTTAGTTGTAAATTTAAACTAATACTACTATTTGATCTGCAGAGACAGGAAATATTACATTTAGAAAAGGAAAATATCAATCTCTTACCGGTTTGTCCTCAGATATGTTAAATACTGAGTATATTCCACCAGGAAGAAAAGCTTCATTTTGGTCAAGGGCTCTGAGATTCAGATATTTTTTGGAGGTTTTTGGTGGTTTTTTGTTTGGTTTCTTGGTTTTCCTTGGGAATTTTCTCAGCAAATAACATTTTCTAAAAGAAAAGTAATTTTCATACATATTGTTCATTTAAGTCAACACTTTAATCATCTCTAGCTCCTTTGTTTAACAATAAAGTACTTGTCAGAAACCCAAATGGCAAAGTAAATATTTTAATAAATTTGCTTAGAAATATAAACACATTGATAGCTCTTTTAGAAATGTAAGTTGTGACCTGACTTTAGAAATTCAGTTCAAATAGAAAAAGTAAAATAGACCTCAGTGCATTAAATTTATCATGTTCCATTTGGACATAAATTGCTGATATTTTCACCTACAGGTCAGTTAAGAGGAGGAGGAAGACACATAGCAAAATTGTAAATGCTTAGAGGTTGTGCTTTTTGTCAGGAAACATTGTTGAGTCTGCCAGTGGATAAGTTTTGCATTACACAGAAAGTGATAAATGCTCGCCAATGAATGAACAGATATTTTTTGAAGGTGCTTTTCTGTCATTAAGGTTTTTTAACATTGATAAACTCCTAATTTTTAGGCATTTGAAGAAAGTTTCATAATCTGAAGAAATATTATCACTGGCTGCTAAAAATTCCATTGGTCATATATATTTGTCTGGCTCAGTGAACCTTTCCAGCTGCATAAATATCTGCATAGATGTCCATGGGGTTGTATCTATATATTATATATGTGCACATACATTATTATATATATAACTCTACCTAGATGTATGTATATGTGTTTGTATGCCATAATAACTTTTCTTTCTTCTTTTTCCAAATAATTTTCACACTCATGTAATCCCATTTAAAGACCTAAAGACCTACTGTGCTATGAAGTTAGTATGGAAAAGGAATTTCACATTAGATAAAATTGGCATGATGATGGATATGTACAGCCAAAAGAAATATTTTTACTTCATGATGATACACTGTCATTGCACAGAACAGTGTTTATTAAAAAACAGGTTTTTGTTTGGAAAAAAATTTGTGTTATTACGAGGGAGACCATTAAGTGAAACTGATCAGTGGGGATTTACATTCTTGCTTTGCTAAGGCTAACGGGCTTCACTTTATAATTTTGATTTTCAAATTGAAGTTGATTTGTTTAGAGTCACGTGCTCCAAAAAAAGTTACAAGCAACCAATCTTCAATTTAGGTGATAGAGAGACCTTCCAGAGGCTTTCAAAACACCTACATAATTGCCTTGTTCACTTTCTATAGAAATTGCATTGAACACTTAAAATCAAGAGACAAATTGGAAGAGTTAGAAGGGACATCATCCCAGGGAAGAATATTGAAAAGAAAGACAAAGTACAGTGTCTTCCATTCACTGCTCAATAAAGTCAGATGCTGGCCTGTTCTGCAGTGAAATTATACTCTGTATATGTGATTTTACAGTTAGCTAAACAAAATTTTTTTTTTTTTGTTTAATTCTACTTTTACTATGTGTTGCAGCCATTTCTTTGATTTATCAAGGTATGGGCAGGGGCAGAATTACATAGTCAAAAGCTTAAACCAGTGTTAAGCATGTCAAGCAAGCACTCGCTTCCTCAATGTTTCAGTATTAGTTTCATATTTTACAAAAGTAAGCTGGAAGAACTTTCCAGGACCATTTTTGAATTACAAAATGCTGTTATAAATGAGCATGTAACTTCTTGTGCATCTGACATGACTGTTTTCAGATAATCTATACCTGTATTTGCTATTGCCATCATCCTTTACATCCATTTCCAATAAAGCATGGAAACACAGGACACCTCAATCTACTGTTATGGTTATTATCCTTGATCTAAACACTTTTGACAATGCCTACAGATATTCCATGTTACCAGTGATGACATTTTTACCTGTCAGAATAAGTTCAATGAGGTTCATAAATTAATATCAGCATTCAGTTTGGCAAAGTGGACTAGATGGCCTGTTTGTCCCTTTGTCCAGGACAAACAGGTTATGAGCACTTGACCAGAGGTTGTGCCTCCTCAGATAGAAGATGGGTGAGCAAGACTGATCCCCTGAGATACAGCAAGTGGTTTTCAACATGTCTGAGAGGTAGAGACACAAACTGACTAGCCTGGGAAATTCTGGGAGCAAATGAGAAGGGAGATGATGGCAATTTCTTGGAGTCCTTTTACTTCACTGTGGAGGGTGAGGAGCTGGGTGTGCAGCAGAAAGATGGATCAACCTGATGAAATCAGCCCCAGGAGACCTTCAGGATTTGGGATCATGCAACCTTAAAGTCGGTTTGGTTACATGACATCCTTATTAGAAATTCCCTCCAACTGTTCATGGTCTGCATGTAATGCCAAGGGCATCAGTTAATTGCCATGGGTAAAACATTAAAAAGTTTGGTTACTGGGGGAACAGGCTGTGTTTTTTCAGAAAAAGTGAAAATGAAAGGAAAAAAAGAAGATTAAAATATTGGAGAAAAAATATATCTCAAAAGCTAAATATTACTTACCTACTTGTACATGACTAGATAGGAGAAAAAAAATTTATTATTTAATGTTATGTTCAAGGCAGGTTTTTTACTAATTTAAAGTAACTTCTGACTGGTAATTGATCATTTCTCCTAAGAAAATGCTGGAGGTGTGGAGGACATACAAGTAATAATCACTGAATAGAAAGTTCAGTTCCCAGCAGGAAAATCTTTTTTATATAAAATATGTAAAGACAAAGAGACAAAGAACAGTAAAGGTACCTAAATTGCAGTACCTACATATAGCAAAGAATATAATTTATTTTTCTACTTAGAGTACATTTTTAACTATGACAAGAGCTTAAGTATTGTTGTCATAAACTTTCCTGAGCACAATTGTTCAAATTTACATAAAAAGGAACTTTATATGGCTCTAGTAAGTTGATAGAAAGTTTTTGCAACACATTTCCTCTCATTTGCTGTGCTCACCTTAGCTTCACACATATCAAAGTGAATGAAATTTTCTCATCCTGCAATGGATGCTTAGATCTGCACAAAATTCATTGTTCTGCTCCATAAACTGATGTATTACTTGATGCTTATATGGGTTGCCACTAGCACAGGGAAAAAAAAGCAGTTGTGTTCTGCTGTTTATTTTTGAGGAATGTCTTTTCTAACTCGGCACCACCAGAAAGATTGCTGTTATCAGTGCTCAAATACCAGTCACTCCCTTATGAAGCAAGAAAAGATACACTGAGAGGTCCCAGGGACTAAGGAAACTTTGGCATTTCATCAGTTTCAGGGCCAGAATTTCACTGTCAAGCTCACTATCTGCTGGGCCCTCACAGATAAACAGTAGATAGGAACTCGCAACACATTCCTTTCATGTTCACTAATTTCAGAAAGAGACTCTGCAGTCTAACACCAGCACATCCCTTGAAGTCCTATCTCTCTGCTTGTATCTTTGGCAGACGTGTAGTAATTAGTAAAACAGAGTGAAGATATTTTACACTGCTCCGTCCACTTGGCTCTACCATCATGAACAAATGCTGCAAGTTTGGGCTGGGAATGGCATCTCACACTCTGTGTTTGTGTAATAAATCCCTATTTAAATCTGAAATTCTTTTAAATTATTTAGGATGTAAACTTGAACTTCAAACGATAAAGGACTCTTGCTACTATAATTTATAGCTTTAGGAACTAAAGAAGTTTATCTCCTCCATATTTAATGGAAGTTTAGGCACCATATTAAAAATGAAATTAAGATAAATAAAATCATATCATCACTGCTGTGTGTTACAGAAATTAAAAAAAATACTGTGTAAAAGTAAAGTTTCTTTATAGCTAAAATAGGAGAGATTTTTCATTTAAAAATATTTATCCTTTTTTTCTTTTTAAACTTCATAAAACACTTTCTCCTTCTGGAGTAGATTTTGCCACCCTCAATCAGAACAATAGACATGTCACAGCAGGTCTCGCTGTTTGCAGTTGGTCCATGCCTAAAATAAAGTGCTTCTCAACAAGAGCAGAATTGCAGCCAAGGAAGGACCTATGTCCTCCTTGTTAATAAGGCACTGTTGGTTATGATAGATAGATAGATAGATAGATAGATAGATAGATAGATAGATAGATAGATAGATAGATAGATGGATGGATGGATGGATGGATGGATGGATGGATGGATGGATGGATGGATGGATGGATGGATGGATAGATAGATAGATAGATAGATAGATAGATAGATAGATAGATAGATAGATAGATAGATAGATATTGTAATACTTCTTTTATATTGTATGTAGCACATGTTTACATCTCTAAAAGTATTGCTTTGCTACAGTGGCTGAGCATTTGTGCATTACTAAGTTGGAAAATCTTCCTGCTTTGTTGAATCTGTGAGACAAATACTGTTGCAGCTTTGTATTTCTTTCACAAGGTAGAAGATATCAAGGATCAAATCCAAGACTTAAATAAGTAGCTTCCATTTTCCTGATGATTCTGGCCTGAATCATGAATGAGTCAATGGTACTGCTCAAGGTATATTAAAGCCATGAAGGGGTTATTATTGGAGAAATGGGTTCATTTCTACCAAATATCTAATTTGTAAATGTGATGAATGTATCATCCTGACATTTCATGGCAAATCTAGCCATGCTGCAAAGGTGAAAAGAAGGAACTAAAATCAAAATGTAAAAAAAAATCTCCAAAGCTATTACAAAGGGAATATTAAGAAGGGCATTAGGGGAGGCTTTGTGCTACTTTAAACTTCATTATGCAACTAGTGGCTCCAAGTTCAGTACAGATATCTTCTGGAAAAAAACTGCATTTTGCTTAGACTACAGACTTCCATTAGTACAGAATGTTAGAAAAGTTAAGAATCCCATTGCTACTGAAAGCCAAGTCATTATGGGTTACCCGCTACTGCCACTCTAAAAGTTGCAGGGCTACTTTGTCACCCTCAAATTTCTGAAGTGAGAGAGATAAGAGTAGTGTGGAACCATTCCTTCTAGGTCATTGGGAAGAGCATTCCCCTGGCAAGATGCCAGTTCCAAGCTCTTGTCACACCTCTGACTTCTCTGTGTAAATAGCGCAGGAATCTGTGTGCTTCCCTTTTATTCTGTGAGACAGGAGGGCAGCAGTATTTGCTGGTGTAAATGAGGAGATGGATGAAGTTCAGTGGCAGCCTGAGTCACTCTGTCCAGTGCTCATCTAAAAATGCTTAACAATCTTGTACCAAACACCCTGCATTAAAAAAAATAAAAAAAACCCCAACTCTCAACCAGCAGATAATTCTTTCAGCTCCTTCTGATGACTGTAGTCTATAATGGATTGCTCTTTTTAAGGCATTACAAATCAAGTCACAAGTCTGGCAGAGGCAATTCTTTTTCTTCTCTGATCCAGTCCATCTGAGGAGGGAATGGTACATTCAGATCTTCAGGAAAACCTTTTAAATTGAAAATACAAAATGAGATTCAGTGACTACTTCATATATCACCTTGCCCCTCACTACCATTAGGTAGAAGGTAAGGAGTCACCTACAATGAGTGAGCTTGCCATGATCTTGTTGCCTTTTATTTACTGTCCATTTTAAAGTATGGAGTAAGACTGGACAATAAAACCCTCTGCTGAAATTTAGAAACCCTGTTTCCCATCTGATTTGAGTCATTAGAAGTCTTTAACCATCCTGCAACCCTCTCCACCTAAGCCTCTCCACAGGAGAGAAGAGACATGTTGCTCCGGAAGGCATCATTCCATTTTCTTCTGTATGTTCTGAACATAACATTGCTGGTGGTCTGGTAGGATAAATGCAGAACATTTTTCATATTAAATCACAGACTGTGAGGGTCTGATCAAGCTGCTCGTGACATGCAAAGGATCCCCTCTTGAGTCAGATGATGAATTACAGCTTCTACAAAAACTTGCTCATCTGAGGAAAAATAATCAAAGACTTTTACAGTAGATAGTAAATAAATATTCTTTTCATGCTGTTATTACAAGCTGGTCAACCTCATTATCCAGATCAGGGAATGCATAAGGAAGAGTGTTTTCCAAAATAAAACCCCTCAGCTGAGCCAGTTATGTATTTCACCGTTGACAAAAGTGAATTGTGGCTGATGTCTCCCATAGGAACTTAATTAACCACCACACTCCACTATCAATCAGCCAATATCCTCCAACGTTACTTAACCCTTCCAGCTAAAGGAATGTATCTGCCTGTGGAGCATCTTGATAATGGTTTTACATATTTTGGCCTCTGAGCTTTGCTTTATATCACCATTCTAGGAAAGGAGTGTGGAAGGCATGCAAACTAAAAATAAGGAGCATTTTATATGTTGTTAGTCACCTAAAAAATTTAGTCACCAGGGAAACAATCAGTTATTAATTACTGCTAATAAATATTTTGGGCAAACTGCTGACACAAGTTTTATACTTACAAGATACCTGCCAATACATGATTTTTACGGCTTGCTCTTCTGCCCTTTTACTACTTGCTGGCCTTTTATTCTAAGAGGTTTTAGTTTCAAAACAGGATGTAGACTGTGTTGGATTTATACATACTTTATACATAATCATGCCATACTTTATACAGAAACACCAACTAAATGAGTCTTCTGGTATCCCATCATCCATAAAGGCAGGATTACCTCATTTTTTGATGTTCCCTCTTTCTCTGTGGGTCTTTGGAGACTGGAGTGCATCCAGGCAAAACTGTTGCTCTAAATCCATCACAGCACTAGCACATGACAGAAGTGTGCGAGGAGGTGGATTTTAACTTGTGAGTGGGAAGAAATTATGGACACACATAGACCATACCCTTTAAGTGCAAGAGCCTTGTCTCACGTGTTTTCATAAATGAACAACTTTTATTCCTAACTTGATTCGTTTAGTGGATGACCAAAACATAGATGGAGATCTATAATGACAAGGCCTTGTAGTCAGCTAAAACCTTCTTTAACTCTATAAATCAAAGAGAATCAAGGTCAGCCTTTCATGTGAAGTTAGGGACAATTCTGTTACATTTTACTTCATATTAATCAACGCATTTAAGGCTAAGTCCCAACAGGCAGAAGGGGAAGTCGTTTATGGGATCGGGTGTGATATGTGAGGTGGCATAAGAGAAGAAATCTTTTCTTTCTTTTTTGCAAGAAGAAAATCTGATGGCAATTGCTTTAAGAGGAAAGTGGGGCATATTAACACAGCACTATACTCTTTTATTTCCAGTGCACTGAGTGCCAATCATTCCATTTCAAAGTTTATTACTCACGATGCCTTAGCACTATTCAAGTAAATCTTTGTGAATTCACAACTTCCATTCTGCTTCAATAACAAGGGAACGAGCTTGGGAAGCCTGGGGCAGATTTCTGCACTCTGTCAGTATCTGGCACTCGTCTCCCAACGAGGAACCTCACAGACTCTGCTATTACGGCAGTAGGAAGGAAGTGCTAAAATTACCAGCAATAATAGGGCATCTCAAACTCTCTGGCTTATGGGAAGTATCTAAACAGCTACAGACTGGTAAAGTAAAAATATTTTTATCAGGAGAAGAAATTGATGAAAGATGAGCAGCAGCTTAGTAGTAGGTATTTTTCTAGTTCACTAGCTGAAAAATTCTTGGTCTTGAAATATTCAACTATCACACACATTTCTTTTAGACCTTCAGGGAAATTTAAGTTTCTTTTAAAAGAGTGTTATTTTCCCTGCAAAGGTGATAGAAAAGTGGCACCTTCTTACTCATTGTTTTTTCCATAGAGGTTACATTCTTTATTGCTTTTTCTTCCTTTCAATGCTCTACCTTTGGCAAAATGAAGAGTGCAATATCATGCATCAAACAGATGCAATTCAAGTAAAATTGGTCTGCAAATATGACTGATAATATCATTTGGACAACAAAGTGTTTGCCACTGGGAGAAAAAAACCTTTGTATTTTCCAGAGCACAATTTATAAAGTGTTGGCTGGATGTATGTTTGTGGGAAAGGAATGGAGGGGAAGAAAATAATACAAGGAGGGGGAAGGACAAGTTTTTATCTATTCTGTGGCCCAGCTCTAGGAGAGGACAGAGAGGACTGCTGCTATGACACCTTTTATAGAATAAATTTTCATATCTCTGTTGAGTAGACAAATCAAGAGCACTGAAATGAAGACCTAACGAGAATTCAAGTTTAACATTCAATTCTTTAAAAACATGAATACTATTTATTTGGGCCATTGTCCAAAACACACAAGGAAAAGCTTCCAGTCCTTATGAAGCTACTTCATCCTGTTGCAGTGTCAGAAGTCTGCCTTAAATGCTGACATTACTATCACCCCTGAGAGAACAAAACATAGAGTCTGAAGCTATTTAGCTCCACATGAGTACTTCTTGTGTGGAGGAATGCTAGCAAAAGCATTGCTATGTGCAACTAGTCCTGCTCAAAACCATCTCTTGTATGATTCCTGTGCAAGACAACTTATTTTGAATCTGAGCACTTCATGCTTTTCCTAACTGACATAACCATGACTTTTCAGCCTACAGTCTGGTGAACACACTGGAGAACAACCACAGCAATTTATCCAGAGAGGGGCAGATAGAAAATGCAGATTCAGGCACCAGGGGATGTGACACAAGGTATAGGATTCACAGTGCTGAGCTGGACATCTATATAAACTTTTTGAATTCAGGACGATTGGGTCCGTGAGTGAAACACATCAACTATGGAAATCAAAGGGTCAGGAAATTCAAAATATTTTTCTTCCTGTAAACAGGTTGGGGGGAGCATTTTCTCTTGAGCTGAAATGCCTTTCCTAAATTCTTGTGCAACTGGAACTTAAACCTTTCCCTGAATCCAGCCCGAAGGTCATATTTAAAATATTACCATACATCCCATCAAAAAACTACCATAAGACAAGGAAGGGCTCTTGGAAGCCAGACCAGTTTTCCTGGGGGCTCTCGTCAGCTGCGTTGAGCAGGTTTTCCCAGCACCAGCCAGGTTACAGAGAGCTTTGGTCAAGATAGGAAGGGCAGGTTGGTCCTAAAAGTCTCTGTGCTCATGAGAAAGTTCAGAGTGGTGGCCTCTGACTGAGAGAGGCCTTTCAGCAGCCGCAGAGTGTTTAACCTCAAGGCCTGATCTCAGCTAATGTGACGGGCTAGAGGTTGAGAGGCAGCCTTTGAGATAACACCTCGCTATCGGCCGCGCATTAAGGTGCAGCGCGGCATTCCGCCTCCAGCGCTCTTTCTAGTGGTCAGCAAATAGGGCACAAGATAAAAGGGTACCATCTGCTTTTTCACTTCTTTGCAAGGCTAAAACAGACATTAATTTCTTCAAACAGAAATAGAGAAGAAGCTTTCTTTATTTTTTTTTAAATTCTCAGAACAGCCTTTCAATAATTTCAGAATAGTGTTTGAGCAGCACCTGAAAAGGTACAGAATATTTTTTACTACTTTGGCTAATGCTTTAGTGCAAACACATGAGCACTGTTTTGGTTGTACCCTAATTGCTGCATTATTTATAATGATTGTGACAAATTTGTTTAAAACGGGAAATTAATGACAATGAAATATTTATCTGTAATTTTTTAAAAGCAAAATATCAGAACAGTCCAGTGTTCACAAAGCTTCATATTTAAAGCCTGTAGTTTTTCTCCTTTTTGCTGCTGATAAATGTACAAAAGTAGAAATAAGGAAACAATACTGTTTTAAGGAAATAATACTCCCCATATTTAGAAAGAAACACTCCTCTTTTCCCCTCTTTCGTTGGACCCCTTTTACAAACTTAATTATATTTAAATGATATTTTTAAAAAGGAAGCTAGAATATTAAAAGCAAATAAACATGTAAATTAATTTAAAGTTAGAGGCAAAAGAAAGGAAGAATTTCCTCTAAAAATTAAACCCTGCCATACTAGTGAAAGAAGAAGGAAAAATAACTAGAAACAAAGATAAGGCTTCCAGAAAATTGAGCATGTTTCAAAACCAAAATTCAAGATTAATTTCAAATCAAGGATTCTTTTTTTGTTTGTTTGTTTCTAAAGTCAAGGAAAGGGATTTTTAATGAAAGAGGTGGGATTAATTATCTTAGAAATAATATACATTGGAAAAATATTAAACCACATAGACATGATTTATGAATCTGAGAAACCCTATTTTTTGGATGCTACACCTTTACTTTTCCCAGTACTTTTGCCCATTTGCAGAAAACAACTTTCTTCAAAATGACTGTGGTTTCTTTGTGTAACTCTCAGCCTGCCAAAGCCCAAAGGTGCAGCTGAAAAAGGTTCTGCCCCATAAGCAAGCCCTGCTTCTGTTTTACTCCTTGCTGTGGCAGAAAGATTACTTGTGCCTTAGTTTATCCACAAGAAGTCTCCTTCTGTTGTAGTTTTGTTTTGGTTGAATGCAGAAACAAATATTGCTTGGGGTAACAAAGACTCAAAGATAAAAAGCTTTTGTTACTTTTTAGTAACTTTTTAGTTCAATTTTCCACAGTGACAAGAAAACCCACCTTTGAACTCTATAAAAATGAATAAAATGTTGGCAGTGTGAGTGGAACTGTAAAACAAACAACATGCTCAGCCTAAGTTTGTATGTGGCCTAGTTGAAAAAAATGGAAAATGGGAATAAATAAATGGACAGTTAATCACATAATCCCTTCTTGCACTATACAAGAAAGGGCAAATCTATTTGAAATATAATGTACAGAGATATGATTAGTATCCATGGCAGTAACATTTTTTTCATTATAATGAACAGAAAAGTATCTTTGATTGTCACTACTGAGAAAGTGAATGCAACGTGCAATACCTGCACCATACAAACTAAACCAGAACACAATTATTTAGTACAAGTGCTTTTAAAATGAAACTGCATTAGAAAACCTCAGGAAGATTTTGGTTTTTTTTTCTTTTCATGGTCAAGACTGCTTCTGTACAGGAATTTCATGGGATGGTGAGCTGGGGATACTGCTTCACCCACTGTTTTCACAGGGAACTCTGACCTACAATTATAGAAAGTGATACTGTGTTGGAATAGGTCTTCTGCAAATACCTATTTTTAAATGTATTATATAACTGGCATATATGAAGCTGAAACAGTGGAGCTTAGGATTCACATACAAATAATAAATAGAAAAGATGATACAGCCCAAATTAAAAAGCTCTTTGAAGTACCTAGCAAATTCTTGCTGAAGAAATTCCATTTCTAGTAACAGGGACAAGGGAATGACGAGAGATCTCAGAGCTGTATGATGCATGCAGAAGCTACCTGAATTAAACCAATGTACAAGCTTTAATAATCACACCATGGAAACCAAAAGTAAATTCTTCCTTGCTGTCTTCCCTAGCAGCAACAGCAACCCATTACAATATGAAGGTCAAATAGTTTATAAGTTAGAGGTGCCAGTCTTGCAGGAACAGATGTCTGAAAATTTGGCTGATCATTTCATCCTTTGTGTCAGCAAATTAACTGACAGATAAGAACCGATGAGCTCATAATTAAATAAAAATATTTTTGAAAAATAAAAAAGTAGGAAAGTTTTGGTTCATTGTATTCACTTCTGTGCTGTCAGTATCTAATACAGTCTCCTTACAAGTAGGGGTAGCCTACTAAAAACACTCAAAAGTGTAAGGGAAAGCAAACCCTACCATTTCTCAACTTGGGATTTTGATTCAACCCAGTGATTTTGATCTGAATCAGAAGCAAACTCCAACATCTGCACTAGCAAGCTTACGAGATCTTCTGCCCCATAAAAATGTATGACTCCAAGAAAGCCAGGAAAAAAAATTATCTCACTGTATTTCAGCCCAGGATACTTTTTTCCTTATTTTGAAGATGTAAGAGTTTTATTTCACTGTGTATTACTGAAAGGGAGAATGCAGAAGGGATATCAATTGCAGGAACATTATCATTTCTAAGCCCTGTACTGTGTCTTCTACTGATAGGATTTTTGTAAGGTTATCTGACACAAAGCAATACATATCATTAAAGTATCACAAAGCTTTTGAAACACTTCAGAAATCTCCTTGCTCTTGCTTACAATCACTAATGCATACATGTATCATTCAGAGAGGAGGGGTTTTGGTCCATGGCTGTCATGTGGTGACCCACAGCAGCCCTCCTAGGAGCTGTGACAGCCATGGCATGTGTTATACAAACACTTGGCCTTGCCTCCATTATTTGATTGTGCTAGATCTGACTGATGGAGAATTTTTGCTTTCCTGAATTTTCTCTTCAATTTTACAGCTTTGTAAGCCTCCAGGATGACAGCAAACTTTATCAGAACAATGGAACTTTTTTGGAAGCCAGAGCAACGTATTTTTATTTTTTTAAGCTTATCAATAATTTTCACTCTGATCAAATAAGCTTTTTAAAAGCACTGGTCTTTTATAATAGTTGAGAAAATCCCAGTCCCTTACACTGTATTTTGGTTGCAGCCTGTCTCCAGCTCCAGAAAAGATACAACCTTCCTTCCATGGATGCTCTTGCAAAGCTCCAAGAGCTTGTGGTGAGTTTATTTGGGTACTTCTGCAGTAGTACAGAAATCGTTGCCCTGGCTGCAGATTTTGAGTTTCCTGCCCAGCAGATAACTGGTGCTTACTTTGTGTGCCTTGTCCAGAATGAATGTTGGACTCCAACCCAGCTGATCATTTGCATGCTTAAAAGTTTTTCCTTTCCAGTTCTCCCTTTTCTTGTCTCCACATGTCCAAATATGCTTCCCATTATCTTTATTCCTTTTCTCTGAAGAGTCTCCCTGGCATATTTTAATTGCTGACAACTATTCGAAAATAAACTTGGTGCAATCAGCAACAGTTATAAAGGAAGACCTCCCCTAAGAAATTAGATTGAAAACAAGAAAGCTGGATGTGAATTTTTAGACAAGTTTGTGCTTTTAGAATTATGTTTTTCTCCAGAATCTCAGCATCATAGAAAGCCATGGAGAGCTAAAATAAAGCAGAGCATGGAAGCTGTCTTGTGTGTTAAGGACTACCCCAAATATCACAAATCCCAACTGTATTTTACCTGCCACCATCCAATGCCATCTTCTATGAAAGGATCTTCCAAGCTGACTTCTGATGACCTTTAGGGTTTGTCTCTTGTCTTGGAAGGAGAGCTTTTTAAGCATGTAATGGATATAAGGGACTAGAAGAGTAGCAACTGGCTCTAAAACTGCTGACTGAAGGGGATGCAAGACATCTCAATGAATCCAAATAATTATATATGTGCTTTTCAAATTTCATGCTGTTGCTGCCCAATTTGCAAATCAACTTAAAAGAAAATAAATAGCCCATCTCATTTATCAGTGTAACTGCAAAGTTATAATGCTGCTGTATTAAACCTCTGTACCCAAATTGTGTATATCCATTTAGTTCTACAGATCAATAGCTTAGTCTCACATAGTTT
The DNA here is from genome assembly GCF_037042795.1 of Molothrus aeneus. Lineage (NCBI taxonomy): Eukaryota > Metazoa > Chordata > Aves > Passeriformes > Icteridae > Molothrus > Molothrus aeneus. Next base: position 89,850,236 of record NC_089648.1, on the reverse strand, counting down.
TCAGAGTATTTAGTAGTGCTTTCTACTCAAAAGCATGGTCCCTCCACACAGTTCAAGTGAACAAAGTGGGATATGGGATATGCTGCTGAGCAAAACTTCTGGCATCTCCCAGACCACTCCCCACCCCTTACACATTGCTTCATGCTGTTGTAAATAAAACCTGTGCTGCAAACCAGCCCAAAGAGATTTTGTATATTGTGATGTTCATGCAGCAGATCTGTTTCAGTTCTCACTCAGCAAGAGGTGCTAGAAACTTGCATTCCCTCTGTATCAAAACAGTTGACTCCACATGGAGAAGAGACACTGCTCCACCCCCTCAGCAACCTAAAGTCAGAAACAAACCACTGGTGAGAAGCAAAGCCTTAGGTGAAGCAAACTGATAGCATAATTTTTTTTTTTTTTTTTTGCTGCACAGATTAGAGGTTCTCACAGCATTAATAAGAACATAATTATGGAAAAATTGCTAAATTAATCTTTCATCATACATTTTCAGACCAGGAGAGGTCTGTCAGAAAATTTACTTGCGCTTGAAATTTTTCAGGCAAAGTCATCCATTATGGTTACACATAGCTGGAGAAACTAGCGAGTTTGAGGAATTTTAGCATAAGGTAATATCAAAATCTCTTACACCAACAAAACGTTACTCTTCAGCTAAAAGCAAATCCCAGTCAAAACTGGTGCATAATTAGGCCAAATGAGTTATTTAAACACATCTTCATAAAGTAAAAATGTTAGATTCTACACGTATCTATATTGTATCAACATGCATGTTTGCTTTGGTAAGGACAATATAAACTGCTTGATTAAACCAAGCTAATTTCACTGGTTTAGATTTGTTTGTTGTTAAAACCATGTTTGTCTGAATTATTGTTCAAAAGAACATGATTCTGTATTTGGGAGAGGTTCTTACATAGTTCAGAGTTTTTTTGAGAGTGTCATGTAAGTGATGTAAACTTCCACATCAACTTATCAAAAATCAAAAAGGCAATCATTTAAATCAAAGCAACACAAATAAAATCCTATACAAAGCGGACTTGAAGCACACCTCACTGAAACATTGGGAACTACGGAGAAATAATTTAAAGCAGCTAAAAAGAAAACAGTGAAATTAACTATTATGACTGCGATAAACTCTGGTTATTTCCCTTTGGCATTTTCAAGATCATGAATCTATCTATGGCATGGAGGATGTCTGGGTTTAAAATATGTCTTGTTTTTCTGTGTCTAGTCCATGCTTTTTGCATGAAAAGTATGCATTGTCTTTGTAAGTGTGGGGCAGTGATGGAAAGACAAGTCAGAGGGAGGTAAAATGGCAAAAGAGAGTTATGGGAGGTTTTGTTGGTGGGTTTTTTTTGAACTTACTGCTTGTTTTTCTACCAAGTCTCACTGACTTGTTAACTGCTTAGGTTGCCTCAAGGGTGTCATCAATTAATTGAACTCTGGCCTTCAGGAATTTGATTGATAGGCAGGTGATTGAAACACAGACCGTCTCAGCATTAATGACCCTTCCTAAAATGCTGGATATTATTCAGCACCCCAGAAAAACTGCAGTGGTGATAGAAGGGTGGTTTTGATGTCTGGAGGTGTTGGTGTCATGCTTGCACTATGCTCTGAAATCTTTATATTGAGGGTGTAGGAAACAGCAGTAAGGCACACAGAAAGTTCTCTTCTTAGAAGAGAGCCTGTCTCTCCCTGCAAAGAGAGTAGCTGCTTGGCTCGTAAAACCCTGACCTGCCTATGATTCCTATCAGGACTTTAATATTCCCAGCTAATTTTTGGCAAGGCTCCTGAAAATCTTGTCTAGGCAATAATCAATCAGTCACTGAATAATCCCAGTAGGTGGGATTATCATCTTCTCCTTGCTACCCCTTCACAGTAAAGATGTTTACCTTGTCCAACTCTTAGAAAGAAAGTCCATGGTCAGGCAGATATATCATTATTCATATTGCAACAACACTAAAGAGGCCACAGTGGTACTGAATCAGACTGAAAAGTACAAATCCTCCAGACCCCACCTTTCTGCTCTGTAACCAAACTACCTGAAATTTTAATCTCAGATACCCTGTCACCTCGGGAGACACACCAAAATAATACCTGTACCTGTTACAAAATAATAACTGTTACTTCTAAAACTTTTCTATTTGACTTAATAATAAGCCAAAGAGAAAAGTTTTAAAAGTAACAGTTGGACACTTTTTTGGTTTTTTTGGAACACATATATGTCTTTATAGTTTTACAAATCATACAACAAAGGTTGACTAGACAAGCAGAAAGAGTTGAAGGATGCTCTTTCTTAGTCATGATTTCGTTAGAAATTTAGTATGGATATAAGAGGGCCATATCTAGTAAGTATTTGTATTTTGAATTGCTTTCCTTTACCTCCAAATGCCAAGTGGCCTGAAGTGGAAGATCAACCTCTACACATCTCTGCAAACCCTTGGCAACCTGAGCAAGAAAGCACTGTTCCACACACTTTAAAATGACTGTTCCTGCTACTCTCGGTACACATCTCAGCTGCCTTACCTGTCCTGTACTTCAAAAGGGTTATGAAGATGCATATAAAAGGAATACTCCTTTTCTTCCATGTGCACAACAATCTCAACATCAGGGGTCATAAATTAAATATCAGTTTATTAACTACTAAAATAAATGCAATAGATTCAACAGACTATAGTTTAAATGGTTAGAATGGTCCCAGGCATGGTTTCAGATAGTTCTCTGTAGCAGTGGGAGTCAGCATGAGGTAAAGATCATCCCTGCAAGATGTCAGCAATGTGGCTTGGGTGCTCTGTGACAGCTGACCTCACAGCCAGGGAATGATCCCTTATAATTCAATTGCTCATGTAGATACAGGCAGTGAGGGCAATCTTGACACAAGGCCAACCATGACCAGAGATGGGTGGGGTAGAATATACTACTCTAAAAAAATGTGGTTTTCTAAGCAAGAAATGCAGGAAAATGCCTATGTATAACCCCATCTAAATAAGCCCTTTACATGCCTGTGTGATCCTGGGTATTAGCAAGCTCTACCATTCCTATGCTCCCAGTCCTAATGTGAACACAACAGCAGATATTCAAAATTGTATGAAAATGAGAAAATCATGACACAGCATATTTATTGAAAAAACAAATACTTCCATTACTTCTTATACAGTTTCAAGCTTTTATATTGTTAGAAGTATGAGACTAAAAAGACTGCTAGACTAAAAAGACTGCAAGGTAGCATTGCTTCTTAACTTACCACCTTATTTATATTATTCTTCCAGCCCAGTCAAGAATCTGTCATCCTAATTCATGCTGACCAGTGGGGATATTCTCACATTGTTGTTCTCAAATCTGGACTGGATGATGATGAAGACACTGCAAAAGTACATTCTACTTTATATTTTTGTTTTTCATCCTCCAAGAAATAAAGCACTGTGTATGCTGAAACAGCAATGGCAAAAATTGTAGCTTGTAATCATTAATCTTGTGATTTTAGTGATTCAAGCAACTGGACACGAGCCACAGGCAACCAGGAAGGATGTTATTTCCCCTACAAGAAAGCATTTTTACAACAGATAAACACTGCCTTGAGCTCAAATTTTCACACACAGAGCAGTAAATTGAATTATATTGTGCTAGAGAGCTGACTGGATTTCCTAATTATTTCCAGACTTGTTAACTTTGGGAAAAAGGGGAGAATGAGAAGAGTGCATGGGGAAGCAGTGGAGCAGGTCATTCCTGGAGAGCAGTGGAAGGGGCCCACACATATACATAACATTGCTGAATTTCCCAGGGAAAGACTTTTTTCCTACTGCCACTGAAACAAGGAGAGGAAGACCCTGAGTTCTACTATCCAGGGTCCCAAGACCTGTCCCCTTGAAAGGCAGAAAAGAAACTGCCCTTTTCCTTATCCTTGTGGGATGATTTGGGAAGAAACTCTTTTTTCTTCTTCCCTTTCTCCTTCACTAGCTTCTGTAGAAAGGGCAATTTATAAAATTATAAATCCCCAAATCCCCATAATTGAAAAGGATTTTGATGTGCAAACTCCTTATCTCCAGGACAGGAGCAATGCATTTCTCATCACAGATTCGCCACACAGGGAAATTTTTGACTTACAAAAACCACTGATATGAACCTTTGATTTTATGGTTGAATGTTCTTGATGTGAATGAGAGGTCAGCAGTCTTCTCCCCCTCATTGTTTTTTCTGTATACAAGGACTTTCTGGAGGTTTATGATGTCACCTTTAACCCAAGTTATAAATACACAACACTGAGATCATAGGACACATTAATTTCCTGCACTGACATTACACAAATTTAAAAATCTGTGTCAGGCATAAACATATAAACAAAAATTCATTCCTAATTTAAATCCATTTGCTTCTGAGTTCACACTATTATGTTGGCAAAGAGACAACATTTATTATCAATTAACACAGCAAAACCAGAAGGGAATGTTCACATAGAATCCTTCTCTTAATATCCATGTGATTACTCAAAACAAGATGGACTCTAAATTCTCCAGATGGATTGAAACACACATGTAAAGGCTGCATATTGCAAATACTTGGCATTTTTCTAGGTCAGAATAGCCCTGCTGCCTTCAAGTAAACTGCCTGCATATGCAAATTTAGGCACAAGAACTGGGGAAAAAAAAATCAGGGAACCACAGAACATATGGTTTTGGTCATCCCAAATCTATTTGCAGGTTTGAGTGGTGAATGTTTAACAGCTCTGTCTGTGAAAATGTTTTTCCTGGTTTGATTTTTGTAGAAAATAAAGAAATAATATTTTTTTCTGACTTGTATGCAATACTTCCTTTAATTTCCTTGCATGCACCTGAGATTTTGTTTGGCTTAAACTAAATGTTTTATTCAATGTAGGTTTTTTTTTCAATTTCCTTTTGAGAAAAAAAAATACTAAATATTAGCAAGAATACAATTTCCCATTTGTTTACATAGCCTTAATCATTACATCCTCAGTGCTTGCCAGATTGGAACCCACCTAAGCGAATGAAATGATCCAAGTGTCATTATGTCTTAAATTCTCACTTCCCAGCCAAGGTGCCCAGCAGGTCTGTGGGTCTTTTGATTGTTCATATGCTCTGAGACAGAGGGAGAGTACTGTTAGTCCAAATTTCATACTGGTTATGGTTTCCTGATTACAGTTAAGAAGCTTTGTATTTTCTGAAAACCAGCCCTAGAAATTATTTGCTTTAAGGATACTCATATCTGCTCCAGATGCAAAGTTTAAGACATTCTGTTTTCTTTTTCTGCTCTCAGATTCTTCCGTGTTACAAAATAACTCTGCAAAATATGAAAGATATACAGTCACTGCTAAATACTGTTTGTTTTTAACTTCCTTTTTTTTTACAGTTTCCTCATCTCTGTTTAGAAGTATTCTTTCACTTCTTGCCTACTTTTCTAGTCTGTGAAGATTTTTCTCATCTTGAGAAATCATTGAAGCTGATTTAAAACATAAAATAAAAATGGACTCTGATTTTTGTTAAGTGTTTGCTCCTTAGCCTGTCAACAGATTCCTCAGACATAACAGCTTCTCAATGCATCAGTAACCATTTTATATTCTTGATGAACATCCTGTACTGGCCACAGAAAACCTGCAAGATACCAGGGGAGCAGATTGTCAAATATATTTAAAGGTAAGAAGTCATGTAAGGCAGTCCTAAGTTTAGTCTGTTTTGGAGATAATGTCTTCCACTAGATTGATTACATACAGCCTGAAAAGTGTGCTCATGCATCCACTCTTGCTGTGTGCTGAAAGATAAAAATCCCATTTGCTGTATTTTATATTGGTGGTCTTTCACACTGGTAATGGAGATCTGTATGTTCCTTGTAAATCACATATATAATGACTGCCAGATAACAACCCACTTAACTGCTGAATGAAGTGTTTCTTAGCTGGAAACTGAGCTGTGCCATGTTTGTGATCCAGCAGCTTACAGCACAAAGCACTGGGTGAGTCACTGGTTTGTCTGCCCACTAAAACAGCACATGCAGAACTCTCTGTAGGATGATGCTGTGGTCGTGATCCAGCACCACTTGTTAGCCAAGCCTCTGTACTGTACTTCAGCTGAATTTGTTTGTTTGCTCATGTTCATGTATCACCACCCTCAGCATGGTAACCAAGTACTCTGTGTACATCCAAGACAAGTTATAACACTTGCTTTGAGTTCAGAGAAAAGCACGAGATGCCTTCCCTCTCAGAGTTTCCTGTTCAGTAGCTAGGGTTGCCATCAAACCAAGAGTGTAGCGACTTCTGAGCCCACAGTTGTTACTGCTTGTTGTTCAAGGAGTAGTCATTAAACTGCAGTAACAGTACTGCCAGGGCTTCTCTGCCAGCTTCCCTCTGCTCTCCTTCATAAACTATTTTGGTACCTAAATACTCTGATCTAAGGGTGGTAGAACACTGGAACAGATAGAGTCCCCATCCCCAGAAATATTCAAGGACAGGCTGAATAAGTCTCTCAGCAACCTGATCTAGTTGAAGATGTCCCTGATCATTCCAAAGGGATTGGATTAGGTGACCTTTAGAGGTCCCTTCCAATTTACACTGTTCTATAATTCTATGCAATTTTATGACTCTGTAAAGCCTATGTTTTATTATCAGGTATGCTTGGAACGCTAACATACACAAGGCTCTAAATTAATTTTTTTCATTCTGAAATCTGATTATTTTAACCAAGAAATATTCAACCCTGCTACATCTGCAGTGCTCACACCTAGGCTCCCATCCTTCCTGAAGCCCTCACACCACTCTTGCTAGTCAGGGAGCTGGTAGTCTCCAGCAGAGAGATGGTTGTCACTATGTAGTCTGCTGCAATGGACTTGTTAACTTTGGGATAAAGAGGAGAATGAGAGGCTTTCCAGGTGATCAAGGTTCAGAAAATGTTTGGTTTTGCCCTTTCCTGGAGAACTGCATGTCCTTTTCTAAGCAGACAATGAGTGCCCCTCAAAAAAATTCCTGTTCATGAACATCCTTCTCCCCAGTTGCCCTGGTGGCCATTCCCTCACCAAGTGGTTACTCAGCTTCTCTTCTTCTTCTCCATGAACCTGTTGGTCCCAGTAAGAGGCATAAACAAGGATGTCTCTTCAGAGAGGCTCACACGCAGCCACATCCCCAGAGGGGCCAGATGTGGCTGTGTCCCCAGCAAGGCCCTTGTGTGGCCACCTCCACATGGACAAACAGACACATCTGTCTCCCAGCATGGCCTGCACAGGCGGCCAGGGTGCCTCTGATTTGTGCTGGGTGCAGTGGCATGGCTGGGCACAGGGCACAGCAGCCATCTGGCAGAACTTGCAGCCAGCCCCGACTCGGCACGCCTGTGCTTTCCGCAGGCTTATCTGAGACTTTGCTTAACACGTCCCAAGTGGGCCCATGCGGGGCTTGGCCTGGTGGCTCATGTAACACACAGCCCTCCATCTGCTGCCTCCCTGAAAAGAGCTTACTCACATGTCTGCTGGGCACTGCTGCCCAGAGGCTGGCTATTAGAAACAGAGCTCTAACTTATTGACAGGGACAACAAACCAGGAAAATCTGAACCTCCCTTTTTTTCTGGCTGCTGAGTCTATTGCCATTACAGGGAGGAGGGTACCCCAGGCAGGCAGGGTAATAAAGCCTGTCTAAATGGGTTTCTTTGTACATCTTTATCTGCCAACAGTATTGCTTGTTATAGATGTATAATGAGATGATTGGCTCTTGCAATTAAAAGGTAACTATTGTGCGAATATTAATAAAGCTTTAGTGATGTATAGTTATGTTATTGTAGTTTAGATGTCCTCTGTTCTCCCCATAGTTCCCTTTTCCCCCCTGTATTGTGACCATCAGACAGCCGGGGTTGTCTAGGACAGGTACAAAGAAGGCTGCACGTGTGCCTTGCATGGGGCAGTTGGGAATGGAAAAGCTTCTTGCTTAGGGGATGCGGCATGGCAACACCTGATCTCCAAACAAGTTACAAGAAAGCAGATTACACCAATAAATGGCAAAGAAGAGCTGACTGACAGACTTTGGGAGGGGCCAGGGCTGGCTGATGCAACCCCCCCTGGGGTATAAAAGACTGAGCATCCATCTTGCAGATGAACTGGCCACGTAGTATGCACGAGGGGCAGTTCCCAGTGCTGCAGCTTTTTCCTTATGTATCCTTTGTGGTATTTTTGTTTAGGTTTTATAAACCTTTTTAAATTTTCAAAGTGAGCAGTTGTTTCTCACACGCTCAAAATGAAAGCAGGGACTTAGCAGGCCAGGCCTATCCACAGTCCCTCACAAAGGGGATCCAAGACAGGGCCTTTCATCTGAGGTTCTCCTGAACTGCGTGGCCACGTTGAGAAAGCCCACAGCCATGGATGGGGCCATTGGCACTGCCCTCTGCTGCTCCTCTGTGCTTCCCGTCTTGCCAAACTCCGAACACAAAATGGACAAATATTTATTTGCCTTAGATCCTATGGCAGGAGTGTTTAAGCCCAGAAGGTGACAGACATGCAAGTCTGTGTTTTTAAAACACGAAGGAGTTTACAGAACAAATACAGCTCCTCATCTTAAGCTGAATATTTTTAAACAAGGCTGTCATAACGTCACATTTGCCAGCACTTTGCGGCTAAGGCAGCACTGGGGAAAAATGGCTATAGTGCTGTTCCAATAATGGGAACAGCTTAATGTAAACAGAGTTTTTCGTCAGTGTTACACCAAGAACTGCAATAATAAATAGAGCTAGGGGGTAGTCCCACACTTCAAATAATTTGTGGAAACCAACTTCCACAAACTCAGCCCATTTCGTATTTGTGCAGTTGCTGACCATAAGGATGGCAATAACCCTTGCTGTGTCTTGGACAAGTGCCGTGCTAATCACTCCTCACATCATCCCCAGCCTCAGGAACTGAGATCACTTGACACTGCACAAGTGTCCAAACTAATGAATTTCTTCAGCTTTCAGGACAGCCCATTCAGTTTGACTGGCAGGTCAGCACAGCAACTGCCTGCCTGGGTGGCAAAGAGGAGCTTATTTCTGTACCTTCTGGAAGTGCCATTACCCAGAAAAAACATGGTCATTTCAGATTTTTATGCAAAGATAAAATCATAAAAATATACCAAACTGGGGCTCCATTCAGCAGCAGTTTAAAACTTTATATTGGAATGTACAGAACTAAAGGACAGAAAATCAACACTACTACAAAAATCAGGCTGCTAAAATTATTAATGCTTTCTCTGAAGATGTCTGATTACTCATGTATTTTCTCATGTTTACAACAGGATTCACCATTAACTCTGAAAGCACAAGTATGACCATGATATTTAACACCAAAACCCCCACAAGTAATAGTGCTTAGTGTAGAAAGAATCAGCATGTTCAGTAAATTTTCTCTAATTTACTTAGGGTTTTCACACTGGATATTGTTTCACAAGGATGTGTGTGAATTTCTTTTCCACTTAACTGCCAATCTCAAAAATAGCATGAGCCAAATAATTTTCTGGTGAAATTTGGCTTGCTTTGACTGTAGCCAGGAATAGCTGCTTTGCTAGCTTTGGAACCAGTCACAGAGTAACTAAAAGTTATGTTGCAAAATCCACAGGAAGGATTTTTTTTCAAGTTTTCACTCCAACAGGATTTCCTCGCTAAGATTTCTCATCTTTGACAAGGGTAAAACATTTATTCCCTGTTTTTACTGCCCAGAAAAGTATGCACAAGCCTGGCAGATTTCAGGGATTTCTTGCAAGGTCGTGTCCATACACATGGAGGTCACCTGTGGTTTTGCAAGAGCCCATACTCCTGGTGCCTGGCAGTGCCACACATGTTCCCAAAAACTCATCTCTGAGAATCTCGTGTTGTTTCACAGTGAATTTAGGCAGCAGAAGTGAGACACATTTTACAAAGAAACTATGTAAGTTATCTTTAAAAGGGAAAAAAGCCACATGACAGATGTTGTCCAGGGTGCATTTTTACTCCTGACCCCACATCTAGCCTGCCTTTTTCTCCTACTTTGCTCCTATTATAAGATAATGACCAATTTAAACAGTGGCAATTAGTAGCAGCATCTAATAGAAACAACAGCAAGTTACAAGCTTTTGGCACGTTCCTGAGACAGCTCTTAAAAAGATTTGGAGAATGCAGCCCCGTTTGAGACCCCAGCCCAAGTACAGAAAATCCAGGAAAGTAATATTATCTTGCCATGTGTCACTTAGGAACTAAAAATGAATATCCCAAAGAGTTTGATTCCTGGCACTTAGTAGATGGTAAATATTATTATTATTTTTAAACCAATGTTATTATTGGAAAGACATTAATAATTTGAAAATAAGATTAGTGTTGAAAAGGCTTCTTTAGTTTTGGCATTTTATAACCTTTAAATCTGGGTAGACTATTCCTGGACAAGAATTTCAGCTGGAATTTTATTTTCATTTTTTCTCTATTTACTCAGTGATCTATTCCAATATACACAGTGCAGCATTGACTTTGCCTTGGGATATCATCTATTTTTTTTTTTATTTAAATGGTTCCAGAAAAATATATTTATTAAGCTCTAACCACAGAAATAAACTAGGTTGATATACCATTCTTTGAGAAGCTCATACATATTCCAGTGGCTGTGGCCATCATATTCAACAGATCTGTGGAAAGGGTGTAATAAATACCTGAATAATTCCATGGATTACTCTGTATTTCTTGGACATAAATGGTTTAAAAACATTATTTTCTTATTTTCTTTGGGGTTTTTCGTTTTGTTTTGTTTTGTTTTGTTTTGTTTTGTTTTGCTTTGTTTTTTGGGGTGTGGTTTTTTTTTTTTAACTAGGGTGAGTTTGAGATACCAGATCAACACTTCATAGAACATCCCTATGCATCTTTATGGTCAGTTCCAAGTTCTTTACTTAAGAAGGAGCTCATTCTTGATGAGCAACAACAACAGCAATCAACTACAGAGTAATGAGAACTAATTTCAGGGTGTTTCACTGGCTTTTTACAATTAAAAAAATAAATTTCACACAATAACCTATAATATGCAATGGATCCCAGATCTGAATGGCAAAAGTAGATAAGACTCCTGCAAACAAAACCAAGCAGAATAGAATGTGCTACATACATACATGCTTGTGTATTAACCACAGCCTGGAACTAAATAAAGAGCACACAGAAAATCAATCTGTCATTGCCAGGATGTTCAGAAGAAGGAAGAATTACTAGGAAGAAGCCAGTGATCCCTTTTTCTTCCAATCTTTAGGAGACGGGAGCAGATAAACACTCTGATAAAGTGTCACAGGCATGAAATCATGCAGCAAGTATCTTCAGTGGAGCAGCCACTTTCCCAACAAATGAAATGAGAAGGAGGCATTTGGACAGGAGGAAGCAGATCCACTGTGCACCATCCAGCAGTCCCCACAGCCTGCTTGGCAACCTCAGAAGTGCATTGCCCTTAACAACCTTTTTCCAATACTGACTTAAAATAACATAGTTGGCTTGCATCAGGCCTATAAAGTGCTGGGTGTGTTCTAAAAATAGGACCACATGGGCCTTGCCCCAAGCAGCTCAATATCTAAGATGTCAAGCCCTAGATTAAGGGAGGGGAAGAGGGATAAAACCTTTTAAAAAAATAGTATCAGCTACTTTGGCATGTTATCTAACCACTATTATCTGGGAATTTCTTGCTCAGAGGCATGTTCAGTGTGAGAGAGAGCCAAGCTCCAGGCACCCAGAGGGCAGCACAATCAGAGTTTGAACAGCTGCACAATCGACTGTGAGCGGCAATTCATCCTGACATCTCACAGGGACAGAAGTAATTTTGTGGGAGGTCCCTGAAGAGCTGCTCTGCCTGTCCTCCTTGCCTCAATCTGACCCCAGATACTCAAGCAGCATCCCCATATGGCCAGCAATGTGCATGGGCCCTTGCTGGGTAGGGGACTCCAGGTTCTTCTCTCCCCTCTCCTTCAAAGATTTATGAATTGTGACCAGAGTCAAGCAGATTAGGTCCAGAATCTCCATTCCTGTCATTCAGAAGCTGTTCACATTTATACAGCACCTCCCTATTTGTGATTAAGATGCTTTCCTGGGAAATGGAAATTTGAGCTCATCAAGACTGAGCAGGGCACTGATACCTCCCATTCAATTCTCTGCCTCCTGGCCAAGGGCTGCAATACTGGAACACTACCAAAAGATAGGCAGGGCTGGCAGAAGCTGCCTGTTTTCTCAGGTCCTGGGTTTGGGGGACTGTCTGTGTGAGTGGATGCCAGGTGTGCAGATGGCCATCAGTGACTCCTTGCAGCCCCAGCCAGGTGTAACCACTGAGCACTGCAGCCTCTCTCACCCACTGCACAATGATGGAAATTTCTGCACCTAACTATGGAGACTGAATTCCTCTCTCAAGTCTGACACCTAATCCATAAGCATCTAAATACTTTATCTCATCTAGTTCTTAAATAGAATCATAGAATCATAGATATATTTGAGTCTGAAGGGACCTTTAAAGGTCATCTAGTCCAACACCCCTCCAATTAGCAAGAACTTCTTCAACTAGATCAAATTGCTCAGACCCCCATCCAACCAAATGGAATAGAACTTTTTCAGGATTGACTGAAGGTATTACAAATTGCAAGCATAAATTTCAAAAAAATTCCATTCTATTTATCCCTTAAATATATTCAGGAATTCCTTTCCTCCCCCTCACCAACTTCCAGGAAGTTTTACTGCTTTTCTCTAACAAACTATACCCTCCAGGCTATGTCTCGAACACAGCTCCTGTCCGGCAGTGGAAGGTGCCCTGTGCCTGTAAGAAGTTCCCAGTGCTGACTCTTGCTGTGCAGCACTCAGAGTGGGTGCCTGGAACCAGGCCATGGAGCACATGCTCCTGCCAGAGCACCTGAGCCACAGATGATCACAATTTCCATAGGCATGGGTGATGCTGTCCAAAGTTGACAATTTCAGAGGAACCTGCATGATATAGCCAACTTCCTAACTTATTTCTGAATATATCTATCTAACTCACTTTTCTTCAGATCTCTCTTGATGAAAAAAATAGTATTCTGCAAAGTAAATCTTGCTCAACTGTTTTTTAGTCTAGTCATTTCCAGTCTGAAGCAGATGGGGAACATTTTGAGTTTTAAGTGTTACTTTTTTTTAAAGAGAAAAGTTTTAAAAAAACCCTCTCTTTTGGCCAAGACTACATGGAAATAATCTGTGGGTAGCTAGAAGTGTTTCTGTTCTTACTATTATTATGATTATTATTACTGAAAATCTGAGAAAATAAAACAGAAAATTAAAACACGGCAATGCAGTAGAGAAAGGTATAATATGGTATAGCCAGTGTTTTCCAATTTCTGGAGTCTTCTAGTCTTCAGAAACAGCAGATGAACTCCAAGTATAAGATTTCAGGTTTTTAAGGAGAAGGATTAAAGGGTCAATAGAACTAAAAGAGTGATGCCTCGTAAACATGCCATAGATGAAGTCTGTCAGTCTCCATGTAAGTTGTTTTTTTGTCTTGGCTGGCAGCATGAATGACAATGAAATGCATTGTGAATTTATGATCTGTAGATTCAGCTGATAGACATGCCTGAGCCTTTTTTTCTTATCCTTTCCTAGGTTTCCATCCTCATGGGCATGGGTGTTAAATGTTTCAAATGTTATGAAATTTTACACAGACTGGTGGTTAATGAATTTTAAAGTTGTGAAGTTCAACAGTGTTGTATTCCTAAGTTCTCTTAAAAGCCTCATTTACCCCCTACAGTCAGTGATGTTGTGGTAGGGAGCCAAAGGAAAACAATATGAGTTCTGATATGTGCTACTTAAAAAGAGTGTATCCATACTGGCATATTAACATGCAAATTCTATATGTGGGTCTGCCAAAAAATATAAGTGTTCCATCCAATATATATAAATACAGTCTACTTCTCTGAAGAGGCATCATTTTAATCAAAAGTATATTTGGAGCATTTCTCACTAAGAATTTATACTCCTCTTTTCAGTGTTTATATTAATATGAAACAGATTGCCAAGTTTTAATAGAAAGGGTTATCTTCTTTTGCTAGTGGATTAAACACAGGACATTTGAATTTCAGTGTTTAATCCAAGAGCATAGGTGGCCCAAGTGTTTTTGTCCTATTTCAATGTCCAGTTATAACACCACGTAGACAGAAACACATTTCTGTCCATACATAAAACAGCTGGTGTTCACAGAGGGGATCAGGAGGAGATAAAGAGTTTATTAACTTCTGTCCACATCAGAGTGCAACACCTCTTCAGAGTACCTATCAAGAAATAAGTCTACCTCTCAGAGTTGACAGTTCCTCATTATTTCAAGGAGGTCTGAAGATTTAACAGCAAAGCAAAACATAACTTGATGCTTGCGCTTTATAAACAAAATGATTTTGTATTTGAACATCCCTACTTAGCCAGTACAGAAGAGGTGATGTGGGTCAATTATTTAGCACTTTGAACATCCTAATTTTTCCATGCAGTTTGCTTTGCTGACTAAAGCAATCACATGGCTCTATGTGAGGTGGAAGGCTGACATGTGGAAAAAACCTGGGATGAATATGATGAATATGCTAGGATTTGTCCAGATTTAAGAGTCTTCCCAAAATCTGCTGTAACAGTTTCAAGCAAGGGCTTTTGTTGAGCTGTTGGTGCTTGCTCCTTTTTATTTAGCACTGCAAAATTGATGAAACTTCATTAGATACAGAAAAAAAATCCTAAACTGGGAGTGGGTGTCAGGGAACAGTGTGAGCTTCTGGCTGCTCTGTGGATTTACTAATTGCACATATCCCCCTGAACCTCTTATCTTGTCTTTTATCTGAGCTCTTCCTGAGTTCAGGTGACAGGGTTTTGTCCTTTAATTGGGCAGACCCTGAGGTAGCAGGGCAGTGCACTAAGCCTCCTTTCCTATGATCTGAGAAGCTTGCTTTCTTCCTACCAACTTTTCCAAGCCTAGTACAAACGGGAAAATGCCTGACCCTCCTTAAAGGTGCTGGACCTGCCATCTGAGCTGACACAAATGCACGGCCATCCATCACAGAGTGTTGTTGGGGAAAGCTTAGCTCCCTGCTGATGCACAAGAAAGCCCACATTGTTTGAGGGTTTAAATAACTGTTTAATACATTCAAGCTTGGTTTTGCTGTTGTTGTTGGGATCTGTTTGTTCTTTTCAAAAAAGCTAGGGCTAACTTTCAGAAGAGTGAACTCTAACTTTGTGAAGAGCTGCAGACAAATATACTGGGGCTGTGTTTGGACTGTGTTTGGAAGCATGTTCAGGCAGTTTTCCTTGTCTGAGGGACCGTGCTGTACTTTGAAAACAATTCTTTGCATGCATGTGAAAACATATTTATGTGTATCAAAGGGTTTTATGACATAAGGCAAACTGAAACACTAGAAATGGAAACCTGATGGCAATTCCTTTCTATATTTCTTCTTCAAAAGCTGAAAATTTGGCAAATGGACTAAGCCCACACTTAGTAATGAGGGAACTATAGCAAATAATTGCATGTGAAAATGATCCCCTGGTCATGCATGTGCATACACAATGAAAGCTGGCTTTTAGGTATATGTGTAGCTGTTAAATGATAACACTCTATGTGCTGGGGAATCACAAAGATGTTTATTAAATGATTTTACTTTCTGGTAGAAAAGGCAAAGTAGTGCCACCATATTGAATAACTTTTTAGGACAACAGCTGATGACCTAAAGAGGATAAAAACTGAATGGCTTACAGGACAAATCACTCTACTCACATAGCTAACTGTAAATTGCAGGTTTTTATGATCTGTCCTCTGAGTTTAATTCCTATAAAGTAAAACTGATTCTTAGGATAGATCCCTACCCAGAAACTCTTTTAGAAAATTAGGTTAAAATAAAAAAGAAGTTTAGGGTGGGTTAATTTTTTTCCCTTTGTTCCCCAGCTGATGCTCACAAAGGGCTCCCAGCCCTATCCATCCTCTGATATGCGGGGCTCTCAGGCCAGTCAGAGCTGCTTTTCTCTTCTTCATCAATAGATGTCAATAGCAAGCTTCCTTCTCCCAGAGACTTCAGCCATTTCAGGGCTCTCACCACAACATTAAGGGGGAAATAAGTCACTCCCTCCCCAGCAAGAGTTCTGCTGTTGGGACAAACTTTCAGTTTGTCCTTAGAGGCTCGTTCTTAATAGGACCAGGCATACTTCCATATTTTACGCTCTGAGACTCTGAAGCTGAGCCAATGTTTATGAGCTTCAGTCATCTAATGACCCATAGAATCCCAAATTTTGATGCAGATTCAGTGAATTCAACAACATTTTTCAGATTTGCGGGAACACGACTCAAAGTCAGCCCTTTCCTTAATGAGTGCTAAAGAAAGCACAAGTTAAAAAACTGGGCAGGGCACATCTTTTTTGTTTCTTCTCTCTTTCCTTGGTTTTGGTTTTTGATTTCCACATATGAAAAGTTCTGTCCAAGAATGGCAGTTACACGCGAAATAACCTTGTAAACAAATGACTACATTCTCCAGCCATGTACACTGAAGGTGAATGAAATTTAAATGCATTTTGCTTATCCATTAGTGTAGCACTGCAGAGAATCAAAACCTGGTGATGATGCTTCTGATATCCTCTGACTTCCCTTCATTTCCTTCCTTCCTTCCTTCCTTCCTTCCTTCCTTCCTTCCTTCCTTCCTTCCTTCCTTCCTTCCTTCCTTCCTTCCTTCCTTCCTTCCTTCCTTCCTTCCTTCCTTCCTTCCTTCCTTCCTTCCTTCCTTCCTTCCTTCCTTCCTTCCTTCCTTCCTTCCTTCCTTCCTTCCTTCCTTCCTTCCTCTGCAAGGTAGCAATCTGCAAGTGGTACTGAGCATGACAAACTCCAAGAAAGAGTCTGGTAGCAAACTATATCTGAATCTGCTGTGTCACTTGCTTTGCCACTTTCCTCTCAGTTCCAGCTAAAAATAAATAACTAAGAAGGTGGTGGTAGCAGCAGCCAAGAGGGCAGAAATGGCAATACTCTGTCTCTCTTATATCAGCCAGGCATTTGGATTGCTAGGGCAGGCGCCTACCAGCTGAGTGCACTGCCTGCATTTTCCTGCCGTTCTCCTGCCCAAAGAGCAGATCACAAATCATGCCAGTTGTTCACAGAGGCACCAGCAAATGTCAGCGTGCTTTGAGTGCAACAGCCAGCAGCCCTGCTGAAGCTAGCACATAGCTGTGATGGCAGCAGAAGCTGGCACATAGCTGTGGTGGCAGGAAGTCTGTGTCATAATCTTCTTCTGAACAGCTTCTATTTTATTATTATGTTTTTAGATGGTAAGGGGAAGATGTGAACTCCAAAGAGTTATGGAGGATTCAGCTACTGATAAATGCTGAAGGAAAAAGAGTTAGTGTCTGAAAATCCAAGGACCTCACATCAGAAAAGCTTTATGGCATCTCCTATTGCCCTCAGATATATTTGCTTTCAATGTTTTGCCTTTCAAGACAAGAATTTTCCAAAATATTCCCAATTTCCTTATCATCAAGATTTCTTTACAAAGATGCAAGGACATAAGATATCTAAAAGAAATTGCAGGGGTTTATTCTAATCAGGTATTTAGAACCATATATAAATCGCTATTGTCCCCCATTTGGTCTTGCAATGCAAAATTTGTTATCATGGTAAATCTATTACATATTATTCTCTGATGTTGTTATGTGGCAAAACAGAGACCTTCTGGGAGCCAAAGTAGGTTCTTAGAAACTGTAAGCCAGAAGCTTTTAGGGAAAAATTAAAAATAAGATAAAATAAATAAGACCCACATTGGCATCTTGCTAAATGCATCCTTTCACACAAGACATTGTCCTTTCTCTGCTAGATTAGGAACTGACTAAAAGCATCAACAGCTGGAATGTAAGGAAGAACCCAAGAACACGATGCTGGTGGAATAAGAAGAAGCCCTCAAGGAGAACAAGCTTAGATTTGTTACAAATCCCATCTCATCACCTTGATTCTCTTACAGAAATCCTGCCTTCTTCAGGAAGGAGGATCAGAGCTCCCATTTCCTATGACTTCAGGAAGTTATTCATTTTGGCTTGATTAAGCTGATGCCTGGGTGTGCAGAGAAGGCTGCCTTTGTTGTGTCCGAGCAAGAGATCAGGTGCTATCAGGGTGAGCTGGTCTCCAAAATGGAAAAGAATTTCCACCAACCTGGAATTCCTTATTTGCAATGAGAGTACTCGAGCTGCCACCAAGGGCTTTTGAAAGCGTGGACTTCAGATTGCTGTTCACACAGCCTGAGACCCCTGAGCATGTGCTCAAAGTGATCCCTCCCCAAAAAGCCCATGGAATAGCTGATTCTGCTAGACTGGCTGCCAATCCTCAGTCACAGGTGGGATGCACTTTAGTGGGGCCTACCTTTACCTATAAAGGGAACACATTGCTCTTGAGGCCCTCAGTAATACAGGACTTTCCTGATTGAATTCTTTCTTGCAAGTCAAAAGCTGGCATTGAATCAGATGTGTTCTATATAAATACCCAGCCTTCAATTAAAATTTCCCGGAAGAAAACCTTTATCACCTCGGTTATTTCAATTGCCAATTAGGTTTCGGTCTTCCAGATTGGTTTTTTTGAGTCATTGAAGGATATTGCATATTTATATCTCTTACCAGAGTTATATTCCCTATAAGTTGTAATTAGGGGCCCTGTAAATTCTTTCTGACAAGCTAGAGAGACAGAGTTGTAGGGAAGTCTGAGTTGGCACATTTTCTGGATCTTAAATAATTATTGTTAGAACTAAGGAGGAAGTAATTACAGGTGGTAAAGTCTTTATTTTCTTTCTCTCTGTCTCTTTCTCTTATAATGAAAAATACTGAAATCTTCAAATTACTTTCTCTACTTAAGACAGAAGGAAAAAGCAAAATAACTTTTTTTTCTCCAAGCAAAAAACTCAAAGAAAATGGCATTGGATTATTTTTTGCTACAACAAAAGACATTTGCAGCTGAAAAACAAACAAAAAAAATTACAAATGTCTCACATTGATTAAAGTGAAATTAATAAGTGGTCAAGAAAAGTTTCATAAACCATGATTTCCTAAAAACTTTTGAATTTTTCTGTGATTGACAGCACATTCAGAAATGTTGGACAGAGATTTTGCTGCAACAGGCAACTTTGACCAGGGCGAGTTCAAGTACAGGCGTCACAGTGGCACAAGGCTGTGCTGCTTTTTAAAATTTCCACCCCTGATGCTGATTTCTGCCACAAGTTCTGTCTTTCATTCCTGTTTTGCATCACACTCTTCCTTTGCAGGCACTTTGGCCAACAGGCATCCCCTGACTCAAAGAAGTTCTGCAGGGATGTGTTCTGTCTGCCTGCCAGCTGAGGACTCCTTATCATCGCAGCCTGTCAAAGATTCCCTTGTGTTTAGCAGCAGTTGCTCTTGCTGCTCCTCTTTCTGATTGGTAGCATTGTTATCTCCTCTGCAAGAACAGTATTCATGTCTGTCATTTCAACAACTCTGAATTTCTTATTTTTGTTGGGATGGATGGCACTGCTGCTATTCCTGTATGTTGTACACCCTCCAGGACTGACATAATGACTCATTCTGGTGTGCTCTGTGATTGCCAGGTCAAGTTCTTTTCATGCAGGGGAGAGGCTTGTAGAAAGATTGGATAAGGAATATTGCCCAACTAATGCCCTAATAATTTAGCTTTCCATGATGAGACTGAACAATATATCTCAAAAGTTTGACATATAAGATGATTTTATTTGAGTAAAAAATGAGCAAATGGAAAGAAACAGAAGTTTTTACAGTGGCTTATGGAAGTATTCGTGTGGCTTTTCCAACAGCAGCATTGGAAACACTGCGGTGATTTGATGCAGAAGAGAAATACGAGAGTGAGTTTGTTGAGCATGGAAGGAAGGATTCACACCAGTCACCCTCAGTTTTCCATGTAAAATTCAAATGACCAAGGAAATGTTTGTGACCATCAAACTATTTTCTGATTGGAAATCGTTATTCAGCTGAAGTTATACAAGAATTGACCAAAAAAACTTGGGGGATTTTTGGCTTGGGGAGGCGGGGAACATTTTTACTTTTCCTAATTAAAGGTTCATTTTTCCACCAAAGTGTAAACAAGCTAACACAGATCTTGAGTTATAAATACAGGAATCCAAGTGTAGTTTGGCTAGTCCATACCAGAGATCCATCCAGATGAGTGTCCTGTCTCCAAGAGTGCCTGTAGCAGATGTCTAGGGAAGGCAGCAAGAACTTTGCACGTCTGCAATAATATTTCCTTAAAACACAACCTCAGTCTCACAGTAGTTGTAGCTTAGGGAGTATTCTAGTCTGGAACTGCTTTTTTGTCTACTGTTTTCTGCTAACCACCAGTTAGCATCCAAATCAAGGTGTTCCACAGCTTACCACTGACTTATGGAAGAAATAGACCTGTTTTTTCTTTTACACCCATTAGATCCATAGAAGGTCTCATTGTTCTGTTTTGACTGCTTTTGTGTTGCAAGAAACAGTGGATATCTATTACCTATTTGTCTTCTACAGCAGAAGCATGATTTTAGAGAGCAGTACTGTATCTCTTGTCAGATGTGTCTTATGCTCTCCTCAGTTACTCCTTACAGAAGCTGTGCCCTGCTTTGACAGCTCTTTGCCAGCTTTTTCCCAGCTCTGTTACACTCTTGTGAATGCAGAGGCCAGAACTGTATGCACTGCTCCAGGCAGCACTACCACAGGCTCTTTGGCAGTGTAATCATAAGTGGCTGCCCTCTGTTTGCAGCCAGTGCCTAACAAATATTTATTTTTTCACGGTTTCTGCAAATTGAGATGGTGTCTCCATGGAAGTGTGTACTGTAACACAAAGATCTCATTTGTGCAAGGCTGTGGCAACACACCTTGAGACCCACCACTGAACAGGTAAAACTAGAATTGCTTTTTCTTTAATGCATTATTTTACATTTACCTACATCAAAGATCTTCTGTTTACTCAGTTACTTTATCTTGTCAGGTCCTTCTTCAACCATGAAGAGGCCCTTGTCCTTACCACCCTAAATAACTGACTATCATCAGTGTACCTTGTCACCTCATTATTCACTCCTTTTTCCATATCACTTATGAACATGTTGAACAGCACAGGCCAGTACACAGATCCTGCAGGATTTCACTCTTGACTCCTCTCCACCTTTCATTCCTAACCTTTTATTTCCTGTCTTTTAATCAGATGAGACATGTCAGAGTTTTGGTTCTCATCCCATGGCAGCTTAGTGTTTGTAGCAGGCATTGGTGAGGAAACCTTGCTGAAAGCTTTCTGGATTTTCAGGAAGGAGAATACAGCTTCACCTTCCCTGATCTGTGCGCTTCAAAGAACTAATATGAAAGCTTGTAACTGTAAGCACTGAATAAGTGGAACAAAACCTTAGACATTTTTTTTTAAATTGAGATCACTCTACACATACTTCTCCTTGCAGCAATCAGCTCTGCCATGTCTGCCATGTCTACTTAGCTGACAGAAGACAGTGATGCTTATTCAGCCTCAGCAATATCCTTTCTGCTAATCCATACAGCATTACAAGACTGAATGTTGTTTTAAGCTGTGACATTTTTTGCTCCACAGTATAAGGCAATTGATAGTACAATTGACCAAAGGCCAAGAAGTGTGTGGTTTGGTTGTTTGAATGATACCTTCTGGAAAATAATCATCTTTTCTGCTCATTATTTTGGACCTAAAACACACCCTGGATAAAAATCCTCACTGAAGTCTGCTTTGAAAACGCACATACCACATTACGAGCATGTACTAGGCTAAAATATTTTTGACATGTATATACACTAAGAAGGTTATTAAAAAATATTCAGCTTGATATTATTTGAAATGAGGGAAACACTGAGGCATGGATATCAGGAGTTTTAATCAAAATTCCATTGGGACTTCAATTTGGGATTGAAGCTATACAAAATATTTGCATCTGAAGCAAAATCCACCAATATTTGGATTTTCATCAGTTCTGCTTGGATGAAAAACTGTCAGGCTCTGCAGTTTTGGCAGTCAAAAATTGCTTTTCCTAAATGTTAACTGTGTTTCCCACCCACTGGAAAAATTGCAGAAGACCCAGGGGAGCTTCTAGCTTGTATAAAGCCAAGTGCCAAAGAAAAGAACTTCCTCAGGGGTTCCTTGTTTCTCCTCAGGGGTAGTCTGTCACCTCCAAACCTATGCTTCATTTCCATGGAGGAATAATCCCTTATGGCAATTTTCCATGATTCTGCCTTGGAACAGGGCAAGTCCCAGCAGCCACGGATGCTGCAGTCTTACAATTTTGTTTAAACATCTGCTTAGATTAAGAAAATATTAGCACAATACTGGGCACAATGGTCTTTCCATAAAAGGGCTGTAAAATGTCTCTGCTCACAACGTATTGTTTTCCCCAGTATGCAAGGGAGGGAATCAATGGCAGGTGTAAAATTTCAGTGTGTGTGTGTATTTTCCCAAAATCCTTTGAGGAAAATGTCACAGCTTGTGTCATAACTTCAGAGATGCAAGAATCTAATTCCTGATGATTAGTGTTCTGAAACCTTATTGCATGACAGAAATACTGTCTCATTCTCCTTTCTCAGCTTAGAATTCTCACATATAAATCTACCAACAAAGTTGTCAACTTTTATGTTATTTTATTAGCTCAAAATATCTTTTTTTTTTAACAATAAATTCTTTAGAGAAGAGTGTTAAGCAATTAACAGGGGAAAATCCAGCCACTTTTTCTCTTTCTGTTTTTCATCTTTCTAAGACCAACTTTGTTAATACACACTTTATGTTTCTAGATATTTAGAGAGTACATCCCAATTATCAGTAAAGTTTAGAAATTAATTTTTAATTCAGCACTGATCCCTTCACCAAATGTAAATGAACTATGTTGTGAGACTTGCTCATGCTGACCATGTGCTGTGACTACTATTGCAAGATCTGTTTTCTCTTCATTGAAACCTTGGGGTCTGTGACTGACTAAAATAGGAAGCATTGCTGCCTCCTGCCTGAGGAGATGACTCCTGAAAGTGCAGAGCTGTTTCCAAGATAACTGTTCAGGAACTTGGGGCAGTTATGTGTGCATTAGCACCCCTCCTTCTCACGGACACACTCACATGGGAAAGGAGGGAGGGCACAGAAGGAAACCATGCCAGCTTCTGTATCTAAAGAGAGGCTTCTGTTAGTGCATAGATGAGTTATTGCACACCAATCTCTGCCCTGCAATTTCAATAGAAGGATAAAATAGTGGTGTTGTGCAGTGGACGAAAACACATAAAGAAAAAAAACATATACATCCTTCCCATATACACAGATGAAGGCAAAACCAAAGTTGTTGCACTGAATTGAGCAAGATTTAATTTTTGCCAATATACAGACCTCATTCCTTTTTTTGGTTTTTTTTTTCTTTTAGGGGCTACTCAGCCATGGGAAGATTTTGTGTGGAAATTCAAACCTTATTCTCCCCTGTATTTTAACTATAAGACTGTCCTGCCTGCTAAAAATAAGTTGACTCCAGCCTGAGCAAAGTATTGGACTGAGTTTTGTGTTAGTAATGAAATCTTATAGCCCATAAAGTTTTAAGTTTCATTGTGAACCTTTCACTCTGTTCTAACTTCATAATTCCTTGAGAGCCTTATGCTGAAATATTTTTCCTTATCAGTTTATGTGTCTGTGTATGTACGTGTACATACTCATAAGTACTCATATAAAATAACAAGTTATATATGTAAACTTTATATATATAGAATTTGAAGGCAAGATTGTGTGGCTATTGTGTGGTATGAAATAGAAACAACAACATTACTCATGACTGATAAAACCATGAATGTTTTTCTCAAATGAGTGCAAGTACAATGTCTCAGCCAAGCAAAGCTGGTACAAGATTAAGATTAAGATTAAGAACATTATAATTAGATATATAAGTGGAGCTGTAACTGGAAGTTTGACTTCAGTCTTAACTGTAACAGTCACAACAGCAGCAATGTAATTATTTCAGCACAGATAAGTAAATATACAGGGCTACTTTACTGCTAATGAGTTACACTGAGTAAAGTAACAACTATCCACTCTATGGACACTACCATTATTTACAAAACTACAGAACTTTTTATTGATATAGTTCAATTTTTGCTAAAAAAGCAGGAAAGAGAGGGACAATCACACCCAATTCTTAGTTATAGTAAGCCTCTTTGAGGTCTTTGACAAAGGAAAGGGATTTTAACTTTGTGAAATTACTGATCTCTGCTCTCAGGATTCTGTAAAAGGCACAGTGTAGAAGCTCTAGTCAAGCCTGGTTTAAGAAGAGGCAGCTGAGTTGTGTTGCCAGTGCTCTTTTACAGTGCTGGAGGAATTAGGCCACACCTGATGTTCAAAACACTAAGGTTTTGGGTTTCTGAACAGACAGTTGTGCATGTCCAGCACCAAGTGCAAAATGTTCCCAAATGCCACGTCAGGAGGAGAAATAGAAGTAGCTCATGTTCAGCCCAGCAAAGTTTAGAGGGTGTTGCTCCAGGCACAGGTATAAATGTCACTCTGTCTAATGGATAGCACCTTGCAAAGCACTGATAGAAAAGCACTTCCTTTTCCAAAGAAACCACAGGACTGGAACAAGCAAATCTTAGAAAAATGACAAGCAGTTGCTGTGTGCAAGGCCTGGGCTGCTGTGTGTTATATATTATGCCTGTGTGTATGCAAGGAGATCCTTGCATACACACAGGCATAATACATAACACACAGCAGCAGTATGAGAGGAAGTCAGAATCATTAGCACAGAGGTTTTAGATAAAGTTCATCCCACCTGATTACAGACATCTTGTTACATCTGAGCTGGGTTTGTGTAACTGTCTTTTATAATTCTGTGAGAGTTAGCAGTGCTTGTAGAAAGCTTATCTGACCTGTTTTATATATCTTCTTTGGGGGAAAAGGAGGAATGGAAACCTAGAAGTTTCAACTTTCTGCTGTGGGCTATAAAGTAGTGACTAGACAACCATCCATGTGTTGTAGCTATGTATGAAAAACACATATAAAACCTGTGTACATGAACAGACCCCCATCTTTTCAAATGGTGGCTGCTCAGTTTGTGTTTCCCCAGCTGCTGGTAAAGCTTCCATGATACAAAATTACATGACCCTGGCATGGCGTATTCATGCACACATGATATATTCACATTTCACTCTATTTCAATAGTGTTCTATTCTTATTCCAGCCTTGCCCCTCCCCACACCCCGAATTCTGCCCCTGGACATATCCTAAATGATGCAGGAAAGATAATGGCAGTGGTGAGCTGATCCTTAACCTTGCTTGTTCAGAGAATCACTTTCGTGTGTCACTTTGATCTGCAGCTTAGGCATCCTGTTAACTAAAAGGGGCAGGAGCAGCAGCAGCAAAGGTGGTTTCTGCTCATGGATTTTACTTAAGAAAAATGTTCCCTTCCACTCTAACTACTTCTCCTTTCACACTTGCCTCTTTTTTGATTCTTAGTTAAACACAGATAAATGTTTCTGTATTTTAAATCTGAACTTTTGCAAGCATCATGATTGACAATCATATCCTTACGAAAAACACAGCATGGTTCTAATTAATTTTTTCAAACATCAGTATCTCATGGCTTCAAAATATTTCTCTTTAGAAATGCTAATCATCAAAATATAAAAGAAATCTCTGTGTTCACTGAAGTCTAATTGTTTGCAAAGATTGTAAATCACCACCAGTTAGAAATCTGGTTTTTTTAAATGTCCTTTGTTTCCTTTTTTCTACTTTTTATTTGTGGGGGAAGGTATATGGAAGTAATGAACAGTATGTTAGAGAAAAAAAAGCAACAAGGCTGACAGTTTTTTGAGCAAGTTTCAGCTCGATGTGATTTTAAGTCGTGAAGATTTAGAAACCCTCCCAAGTCATAGCTGACAGGGAGAGACAAAGCAGTATCTGCTGAAATGCATTCGCTTTCCCAAAACTTAGATGCTTCACATTTCAAAAGATTGCAGAGTGCAGTGTTATGCAAAAACTTGCCATTTTACCTTTTGGGATAAGACAGCAGTGCTGGCAGCTAATAATGTACCACATCAAATATACTTTTTTAATAGGAAACCCTTATAACATAGCTTAGTCTTAACACCTGGTGTATAGAAATAGCCAACCCAAGAACAACAAGATCTTAAGAACATGTGGACAAAATCTGCTCATGTGCTGGCATTTTAATTATGCTTGCCCTGACCCTTTTCCCATGTTCTATAAAACAGACCAACAGAATGGGGGATGGAAGAACCCACCTCAGTAGCACCACCTCAGCTAAAACAGATGAGCACCATGTTTAGAATACTATTAGTAAATAGAGTTCAGAGTACTATTAGCAAATAGAAACAAAACAAAAAATATATTGGAAATTAACAAGGAGCTGATACTCAAAATAATTGTGTAAAGAGCTGTCACATAGTTCCTCTTAATAGCTTCAAGGACACCTTCCTCTGGCTTTTAAGCAGGGTAACAGGCAGTGTTTCATGATTTTATGGAGTCAGACTGTTTCTCTTCCCATCCTCCATGCAAAAGGCGAGCAGGGTGAAATGGATTACAGGGATTACAGACGCTTGTGATCGAACACACCGCTGAATCAGGGGAAGCGCCCTCCGAGGCGATGAATTCCAGCCCCCAGATTCAAACCCGAAAACAGCCTGGGTGGAATTATTCCATTTGGAGTGTGAATGGAAGAGCCAAAGTTCAACACAGCCAGGACCCTGCTGACTGCCAGGGCACCTCCCCAGGCATGAGCACTATGCGAGGAACCCCACTGGCGCAAGCCAAAGACAGCTTGGCGTCACTTTTCCAATGGGGAAATTGTACTGCATGCAAAATGCTATCACATTGCAAATTCTCCAGCTGAAGGTGCCAAAGTGAGTGTTTTTTCTTAGAGTTCAAGCACTCCAATAGTCAAAGCTTAATCTTACCACTAATAGCGCTGCTTTGTCTTGTTGGCAGTATTTTCCGAAAACTAATTAAAACAAACTGATAGCGAGTCCACCTGGGACATGTTTTTGCCTCAGCGTCTTGTCATTTAACAGCTGAATGAGGTTATACAGATTGCATCTAGGAGCATAAAAATAACCAAAGAAACAGCACAGGGCTTATTTCCTCCAATAGTAACACTTGAGCTAGTAGTGATGATGGACTGAGCAGAGCGTGGATTCCCTGCCCTGAGCCTCCAAACTGAAAGAAAAGAAGCAGGTTAGCCAGTGATCCAAGCCACAGCTGTCCATAAAACCTTGTGCAGAGCAGTAAAGAAGGGGTAAATGCCTGAGCAGTGCTGAGAGGTGGTTGGGGTACCCATAGGCTCCTCAGGGATGATCTGAGGCTCTTTCACAGGACAGGCTATTGCAATGACAATATGCTTCCAGAGAAGTGCCACTGCAATACACATCCTGTCTCTGCCCCCACCTCATGTCAGCAGGAGCAAGGCAGCACCTACAGCCCTGATCCTCAGGGAAAGCAGTTACCTGCCCTTACCACTCTGCTGCACCTCACTTGGAGTGTGAATTCCCAGCTGCTCCAGTATTAACATAAAGCCTCTAAGTCTGAGCAGAGGAAGGAAGCTGAAGTGGCAGGGACTATGACAGATGTTGCGAAATGTCGACTTATTCATAACAGAAAGTCAGGCAATCTTTTGAAAGCTTTTTTTCTTTTCCCTGCCCCCCCGATTTTTTTTAATGTGCAGACTTCAAAGCAATGAATTGTGGCATCTGTAACAGCTACCAAACCGTGCCAGTTGAAGCCAGTGGAGCACAGTCTACAGTGATAGAATGCAAGTCATGCAATTATTCGAGTTTGCAGTCCTGGTTTTTGAAAAAACATATGGTCTGCAGCAAGGAAGCCAGGATATTTTAAAAGAGCTCCTACAGGGTTTCAAACTTTGATTTCACAGAGGTGTGGGAAAAGAAGCAGACTCTGATATTTAAATACATGTGTTGTCGTTTTGCTTATTGAAGAGAGCTGTGCTGTGCTTTTACATATGCAGGGTGTATCCTGAATTTCTAAGACACAGGCAGCAACATATAGGTATTTCACACATTTCCTCCTTTTTGTTGACATTCAGGGAAGCAGGGTGCAGTATTAGACCCTTAGTGGACAGCAAGTGACGTGAACAGCTTTTTAGAAAGTCTAATATCTCAATGTGAGAAAAATCTTCCTAGATATCCAAATGAAACTGTCCATCCAAGTATTCTTAGTCACCAACTATATTCTGAAGCACTGTTGTCAATGCAAAGTGAGGATCCATGAGATCCCATCAGGACTTACAGGCATAAAACCTGGTGACAAAATAGTGTCAAATGCTCTGGTTGAAACAACTGTCAGGTCAAAAGGGATAATGAGTATCTGTGCTGTGTCCTTGCCTGTTCGCACTGAGGGCTGCCGGAGCTGAAAAGCGAGCCTAGCCAAGCTGCAATACCAGGAACTCCAGTCTGCATGTATTGATGATTTATATGTGCAAATGTCCCTTCAGTCTCCTCATTCCCTCTCAACCATGAAGTCTTCTTAGTCTAAACTCCACCTTTTAAAAGACCTGAACCTCCAAACCAGGCTTCTGTGTCAGCATCTGTCTCTGTCTCCAAGACACTTTCCTTTAGGTTTGGTACCTATATTTGCTAAAACAGAAAGAAAGCTATTAGCTTCTCTATGGCTTTATCTTTTAGCTAGCTACCTAGAGTCCTTCAAAAGCCCTTATCACTACTGGATGTTGAAAAGCTAATCCTGGACATAAAGCAAGCCTTATATAAAGCATAAAAAAATCAACACTAAGCACCACCACAACCATGGTATAGGATATTTCTGTTTATTACATGAGTTATAACTCTGTTTCCAATGCCACTTTTTTATTGTCTGCCTTTTAAATATATTTTAAGTATCTATTGCCCGAGGCTAAGCTCCCAGGAAGTGTGGGACACCTTCTCTAGCTTTCAACACCAGAAAGTATCCCTGTCACATCTGGTTTAAACCTACACCTGACACAAATCAGAGCCCTGACTAGTAACTCCTGCAACAGGTCCAGATTATTTGACTGAGCTGCAGCTGCAGCAAAGCCCTTTGACCTCAAATACAAGGAAAGATATTAAACCTGTTCTGAAAAGTTGACTGGGTTGGCTTCAGAGTGTGAGATCTTAAGTACATATTTTTCATGAGGAGTAAAGAAACAACAGTTAGCTCAGAAAACTGGATTTGTTTCTTATCAGCAACCAGGTGCTGGTGCTTTATGGGACTACCCAAACTCTTTACCACATGGTTGTTTAAGCTTTCACCAATACTCTCTATCTCCAGAGTCAGGATCTTCCTACACACATCATACTGGTCACTCAATTCTCTCTGGTTTTGCAGCAGTCATCCTCTATGAAGCTTCTGCAACCTTCTACTCCATGTCCATGGTCTGAGAAATTCAGAAAAGAGTCATGCAGGACAGGAGACCCAGCAAAGCAGTTTTCTTTTGAGAGGCTGAGGGCCCAACCACTCTGCTTTCTGTTACACCCTTGCTCAGAGATTCTGAGCAAACTGCCTCAAACTTTCTTCTGGTCTCCCTGGAATGTTTTCACAAAGGAATGTTGAAAGAGTTAAATGCGTATTGCTTGGCTACAGGATCACTGAAGAAGGTTATGATAGATAATGCCTGCTAATATACGAAGTACATTAAAAATCTATGCAAGAGTAATGCTATTTAGACTCACGTTGAGTGTGTAACTATCAAGAATGGGATGGTGATTATTGAAGCACACAATGCAGGAGCATTTCCTAGCAGAAAGAGCTATGGCTCATGAAATCATCTCTAAAAGAAAGTTATCAGCAGCCAGGTCTCTGTCAACTGTAAAGCAAACAGAGTATGTTATTACTGACACAGAAATTACTTCTATCTGATTTTGCCTTGGCCCCCAGGAGCTTCCAGTATTC
Source organism: Molothrus aeneus (assembly GCF_037042795.1). NCBI lineage: Eukaryota > Metazoa > Chordata > Aves > Passeriformes > Icteridae > Molothrus > Molothrus aeneus. The sequence continues at coordinate 89,820,380 of NC_089648.1, read as the reverse complement.
ACATGGTTTGTACTGAACTGACAGATATTTGGAAAGTCGCTCCCCTATTCATAGTGAATCACTAGTTTTAAATTGTGCTCCCACTCTAAACAACTTTCTTCCTATTTCTGAACCATCAGAGCCTTAACTCGTACTCCCGTGCAAAGGGTCCTCTTGCCTAATGGAGTGTATTGGCATGTAGTTGGTAAGTCTCATCCTCTGCAAATTGCTGCAGAGAAGGAATGGAAAGGGATGCACTCAGAAGTGGTTAGAGTTCCAAACCATTGTCACGTGTTTGGATTCTTGAATCTGCTCTTAGAGCTTGGTGCCTGCTTATAGAATAGAAGCTGAAGTTTTCCATTATGCAGCCTTGGAAAAGACCTGCAAAAGGAATAATTTATATTTGATTTGGTTTTTTGCATCCTACAGTGGTAAGTTAGGAACCTTCTTCACCAGCCATTATGTGCTTAGAAGAGATTTTTGCCTCTCTGGAGAATGAAGCCACTCAGATGAGGTAGCTTAATGAATCCTTTTTGCATTACATGCATTTTGCATGTGTGTAGACAATCTGCATGTACCAGATCTTGTGATTATACAAACTCTCAAGCAGCAAAAGCCCAACAAGTACAGCAACAAAAACAACTAAAACACAGTCTTTCCAGCTGCAAATTTGGTGTGCAGAAGCACACATGTAGGAGTGCAAATCAACCCCTCATGGCTGCTTTCAACTTCCTTTGAAGTCAGTAGCAAAATTCCCATTGAGTTCAATAAGAACAAGAGGCAGCCCTTGAACTTGTAAAAAGTCCTCATGAGGTTTTATAAGCTCTTTATACAAAACTTTATTCTAGCTGTATATGAAATACATTTTGACCCCATATCCACTCACAAGCTTGTGTGGCTGGTTGAGAATAATGTGACACCTCCACTCTGCCCAGGCTGTGACTGTCACTCAAGCCCTGGCTGTGCAGATGTCTGAGGGATTTCAGGTTACCTAAGCAAGTTTTGCTTTTCAGAGAAGAGCCACTAAAGAGAGGATGACAGCTCAAATAGCTCATGTCCAGCTATTCAGGAGCAGGTTAGGTCAAGGCTACTTTGATGGTCAAGGCCAAAAGTGGCCACTGATCCAGCCTCCCTCATGACACCAGACACATGACAAATGTACCAGCTAATTCTGCTTAGTTTTGTGGTAGTCTTGGACACAAATCATCACAGAGTATTAATACCAAGACTAGAAAACCTGGCACAGGAAAAGAATTGCATTAGAGCTGTTCCGCTGTTCCCTTTCACTCTTTTCTGATCCTGTCCAGAGAGTGGTGATGGGCAGCTATTCCTCTGCTTGAGGGTGCTCAGCTGTGAATTCTCTAAGGGATCACTCATGTTGCTTCAGCTGTTCTACATTTATATGAAGTCTCTGCAAATTTGTGAGACAATTTGGGAAAATTATTATACTTGGTACTTTGTCTGGTCTCCAGCTGACTCAGAAAGCATGGTCACTGTGCTTAACCAGTACTGACAGAAGTAATGTTTTAGCCAAAAGCCAGCTGGCAGAAAGACTACCCCAAAAATATGGAAAAGATGGTGATGGGCAAATATAAACACTGTTGGCCCTGGCAGCAGTAGAAGCTTCAACGCAGTGATTTATACCTCTGTCATCTCTCAGTCTGGTGGCACCCAGATTAGGAGATCCATGTAGACCAATCAGGAGAAACTCTGGGGGTCCCAGGCAGCTCCATAAAACTGCTGCTCAGAGACTCCATAGTGGCTCTAGAGAAAAGAAACCACTTCTGCCCAAATGCTGGGATCATGAAGATGAAATGCACGAGCAAGTCAACTCAGTCCAGACTATGTAGCCCTGTACTTTGGCCCTAAAAAAAATAAATTATCAGACTGATTCACAATTCATATTCTCATCTTGAAAACTGCCTCATCTTGAAAACTGCCTTATGGGAATTTCTCTACAAAATATGCAGCAGGACAGAAACCAGAAAGAAATGGCTGCTTTATGGTTGATTCATCTACAAAAAGAAGAATCTTCTGTTGTTTAAAATATTTACATGAAAAGAAATTTTCTTGGATTTTTTAAATCTCCCTGATTAATTTGTACCCAAATACTGAAAGAACTACTTCAGGAAGACAGACACTATCATGTCCAGGTATTTAAGTCCTTTGATTATCTGGAACAAAGGCAAACGTTTTGTGGAAAAGTACACATTAGTAGGCTGAATTCATTAAATGCTAGTAATTTTAGCCCAGGTTAAAGCATTTGAGCCCTCAATGGGTTCAAGGGCACAGTATTAATCAACAAAGAAAGTTTCTAATCGAATTTGGCCTTGGGAAATTTTCTTATATATTCTTTCTGGGTGATGTTATTGTTTTTGGGGAGCTTATCTACTATCTTGCTGGGAACAACTATCCACTTTAATAAAGTGCCTAAAATAATGTAATAAACACACAGCTTATATCAATAGCATCATATTTCCCCACACAGTATTTGTGTGTGGTTTAATTAGATGGAAGGATTACAGGAAAAGTTTGTGTCATAATGATTCTTTAAAGCGAAACCATAGATCAAAGTTCATAGCTGCCAAATATACAACTTTCAAAACAAGCTCAAGTGCTGCTATTAATCATGGCTGCTGGGGGATTTGATGACAAAGATTAAACTGCTGTAAAGGATACTGCTGTGCATCAGATTCTTGCAACTGTCATCAAATAGTCTGCCAGCTATTAACAGGTCAGAAGAGTTGTCCAGCATTTACCATGGGCGGCTCTGTCACTGCAGTTGGTAAGGCTGTCTATGCCATGGTGACAACCAGTGACACCCTCCCAGACAGACTTTTGTGGGTTGTTATTTTTTATAGTGTGGCTGAAGCCTTAAGGTCTGCCTGTAGAGCAAACAAGAGGGAAGATGCACAACCTCAGCCTCAAAGCCCTGTATCCTCACAGGAGCATCCCTTGTGTGGAATATTTTCTCTCTTACTTTTCACATGGAGCACCTTCTCCTAACTGCATGTTAAGAGTGCCCACCTGTGGAGCTGAAGTGTTGTAAATTCACTCCTAGTTTATTTCTCAACAACCACTCTGCATAGTTAAGCCCTCAGAGAGGACCTCAAGAAGCAGCTTTTTTCGTATTTACAATTACACCTACCTTCTCTCCTTCCACACTGGATCATGTAGTACCCCTGTGGGAAGCTACAGCTCTCACTTACACCGAAACATAATATGAAGGAAGTATACAAAGCATACTTTGCAGGGTGGGAGCCAGCAACCTGTGGGCCACCAGCTAGAGCTCTGTGGTGGGTCATCAATGGCCATTAGATGGAACATAGAGAGCTGCTAACCTACAGACCTACAAAGTGCTGCTGTCTTCGCCCATGTGTAACAGTGAGCTTGAGAAGGGGCCTTTCTGAGCTTCAGCTCTGCCAAGGCTGAAACTGGTATCACCGTCTTGCACCAAGCTGGTGGTGGAACAGATGTGAATGACAGTCGCAACAGGCAACTGGAGATTCAAATCCAAAACCACAGATCTGACTACAGTCTTCAAAGTTGAGGGGAGCTACAGATCTGAATCCAAACTGCACAGCTGCAGCCAGCTATAAAACAAACTTATCTATATAATGGGTTTAATTCTAATTACATCTAAATATCTGTCATCTCTGGGAAAATTTGAAGACACATCTGGCTGGAAATTTATAAGCATCATCTCACCTTTGCTAATAGCATCTTTAATAAAAACCAAAAAACAAAAACCAAACCAAACAAGAATGCAAGAATGTTAAGACTTAAAATGGATGACATTCAAACTTAGAAGTAGTTCAGCTTACCAAAAGCTTTCACTCTACCCAACACTTCACAGATCACTCCTTAATCTAACTTCTGTTCTCTGCTGAATGCAAGGATGTGACACCAGACAGACCATTTTTAGATATTCATGATGGTATATTTTGATGGCTAAACAGTCCTTACTTATAAACCAGTCTTCATTTTCCTTAATTTATTTTATTTCCCAAGGCTCCTCTCTTTCCACAAAAAATTTAGTGTGGGACTGGAACCTTCAGTGCTATAGCACATAGATATTTAGTCCACTTCTCACCTTCCCCAAAATGTTCAGGAAATTAATACACCCAATAATAGCAAAGTGAAATAAATGTCTGCTTAGATAATTGCTTTTATAGTCACGGTAAGATGCTTTTTAGTTACCACCACAAGGGTAACTGGATTGCATGGTCTTGGCCTGTAAAGAGTTCTCCCCAAAACCTGGTCTCTTAAGACAGATTTGAGGTCTGTTTAACACTTGTGAGACTCCACTTCTGCACAGGATTACTAGAACCACATAAATGGCATTTGCTTACACGTCCTTGTGTGATACTGACAACACCCTGCCTGAGTATGTTGCAGGGAATCCCTGGTGCTCACTACATCCATCAGTGAGGCCTTATCACACACCAACAGCAAACGTCTGGGGGATGTATCAAAGGGCCTTTGCAGATGTCTCTGGAAGCATTAGTGTCCATATTGCACTTCAAAGAATACAAAGACTATCTGGGAACACTTCCCTGAATTGGGACCCATTTTTCTGCTTTTCTGATTTCAGCCATCTTACATTTAAATATGGCATCTGGTTTTCTTCTTACTGAGAGCCATATACCAAGTATAGCAACCAGGAAAGGGTGGGGAGGTGTTTTCCTTTGGGTTACTGAAAAACATTGCCTGAGGAATGGAAACACTGCTTTGATTGTGATACAACCTCTATTTTTATTACTTTTCTCTGTAAAATACAATAAAAACATTGTGGGGAAGTATATAGTCAATTATCTGCAGTGGAAAGGATACACCATCCATTGGCAGGGCTTTTGGGGGATGGAGCAGCAAGTTGCAACCTTGTCTTGTCTTTCAGTCTATGCCTCAAAAACTACAGAATCACAAATTAAAAAACAAAATACGAGAATGTGAAATGCAAAAAGTCAGTTATCCATCTGAAAAATATCACAAACGGACAGAAAAATGGCCAAGACCATTATGACTACAGCTGCTGTGTGGGTAAAACACTCTGGAACAGAAAGGGGGATGTCTTAGGGTCTGGAAATGTGGTATCCATAAAGCTCAAGTCAGTGGCAACATTACCACTGGCCACAGTGGGTCCAGGTTTCCTTCAATGTGCTCTAAATTTATTCTTGGCTCTCTATTATAACATCTAAATAAAACCAGTGGTGTGCAAATGAATATAAGGGTGTGGATTAGTCAAAGTGGCAGCGGCGTTGTCAAAGGCCAAGTCTGTCTAGGTTATGCTTAACATTCACTGCCATGGCCCAGCTTTCTGGTAGAGCAAGGATTTTCACATCACACTTCAGCCTTCCTGGCTAGCCTTTGATGTCAGTTCTCAGTTTAGGCTACAGCCTCCTGTGAGAGGTGCACTGACATGTGCTTGGATAGAACTGTACATTGTGGGTGCCACCACAGCACCTGTGACATTCCAAAAGTTTGTGGTGGCACTGCAGGCTCCATTTGTGTGATCTCCATGCCTCCTGCCACTCTCTGCTGCAAAAATGGAGCCCAGGTGCTTGTCTTGAAACCTGGGTGCTACCTCCAACATTTAGAAAGGCCTCAAAGAAAAAAATTTGAAATTTATCCATCTCATGGAAGCTTCATGTTCATTCTGCAGTAGTGGAAGATATGAGATATTAACTATTTAAGTGCCAATAAACCTCTGAAAGTGACACACAAATGAAATTCAGGTGAGTGTTTCTATATGCCCACAGTATTTGAGCAGATTTACTGATGCTTCTTAAAAACATTTACTTTATGGACTTCAAATTCTAAAATTGAGCTAGAAGATTCAAATTCTCATTTTGTTGTAATTGCTCTGTTTGGGGACCAGATAACTTTTATGGTCAATTCAGTACTGCTTTTCAAGAGTAAGTGGTGAATACATAGGATTTCAAGAATAAGTGGTGACTGCAAAGGACTTCTTTTTTTGGATAGCAGACATCTTTTCAGAGGTTGAACACAACAGCAGTGACAAAAGGCATTTAAAGCAACTTGAATTTCCAGAAATGTTATTTCCTAATGATGCCAGTCATCACATCTTAGATGTGTGTCACCTTGTCAAGTCAATGTTTTGAATCAACCATGTAACTGAGGAATATGATGGAATATAAGGCAAAAATGAATTTTCCTGTAGTATTTGCATGTATCAAATTGGCATATCTACAACTTTGTGTTAGATACAAGGCAAAATATTGAATCTTGAGGATCACATTAATGAAGAGCTCAACTGACAAATTAACAGGTTTTGTCATCTGAAGCACAGAGTCAACCCCAAAAAAGCACTAACTCATTATGATGAATTGCAACTTTTTTAAGCATACTTCTATACAGATTATTTAGATATATTATCTTTACAAGAAAAATATACCCATATAACTTGTGAGCTACTTCTGAGGATTATTTGTATTTTTTTCTGTTGAACTGCTTAAGGTACAGGCTTACTAGCAATAATGACAACAATGTCCATGACTTTCAAGTTGCTCCAGTTGTCTCTCTGCTGAAGCAGAAATGAGCCCTCTTAGAGTCTGATGGTGCTAGAGAAAAAAATAAAATAAAATCATAATAAAAAAAGGACTGTTGTCTTATTAAAAACAGAAGCTTTCATTCTCCCTGGAGGCCTGATATTTATGATCAAGCATTTCATGTCTACTTCTCTTGCCCTAATTCTGGTCATTTGCAACAATGCTGGTGTTAAGTGACTACGAAACCCTAGGCTCTGAAGTAATCAGATTTTCATGCCCTGTGCGCTACGTCACATGGAATCGTTTATTGCAGTACAATAGGAAATAAGGCCACTGTGCCTAACAGTATCCCTGGAGGGAGAAATGCTGCTCATTGCTGAGTAACAGTATACCCACATGATTATTGGTTGTAAATTCTGCCTTCAAAATCAATGGCTTTTTGCATTTAGAACTAGCAGAACCAAAGGGCAATTACCAACGAAATACAGAGAGAGAAAAAGCTCAGAGTACCAAGCTCCTGCTCAAGAAACTGGTCACATGGTAGTGCTAACTTCTCAGATCCAGTTGATACAGGGCAGCTGAACTGGTCTTGGCATCTGGGATAACATGGGCTATGAGAAGTACCAAAGTTTCATCACTGGCTAAAGATCCTGGCAAGCAGCTCAGTCCCTTTTCCCCACAAAAAACCTCACAGCTCTGCTTTCAGCCCACTATCTCCTTATACACAGCATTTGTTGGGACGATTCTTTTGCATAGAAATAACAAGAGAGGTTCAACTGCAGGTGGTTAAAGAATTGTGGACTTTTGGGCTTGCTGTATTAAGTCTCTGAAATTCAGAACTTACCTTTGAGTCACTGCCTTTGGTTTGAAGCTGTAGTGAAAAAAATAGACCCAAGCCTCTCAGTTTTCCAAATGTAGTAAAAAGTGTTTGAATACACACTTTAATATATTTTCTGTGGCACTTTTGTAAAATACAGATATATAATTATAGATATAATGCATATATAGCATTTACTGTATTGAAAAAAAGCTAGTCTTTTCACAATGACAAACCAGTATTTACAATATGATTCAAATTTTAAGGAACAAATAAAACAATATTGTGTGGTTATATGATAAGAATAATTTGAGGAAAAATAAGAGACCAGTTCTAAAAAATTCCCAGACAATAAAGTACATAGGCTTGACAGGAGCACCACTATGGAACATCCATGCACAACCCTTTTTTTTTTTCTCTCCTTATAGGAACATGCATGATTTAGCTCTTCCACATTTCTACCTAGTCACAGCTCTTAAGTTGATATGGCTATTTATGTTTTTTCAAGTATGGATTAGTTGTACCATCTTTCCATTCAAGTGTTTTTCCAACTGCAAAATTTGGAAGTTTTTCCTAGATCAGGAATAACTATACACAAGTTACTTCTTAATTTAAACCAATAGAGCTATGACAATTTGCATAGCTGAAAATTTTCTTATCATCTTCTACACACCTTAGAACCATTTCACAAACCAATATCATGAGTTTGAACAGCATTTTTAGCATTGCAGGTCTTTTCTAGGAAGTTTGCATCAAAGGACACTGCACTGCCAAGACCAGCAACAGAGCTGAAGTACATGAATTTACTTTTTTATCCTCATATATGAACACCATCCAGCCATTCATCTGTAACATACTGTCCAAAGCACAGCAAATGTAAAGATGATCTTCATCTTCAATGTACTGTCACCCCTTCCTCAGAGGAAGAGAAGTGCTATCATCACATTTTTCAGAAGAAAAAAATCTGATAGAGACTGAGTGAACTTAGGTTTACTCAGAAAGGTCACTTAGAAAGTTTAAGACAGCAAAGAAGCAGGCCCACATCACCTAAATTGCATCATCTTCTCTTTCTAACTTTGAAAAAGAACTTTATATGTATCTTTAACAGAAACAAATACATAACCAATAGAAATAAAGCATTCTTCAGACACAGGCTTAAAGATTGCTGTTCTATTCCCGGATAAGAGGAGGTAGCAAGAGAGCTGTTTCTGCATATATAATTTCCATCCCACTGAAGAAATATTAGCTGAAATGAGTCTTTTTTGAAGTGAGAGTGGGTAAGCCCACTATTTGCCTGAAAAGATATAAGAACGCGTGAGACACATAAAAATTCACCTTCACCAAAAAAATCCAACAAACATAAACCTGAACGACCTTAATCTCCTTTAATGCTGACTGGGGAAGCGTTTTCAAGCTGTACATCTGTACCCACCTTAGAATGCCTTTACATCACCTGCACAGTATAAATTAGGATTGGCATACTGTTGGAGATGACCTGTTCTGTCAAGCACTAAAATTTGTTTTCCAACCCCTGTGGCTCAGCTCTAACAGATGGGCAGCTGAGAGGCAGCTGTTGCAGAAGGACTGATACACACCTGTGCTGTGCAGGTGCAGATGAGGGCAGAAATTTCACCATGGTGTCTCCCTGTGTCCTTGGGACTTTGGAGAAGTCTGGTCAGGAGCAGATGGTGATCTACATTCTTACAAGTGCCATTTAGAAACCAGGGGTGGGAATGAAAGAAACTTCTCCGATTCCAAGACAAAAGCAGAGCAACAGGAAGGCAGCTATGACAACGTTCTGCTTCCAGAAACACTTTTGGGCAAACTGGCTCATCTACCTACTTGATACAGGTGATGCATTTTTGAAATACTGAGGATGCAGGACCTATTGCCCTTATTAAAAAAAAAAAAACCAAAAACAACCAAGCAAACACAAAAGAAAAAAAACAAACCCAGAACATGTCACACAAACAAAACAGGTAAAACCAATAACGGAATTTTTCATCCTGCTCACTTCTTTTTTTTTCCTAAATCAAACTGAATTTTCCTTTAAAAAAGTAAAAATACAAAAACAAAGATACATTAGAATATTCTACTGTCCAGTAAATGTCTTATAGGCAATATTTATGGAGGAAAAATATGCATCAAGCCCTACCTTTGACAAAAATTAAGCACCCCAACATTAATTTCATACAAAGGAATGCTGCTTCTAGTGCTGTTGACTTGAATTATTCCTATCACCACAATTTGAATATTCATTATTTGTCCTCAAATATATAATCATAAATCTAGACTAATGCTGAAAAAAACAAATTCTAGTGAGAATGATGTGCCATTGATAAGCTAAAACCAGCATATCATGAGAAGGCAAACTAATCTTTCCATTTACTTTGTAGGCTGGATACTTGATGCTTAGCACTAAGAAGTCCAAATAACCTTTGTATCCCTTATAACAGAAGAAACTTGTAAAATGCCTTTCGTGCATCAGCTTATTGTATGAATGTTTTAAAGAAACTCGCTAGTACTACAGAAAATATAAGTGGGCTTTTTTGTGTTGTTTAATACTCCAAGTGTCACTTCATTCTTTAAAGGGGTTAGAACAGAGGAGGGGGAAAGGGGAGGAAGTCTTACTTAATTTGTTGCATATGTCCCAACGTGTTATACAACTAAGTGTATTATACCAGAAAACTAAAGCAGTCTGCACCGTAGCAAACTCTGTGTAACTCAAAATAGAAGAATAATCTGGCCAGAAGCAAGTCAAAATTTCAGTGAAACTTCCTCTCATATTATATATACACCCACTTTACAAGCTACATCGAGTGTCCTTTCATATTCCAAAAGAAATACATTGCAGACACCAAACATACTGTACTTTTACTTAAAGGCTTCATCAAACCATATGTGCAGACACTTGAGAAGACGAGAGTGTCAAGCTTCCTAGGGTCCTAGAGTCAAAGAAATTCTGCTGCCCCCCACTGCTAAGTAAGTGCACTCCTTCCACGGGGGGCAACATCTGCCGATCCGTCATGGTTCCACTTGGCGAGGACCCCAAGAAACTTCCTTGGGAAGAAACGATTTTCTCAGGACTGGCAGCCAGTTTAGGGGATGTGGAAAAGTTATATCCATAGAGCGCACAGGGACTGTGCAGTCTAAACGTGTTGTAGGAGCCTTGGTGGGTCTGGTTAGTGGTAAAGGCATTGCTGGATGGGGAAGGCATGATGTACTGGAGCTGTGGAGACATCCCTGAAATCTGCATGGATAAGCCAGTCTGCGGGCAGCTGAAGGCATCCCCGTCACTGCCACTCATGGACATATTCACAGTTGTGCTACTGGACACGCCGACATAGGAGGGAGTCCTTGGGGCAGCGAAGGTCTCGCCGCCCTGGTTGGTGAGCCGGTTGTAGGTCTCAGCCAGGGAAGTGCTGTATCTGTTCAGGGCCAGGCCTGAGCGCGCACAAGCGGTGTAGTCAGCTGGAGCAAGGGTGCACAGCTGGCTAGTGTTGGGGCTGAGGTGGAAGGCTGGAGAGGAGCAAGGGGAGCCCGGTAAAAGGTGAGGGTGGGTAGATGGCACTCCACTGCCAGATCCCTGGAGTAAAGTAGAGGAACCTGCATTTCCTGGAAGAGAATATTACAGTGTAAGAAGCACATTGGGAAAAGTCCACTTCCTAGGTGAAAGATCAAGACCTTTGTCTTTTATAATAACACTCGAGATGAAATGCAACTCATATTAATTAAAAACTTTTACATACATGTGCAGGAAAATGTGTGAGTGAATCACCTGCATGTTTCTAAAGAAACAACTTGACCAAGAAAGAGAATTTAAGTTATGTTTTTACAACCATCGCTCAGTAATTAGGGCTTCTGTCCAAAAGGTTAACTGCTTCTTATATGACATGGAAGAAAATTTCATGGCAGTTAAGACTTAGTCAAGTGAGTACCCTATCACAGGAAGCCTTCTTAAAAATTATGATTTTTGGCTTGTCTGTGCTCTTGCTACAGTGCAGAATGTGTTTCAGTGTCTGTCACTGTCAGAGCACCAGCTGAGGAACAAGCTCCTTTGCTCAGAGACTCTCACAGATAACAGCTTTGGGAAAATTCCCAACTTCAGAACAAAAAAACTTCTGACTTCAAACCAAAAAAATTCTGAGAACAACCAAAAAATTCAGAACAACTTCAGGAAAAGTGTGAGCTGAACACTGCCCATAGCTGCTTCATCTCTTGAATGGGTAGGTTTGCAGCAAACTGTTTGCAAATTGTTCATTTACTGATATCAGAACTTTATATTACGAATACCAGCACTGAATGCTCCTGAAAGCACACTGCTTGCCACAGGTGAAGTCTTTTCTCAGGACTAAAAGTTTCTCAGCTGCAAGGAAGATTTCCTTTTCTTAAAAGATTGCATCTTCCTGAAAACTGAGCATGGAAAAATTAACTGGGGCCTTTTACAGTCTCCCATGCAGAAGACACTAACAAGGAAGACCTCCTGTTTATGAATCACATTAACAATCCAACAGCTTGTTGCTGCAAAGAGAGAAGTTCTGTCAGTAAGTTAACAGATTATCATAATAGGTGAGCTAGTAAAAAGAAATATACATTATTAAAGAACACTGCCTGCTGCTGCTTCTCTGTTAACAGGACACCACAATCACAAGGCATCATTAGGCACTACCACATTACAGAAATGATAAGACACATTTTTCTTTTAATCTCTTTTAATTCTTTTAAATGCCCATCCCCTACCTGAAGATGGGCACTTTCAGTGTTAACAACCAGGACAAATTTCTAATGGGGTCTTTCACAAAGTCTCTATGTCCAAGGTATAGATGACTAAAGATTTTGCAAGTTTCCATTCCCAGAATATCAAGGACTTCAACAATCTTCTTAACCTCGGGCACCAGCAGAAAAGGAAGCAAGAAGCTCACTGCAGCAGCAGTTCCCCTGCTCCCAAACAATGCTCCTACACACAAACAACCAATAAAGCTGCTCTGTCTCCTAAATGGATTAACTGCATCATCAGTTGCCTTTCAGTCTTACACAGTCTGACAAGGTATTTCAGGTCTCATTCTATCTTCTCTTTTTGATGAAACCATCCCTCACCCCCATGCTATGCCCAAAACTCTGACAACACCCATCCAATGTGTCTATGACTTGGCACAAACCTTCCTTTTAGTTCCCCACATCAAGGACTGATACACAAGATTTCTCAAAGGAGTGAACCAAAACGCTGACAAAAGTGATTTCTCTGAATTTCTCTAAGTTCTGGGTTTTTGCTCTGAAGATGTTTAACAACTTTTCAATCAATACATTATCAAGAAACCAGACTGGATGTTTGTAAATTTGGTAGCAGAAAATGCAAAGAATTGGGAGCAATACATCTGATTTAGCTGGGAAAAGGCCAAGAGGTTTTCTATGTGCATTGGTGTATACTCAGGAAATAAAAAAAGTCAGAAAAGAGTATACAGAGATTCCACTCTCTGTCCAAACGGGCCATTTAAATATTTTTCTCATTCAAGACACTACCTGCACAACGGGGAAAGTGGAAAGAAAGAGGTTTCCAACAAAGAGTGAGGAGCAGAAAAAAGCAAAACTTAGAGGTGATCCATTTCTTTAAGCTCTAGGATGCCGATAAAGTTTGTTGGCCCATTTACTAAACAATTTTCAGGTCTTTAAGAATCCAGAAGGGGTTCTAAGAAGAAAACAAATTAAGCTTCTTCCTATTTACTCATTACTTAAGAGAACATTTCTTCTCTTTTTTTTTTCCTTGAAAGCACAAGTAATTCCTACACTGCAGTTTGCATGTGTACAACAGAAGTCATCTGTAAGTGATCATTACGTTTTGTGTCCAGCCAGAGCATAACACTAAGGAGTAGGCTACTCAATCCTTAAATAACTAGCATTCTCCTCCACATGTGATCTGATTTTTCTTTGCAATCTAACATTTTAATCCCATGGTGGTTGAGTTAGCATTAGTTTTCTAACTTAGAATAACTGATGAGAGGGGATGGCTGTACTGTGGTTAGTTGGTTGTTTTTGCCTTGTGAGTGACACATTTACCTAAACTTTCATAAGGTATGATGGGCAAAGTTTCATCTTTCATTTTTGTTTTGAAAGAACACAAAGACACTCGTTACCTTGTTTGGGTATCCCAGGTATGTCTTCAAATGTAAGTGTCCTCAGAGAAGGTCTCCAGAAGGCATAAGACTCTACCAGAGCTTCCAGTCCCATTCTATTTAGAACAAAAGAACCATGGTGTCATGAAAGCAAGATGTATTTTGCCACAGGTCTCTGAATACTCCACCTCAGAAACATATAAACATTTCAGGATTATTTTCAAGTTGATTTTACTTTTTAGAAAAGAGCCTTACAGCCCATCCATGAGACCACAGGGACCTGCAACCACTGGGCTGCACAAAGTGTTTTCCAATTCCACAGGCCTGGCTCTCTATTTCAATATTTTTGGCCTTTTGGGAGGGCTGTTTGAGTGAGAAGATTTAGCTAAAATTATTTTAAGTGTTTTGCTAGTATATTTCTTAAAGAGATCATCCCTCTGGCAGTTAAAGTTTTAAGTGCCAGAGGGATGATCTGCCATTTCTTCCCAGAATAAAGGTGATCCACTGGCAACTTCTATTAAAACAGGATTCCCAGTCATTACTGATGAGGTGGAAAATTGCACTTAGAACTAAGCAAGGCAAGGATGTACAGCTATTTTGCTACCAAAATCATGTGTAAAAAAAATGTTGTTTTGCTAAGCAAAATACCTTTAGAAACTAAAAGTTTTCACTCATTTTCTTGCAACAGTGTCCTGAGAAATCAGAACTGTGTAGACAATGGTGTCAGACACTGTTCAGAAAACTCTCTGCTTCCTGAAGATAAAGGCCCATTTGTTTTCTGACAATTATTTATGAATAATACACCTCAGAGGTACACAAACTTAGAGGTACAATTTTGCTGTTATTTTTGGCTGCTGGGCCCCAGAGGCCTGTTGAGTGTCAGCATCAGACACACACCAAATACAAGTCCTTGCCTTTGAGCAGCAATATTTGTAAACTTGAATTATGCAACCCAGTCTGAAGCAACAGACATGTTCAGATACTACTCCTTCCAGCAGGAACACAAATGCCTGTCAGGAAACACTTATAAAGCGTTTATTAGCTGAACCTGGCCTAAAAAGATAGCCTTCATTTTCTGCAGTAATGGTGAATTTTCATTTCTAGTTAAAGTGGAGATAAAAGCCACCTCCTGGAGGAATGTAGCCAAGGCGATAATTTATACAAGATGCCTTTGAAAAATTTCCACATTTTATCAGCACCCTAATGTGTGCTATCAAATGCCCAAGTTTATTTAACAAAACAGTTATGTTTTTCCCCAAAGTATTTAAAGGGAGAAATTCTGGTCCTTTCCTGAGTAGAAGTTTTTATAGGGTCAAACTTAAGGCCCAACTGAAGAATGAAACTATTCTCAGCACCTAAATTCTGTCACACTTTGCAAATGCACTGGGAATGTTTTTAAAAGGTGAAGCTACTGATTTCTGTGAAATGACCTGTGGGACTATACAGGAATGACCTAGAAGGGCATATTTTTAATTAAACTGAATTACTGCATGCAGCAGTGCAGAGTGAGACAGCTGCATAAAAACAATATTGAAAAGTTTGGTATAATTTAACCACAATATTTTTTTAAACTTGTTGCAGACTAAAATGCCTCAATGATAAACACACCAGCTAGAACAATGAGGATAACAGAACCTTAACATTTAATTTCAGTATTTAGTGACAGAGCAAAATAATAATCCACTGAGTATACCAATAGAAATTTTCCCTGACAATTAAAATACTGAGCTGAATTGCCAAACATGCTTATCCAGAAATGCAGACTACAAAAGAAAACAGTGATAGCGACTTCAGTAAGACAATGTCAATTTGCAACAAACAAGAGTTTGCAGAGTCAATTCTGTAACGCGTGTGTTTGTAGATTAAAAGCACTCAGACCTCATCTAAAGGCTGCTCCAAAACATTTTAGAGATGCTGACTCTTCCTTCAGAACTTGCCTTCCTAATCCATTTCCATAAAAAATAACTTTCAATCAAAATACCTTGCTTGTTTTTCCAATGCCTGAACCAGACTATTCCTAGCAGCCAAACAAAAAACCCCTCTCTGGAGACACCCAGTCCCATAACTGTATTTGTGTGGTTGCAGATGCAGCACTATTACATCATCCTCAGGTAATTCCAGAGCTGTGCCACCACATTACAACCTGTTCAAAACTAATTTCTGAACAATTCTTTCCTTGCTGTCTAAAAGGATATCTTCTCTTGTTTCTTATGGAAAAAATTCTAAGTCCACCTAAATTTGCACTTTTCAGAGGATCAGGGTTTCAGACTTCTTAGGAGATTCCATGGTACTTATTTTATAGTTCTGCAAACAGCAAGCACAGCAGAGACACTGCCTAGAAGAGAGAGAGCTTTCAAACACGGTACGTATGGCAACCCTTCTTCTTCCTAAAGTACACACAGCATGTTTTGCTTCTCCAGTCACTGCATTTACCTGGAAGCTACTGTTCACTTCATTTCTAACCAGAAACCTACAAAAGAGGGCAAAGCTCTATTTGTGTGAGTGGCCAGAACATGGATACTTATTTCTTGCTAGAAGACAAAATCTCAGACGTACTAAAAAGAATAGAATTCATACAGTGAATGCCTGTAAGTCTTTGCAACTGCGTCATCCCTTCTATAAGTAGTCATTTTCCAAAAACTACTGTCATTTACTGTCCAGCTTCAGGTTTTATGTAACTTGGGTTTTATGTAAAACAGGCTTTAATGCTGTAACTTCTGCTAACAGAGAAGCTCAATAAAACAACTATCAAAAAGAAACTCTCTGATCATTCCTACCAGCACAGTTTGCTCCCTTCTCTGCAAGGCCTGGTCATAAATATAGCAGCTGCAGACACCAAACACAATGTGGTAGCTGGAACTGATGTATACTATACACCACATTGAAATACTGCTTGGTTTTTTTTTTTAGCTGAAATGGTTTAACATACAATTCAAAACAGGCTTAAGTAGCTTGCAATAAACAGTCATTGGATAAAATACCTCATTGGCACTGGCAGCCTGGACCAGACCTAAGTCTCCACTTTGCACTACACAGATTTCCCACTGCTATTTTGAAAGATTCATGGATCAAGAGAGAATAAGCAATTAATCAGTCCATCCACCACAGAAGAGGTGGAAACCAGCCTGAGTTCAAGGTCTTCTATAGCCTTCTAGAAAAGGTATTCACCTAGGAAGAAGATTTAAAACTCCTTAGACTAAACAGACACTTGAATACAGGTCTCCCACCTCCTAGGCAAGTGTACTAAACATAAGGTTACTGCACAAACCAGTTTCTCCCCCTTAATGAGGAAACAAGCCATTAACCCATCCTATGAGCCCCTTACTTGCAAGAGAACCTGAGCATGTAGTTTGACAATGGTATCTGCAACTTGTCTCCAGCCAGGAGAAAGAGGAGATTTCAAGCACAGCCTGAAATCACGGACCTGAATATACATTAAGTCCATTTGCAGCCTCCATGGTGTGTCACTGCTTCCACTGAAAGGAAACTTGAGCACATGAGTCAAGCCAAGTGCCAGTCTGTTCCTGACCTAGATGGTCAGAGGTGTAGCAATGGCAATTCACCACAAAGAACATTGCTGGGAAGTCTGAGTGGTCCCTCAAGGAGTCTGAGTTCTCTAATTAGTTTGTCTGTAAGTGCAGGTGTTGACTTTGAACAGCCTTCACAAACTGATTCTGTCAGCAGGAAGAAGCCCAGCTCCTCCCCCACACCTACCTGTTACGGCCCGAATCTCTAAAGCCTTTGGCGAATGGGTTCCTATCAATCTTCAGACGAGTTATCTGTGAATATTATTAAGAAAAATTATTGCTTGTAAACTCAGATAAGTAGCACAGAAAACAGCTCTCCTGACAGAAAAAAAAGCTGACAGAGGAAATATCTTCATATTTGAATGGTTTAAGATTGCTGTCCTGAAACATAGCAAAATAAGGACCAATCTTCTGATCATTATTTTTGCACATCCCTGGAGATGCTGATAGGTATTTAAAGCTGTCAAATGGCAGTAGGAATTACTGAGAAAAAACTTCAGGCAAATGTCATTCTTCATTTAAGAGAGTTCACTGTCTAACTGCAATAAAATTTAAATTAAATTTTATTTCTGTACTGGTCAAGAGGGGAATGTGAAAAGAGAGATTATCTCTAGGTTATTATCCTCCATGGAAAAAAAGACCCAAACCAAACCAATCTACCAAAAACCCAGCAAAACACACCACATCCCAAATAACTGTAAATTATTTTAATAAATGGGAAAATCACCAAAAACTTATATTTCAGTATTTACATAGCTCTCCTGTTCCTCTCTCTGTGAAGTTATCAATGAGTATTTCAAAATTTAAAAAAACACAGCTGCAATAATTTATATGGAAGTAATAAAATGTCACAATAATAACTATGTATGCTGAAACTTAAACAAGAGGTGGAAAGAGCTGAGTGATACAACCTGCAGTTCACTTTTGACTTTGAATCCATGTGGACCCAGATAAATTGTCCTTAATAATATAGGCTGAATGCAGTTAATAAAAACAACTACAACTTTCTTCAGAACTCAGCTTCTCTGTTAAGGTCCTGGGAGTATTAAAAGCACTGGAGTCAGGAACAGAAGTGCTTTAAAAAGTCTAAAAAGTCTTTAAAAAGTCTAACATATCCACATTTAAAGGTACAGAAACACCTTTAAAAATTAGACTGCTCTTTGCCTTGTTCTTCAATACTGTGTTTATAATCAAGACACCATTAAGCATGCTAATTGGACTGTGTGATCTTCATAATAATAAGAAAGATTTTTTTTTACATGCAGCATCTCTGAAGGCTCAGCTATGGCCTCCAGGTACTAAAGCAATACTAACAGTGAAAACTACTTGTAGTAAAAAATTGATAGCTCTATTTTCATAAGTGATATAATGATAGCGTCTACTTTTCTCCTATCTCTTACATCTCTGGTCTGCTCTGAAAAGCCCGAAAAGTGCTAACCAGAAAGCCTGAATTACCTGTTGATTTTGGTATGCTGTGACAGTAGTGAAGACTGTCTCAGGGAAGGAGAAGGCTTTCACCCCCTCTCCCGAAGGGATGGGCTTGACAGGGGACAGATCATCGCCGCAGTCTTTTCGGATGACGTGGACACGAGGCTGATATTTATGCATAGAGTGAAGGATAATCTATGCAGTCATGCAAGGAAAAAGATAACATTTGTTAGAAAGGACACCCTGCTGTTTCAGGACTAATAGCTTTTTGGAACAGATTATGGTATGTGTTTACCATGCCACTTACTGGAAATCAAATGTTTTCCTTAACCTCTGAAGGTTCTTGTTACAGTAGTCTAATCCCTGTGCATTTATGTTATTACCAACCCTAAGCTTTTAAAAATTACGACTCAGGAGCTCCAAATTCAGAGATTGGCTTATTTGAAACTGGCTCAAAAAAAGGAAACAAAAAGAAACCCAAAAAAAAAAAAAGAGAATTCAGGAATGAAGTCTAGGTCCCACAGGAATTATGAAAGTTTTGTCACTTTTTTCCACTGAAGTCTGGATTTGACCTAACAGGATTAACAGCAGTAGAATTTTGCCGTTTGTTTTTGGAATCTTCAGGATGTACTATTAGAGCAATTTTTCTCCTTATAGCCCAAAGGCTGGAAACAAATCTTGGTTGGAACACAAGCTGAGACTCACACTCTGAAGAAGCATAAAATTAAGAGTAAAATGATAACAAAATCCAAAACTCTAAAGTGTTAATAGCAATCGATCCATAAAACAGACAGTGAATTTCAGTTAAAAAACCCTCCCAGCATACAAAAAACTGAATCAAAAATAAATCATAAAAGAGGAGTGGATGCATACTGCATAAATTAAACACACAGACACCTCTTGGTACTTTACCTCAATTTTAAAGGAGATTTAAAATACAGAATTTTTCCTCTATTTTACTCCACTTCAGCTAACCACTATTAAAATAAAAAATTTCAAAAAAAAAAGAAAATTGAAGTTCAGCTATTATTGTTGGAAGACCTAAGAAATTAGTAACTTGATAAATAAATAGTCCTATGGCTATTTGCCTGTGGAACCACTAATCAACATTCTGGGGAAGCTTTTTAATTTCCTGCTCCGTGAGTAGGCTCAGAATGTGCGTGTGCTCAAGCACTCAACAGAGCCCCTATGTCAGACACCATGGAAGCTCATTCACCCAAATTATATAGAGGACATTACATTTGTTTGGATAAACTAGAGTTTGGCTAGTTTAATACACTTGGTCCTGGCCAGATTACATGACCCTGTTTTGGTAAGGCCAGTTTCTGGATAATCAGGGGTTTTATTAGCCCTTAAGTAAGGTTTTGACAATGACATCACAGGCTCCAATTAATTTGCTCAGGGAGTGCCCTATGGATGTTCTCATAGGAAGTCTTTTTCAAGTTTCTGAACAGAGCAAGATTTTTTATTGTGCAGAAGTGTTTTCTCTTTTACAACACTCCTTTCAGTTCTCCAATGGCAAAGATCTACAAAATGAAAATGCAGAGAGGACAGCACATTCCTCACCCTGTTTCCCTCTGAACACCCAGTGGTACCAGGGGAGATGCTGGTGCAACACAAAAAGAAATTATCAAGAAAAGATGTTGCACAGCTCAAATCCACTGCAATTCTGTGCCTTGCCATTTGTCTGGGTGCCACTGAGCATGCCATGTTCTCTCCCACATGGATTACTTCACCCCATCAGCTCTGCGGTGCAAACCACTGCTGGCCCACACATCAGTGATAACCCTGGCAGCTACAAAGAGATCTGCTCACACATCAGAACAAATGATATCAAAGCAGCACATGGATGAACACCTCCCACTGCTTATCTGGGTGGCTATTACAGCTAAACTGATCCATGTCATCTCCTAGGAACAACCTGTCTGGCCTCTGTCCTGTATTGAAATTTCCTGTGCTGACATGCTGTTTTGGCAGTTAGCAACTCCATAGCAATATTTTTTTTTCTTGATTTTGTACTGGTCTTCTAACAATGGGATCTTTGTTCATGATCTGAAGGACTCCAAACTCTAAATAATGCATAACTGCAAAGCCCTTGTGAATTAAAATGCAACATATGAAGACAGGACATAAAAGGAGAGAGAGATGCAACATCTCCACTCCAAAAACAATCTAGATCTATTATTCAAAGCATCACCTAAAGCTACTGTGAAGAAAAAGCTAAGGGAAAGGAGATTTTGGCATTTCGTTTCACGGGGCTTTCACATTTAAAAGCACCAATGGGATCTAACAGTTTATCTGCAGTAACAGCAACTTTCCCTTCATGCCCTTAAAATCCAACACGAAAAAACCCCAGTCGGAAATCTCGTTGTGTTCCCAAATATGAACTGGCATTACATTCAACTCACAGCTGAAGAGCCTGCCTCTCTTCACAGAAAAGTCCTCACAGAACAAGATGAAAACACTTCATGCGGGAATAAACCTCTCACAAAAAGTAAAATTAAACTTTGGCCACAGCAGCTGTCAAGAAATCATGATCAGACAGACGAAACTGCAGCAGGGAACCCACAGGTAGAAGGCAGAGCAAAGGCCACGAGAACACCTGCAGCCACACAAAGCTGGGATTACCTTTGCAATGGCTTTTGAGAGCTGCTGCCACGATGAGGCCTCAGAGCTGACCCTGAGCATGAGCACCACCATGGCAAAACCATCTCAGCCAGAACAAACGAGAGCCAGAAACTCCTTCACAGGGGAGACACCAATCCTCAGCCACTTGGCTGTGCCAAGACTACACGGTCACCTCCCCACTACTGACACAGTCCTTGCTGCTGTTTTTGCCAAAAATCCTTTATCCTCCCTCCAAAGCACAAGCACTCAGGCTCTCTGCAGTTAGGGAAATGTGTGGGGCTGAGGAGTACGGATTCCCTCTGTACTAAGACGAAAACTGCAAGTGCAAGTACTAATGTTTCACAGCTTTTCATTGTGACAAGAACATATAAGTGCCCATTGACTGTAAGCAGAGCTCGCTACTTGGAGCCAAGTCTGGGCAGAGTTACAGTCCGCCTCTGCTTCCAGCCTCGCCCCACTTTCAAATGGGGAAAAAAACCCACCCCAACCACCAAGGAACAATTAACACACTAACAGCCTCATTTTCACTAAAAGTTAAAAGATGTTCCTCTGCATCAAAAAATACTCAGTTGAAAAGCATGGAAAATAGCATAAAAAATGTTGAGTTTTCCCCTCCACTGAAATTCAGTTTAAAAATTGCATTGAAATAGAAAAATTAGCCAGCTCTAACCAGCCGGAGGGAGAGACTGCTTTTACAATGAAGCACTCATTCCACAGATGAGAGAGGGATGAGAGGCATTAACAAAGAGCATCCAGACCATGCACTTTTCAGTGACAACTGCAAAATCCAGGTTTACTTTTCCTTAGGATCACAACTTAGATGAAACACATAAAAGCCATAGTGTGTGTCTTAATAACTCTATAGTATTTCCAAGGCAGGAAATTCACTCTGGAACTTCTTTTGAGATCAGAAACACACAAGGAAAACATGTCTGTATAAATTTTGCTTCATCTCCACAGACTACAAGTGGAACCCATGTATCAGAGAGTGTCCTGTGTGCAGATATGTATTTCAAAAACCTCTGAGCTCAGCAGCACTATAAAACTGCACAGTCACAAAGTCCCACTTGAAATGCTGATGAAAACAGCAGCAGGCAGCATGGAGTCTGGAAAGTGCTTGAGCAGTGAGTCTCTTAGAGATGGCTGATCTCCTTTCACAGAATGTTAATCCCAGGGCAACACTATGCGAGGGGAATGAACTGGCTGCCACCAGCTACTGCCACAACATAAATACTGCATACAAATTCTACCTTAGTGCCTGTTTGCAAATACTGTCTCTATTCCCACTGACATGAACCACTTCCCTCAGAGATCCTGAGAGTTAATACTCTAGAATAGGTAAAAAGGCTCTAGACTGACATAATGCAAGCTCCCTACCTCAAAGCCTTCGAGATCAAAACTGACCCCCAGGACTTGAACACAATAACTCTGCAAAAGCTTACACCTCCAACAAGCACAGGAAGCATAAAGGAACAGGTTCAACAAGGATTAAATTGCCAGAAGCAGAAAGTAGGGAAAGCGTTCCCAAAGAACAACAGCTAAAGGCCAATGCTGCTTGGTGGAAACCCCACTGAGGTTTCTCTGAACCCCTCTGCCTATGCATGAGAGGAAAAAACTACTTTCTAATAATCTAAAATATACCCCATGTCCCATACAGGGGTGGGAGAGTCAGAACTTCTGATATAAGAGTAAATATAAACATAAATATAAACAGCCTTGACTCCTAGCTCTTCTAACTCGCCATCCGTCCCCTGGTACCCTCCTGAGAAAAACGGTTTCTTCCTGCTTATGAGAAACAATTGGTTTTTTTATATTCATCACAAAATATGATTATTCGTTTTCCATTATTGCTAGAGGCATTCAGAGGCTACATAGCTTTTTCAATACAGCATTCCACACTACCATAACTTTAAAAGAAAAAATGTACCCATTGGAAGAGACACTTTTCTGCTTTCTGCTTTTGCCTTTTCTGGTAATTATGAATGACATGTTTGCAATTTTCCACATTTGAGAAATATGAAATTATTTTACAGTCATCCTTCTTTTGTCCTTTTATTTTAATACTTAAATTTCCATTTTGGGGAGGAGGGGCACTGCCATAGCTCTGAATCAGTTCAATGTGTCTCAAATCACTGTACTTGAGGTTTGCTTCACTCGTTTCCAAGCCAAAATACTTAACTAAAGACCAGAAAATTTATATCCCCCCGTATTACAAATAATGGTGTGCTGTATACTACACAGGTTTCAGTTCAGAATAAACGCAAAGCTAAAATCTGGGATTTAAAAATAGAATAACATAATTCTCTGCATAGCTGAGATTTTATCACAGGGCAGTTTGCAACTGCAAGTGCACGGATGGACCACACAGTACCCACAGATCGTCCCTCTGCACCCACTGAGTACAAAAGCCAGCTCACTGCTGGAAAAGCAACATTTTATCCATTTGCATCTGCTTCACTTTCAAATCCCTTACAACAGACTCAGGATTCAGGGAAAACAAGTCCCACTTGAGAGGAATCACAAATACACAATGCTGGGGAAACTAAGGGAACTTCATGTGCTAACCTTAACTCAAATGGACACGGCCAAATAAGACTCCATAACTGTAATTCTGGAAAGAAGCAATATAAAACCTCTTTTGTACTATCCTAAGAAAAGCACTGCTAGCTTAAGAGGCATGAATACCCCCACACTTCTTTTAAGGAAGAACAAAATAAAATAATAAAAATTATTGCACAAATGGAAGTTTTTTTATCCTTGTTATCACATTTGTTAGGTCAGCCATGCGCCTGTATTCCTGCCTCTGATCATTGCATTTTCAAACACAAATTAGGGGGAAAAATCTCAGACTATGTATTAGCAAAATACCTGGCTCCATGTCACAGAGCTACAACCATACTGAAAGATGAGTGTGGTATCTTTGTGCTCTGTGGCAGGTATATTTTCTTTCACTCCTTTCCTTGAAGGAGAAAGTATCCTGGTTAATAAATTGGGTTATGCTAAGGACAATGGAATCCACATCCTGTCTCAAAACTTTCCTCTAACATCTTAAAACTCTACAACTTGGAACTCGATGCTTCTTCTGAAAGGATGCCAACATTTGTCATTTATTACAGGGGTTTGTAAAATCAAAGACTTCACCCCAACTAAAAACAATCCTCATTTTTTAATTATTTCTTAAGGTGTCAAGTAAAACTATTTCAGAGATTGCTGGAATGATACTGGCTTACATCTGTCATGTTTCAACAGTTTTCAAGAGAAAAGGAAATATTAACATAACACATTTTGTCACATTAGATAATGTCATAACTAAACAATTTAGAACTTGCAAACAGAACACTCATACTGCACACGTCTTCGCCAGCTTTTCCAGAAGTAATGAGCCTCAGCTGTGAAAGGGTCTTGCTTCATAAGGTATGCAATAAATCATCATCGGAGCAAACCCAGCTCCCATGTTATTCGTTTTGGACTGCAATTATTAACACCTCGCGGGATTTCACACAAACGTTTAGGTTAAGAAAATACTTAAGCGTATTTTTATTCACGTGAAGGTATTACACACTATTAATGTTTCTCCTAGCCACTTGTGAATTTAAGAGTCCTTTTCGATCGGAGGAGAAATTGCGAGTAACACGCTCGGTGGGAAATACTGAGAGCAATTCTGCCCCTCTGTATTAGGCAATTTAGCCTTGTAAAGTCTTACTTTGCAGAAGGAGCTCTCTATTTGAGGGGGGAGTAAAACAGCAGGCTCTAATAAGCAGTTAATTATCGGAGCAGAAAGTTAGAAGCTTTTAGATGTGGACAGTGAAGTTCCAAAACAACTCTGAAAAGTCAAGCCTATTTCTGGCACCCCGCAGCTGTACGTCAGAGCCTCTCAGGGCTGAGCAACGTGCCTACACATAATGCCACCGAAGAAAGAGCAAGTACTCACATGCCCTTGATCATCCAGCTCATTATTAGTAAGCTTCAGTTTGTCAAAGCTGATCACTTGTCTCATCCACGTCTCCCCCGAGGCAGGTGAATCAGGGTGAATATAAACACGAGGCGGCACCGGGGAGTCAGCATTACCAGCCACCATCCACTTGGAACTATGATAAACATACCTGTAAAAAGAAAACAAATACCTCTAACCACTAGCACCAAAACAATTGAATAGACCCATTCAGCATGAATAAATTAGGGCCCATGCTTACAGCAAAAACCCATCAATTAACAAAACATGAAAAAGCACAATTTCGCATAAATAAAAAGAAATTTTGTTTGTTTGTTTGTTTCAAAACATAGTCCTGGCACCTGCAAAAATAAGGTTAAAATCCATGCTCTGACCTGACCTTGCTCTTCCTAAAATCAGTCACAGTCTCAATACTAGGTTTCAAAATGAGCTTTAAGCTGGTGTCAGTTCATTGACTGCCACAGCTCTGCTCTGAAAAGGCATCAGCAAATAGGGAAGAAGCTGGTCCTTCTTTTAGCAAATTGAGTAGTAATTCCATATCTGGAAGATTTATCATGTTGAGTCTAATATAAGACTCTATAAATAAAGCTATTGAAGGGAAAGAACATTATGATAGAGAAAAACAATGAAAGTATGAGAAACTATGCTCTTGATATTTCGGTAGACCATATTAATAGGCTTAGATGGTATTGCAAAAAGGTTAAAAAAATGAAAACATGGAGTCTGTATTTCATTTGATAGGCCAGTGCTGACAAGATGATTTTATAACAAAAATTGTGTCTGCTTTGGTTAAAAACCTATTTTGAAGGCAGGCAATTCACAAAGCAGTTTAAAAAGCATTAATTGAAAGTTATCTTTTTCAAGTACAGTAAAAATCCAGTAATTCAGCTGTATTTTTAAATGAAAACAAGAAAGACTTCATCAAATCATATATTTGCACAATTCAGTTCCTTATTAGAAAAAGACAAGCAACACAGTCAGAACAGAAAACAAAATGATCCAATGCAGGTATCACTCCATACAATTCAGATCAAGCTGCATAGCTAAGATCTAGAATGGTGGAGAAATTCTCTCCTCCAGACAAATTCTCCACCCCAGATCACTGTTGTAACATTTTTCATTTATTTTATATTTCTTGATTTATACTAAATATATGCTTTTCCTAGAAAAGTAAATAAACTTATAAATGCACATACATAAAAATTCAGTGATAAATACACATTGTGAGCTACAGCATAAGCTTCCAAATATTTATAAGGTCAAATTCTGCTGGAAGTCCAGACCTATATGTAATTTTCTTCCTTTCCATTAGTTTTGCTATCTGCTCTGTCAGCAGTCTAAAGACTAGGCTCCATGTGACTGCTGTCATTTCTATGAAATTTAAAGATCTGCAAGACAGTGTGTGAAGCTGCACAAACAGCCAGAGTTGAAATAACAGACAGCAAAAAAAATCACAGAATAGAATGAGAAGAGGCACCAAGTAAAACATGTAAAACATTAACATTTAGTGGAAAGCTTAAAGACATGAATACATGATAAAAACTAATACATGAATAAAAAAAAAATTCTAATTTGCCAACTGAGAAAATACTGCTCTTCCTACTACTCTCATTAAGTTACTTCAGTTATCTGGGCACCATGTAGCACACTGTGAAGACAGTGTAGGTCAGTATGACTGTAATTATTTTAAATGAAATGAGGTTTAAACAATTCATACTCAGTATAACCGCTTGTAATTTTTAGTAGTAATATTTTAATAAATTTGGAATTATTACCTTGGTTTTTCTGTGGATTTATGAATTGTTCAGACCTTCTAGGAATTATACATTTAGATAATTGTTAAGCAAATGCACACAACACAAAGGAAAAAAAAAAGCTTCTATTTGAACTGCACTGCACTGGTACAAGGAAAAAGAAGCTTTTTTTCCTCCTATGGCAGATACAGGAAATACTCCCCTGACTGTATATGTTGAGCATCGTCAGCCCTGGTATCTGGTGCCACTTGTTGAGAAACTCAAAATCAAAAATGGTCCTAAGAAAGGTCTTATACACCACACAAGAAAATGACAAAATAGCAGTCAATGAGGTAAGTACAGGAAAAACACAGAAAGGCATTTGCTTAGGAAACAAGGCAGCATTCCTGCAGAACCAACCTTTTAATCATGGTCTGAAATATTCCTAGTTCTAGAATGAAATCTGCAGCGGTTTTCCCTACATTACGCTAAGTATAGGTTAAAACAATCAAACCTGCAATTGGTAAAGACCTGATCCTGTCTCCTCTGAGCTACTCTGGCCAGGCTTCCCCCCCGGCTACTCAGGAGCGTGGGATTGCATCTGGAAAGCAAGACCTTGGAAACGGCTTCAACTCACAACAGGGACTGCTGCGGGACCACAAGTGGCTTCTGCAGAGCCCAACCAGCTCCCTCAAAACACAACTACCCTCAAAACACAACTACCCTCGAAACAGTGAGAGCTTCAGCACAAAATTACTACTCCTAAATGTTCAAAGAACAACCTCTTTTGTTCCTCACATCATTCTCCAGACAATAATGCCATTAATTCTTTAAATAACAGTAATTAGAAACATTACCTTTTTTAGTTTAAGCAACCAAATATGTCACTTTTTAAATTAAATTCTATAAGCTATTTGTAGCATGACTTACTTATTAAGTCACAGCACATAGCTTGTAAGTTATTTAAATCAGATATCCATGCTATTAATGTTATCAGTTAATGGTAATACCATTTGGCACTAAAAAATGTGCATTTTCATATTTATTGGTTAATAGGAAATAATCCCTACTGTCAGGAGGAGGAATAAAATATTATAACATTTCCTGACTGCACTAGAACTGCACTCTGAAAGCCAAACTTGAGCATCTGCCTGCAGTACATACACAGTGTGAGGCAAATGCATCATAAAGAGCTTCAACACAAATTTTAGTTGCCTTTGGTACAATATGGTCTTCTAAAATACACTGGGATGAAAATAAGAACCTTCAAGGAGAGTTAAACATGATCTTCTGCTAATTTATGTTGTGTTAATACTTTCTTCCAACAGCCAAGCACCCTATGGCTTACATCATATGTTTTTTGCCTTAAAGTCACCGTACCTGTATCTTTTGTTATCCACTGGCACAATATCCATAGCAATGTAATACTGCTGATGTGGGTCTAAACCTGAGATCTTCACTCTCATTGCAGGAAACATCCGCCTGAACATTGGAAAGAGAGAGGTCATTTTTAATATGAAACAGACTCGGGAATGGTTGTTTAGGAAAAGTAACCGCTTCGTGGGATTTTTCTCGTTCTTCTTTTTAGCCTACAGAGTCCTTTTGGACGATTATAGTTACATAGCCATGAAATGGCCCATTCGATATGTCAAAACAGATTTCTAAAGTGCATTTACTCGAACAATGCTTTGTATGTTTGGGGATACGCTTTGGGAGTACAGCTATTACCACATCATTTCAACTTTATTGTTAGACAGTAAATCATTTGGGTTTGAGACTTTACTTTAGCAGTACACACATTTAAAACCCATTTGAGATATTAGTAAGAAATATATTCCTGGAGATGTGCAAACACCACCTCCACCCAGGAAGCCCAAGGCTTACAGAAAGGCAAATTGCCATTAAGGTTCAAGTGACACCAGAAAAATGGTGTATCATTGCTGTAGCAGCGAATTAGAAAGCTAAATCTACGGTGATACAATTGTAACACCGCAAGGATGCAGTTATAAAAGCCAATGTGCCATGCTCTAACCCAACAATATGGTCTTTATTGACACGGGACTTCCTGTCTGCAACTTACTAAAGGTGAAGTGCGAGAGCTACTCTGTCTTTGAAAGGTATAGTAAAACGTCTTTATTGAAAGCAGGTTCTTTATTTGAACCTACGAGCAAATTTCTAAAAAAAAAAATAAAACAAAAACGACGAAAAACCAAACGTTCAAGATTTAGATCCTTCCGTGGAGAAACGGATTAATTAACCAATGAGGTGGTTTGAACATAAAACTGCCCTTAGCTCTTAGCTTGGCATGCTTTTTATCAGAAAATTTCATTCTTGAAGCACTAAAAAAAAAAAAAAGTCCTAACTGCACGCTAATAAGATACTCTTCTGCATTTTATAAACCTGAAAGTTATTCCAGTTTACTCAGTATTTGCTGTTGTGATAAAATATATATATATATATTAAAAAAAATCCATTAAAAGTAGTTATTGGAAACAAAAATCGTATTCCGCCATTTCTGAATAAGCAGGAGGGTAAAAACCTGACTATGGCTAACTAGTTTTTGCTGTTATTTCAGTGCACCTGTAAGATAAAACAGAAATTCCCCGACTGGACTCTCTTAAGACAAATGCAGCTTTGTGCTGTTTAAGACTGCGTTTCAATCATTAATAAAGCCTCTCTGAAAATGCAGACGGTAGCATATGGATTCAATAAAATATGTTTTTGTAATTTCTAATAAGTTCAAATACTTTTATACTTCCCAGGTTTTTACCATGTGTATCCCCTGGAAAGGAGAAAAGCTTCCCCCCAGAAGGGCACGGCGCTCCCAGACCTCGCCCTAATGAACAGGAAACCCGAAACGCCACATGCTCCCGTGCCCATCTAACATTATCGCCATCTACCTGCCTCGTAAATCTGGAGGGTTCCCCCGCTTTGGGCCCGCTTTGATGTGCCCGCCCGCCCCGGGAGCGCGCGGGTGGCGGCCCCGCCGTGCCCGTTACCTTCCCGCCTTGGTGATGATCATCTCGGTGCCGATCTCGTGGAAGCGCTTCCAGAGCTCGGCGCCCTGCAGATCCACGCGCGGCGCCTGCGGCGTGGGCAGCGGCGAGCCGGGCCGGGAGCCCTTGGGGGAGCCGCCGGGGGAGGCGGGCGGGGAGCCCGCCAGGAATCCCTCCTCGCAGCCGCCTGCGGAGAGAGCGGAGGAGCGATAGCGGCCGGGGCAGCGCCGACTTCGCCATCGGGGTGTCCCTCAGCCCCGGCCGAGCGGCCAGACCGGCGGCAGCGACGGCCTGCCCGGGCCGGCCCGGGCCGCAGCCTCGGCTCCGGGGAAGGGGGAACCCGGGCGCCGGGACCGCGGCGGCACGGCCGGGCTGCCAGGGAGCAGCTGCCCCCATCGCCACCACGCCGTGCCTGGGCCAGGGCGGGCGAAGCCCGTCCGGGGTGCGAGGACGGCGGCGCATTTCGTTTGGCTACGGGCTTCTGCTCCGCAGGGTGAAACTGCATACAGCAAATTACACACACACATATATGTAGGTGCTATGTGTGTGTCTATGTGTATACATACAATTACAAATATATATATATGTGTGTGTGTGTGTTTATATGCACACATAATTATATTCATCGTTGCATATGCACTTTCAGCAGCACACATACACATATGTGTCATATAAGCTTTTGCCTTTCCTCGGAAACAGGGCTCGGGATAGTCCCCCGCCGTCGCTCCACCGCGCCGCGGCACCGACAGCCCCGCCGGCAGCCCCCCTGCCCATGCCGGCGGCCGAGGGGCGCCGCGGATCTCACCGCCAGGCCAGCGAGAAGGGTGGTGGGTGCCCACGCAGCGTGGAAAGACAGAAGGGATAGCGGGGAATGAAAGCGCCGGTCGCGGCGGGGAACGGGGATGCCGAGCCCAGCCGAGGAGCGGGGCCGGGGCAGCGGCGGGAGCGGGGCGGCACTCACCGGCGGCGGCGCGGGCGGCGCAGCCCAGGTCCATGTCACCGCAGGTCCTGCCGGCAGCGGCGGCGGCGGGAGAGCTCTTGGCGCAGCAGCCGCTGCCGCCTTCCTCCTCCGCCGCCTCGTCCTCGCCGCCCAGTTTCCTCCGCTTGGGCTGCCGCGGCGGCGGTGGCTGCTGCTGCTGCTGCTGCTGCTGCTGCTTCTCGGCCCCGATGAGAGCCTCCACGGAGAAGGCGTGAGCCTTGAGGCTCATGGTGGTGCCTGGCGAGGACCGCCGCTTGTCGGCCATGCCCGCCACCCTAGAGCCCGCGCATCCAGGCGCCCCGCGGCCGCCGGCACCGGCACCCGCTCCCGGCCCGCCGCGCCGGCCGCCCTCCCGTCCTCCCGACCGCGCAGGCAAGGGGCTGGGGCTTTTCCTCGCCTTTCTTTTTAAATCCGAGTTATCAGCCAAGTTTTTTTTTTTTTTTTTTTGGGAGGGGGGGATTGTTTTGGGGTTTTTTTAAGTGGAAAAAAAATTCTATTCCTTTCTGCAGATGCGTTCCTTCTCTTCCCCTCCTCCTCCTCCTCCTCCTCCTCCTCCTCCTCCACGTTCTGCCCCGTCTGATGGGCCAGGCAGGGCTGACATGGGTAACAAACGCTCTGCGGACACAAATTAGGGCTTGTAATTGAAATTTGTTGCCTTGATCTGTCAGCACTTCCAGGCAGGAGACCTGTGGGAAGAACTCGCTCATTAGTGTCACTGCGGCGGCGGGGGCCGGGCGGAGCCGCGGGGCGGGGGCGGCGCGGCTCGGCCGCCCGCAGCCC
This sequence comes from Molothrus aeneus, assembly GCF_037042795.1. Classification (NCBI taxonomy): domain Eukaryota; kingdom Metazoa; phylum Chordata; class Aves; order Passeriformes; family Icteridae; genus Molothrus; species Molothrus aeneus. Next base: position 89,788,942 of record NC_089648.1, on the reverse strand, counting down.
AATCAGCGCCGCCCCGGCCCCGCCGCCCTTCCAGGGGGCCCCGCCGCCGCGGCCGGGGGAGCGCCCCGCCGACCCGCGCCCGCCCCCGCCCCGGCCCGGAGAGCCCCGCGGCCCCGGCCCGCGGCAGATGCACCCGCAATGAACGCCAAAGGGACACCCCCGCCCCCAGCCCTACCTCCCCCCGAAACGCAGAGGAAAGGGGGGGGCTCCCCGGGAGCGCGGCGTTTCGGCCGGGAAAACCGTTCGGACCTTAAAAAATGACGTTGTGCCCTGTTTTGCTGTAAGGAATTAGGAATTATTGCTGTTTCTGTGGCGCTTGGAGATTCATCTCGTTGTTATTCAAGCTCTGGCTGTAGTGAGGTTCCAGCGTAGCATCCACAACCTCCGCTAAACCCAACCCATTAGCGCTGAGGCTGCAATAAAACGAGATTTAAACCGAACCTTGTATGAACATCGAGGCATCTAGCCACAGCAACTTTAGTAATAATCATATTCAGGTGCATAAAATAGTCACAGGGAAAATCCTCTTTCGTATCTTTCCAGTGAGTAAAAACTACTGAAGTTTTGGAACCAGATATTATTTTCTTTGCATATCCAGGGACATAAAAAAGCTAGTGAGATTTTTGTTGTGTTTTCTTTTTTCTTTTTCTTTTTTTTTTTTCCCTTCTCTTGTTGGGACATTTTTCCCTTTTTTTTTTTTTTTTATCCTCAGAACTAAATGGAGTGACTTGCTCCCTTGAAAGAAACAGAATAGAAACCCTCCAGCTGTAAAAAGAAAATCAATGGGGAATATTTCACTGTTTAGGGGACTAGGATCTCAAACTCATTCTGCTTTGGGCAACGGAGAGAAGGAAATTCGTGATGTGGTTCGCCTGTGTCACAGTCTTGGAGGTCCTGTTCGGGCCGTCGAGTGGCACAGCTGAGATTTCTGATCGTAATCTGAAACGGAAATAGCTGCCATTTAGGAGACGTAACCGTTTCCACTATCGCGTTTTACCTACCCGTAAAATGCAAATTTATCGCTAATTTCAATAGCTGTTTCATCAGAGACTGTGAGGAATGGGCTGATTAATAAATATACCCTAGAGATAAATTATCCCTTCGAATAAGGTTATCAGCGTTAAAATTGTAAAAGTACTTTCCAGACGTGAAAAATTAGGTATGTGACAAAAATATAATTAATTAAAGAAAAAAAATAAAACAGAAACGAAACCGCCGTAGGAGCACTAACTCTTTCCACATTGGAAGAGATGGCAACTTGTCTGAGAAAAATTCGTCACTACGAAAAAAATTGCCCTGCAGTTGCTGCCGCTCTGAATTGATAGGAGAGCAGAAAATGCTTAATGCCTGTCACCGACGAACAGTGCTGTGGAGTTAGTTTATCTTTACATTAAATCTGGGACATATTAACTGCTCCGTGGTCTAAAGTCAGTCTGCTCTGCCTTTCCAGCCGTGATTGAATCTGAAGGAAATCAGATGTGGGGGAGTGATCGAAACGTGCTAAGATAGAGGATCTTGCAGGAGTTTAAACGCCGTCGCGGTGGAGATGAGATCGATAGAGGAGAGGAAGGAAGGAAATGGATGCTATCTGTCCGAGGGCGCTCCCGCAGCCTCCTCTCCCGCCCGCCCATCTCCGACGGTACCTTCCGCCGCCCCGCTCCGGGCTCCCGCCGCCCGCGGCCGCCGGGCCACACACGCCACCGCCACCGGTGCCACGGCCCCGGCGAGGCCCGGGGAGCAGGTACCGACCTCCGCCGCCGCGGCCCGGGAGGGGCGCGGAGGAGCGTGAGAGGAGGAGGAGGAGGAGGAGGGCGAGCTCCGCGGCGGCGCGGCCCGGGTGCGAGCGACGGGGGGCGCGGGGGCTTTAGGGCGAGGCTGAGCTACCGGAGAGACTCGGCCGGGCGCGGAGCGCGGGGCCGGCCCCGAGCGGCCGCCGGGACCTGCCGGCGTAGGGGCGACCCGCTCCGCTCCTCCGCCGGGCTCTCCGCGGCGCTGCTCCGGCGGAGGGCGGCTGCGGCGCGCAGGCAGGGACGGGGACGGAGCCGCGGTGGTGCCGCGGAGGTCCCGCAGAAGCCTCTGGGCACGGGGTTGTCGATCCTGCCCGTTTTTTATTCTTTTCCCTCCCTCTAGAGCCAGCCGCCGCGCGTTCCCGCCGAGGAGACCCTGACCCCTTGCTCCGCACCGCTCCGCACCCCTCCGCGCCGCACAGCGGGGTGCGCGCAGCCTGCCCGCTCTACGGCGGATGGACAGATCGCCCGGACTGATTTTATTTTTAGAGGAATGCCCCTTGTTGTTGATTTTTTTTTTACTCCTTCCTAGATTTCTGTAGGTTGCTATGTGGCATGTTGTTTTCATTTCTTGACTTTTTGAAATAACTACTTGGATTTAAATTTATCGAACAACCTGTTACCCATATGTCTGTCCGATTAATTTTTTATGGGATGATGAAAGAGAGAAGAATCTATATATATAGCGATCTGCTAATGGAATAATATATATATCCAAAACACCTTTCTGGGGTTACTTTTATTTCCGGACTTTAAAATGCAGTCTGTGTTTTTAGGCAATTGGTGAGGCAATGCTTATTGGATGTAGGAGAGTAACATATTTAGACTTCAGGGGAAAAAAATGTATTGTTTTCCACCAGAAAGATATTCTCCTGTCCTTCCTTCGAAAATCTTGAGGGGCATTTACAGGAAGGTTATGGCCATGTTCTGCCATTCACAGTGGGATTTTTGGAAATCTTTGCTAACATTGAAGCCGGACGCCACCAGAGAGTAAAATACCCACAGGGTCCTTTTCCCTTCAAAGACATGATTTTCTGTAACTACCCAGCAGGGATCCATAGAAGCGGTCACTAAGGAAAACATATTTATATCATTAGCCTCTTCTTCCCTCCACCCCCCCAAGTGAGCCTAATCGCTTCACCCTAAGGAGATGTGGCGTGCAAAACTGACAGCAAGGAGCTGACGGGGGCTAGTCAGTCAAACATTATCAACCCCAGAAAAAATTATAGTCGCAGGTTAGAAAATAGTCTGTAAACCCTTTTTCTGTACATCCCAAGCGCACCTTCACCCTCGTCTCTCTCCCTTGCCCTTGCTTGCTGCTGAGCGTGTGTCGAGGGCCAATTAGCACTTTCAGCTCTTTTATAACGGGGTGAACAGCAAGCCTAGAGCGACTGTCCCAGCGATACAGATGACCCTCAAAAGGGTTGAGAGAAGGTTAAGCATGGCTTAAATTTAAAAGAGGCAGGAAAGTTCCGTGGAGCCCTCACGTCCCTCTCCACCGGGGATCCTCCGGCCGGGCTGCTTTCCCCGCTGCCAGGTGGGCTGCAGCCCGAAGGAAGAGGTGGCACTAGGGAGCCGGCAGGAACGGTCGTCCGGAGCGGCGGCGGGGCTCTTTATTGGTTTCCGATGAGAGCGGCCCGGCCCCTGCTCCCACTTGTGTGTGTCACCTTCCTCGGGTGCAAAACGAGCGCGGCTCACAGCGCGGGGCGCAGGCGATCCCGACTGATCCCACGCCGGGCCCAGGCTCGCGGTGCCCCGGCGGCCGTGGGCAACCCGCTGATATTCGTCCCGGGGTCTGTCCCGAACACACCGCCTCCTGCACCCACTCGGGCTTTAGCTTTGCGGCCGAGCTGGAACGAGAGGGAGCCGGGTCGGTTTCCCGATGCTTGCGACTCCCCGGGTTCAAAGTACATGACTCGACTGCCGGGTCCCACAACGAGCGGATGACAAGGCCGCCCTGTACCCAGCCTCCAGGACCGCAGAGCATGCAGCATCCCGTTCGGTACTCCGAGCTCAGGAGCCAAGAAAAGGGAACAGGGCTGGGGAAGGGAGGGGGAGCCCCCCGCGCTTTCGTCGCGCTCAGAGCCCTTTGTCGCCTGGAGTGACCCAGCTTTAGCCTGAACCGCGGGAAGCCTCGTTGCGGTTGTCGCCGGTCGCGCCGAAGCCAAGCCCAATCTGCCAGGAGTGTGGCCACGGCGGCCCTCAAACAGCCTCCGCGAGTGGGGTTGGGGAGGGGGGGGCTTATCGATACGGCGTGGCAAGATTTGCTCCCGCTTCAGCATCGCGGGACGGCCGCGCACCGAAGGAGGCGAACGGGTCCGAGCCAGCCCGCCGCAGCCGCCGACGGGGCGCGCGGTCGGGCGGGCGGCGCGGGGCATCCCCCGCGCGGTGGGCACCGGCCTTTCCCCCTGCGCCCGCCGAGCCCCTCGGCCCGCCCGTCCTCACCGGGCGCTACCCCCGCAGCCTCAGGTCTCCTTTTAAAACTTAGGGGGAAAAATAGTCTCTCCCCTGCTGCGGTGTATAAATAAGAACAGCGTACGGAAATAAACGCTCAGCTAACCGACCGGCTTTCCGGACGGATGAAAATGCTGAGGAACGACATTAAAACATTGAAAATAGAGTTTCAAGGCATCCGTGTTAAAATTATAAACATTCTGGTGACTGCGTTTTATAGCGCTTCTATTACTATCTTAATTCCTAATTACACAGCCACGAGTATGGATAGTTTTTAAGGAAATCTCCAGCCTTTAATACACCGCTCCCACTTATATTTATTGTTCGTTTCAGACAAACAATTTTTAAAAATAGCCTTTTCATTACTTCAGTCACAAAACAAGCATTTACAAACGCTAAATGAGGGTTGAAGAAACTTCTGCCTTTACTTTTTTATTGCTTTCTTATAAATTTAACTCATATTTTCATTATTGTCTCAGGAAAAAAAATGAAAACGTGCATGGAATAAAATTAAATCAGGTAGCTTTAAATCACTGTAGTTTGGGGTAGAGTCCCTAATTGGAAATATTTATGTTTGCGAAGCTGGGACTACAGCAGTAAAAAGATATGGTATATCCCATTTTTATCATAACGTGGGTCTACGAGAACATTTATATCATACCATTGCAAGAAATGATGTGTAGTTAAACAACATTTTTTAAGCAGGGTTTGTGTCTTTTTATGGCAACCCTCAGTCTTTAGTCAGGGCTAGTTCTCATATTACATGAAATGTACTTTAAGAAGTACTACCTGCTCCAGCTGTCCAGGAAAAACTGAATTATGGAACTAGGAAACATATGGCAGTTGCATATTGCACGAGTAAGGTACATATGAAAGTTATAAATTTCTTTTTTAAGTAACCATTGTAAACGCATTTTTATAGGTTTCACAGTATGTATTACATCTGTAATTTTAATTTTTGCAATATACCTTTTTAAAGATATCTATGTTTTCTGTACTCTGGGGGAGGAAATGCAAAGCGACGTTTACACGTTTAAAAAAAATGCTGCATGCAAAACAAACAAGGCAGGTAAATAAACGGGGAAGCGGAGCTTCCTCACAATGGAAAGGACACTATGCCATCTATTGGCAAAGCAGTTATTTACAAAGCCAAGGGTACCCTAGCGAGTATTTTCCGTTCTTTCAATGTTGTAGAGTGTCCCAGTTGTAGCTTTCGTGTATTTTAACAAATAAATAAAGACATGTCCACGGAGGTCCAGGGAATTAAAAAAAAAAAAAAATTAAAAAGAAGAAAAAAAAAAAAAAAAGGAAGAAAGCAAGACAGTCCGTGAATTTTTACTTCACAAATTAGATCATTAACTCACAGGGGATTTTGCAGCTAATTGCGAACTCCCTTCTCGGAGCGCCCGAGTAGGAGAGATTTAACTTTTCCGATTATTTTATATCTGAACCGTATCAAAGAAGGCTTTTTTTTTTTCTTCCTGTTTTGTTTTCCCCCCTGTGTTTTCAATGCAAGGTTACCTAAGGACTTTATGGCCAGGAATCGGCCCAGCAGGCTGCTTCGGAAGCTGACCTTACGGTCTTTGCTCAGTCCGAACGCTATGCGGGGGTGGCTGCAGGATCGGGGGCTCCCCCAAACGCGAGCCTGCCCTGCCAGGCGCTCCAGGGCTCTGTGGGACACGGGCAGGGGCAGCGGCGGGGCAGGAGGGGCGCGGAGCAGCCCCGGCCCTGCGCATCCCGCGGGCAGCGCTTGTTCCCGGCGTTAGAAAAGCTCATCCCGTAGGAGAGAGCTCCCAGTGCTTTTCCTGTTTCCAGGAAGGCGAGAGAGAAGATATTTTCTCCATCAGATATAAATAAACCAAAATAATCGGGCAGATGTGAAGGGAAGAGTCAATTTTTCCTGTTCCAAGCGTAGACCAATTTGTAAACGAAAGTCCCTGTCTCTCCGTCTTGAACTGGCTTTCTTCCTTCTTCCCTTCACTTGCTAAGGACTCGGCTTTTTCCCTGCCATGACTAGCCCACTACTGCTCGGTGGGAAACACGAGAGCCCTTTGTTTTAACTTTTAACGTTGTAATCTCTCTTTCCTGTGCCGCAGAACCCAGTTTGGCCCTTCTGTCCTAGATGTGTGAGTCGGGGGGCGGGCGGGGAGAGAGAAATTCCTGGAAGCACCTGTATTTCTCAGCTCGAAAGGTTAATCTTTCTCCACACAGAAAAAGAAAAAAAAATCCCCTAAAATAAAAAAAGACACAATCCCCTCCGTCTAAAACCAGACCCCAGAGGACAGGAAAATATAAAATCCAGACCCTGCACTCATATCCTTTTACTGCTCTTCTCGGTGTGAACGTGTGAGTAGATGGTGTTTTACAAAGTTGTCTGAATTTCATGAAAGGCCGTTCCTGTGTTTATATGCGAGGGGAATTGCACTGTCTCGCTGACTGAAGCGCACCTTCGCCGATTGCTCTTTACCCGAGCAGTGGGACTTGGCGCTGGGAGCACGAAGGCTTCGCCTCGCAGCCTCACGCCCGGATTTTCGGATCAGCCCCGCGCGTCTCTGGCTGCCGAGGGAGAGCAAACACTCTCATTCTGGGGCAGCACTCGCTTTCTGCTTTTTTTCCCTCCCCTGCAAACGTCCCCGAAGCCCGGGACGGTGATGGGATGGGGGCACCACGCACTCCGGGACCCTCCGGGACGCGCCGTGGGTCCCCGCAGTCCCGTGTCCGTACTGGAGCATCAGCACGGCCCGGAGCCGCGCTCCCTCGGTTCCGCCTGCTCGCTTTTTGGGGGCAGTCGGCCTGGGAACGGCGCCCGGCCGGGACGGGGACACCAAAGAAGCGGCGGGCGAACGCGTTTTCGGGGAGAAAGATGCAGGCGGGTAGGCTGTAGGGTTAGAAAGGCATCGATGAAGGAAAAAACTGAGCTCCATATGGGCAGCGATTTTTGAAGAAGGCATCAAACACGCTTCTCTGCTGTGCAGCCCACGCACGGCGGCTCTCCGCGCCGCCCCGTCTGCAGCGAGGTGCCGGCCGAGCCCCTGAGCATGGCCCGATGCAGCCTGTCACCCGAATGAAGGGATTTGGCTCGACAAAATTATATTCCTCCGCAATCAGGCAGACCAAAACGCTTTCAGAGTAACATCCAGGAGATAATTTCCCCCGAGTTACCTATCAAGTGTTGCATACAAGATATATCTTTTAAATATAAAGTTTTTCTCGATGATGAGCTGAAAAGGAGACAGTTATTAAAACTGTGCGAGCACTCTGCTCGTAATTACCCGGGGAGCGGGGCGAGAACGCGGCGCTAGTGGGGGACTCAAGAAAAGCGGGGCTTTAAAATCGCTATTCTTTAAAGTTTGCGTGGGTAAAGCCTCTTGGCGCCTTTTAGTAACAAACAAATGCCTATGTGTATAATCAGTCACATATACATAGTAACAGAAATCTATATGTATGTCCGAACACATATATACACATTCGTGTATATCGATTGTACTATTCTATATTAAATATAGACATGCCTTGCGGTTCAGATTCTTTCAGTCATTCATGTCTGTAGATGAACTAAACTAAATTATTTCCTTTAGTATTTTCTTCTTTCACTCTATTCTTTTTTTCTTCTTTTTCCTCCTTTTTTTTTTTCTTCCTTTCTCCTTCTTTCTCTTTTCTCAGTGGAAAGTGCACAGTAAGTGTGAAATATACATCATCGCCAGAGGAATTTGTCTTGAAAAGTCCTCTCAGCCCCCTGGTGTTCAAAGACTACAGGATGATTATTGATTATTGCACTAGATCAGAGCCCGCATGAAACGCCAGGGGAGTGGAATGGACCGGCGGTGAGGGCCCGGCTCCCGCCCGCGGTACCCGCGGCTCGCCGGGGCCGGGGCTCCGCGGGGCCGCCGCGCTCCGCACCCGCGGAGGACGGGACGAGCCGCGGCGCCGCCAAACGGCTCCGAGCCCCTTGGGCACGGCCCGTGCGCGCCCGCGGAGCCCCGCGCAGCTGCTCCGCTCTCCCCAGCCCCGCGCTCGCCGTTTGCTCCGGTCCAGGTCGGGCAGCAAAGCGCCCGTGGTGTCCGTCGGTCCGGCTGTACCGCCGGTGCTCAGGCTGGGAGTACTGGACCGTAGAGACAAGCCTGAGGTGTGTAGGTGTGTGTGTGTGTGTGCACAAATATGCACACACGCACAGAGAGGGCTTCCTCTGCCTGCAAGAGGCCGTATATTTAGAACGATGAGCTCTTGGACATGCTTAGCTGTTCTTACCATACTCATGTAGCCTGAGATCCATTACCTGTTCCATCACTGAAGGGGCTGAAGGGAATGCTGAGGTGTGGGGCGGAGGCTGAGCTCACTGGCCGGAGAGCACAGCGGGAGCCTCAGTGCCAGGCTGTGGTGCAGGACGGAGTGAACGCCTCAGCATCCCGCGGCAAGCACCCCGCTCCAGGGGATGTGGGGCTACGCCACATCCCTCCCCCCGCCTGACCACAGCTGCCTGGGTGACTGGGGTTCTCCCAGTAGGGGCTGTAGGTACCCCTGGCCTTTACTGCCCGAGACGGGTGCAAACATCCCCCCGTGCCTTGGAAAGGGTGAAGGATTGACTGGCGACTGCAAGCGCTCCAGAACTGCTGCTTCTTTGCCCAATGAAAAACAGAGAGAGCATCTTTTGTCCGTACAAATTGACCAGCAGTGAGAAAAGATAATGCTGAACGTGCTCCATTCATCTGGAGAGCGATGGTGCTGTTTAGGGAAGGGGATTGTGGACGGCAAATAAAAGAGGAACTTTGGAAAGCACCGTGACCTTGGGCTTTAATTTACAGAAAATTTTGTCTTGTATATAAACAGAAGATTAAGTATATTGTGGAAAACTTCAAATCGCATTTTAAATTTTATTATTTTTCTCTTCCTTTGGGCTGCAGACACTTGAATTCATGACAATCGAGAGGATTTTCTGTATGAATAAGAACATCAACAACCCCATTGTGTCCTGTCACTGTATCCTGGTATTTCTACATCCTCTCTGAGGTTCACTTTGAAACTTGGAGGAATATGATCTGGGAATTAGGTTTTAGACCATTTTGTTTCCATTTTGCAAATGCAAAGATGCTACAGTGAAACACACAGTGGTTTCTATTTCTTCCTCTCTGTAGGCATGTTTAACTCTCATTGACACTGATGTGAGTTATGCACATGTCTAAAGAGGAGAAGGGAGTCTTAGATCTTTTTCTCATCGTTTACATGAGATCAAAAGAAATCAAATAGAGTTAATGAAGGGCCAGATGGTGCTTTATTTGTGCTCTGGAAGAGCACAGTAGAAGAGAATGGGAAGGAATATCTGTAGTTTAACCTGGCGAGGAGGAGGAAAACTTACTATCTCATTTAACGGGCACTGAAGCAAAAATGCTGTATCTTCAGAAGTGGGAAAGGTTTGCTTGTTTTCTCTCCCTCAGTAGATTTTGGATGCAGGGCTAGGGTTGTTTTTGGAAGGCACTGATTGAAGGGATTCCAGACTCTGAAATCATTCGCATTTTGTCTTTTTTGGAAACACAAATTTCTTTGGACTGGGCAATTCTTCAGGTTTTGCTTTTAAGCCGTAGGATATGGGTGCTCCTCTAGTCCATGGAAAATGTGTAATCTAAGCTGCTATGAGGAGGCAGGGCTGCAGAAGTAGAAGAGCCTTTGATTTGGATCCTCACTGTGAGCAAGAGTTTGGCAGGAGAGGCACAGGATGCAGTAAACTTTACCAACTGTGCACAGAGAGCAACTCATATCCCAGAGGATGCAGACAGGGCCAGGGCCATCCTGTGCTGTGCCTCTGTGCCATCTCACAGCCCTTGCACCTCGCTGGTGGGTTCGCAGCTCAAGTTGCCCCCAGGATCTTGTGGGAGGAGATTGTAGCACTGGGCATAGCTGATGACCAATTACTTTTGCCTTCACTTATGGTAGGGTTATCTGAAAAGAGAAGAAAAGCTTGTTTCCTCTGTAGACCTTACACTGATCCTGGCAGGCTCTTTCTGATATATAATACCCCAAAGGGTCCTAATTGGTAAACGTGAGGGAAAACAGAAGTTTTACAGAGGATTACCCCTGCCTGTGATGATCTTGTAGGGATGAGTCTGTGGGGGCAGTAGAGGCCATCTTATTATTTGTTCTCTGTACATCCCATCATTGTTTTAATGCATGACACACCTATTCAAGGATAACTTAGCAGCACACCACAGATTTCCCAATAGCTTGATGTCACGCGTTGGCCTTGCATGATAGTGTAATGCCAGTTGACCAAAAAAAGGTCACTTTTGTATTGCTCCCCAAGACTTCTTTTGTTGACAAAGTATCTCTCTGGATTTGGATGTCTTTGCCGTTGAACTGAAGGCCTGGAGGCTTTCCTGTTTTAAAAGCAATGGGAAGAGATGCAACCAACATCTGTACATTTGTTTGAGGATGCCAGAAGTTTTTTGTGTTTTTGCTTTATTCTCAGAAAATTGTATCAAAAGTACTTTAATAGCAGTAGAGCCACATCTACTCTTTGCCCCCTGGTACAAACCTAACATCACAGCTGCAGCTGACATTATTTCCACCTGCTTTAAATGTGTTCATGTGCCTCTAATCCTGTGTGCAGCTTCACATTTGTACCCATTTCCTGTATTTTATAGGCACATGTGGTATGTCGAGGTTTGGAAATGTAAGCCCTCATTTTGTGCTGCTAGTATTCTAACATTCATTTTCCCTGGCTGTACTCCTTGCTTTAAAAAAAAAAAAAATAAAAAAATCCAAACCAAACCAAACCAACCAACCAACCAACCAACCAACCAAACAAAAAAAAAAAACCAAAACAAAAAACACCAAACCAAAACCATTTTTTTTCCCTGTTGAAGTTTAAACAAAACTTTGAGAACTTCCTTGATAGTTTATATATCTAGCACTTTTATTGAGTGAGCGTGCAGTAATTTGGTGGGTTTACTAAGTTACTTGACAGTTAATGGGATACATCTGCAACAGATTCCAAAATAACTGGCTGCTTAGAAATATGGAAAAGACTAGAATTTTCACTCCTTTCTGTCCTTGTAAGAAATTCCTATCTGCTCCAGCTCCACAGAAGTCAAGATTCCATTAAAGATCCATGTATGCCAAGAGCTGCTACCAACAACAATAAAACTAATTAGAGCTGACTCTTCCAAACTTTCTATTATATTAGAAAAATATTATGGATTTTAATCTAGAGCATTTAAGAAGCGAAATTAAAAACACACAAAACCATGCATACACCTGGAGATACACGGTGGCTTTTTGAGGCTTGAGAACATAAAAAACTCCTCAGCCATGAAAAAAAAAGAGCCCAGACTTCATTTTCCACAGACAAATCGGCTGCTTCTCGTCAGTGACCCATACTTGTGTGCGTACCTGCTCCTGTGCAAAGCAGTATAGCAGCAGCAGTAATCCTTCAGCTGCTGCACCATGGCTCAGAAGGGCTGGGAACCCTTTGGTCTTGGGGAGTGTAGACTCAGTCAACTGGGGATGGAAGTCTCTAAGAGGAAAACCCTAACAAGCAATCCCATATCCCTGGGAAAATTTCTGCATTTCCTAAACTGACTTCTTCATGACACAACAGCCAAAAGCTAGTCCACCCTTTACAGTAAGGCTGATTTTTAGGGATGGCCTGCACGTCAGGCAAGCCCCTGGTAGTGTGAATCCATAGGAATGAACAGGATGGGGGAGGAAAACCAGACATTCATGCTGGAGATACTGTTTGAGTGGATGTATCTAGTGTCCTGTGGTTCCAGAGGGAATAAAGAAAAGGAAAAAGATGAAGGAAGCTGAGCAGAGCTCTCCTGTGAGTGGCTTAGTTGATCTAATATCTTCACTGCAGCTTCATTAACTTTAATCTACAAAATTTTAGATGGCTTCAGATAGGTATGTCATGGTAACAAAGCATATTGGTAAAGAGCTGAAATGTCCCAATGCCCTTCATGACACTGATGTGTCTGGACTTGCAATGCGTGCATCACTTTTCACTTATTGGGGTTAAAAAGTTGATAAAAGGAAGAGCCACCTCAGATTCCTTCTGCAATTTGTGAACAAATTCTCTATAGTGCTTTGCCAAATGTTGTATAAAGCCCCTACATGTGTCTGTTTATTCATTAGAATTCAACAGAAGGGTAGGAACATAGTGCTAATGTTTATGTTTCAGTTAAGGAATTCATTTATGTTGCCTCACTTAAAAATATTCGCCTCACAGAAAATATAAGTCCAAAGTTGATTTATCAGGTTTAAATTTAAGAAAATTATATTGTCAGAACAACCACACATTCCTTTTTGCACCACTTTTGAAATCTGTTTCCTATTACCATCTCTGCATCAGACAAATACAACCAAGTTATTTACAGGCTGTGAAAGATACTAAATCTTTTCTGAGTAATATTACACTGGATCACAAATTCTCACTTTTAATAATAATTGACAACAAGCTAAAGTGAAGGATATTCACAATTAGTAACAACAGCACATAATGCTCTCCCAGTGCCTTGTATCTCCAAGACCCAATGCAGACCTAAGCTGCTGAAGTCTCATTAACATTTACTTTGGAAGGATGTTAAGTATTGTTATCTCCTGTTTACAGATGGTGAAAGAGGCTCAGTAGGATTGTGACTTGCCTAAAAAAACTTAGAACAGTTTAATTGCAGAAGCCAGACCAGAACTCTCAAGCTCTTGGCTCCTACTTGTGTGAGAGAGCGAAACACAATTTTAAGAGCATCCTGTGACTTAAGGAATCCCAGTTCCAGCACACACCAGGGCTTGAGCGGCGCTGGGGCAGTGCAGCTCCTCAGGGGCACTTTGGGCTCCCGGCTCCCATTAACTTGGAGTGATTTTGGAGCTCTTGAAAACTCCTTTCAGTCCGTGGAGGGAAATGCACAACACCTGTGATTCATAGAAGGGCGCATGGAGAGGCAGGGAGAGGGCTGGAGCGGCAGCCAGCTCCACGTGCGGCTCAGCCGCGATTCAGAAGCTGCGGGGCCGAGTGCTGAGCCTGTGCTCCAGGGCTGCGGGGCCGGGGGAGCCGGCAGCAGCGCTGCCAGCTCTTCTCACTGACATGATTTTCTCGGGAGCAGAGCCAGGAAAGATCTAAAGACAAAGCTCCAGCCCTCTAATAAATTTCAGCTTCGCCTTTGGGAGGAAGCTCTCCTTGCCTGGCCCCTTGTGCCGTGCCCCTACACCTTCAGGAGAAGGGAGCAGCTCAGGTGGATGCACATCCCCAGGCTTTCTTCCTGGTCAGCCCCTGCTGCCATGCTCTGAATGGGAAAACTGGGAGCAGGAGGATGGGCAGAGAGCAGTGGAAATCCCTGCAGGAGCAGATGTACCAGTAGTGTATTTGTGTATGTGTGATGGGAATACAAGAGTGAGGAAGCACAGTGCAGCTAGGGAAGCATCCCCTCGGGGCTGGAAATGCAAAGTCAGATAGAGCTGGGCAGCAGGGGCAGGCAGGGAGCACACCTGGGGCAGGTGGAAAGGGGCAGGAAGCAGCATCTCTTGTTGTTAGATGGAGAAGTGCACTGGTGTAAGGCATGCAGGTTGTCAAATGAAGCAAAGGCCAGGAGAATCCATCAACATCTAATGCCCAAAGACCTGTGACAAATATTCTTATTGGGATTGGGATTGGGGTTGGAACTGGATGTGAAGCTCTCACCCACCTGCACGCAGCCTCGCACCCCATGTACACCACAGCCTTTGGAGATGAGGAAGTGAAAGGAATTCAGGCTCAAAGGAGGGATCAAAGCCATCCCAAATGCATGTAGGTATCTGGCAGTGTCTGTATCTTGCTGTTATCCAATTTGTTAACTTTTTCCTCTGGCAATACCAGTGTACAACTGACTGGATGCCTGGAATAAGAGTGGTTAGAGCTGAGGAGGAAAATTTCTTCTTCATCAGGAAAGAGAGTGGATGCTGCATGAAGTTGATATTGCTTCCCCAAAGCACTGCTGAGAAGGGAAAGAAAACCTTGGATGAGGGAGGGCATGCTGAGGCATGTGCAGGGAGCTGGGCAAACGCCAGCTCTGGGGAAGGAAGAACATCCCTGCAGCCTCAGAGGAGGTGCAGCCCTCCTTCGACAGCCAGATACTGAGCCTTGATTTTCATGGCAAGGTTTTAGACTTGCTTCCTTGGCTATGAGTTTTGGCCTCAGACAATGCTCAAAGGGATGCAGAAACCATTTACAGTACAGTCTCAAATTTGCATCTATGTTTGGAAATGCTCAACAGCTTCATCACATTAAAGCATTTTAGGAAGGTGTATAGCTAAGCAAATACTCACTGCTAAGAAGATCTTGAGGTAATTCTGAGTAAGGAAGAGAGGCGTCCCTTATGTGGGAAAGACTACCAGGCCAGAGGATCAACTTTCTAGGCCAAACCCCATTAAATTCAAGGGAAAAACAACTTTTAGATGGCCTTGTGCCTACACTTAGAAATTTAATTGAATCTGGAATAAGCTTTATAGACTGAGGGACTCACAGCATGAGATAAATTGTTCACTGCAGTTATGGCAAATGCAAGCAGTGAACTGGCCAGCTGGTTCTATCAGGAGTATAAAGAAAATCTAGTCAGGATAAGTCAGGTAAAATATCTAGAATGGTGGAATGGTGGAATGTCACTCCAGGGGCCAGGATGGGGAAAGGTTAAGGGTCTCTGAGAAAAAAGTTGCTTTTTAATGTCCTTTTTCCTTGAACATGTTAATGTCCCAGAGGCCTATTCTTTACATAATTCTGTTTGCACAAGATGAAGGGGGTACCAGAACTTTGCCAGCTTCATATAGCTCATTGCAAAATCCTTGAAAATACTGTTTGAAAATATTTATGCAGAAAAAAAAAGCTATTTCACACATTTTGAATCAGCAGCCAGGTTTTAAAATAAACCAATCTGTCCTCAGAAATTAAAAGAAGAAGAAATAAAGATCAAAATTCACAGTTGGTGTAAATTGCCAGACTTTTCAGTGAAGTCAGTGCAGGGCTGCCAATTTAAACTAACAGAGAAACCAGTCCAAAAACCATGAACGTGATTTTAAAAGTCTTCAAAACAGAGTTTCCAAAACATTACGTGGCCACAGAGTACCTTGCAGAATGATAAAGCGTGGGGTCAGTCTCCAGGTGCCCTAGAACAGAGAATAAATGGCAGCACTAGGACCGAGGAATGTTAAATCTGTTTAAAGAGTACCAATAAATAGCATGTGTCAATCAATAATTGCTTCTCCATTAAAAAAAAAGGCACAATAACTAGAGTTTTCTCATGCTAAAATAGTTAAATATTTAACCAAGTCCATGAAAGCTAATTGAATACTTTTTTTTTCATTCTTGATATAAATTAATGAACAAAAGAGCTGTGGGCTTCCATGTCTCTCCAGCAGATCACTTGTCTGAACCATGGAAAACTTCTTTCAGACAGGCTCTGTTTGGCATTATCTCCTCTGTAATACTTCTTCAGGGCACTGTATACAATTTTTAAAGGTGTGTCTGAGAGCCAGAAGTTGGGAGCATGTACATCTTCTCTACCTTTTGGATGTGAAAGGGTAATCTTGGAATCCTGGAAGGGAACACAAGCCAGTTGTTGGTTACCCTAAGCCATTAAAAGTCTCTCTCTGAGAGAAATTATGACTGTCTTATTCCTGTTGAAAAACAGACTGATGCTATTGCACAGATCAGATATTCTCTTACTTCTTCTGAGAGGGGCACTATGACCTCTCTATCTTACCCTCTGCTTTATATTACATCCTATAACTTTTCTTTCCACCAGGCTTCTTGAGGATGTGGAAAGGAGTGTGAAAACCTGCCCTCAGCACAGAAGATTGGGTATTTGAAGACAGGCATGGCTGGTGTGCACCTCATTCCAGGCCCCTGGGTGCCACTATAATATTAGCATTACTGTCCCACAATAATAACAGGAGTACATGTTTTATGAGAATTTCCAGAGGGTGGGAAAAAATAGTCAGTGTTGGAAAGGGAACACAAAGCTTTTTGGCTGAAAGTTGCCCAGGGAACTTCAAAGCAGGCTCCTCAGACCAGGGGCCAGGTCCCTCAGGTGACAGAACCTGGCACAGCCTTGATGGGTTGATCAGGCCAGTCCTGATGCAGGAGGATTAGACAAGAACTGACTGCGCTGAATTTTCATTTTGTTTACTGTGGTTGCCACCAGGCAGCCCAGAGAGGCTTTCAGGGCTCTCTGAGGGCATGGGAAAATCAGTGTGTTTAGCTTTCCTGGGCTGAGCACTGGGCTCAGCTGGAAGTGTGGACCTTGAGGTTAGCCTTACATCACCGGAGGTGGGTGCCTAAGCCTACCCTCTGACTTCTGCCGGAGCTAAATTTAAATCCTTGATGGCTTAAATGAGTTCTGTGGCAACACAGTGATGGATTTGAAAGGGAATGAGAGGGGGAAAAAAAGGAAAATGCTCCTGAACGACAAGAAAAAAAAAACAAAACAACCACAAAAAAGCTCCTCAAACAAGGAGAAAGAGAACACAGCTATGACATGTCAAAAATGGAGAAAACAAGATTTTTGCAGTCAGCAGTTCAGAACATAGCCTGGAGGGGCACCAAAGGCTTTGTACCCTTGCTCTCAGCTGGGGAATGTCCACTTGCCTTTGGTGAGGAGCTTGTACCAGCCACAGCTGCCTGGCTGAGGAGCAAATTACTTTTTCAAGCCTCTGAACTCTTCAGGGAAGCAAAAATTTTGCTCTTACGTGTATGTGAGGTGCCTAGAAGAGGCAGGTCCCAATCACTAACAGAGACCTCTAAGCATCAGCAAGACAGCTAATACTGAAGACCTGCTTTCTAAGTCCATTGTCCTGGTTAACAGTGAGTGCTATCCTATCTCATGCAGAAGCATGAGAAGGCTGAGCCACATAAGTTTTACAGGAAAACATCCAGGGGGAAAGATTTATGTATTTGCTATGAAAAAACACCGATTCTTGTATTAGATGAACTTGGACTGCATTATGTTACAGAAATAAATGCATCCCCATGGAAAAAGAATGCAAATATTTGCATTATTTGTAATGTCCTTCAACTATCTGGCTACATGTGCCCCATATATTAAATGCATGCTTTGCAGTAATGTTTGTTGCATACAGCTGGATAAAGTAATTAATAGAGATTTAATAGCTGCACAGTAAAAAACTCATCTTTCTAATTTGCCTTTATAATTTTATCTTTAGCTATAACTAATAATTGTAAGAAATATCTCTGTCCCAAATTGTCTCAAAGAAGTTTATTAAGCAGATCTTTAAATTTTAAAAAGCTGTCCTGATAACATCCTTGTTTCACCAGGGTGAGGGAAGAGAAAAGAAAAGGGAAAAATAGAGAAAAAAAGAAAAAAGAGAAAGAGGAAAGGGCAACTCTTCTGCCAAAATAAACCAATTAGCTCATGGATTAAATGTTTCTTCAGAAACACGTAAAGACGGGAAGTAATGTTCTCCTTTTTCTTGGAGGAAGCGTTAGGACACGAATTCTGTTTCTTGTAGTATAGATATTATTTGTTCTTTGGCAGCAGTCCTCTCAAAAATGTTGGTGGTGTTGCAAAACTATAACTACAGGTCCAACACTGGATGCACAAATGGTTTATAAACTACAGGTTGGGTCACTTGCAAAAGAGCCAGTTGGACTCATGAATAGCACGAGCTACAGTCCAATGCTGGATTCACAAATAGTCTGGGAACTATAGGTCTGGTGTACAGGTAGATTCAGCATTTAAGAATACCTAGAAACTATAATGTATAATTTCTCATTTTTAACAAAAGAAGACTACCTATAATGTCATAGAAAATGACAATAAAGCTAGATAATTTCTCTATAATTTCCTTTGACTGACTCATTATTTTTCCTTTACTGTCATTTCTTATCTCCCAGGAACAAATAACAGAAGAGACACTATAAATGGGAAACTAACTATGAAAATCATTCCCAGGAATCTTGCCCTAAATACTGAAAAACAAAGATGGAAGTTATGAAACTGGAAAAAAATTGGAATATTAATATTATGGTGGTATATTTAACATTTTCTTATTACTTTTAGCTTAGACATACTTTAAGTTATAAAATGCCTGGATAGCAAGCTTTCAATTGAAAGTTCATTTTCTGATTTGATTTAATTTCTCATTTTCTTACCATTGTTATTACCTGATAGATGCAACACTTATTCTTCAGATTTGTCTGTTACTATTATTGTTATTTATAATCCTATGTTTTATTGTTGTGACTGAAATGTTCTAAGACTCATTAAAATCATTGTGATATTGAAGACAATTTTGTCACATGACGTTTGTTTCAGGATTCAAATGCAATTCATTTGGAAGGGATTTCTGTACAGTCATCCCACCCACCTCATGAAATCAGTATTTCTAAGCAGTTTCAGATTTTTTTCCTGATAATTCTTTACAGTCACTGGTCTGAGTAACAAAAAGACTTTGATAATGTACTATGAGACAAATCTTGCAAAGCAAAAGGAATGAGTTTAACTGATTTTGGTGGAGATATTACAAACGTCATCATGATTGAATGAATCTTCTAACAGGAACCAGCTGATTTTAGAGACAAAAGTCCCGATCCTCACTTTGATAAATCTCTTCTTATTTGAATGAATATTGCAGTATTGGACCCACATGGAACTTGGTCAGAGGCCAATAATGTGCTGTGAATGGAAACATTAGTTTGTGATTAGAAATCTGATTCTATTGTTGTGCAGATTTACTCAAGCTATTGTCCTATGAGAGTGAAAAAGGGCAAGTGAGGTAAAAACCCTTTTCCCTCAGTAAGAATTGCTTTTTATCCATGGTCACAAGACCCCAGTGTGCTTGTTTACTGCAACGGCCTGTTGTATGTGAATGGCTGTATGCCTCATTTGCACCAAGATGGGAGCAATCTGAAAGTGCACATCCTACTCCTAGAAACTCCCCAGAAAGGCTGGGAATCTGGCTCAGATGCTGTCATCAAAATGTGCTTGCACATGGCAGTGCATGGTAGGCGCTCCAAAAGTATTCCCATGATCTCTGCAAGGAGGGGAACACTCAGCTGGAAGATGGTAGGAGTTCCACAGTTGTACCTCAAAAGATCCTTCTCAGTCACAGGATGACTTAACAGAAGCTTGGGTCAAGCTTGGAGAAGACAAAATGTAATTAAATACTCTCCTGAAAGTTATAGGTCAAGTGTTAAACATTGTGCAAGACTGTCAGGCCAAAATCATGCTCTGCCATATGAAGATCTTGGAGAAATAGCTCAACTCGGGACATTTATGAGGAAATGTGAGTTTTTCAGTTATTTGTCTCCCATGAAACCAAAACTAGGAACAGATTCAGCCCTGCATCTATTCCCAAAGCTTAGCTGCCCGTGCTACACGAGCTCTTGCTCTGTTCTTCAACAACTTCCACCGACAAGGCGTGGTCGGATCCATCTCCACTGTCACTTCACAGACACTGCACTCGCTCCTCACAGTGCATCACACAACACAAGAGACTCTGGCAGATGTGGAAATACCACCAGGTAGCTTTATTCATTATATTATCCAATGATGACCATAAACAGGCATTTTAGTAGTTTGTCCAACCCTATCAGGATGGTGGGTTTATTGCTGAGTTCTGTCCAAATTGCTAGATTTGGATTTAGAAAGCATGCTGTCCTCATTAACATGGACTTAATTAGTAGCAGTGGTGAGTCTCTGGAAAAGCTACTGATGCTTAATAAGTCTTTTGTGTCTGGCTTCCAAAAAGTTTTGTATTTGCAGAAATGTGATAGATCAGATTCAGACAGCAGTGCATTACAGATATTTCTTATGAAACAGCTACTGTTGAAATGGAATCTTTATCAAGCAAGAACATAGCTGTGCTCCAAAATCCATCACAGGATTAGTGTTTACCACTCTGTTTTCAGATGTGTGCTGGAAAAAAAAAGTGTATTTTGGTACATGTGAGGACCTTAAGGGGAAAATAAGCTATGCTGTGCACAGCAGCTTGAGAAGGCTGCATTTAGTGGCATCCAAAATAGAAGCTGTCAGGTCAAACTAATTTCTGGTTTATTCTCAGGCAGATGAGTAACCCCTTGTCACTTTTTTCCTGTCACTTCAAAACTATTAAGAGCATTTCACTTCCCCTCTTTAAAAGAACCTGGATGCACCTGCAAGAGGGTGCCTTCTGTGGGTATTAAATATGAATTCTGAGCTGTCCTCAAGGAAGGACAAGTGTACAAATGCCCAAATGAAACACCCTGGGAAGCAGAAAGGAAAGTTTTATGTCCTTACCTCCTTACTACTTGGACTCATGAAGTTGAAAAGAATTTATCTCTCAGGATTTTGAGTGTTTATTTCTGCCACTTATGTACATCTTAAAGTTTTGGATTTTCCTTTGACCATATTTACTTCCTAAAGAAGCTTTTGGAAGTGATATTATTCTTATATTGTGACTGTTTTGCAGAATGAATAAAGTTTTAATATGCAACAGAACTTCAATTTTTTTAATAAACAAAATTTTGATTATTAAACCAGCAACCTTATTGAATTATAGAGTTGATGGCTTGTTAAACTATTATATTTTTCAAGCTTCCTATACTTCCTTTATGCTGCACACATTTATATATGTCTTCATACAAGACAACAATGGCTTCTTGCTTTCTGTAGATCAACATAAGATTATTTTGCCATCCCTGTGTGTGCTGTTCTCAGTTCCTCTTCAGTTTTGGCTCTGCCTTATACTACAAGAGTTAACATTTTTCTGATATCACTGTTTAAGCTGAAGAATAACTGTACTGCTAACAAAATTATTATGGATAGAAAAAAAAGAGGGAAGGTGGCAGTTGTCAAGAGCAATAAAAACATGCTACAGAATCTTTGCACCAAAAGGTGATTTACATTATCAAAGTTCCTGAGAACTCTGCTTTACAGTTTAATATATTTAATAAAATTTATATATATATACATGTAAATATTTACATTCCAGGCTTTTGCTAGTCTCTATGCAACCTTAACAGTAATAGTGTTTTAATTTCCTTAAAGGAAAGTCTTCTTTGGAACCCATGAATGCTTCAATGTTTTGGAAAGATCTAAATATATGTCAAATATCTGTTGAGACTTATGATTTTTTTCATTCACTCAGCAATCATTTCATGTATTATTTTGAGAAACAGCACCATATGTACTGTAAATAAAATGGAAAAATAAAAAAAGTATTATCTGATAAGCTGAAATAGCTCTCTCTGTTGGTTAATTACCCAAATACTAAAGAAAAGTTAGGCTAATGATTTCCAGACATTTGTCATGCCATATCATGTTAAAGCAGCTGTTAACCATATGCACTACTGTAGTTCTGCTTATATTAACCATTATGAAATTTTCCTTGGGGAAAAGTGCTCACGTGCTTGCAGGGAACCTCTGTGCCCTCTTTTTAAATGAAATAAGTTGGTTATTCTTAGAGCATGGCAAATAATTTGTAACAAATCACTTGGTGATTTTCTCCTGCTTGTGAATGGAGATTGTATTTTCCAAAGCCACCATGCAACCAAGGAGCTGAAGTCTGGGAGCTGCACTAGAGCAGAGGGAGCACTAGGAGAGCCTCCAAAACCAGCCTGGTGTCACTGCGCCAGTGCAGCACAGATCTGGTGGTCTCATGGCTTTGGGACACGAGGTCACATTTCTTCATGGCACTGCACCCTGTTGTATCAACCCATCAGCTCACCTGAGGCTGACACAGGAACCCCTGACACTGATGTTTTGCACAGGAGTATGGACCTGCAGCGGGATAGGGTTTCATCTGACCTTTTCCTTTCTGTCTTTTTGAGAGGGAGGGAGACAGTGATCCATAAATTCCTAGGGGCCTGTGGTGGCAAATATCACAGTGATAACCACTAGAGAAACAAGATCTATGGAGAGATGCCATCTCTTTTATTAGGCTGACTAATATATTTGGAAAAAAAGAGACAAGCTTTCAGGTCAAAATCCCATTGTCAGGTCCAAGACAGAGGCCTGTTTTGAGGACAGCTTGTGAATGATAGCTCATTGTTGGGTTCTTTTGGTGTATTTTCCCTTCTTGTTTATAGCATAAGAAGACCATGTATTTTTTATAAGCATTGCCTCATTTTTCTTAAAACATTAAAACTACAACATGATGTACATCTACTACCAGTTTGATAAATATAGGCAATTTTTTCTTCTCAAACTTGCAGAATAATTTATAATCTTGCATCATCCTAAAGAAGGGTACCTATATTAACTCAGGATGAGATGACATTTACACTTATTTTAGGGATATCTGTCTGAATTTGTTACAGCTGCCTTTGTGTCCTCAGTTGCATACACCTTCTGTGTGTATTCAGGCAAATGTTCAGGAAAATAAATGGAGTTCAAGATGAAAATGGTTTTATTGGATAAAGATCACAGAAATGTTTTGTCTTACAATACCTACCCTGGTCACAGTGTGAATGATTCACATCTCTTCTCTCTGCCTCCTAATCCCAGATGTTAGAAGAAGCCAGCTGACAGGGGTATCACGTAAGACATAAGTCATATTCCTTTTATTCAGTGTGTGTAAACCCTGGGTGTTGCATTCCAAAAAGACATGGTGGGCGCCAGAGGAGGACATCAAGAGTGGGTAAAGGTCTAAAATCACATCTTACAAATAACAGCTGAAGGAATTTTGATTGTTTAATCAGCAGAAAAATCAAAAGGAGTTGTGAAGATAGCCTTCAGATACATAAGGGTAGCAGCAAGAAGAATGAAAAAAAATTTCCTTTGCCCTTTGTACAAAAAAAGGAGGCAATTTAAACAAGGAATAATTCTCTTAGGTAGCAGTAGAATAAGAATATTGTTTCTATTATAATAAATAACCAACCATTGAAATAGATTGTCTAGGGAAAGTGTGAAACCAAATTATCAAAGGGATGAAAGAACAGGTTAGAAAAGCAAAATGGTAGGAATGATGTACATGTAGTTATATGCCCTACCATGTTGGAGGTGGATCAGCTAGATAACATCTTAGTGTCCCTTATAGGTGCCTTTTCTCTGACCTTATGAGTGATAAGTGTATGATGATGGCAAAAAAAATAGCACAAAATATATATCCTCCAAAATAAGTTTTCTCTCTTTAGTTTGCGTGCTTGACAGTGATTAAACAAAGGATTTTTTCCCTTTTAAAAACTTCCATGTTTTTCATCTCAAACCTGACTGTTAGTGGTGTTATACTAGCACAATTCATTCACCCTCACAATGATCAGTAACTTAATTTCACAACTGTATTATTAGATTTTAGTATAAGTAGATTATTGAACAGAAGGAGCCCACTGATTCAGTGCAGAGAAATATCCAGATGACAGGAGCTTGCACTGTGTCCTAGTGGGTATTTCTGAGGCCAAACAATTTCTCTCAGCAATCCAACCACTTGCTCAGATGTCTGTTCTTGCTTGTGACAGAGCTGAAAAATTATGCTTTGCAAAGAGACCGAACCTGCACAGACAATGACAAACAATTTGAAAATAACTGGTCTGACCGGGTGTCCAAATTGCTGACAGAAAGGAAATTTTCATATGTGCAACGAGCATGAAAGATGAAAGCCCTTCCCTGGTGCTGTTCTTCCACTGAAGCCCTTACTCTGACCTGTGGCCTCACTAGTCGACCTGTGAGCAGAGAACAGGGAGAGTGTAAGAATACAGCTCCTACTAAAGCTTATTTTCTGAAGGGAAGTCTGCCCAGATGTTTCAGTCATATTTTTACATATTGCCTGCTAAAATAATCTGTAAAAGGTTAGTAAAGTAATCTGGAAAAACAGTAAATTTTGCCTTTTGGATAGAGAAAAACTGTATTAATATTTATAGTGCATATTTATGCATTTTTTCTTTATATATTTAGGTCCACCCAGGGCAAAAACTGCAGGGGTGGGAGAGCTGTGCATGCCTCATTCACACCCCTCCTTTCTTCAGGGTCCTATGGAGTCCAATGGCTCTAAGACCAAGAATTTTGCTTCTGACTTCTCAACTTTTCTTGCTAGGTGGGAACCCTATACAGCCTGACTCTTGCCTTCAGCATCCCCTGCCACAGATATCACCTTGCATGTGAAGTATTTCATACCTAGGAAGAACTGAAAGTGTACTGGGACAGTGACAGCTTCACTCCATGAGCAGCTAGAGTGCTAAACACAATGATACTCTTGGCTGGACTAACAGCTCTATCCTAGTAAAAATAATTCCCAGAACTCTATCCACATGTCTGTTGGTCCATTAGTCTTGTTTATCTCAGAAACTAGGCAGAGAGTTTTTTCAGATATTTCCCATGGGCAAAGAGCTTCATACGATCAGATTATGCAGAGACACTGCTTTAAATTACCTTGATCCTGCAAAATTATGTGGGCTTTAATCCATTATCATGCCTTTTTCACAGTTTAATCTAAATAAAAGTTTGTTCCAATCCTTTTCATCCTGTCCTCCAAACTCTTTACCAATGCAATGGACTGCTATGGCTGCAGCACAATCCTGGCTGGAATAAGTCTTAATTAGCTGCCAATGATGTCATGTCCATGTCTGTGTTAAAGGCACAGGACTAAGTATTTGTCCTTATTTAATGTACTGTAGAAATTCCATTTAAGGATAGCATTAAGATGCTTCAGAGCCAATCTTGTATTTCTCCTGTAGTTGAGACGCTTGGCCTTCAGCCTTCTGACGCTACCCCAGTTGTGCTATAATGCTCCAGAAATACACTGCCTGTTGTGTTTTATTGCTCATGTGAAAACTGTCCAATTCCTTGTCAGTTGACAAGGGAGGAGCGTTGCAGTGAAGGATTGCACAGCAGTGTGTCTGGGAGCGATGTTATTTCACACCAGCAGCAACCTTTCAGTGTTTGCTCGGCAGCCCAGTAGAGCCTTGGTGCTCTTGCCATAGAGCAGAGAGCAAACCCCATTGTAGTCACTCTCTCTGCCAGAGAGACCAATTCATGCTGCCAAATATCTCCCCTCAACACATTTATTGAACATTAAACCAGCAGAATAGCATTGAATGAAGTCCAGTAATTTTATAGGATATATTTTAGTCACTAGACTTTGAAGACTAGTCCAATGTTAATTATAAAGTTTCTGTGTCTGGATAACATATTGTTAACAGTTATTTTGTAAGTGCTAATGGCAAGATGGAAGATTTCCAATAGTTTTATTGAGGAAGTGGCAATTAAAATGTTGAGCACTGCAACATACATACAAAATAAAAATAATCCTGCATACACAGCACTTTGTGTCTAAAAAAACCCCAAACCAGAAAAAACAGGGACGAATATTTTCTTTTGAAATAAATGCAACCATTTTATTTCTAAAAAGTTTTGCTTTTGGGAAAAAACCCAAATGTTGATTTACTTGCCAACTTCAAATGTCACAAGCCTTGAACAAGTTTGACATTGTTTAAAAGCACATCGTGAAACTATTAGAAAGCAAGACAAGTTGCTATGTTATGTTTTTCCACACTCAAAGAGCAACAATATGTTTTCAGTTTGAGTAATTTCTTTTACATTAAGGGAAACAAAACAAGAAAGAACAAAAGCAAAGTGTTCACAAGAGTGCGTGGAAGTGTGTACACAGGACAATTTTTAACACATGAGTGGAAAAAGGTGCTGTGCAAGCACTGCCCCACAAGGTCAGCTGGGCACACTGATGCTCCCATGCCTACGTGCAATAACATAAAAAAAAGGACTACCTACAGCTCTGTATCAGCCATCAGTTAGCAGGTTCAACACAGATTTTGCATTGCAGAGCAAATGCCTACCACCTGCTGAAAAAAGGAGTCCTAGAGGTGGGATCTAGAGTTAAGATGGGGGCTGGCTGCTAGTGTGAAGTTGGTCAGTGCGAGGCACTTAATCCCTGAAAGCTGAGCAGGAGCTGGGTCTCCAGCCATTTGAGTGGGTTTAGGTTTGCTTGCAACATACCTGTTTTAATCTAAACCTGCTGCAGTGGGCAGGTTTTAAGGCCCTTCCTTAACGCTTTTCCAGACAGCTCTGTTTCCAGACAGCCTGGTGAGGCTGGATTTCACATCCTCTTCTGGGAGCCAAAAGCCTCTCTGGGCTCCCAGGGCATGTCCTCAGTTCCCTTGGCAAACCCAGAATTGGATGTTGGGGCTCCTTGCAGTCCCTGGGCAAGTTGTAGCAGAAGTCATTCAGTTTCCTTTAAAGTTCAAAGCTGCGATGCATCAGTGATGTCTGGCTGGACACAGAGGAAATATGCTAATGTAGATCTAAAGTAGCTCAATCCTGCTGACCTCCTGTGAGAGCCAAATTCCCTTTCAATAAGCTTTTTAAAAAATACTACCTCTCCTCTGCAGTGCAAAGCTGTCTGAGTGCATCTTACAGAACACTGTTTGAGGGCTCAACACCTCTGAGCACCGGGGAAGTTTGACTTCACACCTTGCATGATGTACCTCAGCTGTACCTCTCATCCAGCAGTAGTCTTTTTAGCCCACAGCCCCCTTTCTAATTTTTTCAGGGAATACACTCATCACTACAAATACAAGGATTCTGGCAGGAGGAGGTTGTCTGTTTCAGTTGCAATTTCCAGGCCCTTTCAGAGTAGTGTACAACTTCCAGCTGACCTATGGGCTGAGACCCATCCCACAACTGAATGGCACTTCAAATATTTTCCTTGAAATTACAAATCTGTCTGATTTTAGACACTGAATTTAGCCCCAGAGGAGATCCCTGGGCTTGCTTTCAGCAGGGGGTGGGCTAGTCCATACCATGTGGTCTGGAACCTCCTGCCTGCTCTCATGACCGCCTCCTGCATAGAAAGGTGGACAGATTTTGCTCCTAAGGGCCCTTGGCCCAAACTGAGCCACATGGCCGTGAAAATCTCACCTCTGCTTCTGCTGATGTGGGGATCTGCAGGCACATCACCTGTTAAGCACATGCTTCCTGAAGAATAGCTTTTAGAACCAGTTTTAGCAGCAGGTTTTGTGAGCACTGTTCAAGTTGATGAGTCCTGAACGGGGCAAGGAGTGGCTGTCCTGGGAGAAGCAGTCAGAGGACACACTGCAGCTAGTCCCTGGGCTGCACAAAAGGACCAACTAATATTAGGATTATATGGAAAACCCAGTAGTGATAAAAGAGCATTTTGGAGATCTTCAGCTGTAAAACCTGCCACAGACACTTTTCTAAATCAATCCAAGCTTTATGTATAACTTGATAAAAGATTTATTAGGTGAAGGATAATAAATATGTTCAAATGAAAGGTATGGAAATAAAAGTAATGTACCTGTAAATGGTCTGCTATGCTATACTGAGCTGAACTAAATAAGAGCCTGTCTGGGACAAGTTGCTCTATACAAGGTATTCACCAAAGGAAAAAAAAAAGAGCAGGGTATCGTGACTGTGGTAAAGAGCAGAATTGTCTGACCACTGATGCTCCATTTCTCCAGCTGTTTCTCCAGGGTCTCTGTTAACTTAAGAGTGGACTTTGAGGTGTTAGGTGTCAGTGTTAGTGCTGTTATTCACAAGAAGTCACAGTCAAACTGCAGCCCAAGATCAAAAGGCAACAGACTCTGATCGGGAAACACAGACCAGTGAGGCAGATGCTGGATACCTTCTGTGAGTGGTTAAATGATCCATCTGGTAACTAATGGGACCCTGACACTGTGAATTACTGTTATTAAGAAAGTTAGGAACACCTGGAGAGAGCACTGAAACTTTCCAGGAAATGGTTATACTGGTACTTTTGGTGTGGCCTAAGTAGTGATTTAAAGGCAATGTGCCCAAAAGCATCCTCACACTACACTCTGAAAACTGTGCCAGGACTGAACTGCTGAATGAAGAGAGAAGACTCCAAGAGAAAAATTCATTATTCACACATACTTCTGTATACAGATAATGTTAGAATTTTTCCCTGAGAATATTTCTGTCAATAGAGAATCATCTCCAGAAGAAGTCAGCAGTAATGAACGTTTATTTTCATTATTCCATCACCTAAAAATATCAGCAGTGTTCTCTATGACATGTCTCTTTGTCAAGACATATCTATTCTGTAGGGAGAGCAGTGAAAACACTTACAACAAGTAAATGTTCATGTGTGTGATCTGTTAATGCCATTTCTTTATTATAACTACACTCTTCAAAGGCAGTATATAATATCAAATAGGCTCGTTAGAAAACAGTATGTGATTCCTGATTTGTCTCTGCTCATGGAGAAAAGATGTGGGGGTTTTTTGTGTGTGTTCTGTATAGGTTTGGGGGTTTTTCTTTCCATTGGACTCCAGTTTAAAATGAAACAATGGTAGAACAGAGGTCAAGAACTTGGAAGAACTCATTCAAGCGGAACCAGGTACAGCTTGATTCAATATCGATATTTCATATGTTCTGAGATTGTGGTTCAAACTACGAGATAGCAGAATACCATTTTTATAGCTTTCCATCTGTGAGAAATTATTTCTCAAAGCACTCTGTATGAACAATCTAACAGATATTCATTTTTGAGATCATATATTCTGCTAAGTGGGATCTTTTTGATGCACAATCTGGCTGTGATAGTAATTTTAAAACTAGAGAGAGAATTTTAAAGCCAGATTCATAAAGTAAATGTCTTTCACACAAGGTTATTTTCCATGATGCATTAACTCCTCTTTTCCAGGCATTTGTAGGAAAGTAATATACTCAATATTATATACTGATGGAGCAAAGGAAGAATGGATCAATGCAATAATCATAAGGAGATGATAAAATTTATATTGAACATACCCTTTCTTTTAAAATATTTTCTTGTTTATTTCAGGGCATAAATATGAATTCTTTGAGCTTGAGAACAACTAAAACTCTTTGATGGTACAGCACTAAAAGCATTTTGCAGCGATGCTCTTATAAACATGATGCAGTTGTAGCAGATCACATACCTGGTATTTAAGGCATTTTGGAAATATTGGAAATCAGTTTCACCTACCCAGAATTCAGGAACCATCTGAAACTGCCCGTCTTGATGGGTCAGGCTGGAACCTGGAACCTTGTTTTCTGTGGCCAACAGGACACTAGCATGGCCATTGTATCCCATGCCACTCTCTTTGATTTCCCAAACTTGATGAGCAGGAGCTGATTTAGAGCAGGAATGAATGGTGGTGGCCTTGGTTACCAATCTGTAGCCAGTCTTGCCAGTCTTTGGACCCACTGTGAGGATTCTTAACCCAGACTACAAGTGCCACCATACACTTGGTTTAATCTTGCCATCCTTTTCCTGTGGTAACAAGAAATTTCCGATATATTTGTAGAAACCACATTGCTGACCCACCCAGTCACTTCAGTCACTTATGTCAGGGCTGAATTTGAAGCTCTGTGTCAGATGTTATGCAGAAGAACATGGAACCTGTGGAAAAAACAACTTTTTCTGACCTTGTCATCCATGGCCCTGTTGAATTACAGAACAGAACTGTGTGGAGGTGTTAGTAACAGTTGCATTCACCATCACCCAGCTTTTGTGGTGCTTATCCATTTATCTGCTCTAAAGCTTTCATCATCCTTTTCTGTAGCCTCTCAGAGTCTTCTGGGATGAAAGGACAGTGATTAATGTGTCTCATGGAGTCTTTTGCTCTTTTTCTTCCCTTGCTGCAGGTAGCTGCTTGACTGAAATATCAATTGACAGTTGCCTGTCCCCCACCTCTGTTGTCTTGTTCCACACACTTGAATTTCATATGTTGAAATTTTGAAAGAGAAGAAATCTTGCATGGGTTCTAAAGGCAACAAGGGGCTAAAGGGAAGTTTAGCTTTCACCTCCCCTTGTAAACTACTCCCACAGCAGGATCTCTTGACAAAAAGGGCTATTTTATCTAATGGTTTGGGTTTTGGTAGCTGTATTGACCTGGAAAAGTGTAGTTGTCTTAATGTTCTTGGATACTTTAAAATAAAAGCAAAATATCAACAGTAAACATCTAACAGCAAACATTACCTCAAATAGTTAAGAACAAAAGCAACAGTGAATGAAAGGACCAGTTCACAGGAAGGAAGCCCTTGAGATACTTATATTGTTACAGGAGACAGTGGCTTTGGTCTTCAGGACCTAGAAGCTCTCCACTGCAGTTGTGTTAAATCCCAATTTTGAAAGCTGATTTTTTTTTTTTTATTCTGAGAAGAAAACCCCACTGATATGGACGTAAAGGAGATTTAATAGGAGATTTAATAGGAGTTCTCTGAGAATTGGATTGATATCCAAATGTTCATTCTTTTTCTGTCTGTCTAAAGAATCTTCCCCGGTGTGAGCATGGTGAGGGGCCTCAGGGGGTGCCTGCTGTATGCAAACATGTTATAGAAATGGCATCAACTTGAGTGTGGGGGCATGTGGAGGGGTTGAATATGGGCATGGCCTTGAGTCCCAGGTCACCTTTATAATTTAAAACTATGAGATCAGTGAGCTCCTTGAAGGAATAACTCCATCAGACAGCAAAAGAGGCTTCCCCCAAAACAGTCCCAACAATGGCAGCATTACTGGGTACGAGGGCCTCCTTCAGCAGAAGGAAAAGATACATTTTGAAATGCATGGGGAGACCTTTGATATTTCTTCTTCTCCAGATGACCAGACATCTGGAGAAAATCAGTACAAGTCAGCTTAGATCCAACAGTGAAACCCTTCATATAGATCTCCATTACAGGAATCTCTGAAACTTTTAATCTGAAATCTGCTTTGTACAGTCTGAGAATAGAAATGAGCCAGGACTGAACAGCAGCACAGTGAAACAGGCTTTGTAGGTCTCAGAAAAGAACAAATAAGATAAGGTGTGTTTTGTGCAAGCATTCAGCTCTAGAGGTGTTTGCTCCAACCTCTAACTCTCCATTACAGAGAATTGCAGAAGTTTGGAATGCCACTACAAGTGCAATGTGTGGATGCACTGATATTTTCCAGTGGGGAATATTAAAAATGGAAAGAAATTAAAAACTCATATGCCAGTTATAGCTTCAAACATTTTGACAGGATAAATACATGCAGAGTCCTTAGCAATGCTGTGCAATGTTTTTTTGAAATTTATACTCCCTAATGTACTTAGCGGGAGTTCAAACAGCAATCAGCCAAAACTCAATAGGTACACTCCATCAGAATAGATTTTCCTTATAGTTGCCCTCAAAGCAGCATAATTTCTCATAATACATGAAGCTGATTTAAGTGCTGGGTCTGTGCCAATTATTTGTTAAGCCTTCTGTCTTTATTTTATAGCTTCTAGATACAACTGACCAGCTCACAGAAACATCTGTCGCAAGCAAAGGCAAAGAATACTAGAATCCCACCAATGTTTA
This sequence comes from Molothrus aeneus, assembly GCF_037042795.1. Lineage (NCBI taxonomy): Eukaryota > Metazoa > Chordata > Aves > Passeriformes > Icteridae > Molothrus > Molothrus aeneus. The sequence goes on along the minus strand of NC_089648.1, from coordinate 89,757,474 downwards.
GACGATTACTTTGTCCCTTTTCTGCCATCATTACCTCTGAGTGTGGCCTCACATGCAGATTATGCTACTCTGAAATGTCATTGTGTTCATTTTGTGGAGCTGGGAATTTATTACTCATTTAATATAAGTTGATATTTGTTAGCTAAGTGTACAATTAAATGTACAATATTTGATGGAGATCTGGGTGGCTTATAGCACCAACCTCTCACTTCTAAGCATAAAGTTCAGCCAGAGGTCTTGCATAATATGAGTTTTCAGGGATTTTAGCATAGTCCCCACTGGAGTGTTATCTACAACACAAACAACTATACATCATTTGGCAATTCAGGACAAAATTTGATTAGGAGACACTCTATTCTAGCTAATTTTAATATATCGAAGAGTGCTCTCCCTTTGCACAGCAGTTATTTCTGGCAAGATCTGGAATTGTTAGTGATGAAGAGGAGATTTGCCATACTACTAGCCTTCGAGCCTATCAAATTTGGCACTTCTCTAAACAAATATATAGCATGACATTTCACCTAAAACATTTTATTGAAAGGTGACTGATCCAGTGCCAAGGAGATCTGAATCTCTTTCTCAGAAACAATCCTTTGGCTTTCATTATGTTTTATAGGTTTTATTCAACCCAACACTGCCTAGTGCCTTCAATGCCATATTTTCTAAACACCTTGTAATGAATAACAGCATTTTATAGAACAGTGTCCCTTCCTCAGCAAAACTACTGCACATTTTAATAATGGGCTTCATTTTGCCTAAGCCTGTGTCATAATTGTCCAGTCTAATCAAGTTCCTCCTCTTGTAAATGGAATGGCCAACCTCTAGTGAGGACTCCCATACCAACTTCCTGCAAAAATGCTCTCTTCAAGGTTGTCTGTTCCCTGAGGTTATAACCTTAAATGATGGAAACATTCAAATCCAGCTTGAAAACAGTTCAAAAATCCATGATGCCAAAGAAGACACTGCTGAGAGAGCATGTGTTTCAAAGACACATTCAAATACAGATACATTCAAATTAACAGAATTCTCCTAAATGATAAAAATTCAGACAGACAATTTTCTTTTTTAAGGACTTGCATGAGGGAAAAAACAGTCTGTGGAGCATTACACTGTGGTGATTTTCCCCCAGTTTCTGACTGCAAAAGAACCTTCTGCTGAGCAAAGTCACAGAGACTGATTTAAGCAGAATTCAACTTCAGTTGTGTGAGCAGAAGTGGGATGAAGATTTTGCTTGGGCAAGTGCAGTTTTAAGGAGACAGACAAATCTTTAAAGTGCCTTAAATTCCTGCACTTCCTCTCACCTCTTTGCTAAGTATGAGCTGTATGCCAACTTTCTAATGATATTTTGAAGTTTTTTAAATTGGATGTTAAAAACTTGGGACCACAAAGTCCAGCAGAACTTCAGTGCCTCTTCCCTGTGCACCTGCTGCTGTAAAAAAGGCAGTCAAAGGCCTAATCCTTCAGCAAAACGTTTCCATGCTTTTTTCCAATGTTGTTGTCCCCTCTTTTTTCCTTCATCTATTCAAAGTTCTTCACATTTTACCTTCCAAGTCCTCCTAAATATCAGCCTTTTGTTATATGGCAGCTTTGCTATCAACTTTTTATATACCTTTTATTTTTTTTGTGGAACTGAATTTGCCAGCTTCTTGTTTTAAATAGGCTACTATTCATTTAATTAGATGAGTCTTTAATTTAGTTTTCTTGTGAGAAGTAGTTCATCTGTTGGCGTTACCTGATCTCTGTAACAAGGCAAATACAGTTGGTTTCCTGAAGATTTGGTTCTAGGTGTCTCCTTTTCTGTTTCCTCCAATTCTGTCCGCATGTATTATCACATTGAACATCATATTTAGATGAACTGCCTAAGATGTTCTTGTGCTGGCATGTCATGCCTACCTACACACTATTCTCAGCATCTACCTGTGTCTGTCAATTGACAGAATCTCCGCAACCATCAGTCCTCCTAAAAGACCAGTCCAGTTTTAGAGGAGTTCAAATCATGGTTGAATGCCTCAGAGTTACGAAGTGCCTTAAACCATTGAAAATTTACCTTTCTAAACAGAGGAGGGAGATCTTATTTAGTACCTCCACCAAGAAATATGTAACAGATATTACATGGCCTGTGGTGGCCATGTGATGCCTGATCCATCAGCGCTGGACCAGCCACAATACCAAAACAACAGGTAGGTGTAGAAGGACAATAAGAAGTTGAGGATGCTGGAAAAGCTGATAAGGTGCACCTGACAAAGCTTTTTGGAAAATCAAGATTCTTTAGGTCTACTTTCATGAAACAAACTGTTTACTGTAACTGTCTCTGCTAAAGAGCCATTACTTGCTGCTTTTTGCTTCCCTGACTGTTTCCTTATTTTTATATTCTCCTCACATCTCATCTTCTCCATCTGACTGCTATGTAGTTTCCTACTCATACAGTCATATAAAGTCTAATATGTGCAAAAACCAGACATGGCTAATGATTTGTTTTCTTTTTTATGTATAAAAGTGAGGGGGGAAGGTGGGGAATTCTTGGCTTGCAAAAGAACCAGATGAGTTTACCAAAGCTGCCCATCCATTCCCAGCCAGCCTGGGGACACTGTGTTCAAACAAGCCCTTCCAATATTTCACAGAGCCAATGCCTTGACCATTGAGGTTTTACTAGCCCACTAAAGAAAAACCACCTCCCTTCCACCAGTTTCCTCATGTCTACCAGTACAAAATTTTAATTTCATGCGTTGACAAACTAGAGGGATTTTTCTCCTTTTTCCTGCAGCAAAGATACAGAAGGCACATAATTGGCTGAAGATGCTGAGCCTCATACATCATAGTGTAAAGCTTCATTACATTCAGGTGACTGACCAATACAAGAGAGCACTTGGAGGTAACTCCTAATTTGTTTTGGTGGTCAAAACTGTGAAACAAACTTTGGGCCAGATGGCTTGTCTACCTTGCAACAACAAATCTGCCATCTCAATACTTGAGATTAACCAGATCAACACATTCGGAAAAACTTTTTAGAAAAAGGGAGGTCACAATATAAGGAGAAGGAAACAGAGGCAGGAGCACAATTCAGTATTATTTCAACGGAGACGAGTCTGAATATTGATAATCACTTGCAAAGGATACAACAAAAACTTCATAGCAGAAACATCCACTTCAAACAGAGACTGGAAGTCAGCCAAACCCCTAACCTGTCTGCGACAAATCATGGTTGTATAAGACATCCTCCAAATCATAGTAGAAACTAAAGAGGGGAGGGAGCAGAGCAGATGTTTGGAGGTCATTAACAGGAGCTCAGTTTTCCTTGCCTGGTGGCTACCTCTAGAGATATCTGATTCCCAGAAATTTCCTTGACCTCCAAACATCTGCTCCCTTCTCCTGTTTTCTTTACATCCGTACTGCAGAGAGCCTCATGCAGTCATAACCTTTTCAGTCTTTTCTTATAAAATATTTGTATCTCACTCCCCTAAATCATGAAGAAAAATATCTAACAGGTCTGGGCCTATCATCATTCATGGTAGGACCTTCATGTTCATTGCAGTTGATGCTAAACTGTACTACTTGGCACTTCTTTCCTTGCGTGCTGTGAATATACACAAAAACTGTAAAAGTAAGCTAAGCTAGAATGTTTAGTTCTTTTGATTTGAACACTTAGACACTGTCCTTATATTTTATACTTTGCCATTTCTTTATCAGCTGCTCTTTGTCAAGTCCTCAGACTCCATGAGAACTAGACATGCCTGAGACAGCTTTATTACTTCACAAAACATGAGGGCCAAACACATATTTCCAAGTATGATTGCTACTACTTTTCTTTCTTCTAATGGTCAAGCATATCTAGGGAAAGCTGTTGTGTACAATGAGCTCTGGTATTGCTCAGGAGCCCATTATCTATAGCCATTTACAATGTTTTCTCCTGGGACAATGATAGCCAAAGTCATTCTTCTGTTTTGGATGCGTAGTACTGTATTTGTGCCTTTTATTTTTCTTTAATTTTCCCATACCTCCCAATTTAATTCAAATAAAAAATAGATTACATGTGCTACAATAAGCTTCCTTGCTAATCTTCTCACATCCCTCAGCACTCATGTCTAGCAGATAGTAAGTTCCTTGTGTGATCACATATTCTACACACCTCCTGCTTATTAATATAAGTTTCTAGAGTAAATATTTTCTCTATATTATCTAGTTTACTAGGAGGGTTTTTTAAAATTCTTTTTTACCGAAGTGCTTTGTTAATCTGTTTCTCAGAAAGCTCTTGGTATCCCAGACATTCTGGAGTCATTGTTCTCCGTTCCTTTGTTCACATCCTTGCCAAGATAAATGGGTTTTGGACTAAGGAACTGATTTTTTGTCACTACAATCAATACACCTGCATCCAGAGAAGGACCAAGTCACTTTTTCATTATTTGTATTCATGGGAAAACCTTGAGAGTTTAGAAGTGAAAAGGACCTTGGAGTTCAAAACTACAATCTTTGCATAGGAGCCTAGCTCAGAGACTGCTGAGAGAGCTCAACAGTCAGCAGCCACCCCCAGCCTTCAGGCTATTTTGTGGTTTCTTCCTTCCTTTCTCACTCTGTTGATGTCCCTGGGGGGGGTCTCTCTGTGGTTGCGTTTTCTTTTACTTGCTATTCCCTAATATTATTAAATGGTCATGTGCCCTTTTTACCTTTTTACCATTTCAGTGCTGAAACCTCATCAAACCTGTCTCTGCCCTATTGCCCTTTGCATTTCAGTTCCTGCCCTCACTTCTTGGGAGAGTCATGCTTTTTTTTCAGCTTAGCTGGGCTGACATTGAGGAAGAAAGTTCTTCCTGAAGGAACTAGTGTGGAGTTTGGGGAGTCAAGGTTTGACTCTGCACTTCACCCCATCTTCCTGTGGACAAACCTTAGGGTCCACCTACCCTAATGAGGGGCAGTTGTCCACTCTCAAGGGATGAGTGCATGCAGACATCCTTCTGGAGGAGAAATGATGGATTGAAGCTGAATCTGAAATGTTTTGAACTCTTTGGATGCTCTGGACCTGGGCTGAGCAGTGTCAGTGTTAGCCCCCACTTTCCAGGGAGATAATCCCTTCCTTCCAGGTAGGAGCAAAACCCATACTCCCTTCAGGTTCAGCCCCATCCTCCCATCCTGGTTTACTGTAGTTTATGTGTCCTGAGCTAAATGCACAGATGATACACAGGCTCCAGGTGGCACAGAAAAGAGACATATCCCATCTCTATGGCTCAGGCCACCATATACACATCATTTATATTCAAATCCCTTTGGTGGATTCCCACCATCTTCCACCAGCAGTCTGATGACACAGTCCTAATTTCCTACCAGAACATTTGAACATGTCCTGCCTAGTCATATCTCCACAGTACAGGGACCCCCTGACTGATGTTGGTCTCTGCTTGCAGTAATTTCTTGCATCAGTCTTTGTGTGAGACATAGGAAACTGTCTGAATGGACTGGAGCATCAATGAGAACAAAGTGAATCCCTGGGTGAATCCTTCTGTCTTAAGTTTTATAGAAAGAAGAAAGCTATGGCTAAGTTACAATTAAGAATCGAAGGGATATTTTTTAATCAAAGGTTGGGACTACCCAAAATATTCAGTGGGTTTTGGGTGTTTCTTTTGGATATGTCAACCTCCTCTGCCCTTGGAGGTCAGGGTACTATTTACTGAAAAAATGTCTTGGACAGAACCTGTATTTTGGGATCTTATCTGTGAGGGAGGCAGAAGGAGGCTGGCTGTGCTGCAGGCAGGGTGCTGGCTGGAGGTGCTGGTGATCTGTGTGAGTGATAATGAGGTCAGGGCATGGGAACTTTTCAGGAACTTTTCAGAACTCCGAAAAGTTCTGAGTTTTGGAGGGGCCAGGGAGACAACCTAAAGTAGCAATTACATGTAGTGTGCTAAATTATGAGGCCAGCAGAGAGAAATCAGGAAGGGGCATGTCTGGAGAGCATGGGAAGGAGCATAGAACTTAAAGGACATGGAAGAGTCCTGTAAGAAAAGGGAATCTTATGCATTGTCTGGATCAAGCTGGGAAAAGATGTAGGAGGACTGACAAGGCCAGCATCTTCAAGCCACTCAGGGTATTTCACCCAGGGATAGAAGTTAAGAATTTGGGTTTCTTGCTGTGGGCAGCCATGAGGCATTTGTCCATCTGGGAACTACTAGGAAAGACTAGGAAGGACCTCATTACGGAGTGTAGAAATGTTTTTCCTCTCCTTTTCAGCTATCATGTGCTGCTTTGTGCACATGACAACTGTTGTATTCTTTTCACTGTATTCAGGTGGGACAACCTTCCCCAAAAGCTTGGGTGAATCCAGACTCTGTCAGTCTTCAGGTAAAACTGGAAACTAAAATTAGAATTTAGATCCTTTCATCTGTTCCCAAAGTCACACTCACACTAAAATCTGTATTGTAATAAAGAAGTAGCTGCCATAGAGATACAGCAGCTCCTGAAGACCCCTTTGGATAAGATTTTTGATGTTGAAAAATACAGAAACAAATTCTCAAAACTGAGTGACCCTTCAGAAAGTGTAGCTCTTAATTTTCATGTTACTGTGGCTATACTGATATTTTTTTTTGGTTTAGGCAGTGTAATTTTTTCCCCCTCTCTGTCCTGGTCACTTTTTACTCATTTCTCTCTCTGTGTAATCCCACATATTGTCCTCTCATTCAGAGTATTTAAGATCTAATAATTTTCTCTTTTATCATAGCAACTTCTATGTTACCTCCTTTCTTGCATAAAAAAATACAATCTTAAGAACTAATCTAGCATTTTAATGAGGTGCATGCATCCCCTCTGGATTTGTTTCTATGTTAATTTAGCTTTAAAAGCTGTATAACATAGGTCTTGTTCTGTATCATCTTCAGCCAGGCACCGTTTGGCCATATCAGATTGCTTTTCTTCACTGTCTTTTTCACATATAGACTTGTCTCACTCTATTTCAGTGTGAGAAACAGTCTTCCTTCAGCTTCTCCCCTGTGTATTCCTCTTCATATACCCTCCATGAAATCCATCAACTTCAGCCCTTTCAAAATTATTGTATTGGTTTTTTTCCTTCCAGCATAAGCTCAAGCCAGAGCAACCAGTAATACTTCCCTCTGATGGTACATTCTGCATTATTAATGTGTACTGTTTTACTTGCTCATTTGTTGCAACTAACTCTTCATGCCAGCTTATGAGCCTCTTTGGATAAACAAATAGTCCCAGAATACACAAGGGAACTCAAAGCCCTCATTAAAAGAATGAAATGGTCGTGTTCAAAAGAATGCAACCAGCAAATTAGGTCCTACAAAATCCAATTTTCTAAGCAAAGTTCCCCAGACCATTCATTTTTTAAAATCGCGTTTCATGTTATGAAATGTCTCAAGTCTTTGAATTTTCCCTTTAGCCACCATTATGTCATATTTCAAATTCCTGGCACTCTTATTTAAGTCTTCAATAAGTTAAAATGTTACTTTGAGTTTATAACACTTTTCCCAAATATACAGTGAATATAAATCAAATATTCATCATATAATCATTATTCAAGTATATAACATTCCAGACAGGTTTAAATCAATGGCTCAATGTGGAAATGGACACCAAAGATGAGTGACATTCCTCAGGGGTCAGTGTTGGGACCGGTGCTGTTTAACATCTTTGTCAGTGACAGGGACAGTGGTACTGAGTGCACCCTCAGCAGGTTTGCTGATGACACCAAGCTGCAAGGAGCAGTCAACACGCTGGGGGAAGGAATGTTATCCAGAGGGACCTGGACAGGCTTGAGAGGTGGGTCTGAGTGAACATCATGAAGTTTAACCGAGCCAAGTACAAGGTCCTGGCCCTGGGCCGGGGCAATCCCGAGCACAACCACGCACTGGATAGAGAGCACGCAGAATGCGTTGAGAGCAGCCCTGAGGAGAAGAACTTGTGGCTGTTGGTTGATAAGAAGCTCATAATGTGTGCTTGTAGCCCAGACAGCCAAACATGTCCTGGGCTGCATCAAAAGTGCGGCCAGCAGGCTGAGGGAGATGGTTCCTCACCTCTACTCTGCTCTTTTGAGTGCTGCATCCGTCTCTGGGGCCCCAGCATAAGAAGGATGTGGACCTGCTGGAGGAAGTCCAGAGGAGTGGCCATGAGGATGAGCAGAGGACTGGAGCACCTGTGCTATGAAGACAGCCTGAGAGAGCTGGGGTCCTTCGGCCTGGGGCTGAGAAGGCTCCAAGGAGACCTTAGAGCAGCCTTGCCCTGGTGGGTAGGTACAATGCACGGGAACTCCAGGTCTCTAAGGATGCCAGCAATCTGTTCCCTTTTAAGTAGAAGTTCTCCCCGTTCACTACAGCTGTATTTTGTATTTTATGTATACAGCCCAGAGCAAAGCCACTGCTATCATCAGTGGAACAGCATGTGGAGATAAAAAGAAAAATAAATTCATCCTCTGCATCCAGCAATTCAGATTTTCTCCACAAAGGGATTATTTCCATTACTTTTTCTGTGTTTAATGTAAGGACCACAACTACAACCACATATGAGCAAATAGACCAGCAGCACTTGGAGCAAGGGAAAAAGGGTAGATGTACTCCAAAGGTCACATTTCCACCAAACACACCCAGCTGAGTGCATTTGAAACCAGCTGGAACATCAAGTTAGCATTCAGATCACCTCATAGGGTGTTACACACACATGGCTTCTTCACTGTGTGCAAAAGTAGAGACACAGCCAACATACTCAGGAAGTCAAGTCTCATTTCTGTCATGTCTTAAATTACACTTACTGTCTTAATTTGCATGGAGTTTTTTTATCAGGTTGAGCACAGTGGGTACTGAAGATTTCCATCAATTTTATTTTTTCTACTTAATTCTGGAATTTTTTTCCTAGAATCCTGTGGGACGAAAATTTCTCTCTTCAGATTTTTTCTTTTTGGTGCTGAAGAGCTGACACTGCTCAGCTGTGCCTACAAGCATAGATTAAAAAGAGAGAACAGGTAGGAAACCTCTGCATTGGTGGGAGCACTCACACTTCAAGCACATTGAGCAGGACCAAGACAGACACAATATAAAAAAACCTCTTCTCTTCTCTTCTCTTCTCTTCTCTCTTCTCTTCTCTCTTCTCTTCTCTCTTCTCTTCTCTCTTCTCTTCTCTTCTCTTCTCTTCTCTTCTCTTCTCTTCTCTTCTCTTCTCTTCTCTTCTCTTCTCTTCTCTTCTCTCTTCTCTTCTCTCTTCTCTTCTCTCTTCTCTTCTCTCTTCTCTTCTCTCTTCTCTTCTCTCTTCTCTTCTCTCTTCTCTTCTCTTCATTCTTCACCCAGCTCCAGCCCCTTTTACTTCATATTCTTGAGGAGACATGAGATGACACAGTGACATAGCATAATTAGTATGAACTTGTGGGTAAGGAATGAAATGGGAATTCCATTTGCCCGTGTGCATCCTCTATCTCCACCAGCTCTGCAGTTCTGGATTTTGGTGTTGTTGTAGTGTTTACATGCTTAAAAGCTATGTGAAACTGGGAAAGCTGAAGAGCTGTCAGAGCACTCTGTGTAGAATATTTATTCTCTCTGGTATCTGCAAGAAGCCTTCACTCATCCTAACTTACAGGAAAGATAAGAATGTTCTTTGTTTGGTTTCACCTGTCAAGGAACTTCAGGATCCTGGCTTGTATACACAGACCTATAATAAATCATAATTTAGCCTGCTATGTATTTAAATGCATTCATATTGACACACACACCTGAAACTATATTTACACCTCCAAGTATATATTCTCTACATGTTAAATATATGTGAACATACATTTAATGGAAATTTGTTTGGAATGTTTGATGAATAAAGGTAAATTACCCAATTTTTGCGTTAGAAAGGAGAAAAAAGAAAGGCAGATAGAACAGACAACTTGGCTGTACTCACCTAAGAAAAAATGCCAATATTTGCCTTGATTTCAAGGCCAGATGGAACCAGTCATGATCCTTTAGGCTGATTTCCTGGGAAATGTCAACATTATGTTCATAACTCCAGGTTGAACTATTGAGTATGAATGCAGAAAAGCAGGAGGAGCATTCCTTGCATTGCTGGGAGGCAGAAGATAGGCTTGTCTCAGGTGAGCCATGGAGAAAAATTAATAAAAGCCCATATGATAACTGTGTTACTCAGAAAACAAGCAGAACCATGTAAGCTGGCAGAGGTTTGCTCTGTACAGGCTCCAAGGTCCAAATGACCAGCACAGGAGGAGCCAGCACATCTTAAAACCATCTTTCCCTACAATACTATGAGTTTAGCTCCTCAGGTAAACTAACTAAGAAAAGACAAAAGTATGTAGGACTATGATGGGGAAATTCAGTCTTAATGAAATAAAGAAAGATCCAGCCAGTGAACAAAATGAAAAGAAGCAAACCAATTCAAACCACATCTCTGAAAAGGTAATGGTAGATAATCTATTTTTGTTCTGCTCAAGAAAAGTGATGATATGACAGTCTAGATTAAAGCAAAGAGATTACAGTAGGCTTGTACTGGAGTCCCTCCCCAGTTATTGAAGTATCTAGAGGTGGGGAAGTACCTTAAGCTGCAGGGGACTCCTGAGCTGCAGGAGGTGGTAGAGGCCATGTGCCTGTTGGGGAGCATGGGAGTGGCAGAGAGATGGAGATCAGAGCAGCTCTGGGCTTGCTCACCGCTGTGTTAGTGGGATGTCAAGGAATGTGAGTGATACCTGGTGTCTTGAGCTCACCTTCAACCACGTCCCAAGATACATGGCCCATCTACTGGGCTTTCTTCTTGCCTTCTCTGCAAAATCACTTGCCTCAGCTGTTCTGAAATGTTGTTTACAGTTCACCTGGGGAGGAAGGAATGAAGGGGTGAATGAACTAGGACTCGCAGCTGGGTAACACCTTTAAAAGTGACCTCCAATCTGTTTCCTAAAGAGAAAAAACACTGTCTCTTCTGTGCCTCTAAGCAGTGTCATTTTCTTGCAAAGACAGGGACTTCCATTTATGTCTCAGATACTTTTTCCTGCTGAGAAAACTCTTAAGTTTTATCTCTACGTACCAGCATTCTACGCCTAAATATTGCTTATGCAAGGACCAAATATAGGTTAAGCAGAGGATAAATATTCCATGTTCAGGGAATAGGAATAGTTTAGGCTTTTTTTGGTAATAGTTCATTAAGGAAAAGTGAAGTACAAGAAGAGTATGTTAGAGAGCAGACAGGGAATTTGAAGTGAGGTAAGTGAAAGGCATATGATAATTTACTGCCTCATTCTGCAGAGTACCACATGGATGTCATCAGCATGTAGGGATAGCTTAGGCCATGGATGTGCTAATGATGGCTTATGGCATCCTGTCTGTTCATCCTCTCTTGCCTGTTGTCTCTCTCTGCTTTCAGATTATGCTGACAAAACTGTTCTTGCAGCAGCACAAGATCAGGTGAGGGGTCTGGATTTGCAAAATGCCTTATTTTCAGTAAAAAAATAAACTTAAAGTTTTTTCCTGAAGCCATTTTCCTGACGTGTTTCACAGCCTTTCCCCACAAACAGCTGTCCTGGCAAAGCTACAGGGGCACTGTACTGCAGCTTGGAAACCAGGAGAAGAGCAGGGGATGGAATGAAACAGCAATACCTCCGGCCATTACTTCCACTGGGGACAAGACACCACAGAGCTGCAGCCTTACATTCTGCTTCTAGCTTGGCTCAGACTCACATAGGGACTCTGGAAAGTTACTTGGCACTCCTGCACCTCAGTGCCTGGATTTCTTACACTGTAAAATGGAATCACCAATGGTTACCCAACCTGGTGAAGATCTGAGCTGCACATGAGGTGTTCTCTGTGAATGTGTGCAGGATATGCTATGTTGCACACAAATAATATGTAAATTATGTGCTTTGCAATCTTACCTGAACATACAATTTCTTTCCTATGGACTTTTTTTTTGTGTCAGAAGCAGGCTTATGGCCAGAAGCGAACAGGACTACTTCTCTGGGAATATTGTTCAGTTGCTAATTTCACTACCGGAACTGTGTTGCTGCACAGTCTGGCCTCCTTCCACAACAGCCTCTACTGAAAATAAAGGGGACTGATGAGCCTATGGATAATGGTAAACATATGGAATGCAGGCAGTGCTATACATTAAAAGCCAGATCACATTAAAAGGTATTTCAGTTGTTGGCAGCATAAGATCAGCGTAGGAAACATCATCTAACAGAGAAATCTCATACCAAAAGGTTTCATACTCTGACAGCATTTGGCATTTTTCTTTCACTTAACAGAAAAATAAAATAAAAAATGACTAATTCAAAGCAAGGGTAAAACCTTTAAAAAGTCTCAAATTAGTTTGTCATAACTGCAAAAATACTGGATCTTTGGTTTTGTTTATGTTGGAAAGTGGTTTCATTTCTGACTAGGTCACTTGATTTTCTTTTGAGTGTACACAAGACCTTTGACTCCTCAGAGGACACAAGAGACAAATTGAGTAATGTGATGTCATTGCCTCATTGCCTTGCAGAGTTCTCATAACACTAAATATATTAGTCACTCGCCTTGCCAGTACCAAGAGGGTAGAAAAAAAATACAGCAAGATGATGGTATTATGTAGATGGACAATAATTGTTCCCTGAGATAAATGTAATTTCCACCCTTTTTTGTGAAGCCCATGAAACCATATTTCAGCTAAGTGATATTTCTCACCCAAAGATTTGTCTTCTCCTTGCTGTTTATATTTTACATACAAAACCACCAAAATTTTCTAATTGGTGACATATTAACATCCTTTAAAATAAAGTAGCCTAAAAACATGACTTTAACTTTTTACTGAGAGTGGGGATTGTTCAGTCCCAGGAAGTTACAAGAGGCTAGATATTTGGGAAAAATGTGTTGCTGGGCATTGCTGGAGTTCTCACTTGCTGAGTGGGGACGTATGAATGAAAGTATGGTTATGCTTAGCAAATACCTGTTCACACAACAACAGACCATCCATTTTTATAAGAAGCAGGGAAAGCTGCAAGATTTCTGTTTCTCTTTATAAAGTAAGTCTAAGTGTCAGATCCTTGCTCCAGGGAAGTGCAAAGTTGGATTTCAAATACTTATCTGTTGGGTAATGACAGCATATTCTCACATGGGATGCCAATAAATATAAAGATGCAGAATTTTCCTCCCTTTAAGTTTTCATAGCTAGCACTCAGAAAAATGAGTAATTTTCCATACTGACATTGGGATTACTTCTAGCAGATTTTTTGAGTGGCTTTTGCTCCTGTTTTTAATGTGGCAAATTTTCTTGTGCAAGAATTGTTTTCAATTTTATCATGTGTTATTTTCAGTTTTATCATGTGTAACACAAAATTAGTAATGGAGATTGTGGAAAGTGTGCTGGGATTCATCTGCCAGTACAGAACATACTTTTTTTAAATTCAGAGTTTATCACAATGTGTAGGTGACTAAAGACTACCTTAAAGGATAATTAGCCATTTGTCAATTCTAAAAGCAATTCAATATGGCAGGACTTTTTTTCAGGGATGCTTGGGGGAAAGAAATCAACTATGTAAACTGTTTTCCAGTGAATAAATTATGGTTGTGAGATCCCAGTTTCTGACCGGACTAAAAGTCAAATAAACGGTTAGTCAACCCTTCTAAAGATCTCTACAATATGAATCAACTTGAAGCTCTACTTTGGTTTTACTGAGTCAGTAGTGGAAAAATACCTTCAAAGAACCCTACCATTGAAAGCCTCACACTGGCTCTCTCAGTACTTCAGTGTCTGTGCTTAAGTGAGAAGTGACATGGTTTCACACAACTATGACTGCACTCAGAAGTATGTGTAGTTCAGAACAGCCAATTCTTAGAGACTTAAACCAATGAGGAATTAACTCCTTCAGCTGGAGCTGGCGCCTCCTCCACCCAAAACTAGAAAGCAAAACAAGCCTCCCCACCCTTATAGCTGTCGTATCTGAAGCTGAAGTCATGTAGAAAACATTATGTATTCATAGGGAAGATAATGCTCATAAGTAATTGGCCATGAAACAGATAGGATTAAAGAGGAAGGTGGAAAATCCTGTAGACCCCAGAACTAATGAACTCCTCTCTTTCCTCAAATCCTAAAATCTCATTCTTTCTCAAACAGTAACTGTGTTCACTATAGCTTACTTAATTTATGCAATCCTATATATTTTACATACTGTCATGTCAAGTCATTCAAAACTAAGCAGAGGGTTGACAAAAAGACATTAGCATAGGGCCAATAATTTTATGTATTCTGTAAAGTGACGTTAGTGTGTGTGCTGAGCACTGCCAGCTCTCTTCAGACTCTCCCAATCTGTAGTATGTGTCAGTGCCTAAGCCATATTTGTGATTGAATTCCCTCCAGTCACTCTGTTGTATTGGGAAACTTGGAACTCACACTCTTTCCTAATCCATCAGACTAGTCAAGTTATGATAGAAGGCTGTCACGTGTGTCAAGCATGATTTGTCCATTGAATAGTAGTGCTGTTGTAGCCCTTTTGCCCTCAATATATTTTGGAAACATTTTCACTATTGCTTGCCCCATCCTTTCCCTGGGGTACAGGTGAAACTGACTGGCCTCACTCCTCATATCCTTTTCTTTGCCTTTCTTGAAGACAGCAGAAATATACTTGACTCCCTTACTCAGGAATCCCTCCCATTTTCCATAATTTTATTGCAGAAATGGTCAACAGTGGCCTCACAAACACATTGGCCAGCTCCCTTAGCACTCATGTGTGTATCCCTGTAGGCACCAGGGAACTGTACATGTTCATTGTGTTCATTAATCTGATCTTCTTCTACTGAGAAGAGTCCTCTTATTCATCTGAAAATTTATCCATTAGAAACACCCTATCTAAAATACAGAACACAAGGTGTGCTGTGTTCTGGGAGATTGCAGGGAATGCTTTTCACTGGTTTCATCCTTGTCCACCTCCTATTACCTCCTTGTTAGTCTTCCCCGTCATGTCATCTTTTCAGTTAACACCAGGATGGTACAGATATGAGATATCCATCCTCCAGGATTATTTTTAGGTGTAATATGCTCACATAGCTAAAAGGGGTAGATGCCACAAGCAGAGCAAATGTTCCAGAGACATTTGGCCCAGATTTAGGCTGTCATTTGGGCCTCCTGACTCTCACAGACAACAGGAATATAAGTATCTCTAACCCTGGTGTGCCAGTGCATCAAAGGGGCAATTCTCAAAAGGTCCCCTAGTCTTGGTGCCCTTCCCACTTGGCTGCTGCTAGATTCAAGGAACAGCTGCTATTGGCAGAGGAACTTGCTCCAGCTCATCACCTGTAGTGAGCCACAAAGCCAAGAACAGATGAATCACTGAGATTGCTAAGTAATGAAATCACTGGCCTTGGAGAGAGGCTCCAGATGGCTCAGAAAGCAAATGTCCCAAACTGGCTGCCGAAAGCACGTCATCCAGGTGCCCGGTTCCATATGTTGCTGGTTCCCAACTGAATGCCAAGCTCAGTGCTTCACTTCTGATTTTTAAATCCCCATGCAGAACCAGTCAAAGGGACTGTTTCATTCATATTTTCTGCTTTATTAAATTGGCTGACTGTAGGGGTGATTCATCTTCCATTTAAACATTCTTATCCCTCTGCAATTCATGTAGAAAAAGGCATAGTGTAATTAAAGAAAAAAGCCTCCAAGTATGAGATGGCTTTGTTGGGCTGATGGGATGCCCAGCCCTAAGTTCTGAGCAGTCTGAGAACAGGGCAGGGGAGCAGTCCAGCTTTCAGGCCAGTGCAATATTTGGCATCCTAGACTGTAGTCTATCCAGCATTTCCCAGATTCCCTTTCTGGAGTCATGTTTGTTGGCTGCACTAGAAAGTTTTATAATTCTGTATAGCAAATCAGCAGATGTGAGTGGTAGTATGGCAGCCTGAAGACCAGAATCTTTGCTGAAGAGCTATAAATATTGGCTGTCTGAATCAATTCCAGTGGCAATTTGGAAAAAAATCAACGGTGACTCCTGTTTATATTATTTAGGTCATTATTTATCAGAATTACACAGTCCTAACAATGCATAAAATGATGTGTCATTATGTTGAAAAATGCTGTAAAGGCTTCTCAGTTCAACCATTTCAGTTTTTCTCAATTTCTTAACTTTTAACTATGTTATACTGCATATTTCCACAGTGACAAGAAAATGTTTTATCTTCTCATTCCCAAATCCAAACCAAGAACTGCATCTCCTAATGTGTTTTGTTTGGGTGATGGGATAGGGATCACCAGCCAGTTTTCAGTTGAGGAGGTCATGGGTCAGCTTTGTTGCACAAGAATACATTGAAAGTCAAAGTTATTCTACTGCGGTCTGGGGCATTTCACCACTGTAATAATGCAAAATTTGACCTTTTATGCCCTCTTTGCAGGACATGAGAAAAGTTTTCTGTTCTCTGGTCTTGAGTCTGGGTTGCTTTTTTTAGCTGAGGAGGATATGTCCATAAGGTTCCCGTGGCTCAAGAGCTCTCCTCCATCTCTCACATCTGTATGGTCAAGAAGGGGAGCACTACTGGGGGAAGCAACTGCCAAAGGGAATTGGGAAATTGCAGTTTATGTTATGGAGGGATCTAAGCTCATGGATAAAAGCAGTGCTATCAGAAGAAAAGCTTGCCTTCCTTCCAAATTACTAGGTGAAGAGGCACGTCTGACTTAGAGAAAATATAAAAGGCTCAAATTTCCATGAGCAGCGAGACAAAAACCAGACAGCAGCTCTATACTTATGCCAGCTATTTTATTTTGGTCAAATATTTTTCATCCAAGAGGCAGCTCAGGAGGTCAAGAGAAATAAGAAATTTTCCTTTCGCCTGAGGAGTCCTATCTATCTGCAAGGAGAAAGGTCTGGGCGTGGACTTAAACTGGCTGGGAAATACAGCAAAAATTGTGTGAATGCTCTCCCAAACATCTCCTATATGACTTTGAAGAGAATACCTATGACTTTGAAGAGAATACCTATGCCCTGAATCAAGATTGGATGGAGAAATGAATTTTAACTGTGCGCATCCATCCCAGGCATTTTAACCAGGCCTCAAAGCACAAGGATAATATTATTCTGTTGGCAGGTTCCTACCTAAATTAGATCTTTCAAAATCCATCTCTGTTTTCTTCAGTCATTATATTAATTTGAAGACCAGAATCCAAGACCTTCTCTTCAAGGTGGCCAGTGGAGATGTATTCAAAGAATGAGATACTAGGTAGAGTTTTTTAATTGATACGGAAAAATCACCTTTGTCTTGTCTGTAAAGGCAGAGGCTGGGTTTCAGTTTTTCCTGCATTTTACTGGTTTTCATAGCCATTCTGGCCTGCCTCTGCATCTACTAGCCCTACTCTGATGCAGGATTTTTTCTGTTTTGTCAGCATTTATGGTCATGGTTCTTTCCTTGTATCAGTTGGTGCATAAGGACATAATTAATGACAGTTTGGTTATTAATCCTACCAGAAAAAAAAATGAAGAATTATCTTGTGAGCAGCTGAAATGTAGAATTTATTTCCTCCTTTCACATATTCAAGAAGTAAAAGACAACAAAACAATTCACATAGGCCTGTCCATCTCAAGGGAGTGTATGAGGAAATACAGAGATGGAAGAACCTGAGTTTTAAGAGGCTCACATGAAACCCAGCAATATTGTAAGCTGACATTGATGTAGAGATAATATACCCCTATGAATTCTAAATAAAAGTGTTGACACTTTTCAAGTTAAGGTGAAGAAGTTTCCCAAATTATCAGTCCAGTCCCTTCTGTGGGACATTTACTGGAAACAGATATCAGTCCTTTCCAAGAAATACTGCATAAGAAACTGCTAAAGCAGGCATCATCAAGAAAAAATTTTTGAGTGATTTTTGTCTTATCCTTGGTTAGAGAACGAGTGCTGTGGTTGTTTAAAAATAATCTCAAAATAATAAGTTGTTGTATGGGAAAAGGTTCTCATGTCAATGCTTGTTTCCAAGCCAACACAAATCCACAGACATTGTTTTTATCATATAAACAAGATATCTTAGATCTAGACTCAGAACTCTCCCTTTTTATACCCATTATTGAAAATGAAGTACAATTAGGGCAACCAGTCATTTTTTGTTTCAGAGAAATTTTAGACTTATTAACTTGAGGTTAAATCAATAAATTATTGCTCAGTGTCTGAAGATAATTCTAATGCGAAACATTAACTGACATTGAAAGCTTAAGAATCTTCAGTTCATGGCTGGCTTATTTGATTGACTTAGAGGAGAACCCATTCAGACAATCCAATTTTCTGGAAAGCAGGGCCTTTCCATGTTGAAGAGCAAAAAATTTTTCAAAATATTGATTTTTATTGGATTAGCATGAAATTTGATGGTGAAGTCCAACAACTTTTACTGGAGTCTATTACAAGGAGGCTGGATATCTAAACTTTCTCTTGCCTCAGCAATTCTTTTGCCTTCTTAAATGCTAGGGTGGAGACAGATGGGGTTTGTAGCCCATTTGAATGTCACGAGAGTCATTCTATTTCAGAACAAGCATGGGGAAAGGAAAGCACAAAGCCTTCACAAGTAGGTCCACTGGGGAATTTGCTACTAGCATTTCCTTGCTTCTGCATTTCTGAGCTGATACCAGAGCAGGAGACTGGCACTCAACATTAGACCTATGCCAATAAAAGCTGCATAAATCAACAAAATCTTCACTTAACAGGATGATAAAGATTCTTATAGTATTCATCTCTAGGAAGAAAATTTAGTGTACAATAACATTAAATGAGTGAGGGCCAGTTTCAGGAAGAGGAAATAGCTTGTTGCTTTGAGGTTGAATATGACCGAAGGTCATAAATTAGTCTTGCTTCTGCTGCCTCTGTTGCCTGTGCCACAGCCCATTAAAGCCAAGCTGGCTGCCTGAGAGTATATATAAGGAGGTAAATACTTCTGTAGAGGAAGATAAATTTTCTAACTCCCCATCCTTCACTTTCTCTGGCAGCACTCAGTACCATGAGCTAATTCTCCAGAGCTTTCCTGCTTCTCTGTCCTAGGAGTAGTGCTTTTCCTTCCTACACCCACCCCATGTAATTTCAATGACTCAAGTGGTCAGTTCTTTCCTGGACAAACCTTTATACACAGAGCAATAACAATCCAGTGACATTTGCACTGCTAAAAAATGTGATGTGTGTCCTTGCACCCACCCAAGAATTTCAACCTGTGTCCAGCTTTACAGCTGAAATATTCATGAGAGAAGCAGAGCTTCATTCACTTTTCTACAGCCTCCTGGTTGTCACAGAATAGTTTAGTTTGGAAGAAATTTCTGGACATTATCAGGTCCAAACCCCTGCCCATATTTCGAGGTTAGGTCCACATCCAAAGTTGTATCAGGTTGCTTAGAGTGAGATCACTGAGTTTTGAATATATTCAAGGGGATATTGGGCAAAATTTTGAATGGTTTTACCATCCTCAGTGTGAACAGATTCACCTAATATCTAATGGGAATTTACCATATTGTAATTTGTGCCCATTGCCTCTCAATATTTTGCTGATTTATATCAACTGATGAGACAAGTCTGACTCTTCTGTCTATCTTCAAATGACCTTCATCTTTTCTTCTGGGCACACCTAGGTCAGCTTCTCCTTGTAACACTTCTATTAAGCTCACACTTGGTAAATGATTCCCTGTTTGTCCAATCTTTTCTTATATTTTGGAGAACAAGAGTCAAAAAAGCAACTGGGGAAAAGGTTTCTTTTTTATGGAATATGATTGATTTTAAAAAACATTTATAATTCTCACTGATTTAGACAGGAGGAAAACCAGAGTTTAGAGTTATTCTTTAAGCCAGTTTTTCTCACATGGATGTGTTTTATACTATCCTTTCCCATGGTCATTGTATGCCTTGTTATAAAGCAAGTTGGTGAGCCGGCATTGCATTAACACTTGTTTCTGGAATCCGCCAAGCAAGGAGCAAAAATATTTTGTGAGCACAATACAAATCCCAGCAAACTCTGCAAGCACAAATTTCACAGGTGCTTGTTTTGCCTCAGGAAAGGGAAGCAGGCTTTCCCAAAGGGTGGCATAAATCCTTCAAGGGGTACTGAAATAAAAGAAAGAATAAAAAGAAAAAGAATAAGCTATCAACAGAAACCTTAAGGACTTTAGCTGACTTTGAGATCTATAGGAAAATTTGAAATAATTCCTCATACGCAGTGTATTAAGAAACATCAACATCCCTCCTCCATTTCTACAGCGCCCAGGCCATAGGAATTGAAGGGTGCAAAGCTGAGAGGCACAGCGGGTGTCTGGCTCCAGACACAGAGCTGTCAGCACTTATCATCTCAGCTGGGAGATGACGAGATGGCTGAGGCGAGCTGAACCAGAAGGAGGTGGCAGCCAGGTGGCAATAGCTGGGAAAATAATGTCATGGCATGTCTGCTCTGGATGGAGGAAAATGGCTTCTGACAAAAAAACCCCAAAACCTCAAGCTTCCCTTTTGCTTCCTCAGAGCGAGGAATGGAAAAAAAGCCAGAGTTGGCAGAGTCCATTTGAGCAGGGAAGAACTCTGTGTGGGGAGTGGCAGTGGCAGGAGCCCCAGGGCCACGAGGGGGACTGGTGATGGAAGATGATTTTAGTTTTATGGATGGTGCCTGCCTCTGCTACAACGGGGGGCTATAAACTGAGGAAAGCAGTACACACACAGCTTCTGCCAGCAGAGACTGGATCACGTTCAGAACCAGTGTGTGGAGTGCTGTGCATTAGATCAGCTTTGGTCTCATTCAAGCAGCCTTAAGCCCACTTGCATCACATCTATTAATGTGCAAGCCAGGAGTAAGCTGGTCCAATGTGTGCTCCAGGCACTCTGAAAGATCCCCTCTTAGAGGGTGCTTTACATTTACACACAGGGGGGTACTTAAACTGAATCTTTTTTGGGTTTCTGTGACCAATTTATGTCAGTTTAACTTCAGTCCCTTTGGTCCTCTCTTTGCAAGTCGAGCATAATCTAAGGAGACCAGAATCTCTCACAGTCTCCCACATTATGGGTGGGTGCAGTTGGCACTGTCTTCACCTCAGTTTTTAATATAGCTTCTTTAGTTAGCTATGGAAACAGTGTTTTTCCTAAGCTTGTCTGGTGAGCCTTACGCCCTAGTCTCTCTCCTCTTGCAGATGCTGCTAAAGTTTCCACACAGAAAAGTTTGGAAGCATGTCTGTCCAGGAGGAAATCTTGCACCTCCTTGGGGCTGCTTTTCAAAGGCTTTCACCACAGCTGGAAGGAAAACTTTATATGCAAAAATAAAGCAAATTTCTTTTATTCTGAACATCAAAATGAATTAAGCATTGTGCTCTATAGGTGTCTGTGAATTCATAGAAATATTTCTTTCCCATGAAAATGTAGTGGAACTAAAAAGCCAAATAAACACACACCAGAAATCTATCCTTCACCTCTACCAGTTGCAAGCTTTAAAAGCCACAAAACAGAGCAGGGCCTTTCAGGGTTCACACTGAGAAGTTGTTGAAAAGTGTAACCAAGCATGACTAATGACTGCTGGGGTATTTGCATGGATTCTGTTTGCAAGCATCAAGTGTGTGAAACCAGATAATTTGAGGAAAAACATAAGCAGCACAGACAGGAGCTCGGAATTTAAAAGGCTTGTTAAGTGGAGGATAATCACAGCAACACAGCCAGTGTCTCCTGGTACTGGGCAGCTGCTGGGTTGCATCCAGGGAGAGGGAGGTACATGGTTTTCCTGCAAGGACTGATGTGCTTAGAAACCAAGGAGTAGTAGAAAGAAGATAATCAATACCATGTATTAATGCTACCTGTTGTCAATAACCTGCATTATGAGAGTTGCTCATTCCACTGGATGATACGTCACCAAAATACATCACCAGATAATACACATCACCAAAAAGTATTCAGTATGTGTTGCTTAGTGCTCCAGTCTTCCCTCTACCATAAGCACTCCGCGCCATAAAAAAGAAATTCCAGAGACTTGTCAGGCTGGCACACACACCCTGAGCAGCCATGGGACACCTCAGGTCTGATTGGAGTCAGTGAGAAGAGAGGTGCTCAGGTACTGCTGTGGGCTGTACTCAGTCACAGGGCATCTTTAGAGAGTCACTGGGGGAAAACTGTGGTTCTTCATCCTGTAGGTATATGGATACAGATCCTGTATATGGCCTTCATCAGCCCCCACCTGCACGACTCTCAGACTGTGCTGCGCACATTTTTCTGTGCTCTCCTAAGGAGGGGAAACAGATGATTTCTGGGGCTGCCTGTCGCTGGGTGTAAAAGCCAGACATACCAAACTCAGAAGGGAAAGAATGGAGGAAAGAGTGGCTTGTTGGGAAGGCCTGTCTCCAGGAACAGCTGAGGTGCTGGCCTGAATGGCTCATAGATCCTGCCCAAGGTGTTTGTTCGTGGTCTCACAGGGAAGGTGAGCTTGGCTTTCCCTGGCACCTGAAGCCCTGCACATCCTTCCTTGCCCTGTGCAGTGCTGCCTTCAGGAAATGCTGAGAGAAAGTTTCCAAAGCAAGCAGAGGCTATCCAGGAGTGCCTCTGGTCTTGCAGCTGTGTCAGACTTGCAGCCACATGGAAAGCCCCAGCTGAGAAGGGCTCACACTCCCCCGTAGGCCTGTGCCGAGGTGTGGCAGGGCTCCACTCAGGAAGAGGAAGGACACTTTCCCTCACCGTCCTCCTTCACTGGAAAGGGAAGCAGCTTTCCACCCTAGGAATGCTGGATCTCCAGCATCTGTGTAATTCTGCCTCCAGAGCAGAATCAGGAAGAGAAGCCTGCACAGGGGGAACAGGAGGGACAGAATTTTTCATGGAGGGAGCTGGCAGTGATACATAGCCACAGGGCTCACCCTGTCCTCCCTGGTAGGGGTGCAGGCCACAGGATAAAAGCCTGCTTCCATCTGTCTATCCCTCCTGCTGCCATCTGGCACTGCATGGCTCTGTGGAGGATGAATCATTCCCCATTCCCTCTCCTTGTCAACAGTGGTGTCCAGCCAAAGAAGCACAAGGTTTTTTATCTCATGACAACTTCAGACAAGAAAAGATCAGAAGTGTTCTGGGATTATGAAAGAAAAAGATTCTCTCTTTTTTATCATTATTTTTCCTGCTATCAGTGAGAGATATAGGTCAAGGGCTCTATGAATTCATACAGAATTGCCAGTCGTGAAGGCAAATCTGGCTCAAAGGCATTATTTTACTGGACTGCTGTATGCCCCCATCAGCACCTTCAAGAGTCTCTCAGGATTTCCTCCACTCCCATTTACTCTCCTATCTTATTCAAAATTTCAAAGTGTGGTTACCTTAGAGGAAGAGGAAGGCAGGCCAGGGTCCATTTTTAGGCTGAATGTGATACCTCTGAATCTATTACAGAGACCACAGTATGGCAATACACAGCAATGGCTCTTCCCAGAACTTAAATCCAGTTCCTGTTGCCTTCCCACATCATCTGGGAGACAGCAATGCCCACACTGAGAGGAACAAGGGTAAGGGAGGTACACATTGCTTGTCAAAGACCTCCAGTCTAAAGGCACTATGGTATTACTGCAGATATTAAACATCCAGATCTAGAACCGGGGGATTGAGATGCCCTCTTGTATGCCCATGGTCCCAACTCAGGATATGTGGAATAATCTATGTAATTTTATTCCCCTTAGTGCTTCAGAAAAGTGCCAGTGACTGTAATACATGCTAACTTAATCTTAGCCACAGAAAAATATGTTTCTAATTTACAAATTCGGCAATTTTTCAATAAAAGTTGTTGCACTTTGTCTGATCTATTCTCAAAATACGGAAGTGCTTGAAGCATGACCACCTGCAATAACAGATTACTGTTCCCTAAAATATTGCCATACACCTACAATGTGGAGGCGTAAAGCTTCTCTAAAAAAGATCTTTGTTATTTTTTCTAAAAGAAAGAAATGATCCCAAAGTAAAGCTGGTTTTCAGCAGCCTCTCTGCTCCCCAATGCAACTGGCATCAAAGTCTAATGAAAACCTGTTTGCGGACACTGGATCCAATCCAAGGTACACTATTGGCATATTCTAGATCCCTTGGGACATGACTCATATAAAAAACACAAGGCTGTCATCAGATGGCTGGTGGCTCAAATAAATCAAATTTACTTTGAAAATTGAGGCATACCAAAATTTTATTAGGTGAAACTTTGGCATTTCTTATGGCCAACTTGCACATATATATTTTTATTACTTACAGCAGTTTAAAAGTATGCTACCAATCATATGCAAAACAAGACGCGATTGCAAACATACATTTTTTACTGGGTGGCAGGAGGAACTCTGTTGTTTTCTTTTAAAAGCCCTGAATAGTGCTGCATGTTTGTTAAAGGTGGCACAGCAGAACGGGCCTCTGTGTTTATTTTCCTGCAAGTGGCTGGGCACACATCCTCTGTTTGTGGTCTCAAGTCCTGACTTCAAAGAGCAGCTTCTCCTATGAATAATTACTCACTAAAGCTATCAACTGCAATACAAAAATTACATATAATGTTTGCAACATATGTTTACAAGACATAGGCATGAATGTTGCTGAAGTCCCTTGAGGGTTAAGGAAGGACCAGATCTTCAGGCTTGAAGAGGTTGTTGCTGTGGCAGCCCACGTGCAGGGGCAGAGCCTGGTCTTCCACAGCCAGCCCAGCAGCTGCTCCTAGCTCAGGTGTAGGGGGATGTGGAGGAACCCTTTTCCCACACAGGAAGTTTCACCTGAACATGAGGAAGAGCTTTACTGTGTGAGTGACCACACATTGGAACCAGAGAAGTTGTGGAGGTTCCCTTCCTGGAGATATTCAAGAACCATCTGGATGCAATCCTGGGCAATGTGCTCTAGGATGACCCTCCTTGAGCAAGGACCTTGAGGTTGGACCAGATGACACCCTGTGCTCCCTCCCAATCTGACCAGTTCTGTGAGTCTGTGATTCCTGTATCCATACCCACAGAGGCTCACTGATTGCTTCAACACCAAAGGCACTATCAAACAGGGCAAGACAAAGGTTTGATTCCTCTAATCCTCCAGCAAATGAATTAAAATAAAGGAAAAGGCCATATTTTGGAGAAGAGTATATGCTTTTGGAACTTATGATAGAAGCCAAATCCACAAATTAAAGAAAATACATCAACTTTTCAAAAAATCTCCCAGATTTTCTTCTCTTTAGACAGGAGAGCCAAACTCCCACTGATGTTTCTAAACTTCATTTATCTAAGAGAGCAGCAAGATAGCCTCTCCTTTAAACTAATACTAAAAGGAGTAGAAAGATGCAGATTTGGTCTAGTTTTCCCTCAAAATTCAATAACAGTCTATGGGAATATATATAATATATAATGGGAATATATTCAGATATAGTCTGAGAATGATGCTGGCTCTGCTCCAAAATAACTTAATTCACTGTGAAAACACAAGGAAAGGGAAAATAATGGCACTGTAGATAAAAACCACAAGATTGCTGTATCTGACAGTGTGCAGCTTTGGGACCAAGATATTCTTGGTCAAATGCTGACACCCCTGCCACACAAAAGTGAGTTGCTGAGGTGCTCAGGAGCTGGTTCCTGGGGAGTGCTGTGGTCTGGTGCTCCATCCTGCTGAAGATGGGGGCTGCATGCTTGGAGGAGCTCACCAACTCAGGTGCTCCTCAATGTGGTGAGATTCTTCCCGGAAAAGAACAAAGTGTAAATCAAAACAGAGTTTGACCTCAAGTAGGAAACCCCATGGACCTTAATAAATATAGTATTCATGACAATACTATATTCTTGGTGATAAGCATTTATAAGGCAGTGGGATAGCACCGTCTTGGCGGTGTGAGCTGAGCCCTTTCAGGAGTGCTGGGTAGAGGGTGCAACTCTAACAGATCCTCAGGATCATTGTATTTGTCTTTCTTTGAAGTAAAAGCCAAAAAACTCCATTTTATTTCCATGGGAAGAGTAAGGCCAGGGCTTAGCTGCTGCTTCCAGAGTCTGCCATCACAGATCATCTAACCAGTTCTTCTAGGAATCAGGAAACATTTTCCATTTACCATTTTTTCATACAAAGAAATGTTGTTGGAATCTACCTCAGATACACAGCATTTACAGCAAATTTAAAGCATGAATGTTCATGGAGCAACATCCACTCTTAAGATGTTCCTAATACAATGGGGCTGTGAAGTTTTTTCCAATGGAAATGTGAGGTCTGATGCAAAGCATTCAAAGAAACAGTTTCTTTGTTATTAGTGGACTTTATCCTTAGCCCTTAATTCCATATGTTGCTGGGTGTGTTTGTTTAGTCTGAAGCTGGATGTAATAGCACTCCACAGACTTGAGAAATTTCTGCAAAATTCAGGCTTCTTCCCTTATCATGAATGGACACATACTTCCTCTTGAAATAACAGAAAAGTGAGTCATTAAGAGAGACATCATCAGTATTTAGTCACTGAAATGCACTGTTGTGACTTAAAATTTATCCCCATAGATATTTGATCAGCTTCCAGGAAAAAAAAAAGAGGAAAAATATAACAAAAATAATATGAGCTTGCAAGTGAAGAAGAAATAAATTCTGGTAGCCTGTGGGTCTCTTGAGATAATCTCTTGTCACTTCAATCCACTGCTTGAATATTTTCCAGTATTAGTGTTCTCCATCTCATTGTTTTGGCTGCTCTACATATTTCAACAATTTTATTCCTCCTAAATAAAACAAAAAAGTCATCAGGTCATAAAATGTTTCTACAATTTAATTTAAAAAATAATATTTACTGTCTGCACAATTTAAATTTGGCCTACTTTACTTATGTATCAGGATGCAGACTTTAATTACATGATCACATAGTATTTTTCCCCACAGGGTTGCAATATTTTCATTTGCAAGATAACTTTTTTGCCAAATCCTTAATTTTTGAGTGACTGACTCTGAGACTGGGAAAAGAGCTGCAGCTGAGAAAGAGAAGTTTGTCCTTGCTACCTAAATATCCCAGGATCTGTTTCTCAGATTTCACACCTCCAATTCTCCCTCCTAAATCCTCTTCTGATCTATTCTTCCTTCCTTGTTTCCATCTCTCAGACCATGCCTCTTGCCTAAGTAGTCCCACATTTCCTTTCCACTTGCTGTGATCCTACAGGAAACACCTTGCTGCCATCACGTGTCTCTTTCCTTTCCACCTGGCTGCACTAGGATCAGATCAGAGGACTTCTTCCTCCTTTTCCAGAGGGATTCCCTGGCAGATGGCCACAGGAGCTCTGGAGGAGCCAGGGGAGTGGAGCAGAGCTGGGACACGTTCATTGCCTGAGTGGTGACACTTACGTGGGCTGAGTGCAATGCCAGCATGCTCAGCAGCCCTGCACTCTTCCAACTGACCCAGTAAAAACTTCCTGCCTACAGGAACAGCCTTTTTTCCAAAGCTTAGCTAGTCTGGGCAAGCTTTCACAGAAGCAGACCTAACTCTGGTAGAAAGGCCACATAAGAGGGGATGGGTCACTCAGTCTGACAGTACTCAAGCTCTCTTTTTTAAAAAGGAAAAGTCACCACTTTCTTCAAGAGAAGCAGAGCTGATTATTTTTTTCCTAGTCCAATCCTGTCTGTAGATATAAATATGGAGACATTTTCTTCTTGCTGCCTATATGTTCAATTATTTATTAAAAGATTGACCCGATCACAGATGACAATTTAAAATATTCAGATCATAGTTTTGTAGAGTTGTTAGCAAAATGGGATATTCTGTTGGGATGCGTCAATATTCATAGCAAATGGTAGTACAGTTAGTCCTGCAATGTCACCCTAAACCCCACCTCAGACACAGAGAGCCATTTGAGTCTAAGTGTTGGCCCAAATTCCAGCCTTCCTCTCAATCTGCTGTGGCAGTGATATATGGCAACTGTGATATATGATAACATATGAATGAACTAAAAAAAGCCATCAGGAGACTCTGCTGCTAAGTTAATTTGAAGGTGAATACTTCTAACACCCAGAGAAGAGGTGATGGGGCACACCCAGAGAAAATCTCTACCTCCTGACTCCAAATAGACATTAGGAAGTTCCTAATAAAGCATCCCTAATTCTTAAAAAAAATCAGCTTTCAGAGCCTGTGATATTGTGGGAGTATTGTTTGGGGGGAACACTGCTTTATTTACAATCTTTTTTTCCATAATTTCAAATTTCTCTTCTCTGTGAATGGCAAGCAAATGTTTCAGAAAGCTGCATTTATGCTATGGTCTCCCGACTGTGAAACACTCACATGAAGTTCCTTGTCTAAGGCATGGCAAGTTCTATACCTTGAAAATTGAAGCTGGGGGATGCAAGTTTCACAGAAAATAAGAGAAAATTAGTAGAGGTGAAACATTCATGTGCAGCTGAAGGCTGGGTCCACAAGGACCTCCAGCTCTACAGAAAACCTGTCACAGTCTTGGGTTTTTAGTCTAATTAAAGAGAAGCTGGAGGCTTTGGAAAAGTAATTTCTTTTCTACATGCATAGCCATTTCATGAACCAGACTTACTTCCTCAGTGCCAAATTGCATTTCAGAATGTGTCCTTGCTAAATAGAGTGAAATGTATTTCCATTTTTCATGACTGAACCATATTTTAATCGAGGGGGAGGCAGAAGTTCCAGTACCATTTCCTGAAGTTAACAGCAGACCTGCCATTAATTTCAGCGTCCCAGGATTTAAGAAAAGAGATAACAGACCCTCAAATGGTTTTAAGTTCATTGAAATGTTAATCCAAAATGAAGCATATGCCATTCAGTTAAGATGCACGTTTACACAGCTGAAGATGACAAGGTTAGTTTGACTGAAGACCGGAGGAGAAAACGATGCCTCCTCCTACATGATCTGCCCCCTGAAGAAAACATCTGCCTGCATGTTTAACCAGGAATGTGAACTGCTAATGTAATCTGACCTTTAGACAAAGGGAAGATCACTCCAATGTACAAATAGAGAAGAGGCTTGAATGCGATGTACTGTTGACTGTTTTCTGCACGTGGGGATAAAAACAAAATGAAAATATATAAAGGACTGAAGGACATGACTTCTTAGTGAGTCAGGGATTCCAGGCACTGAGGGGAAAATACAAGAGCTTAAGTTCAGCCTGGCATGATTCTTGGAAATTACCTGAAGTGGATCCACTGATGTCTTTATAGAAATAACAGTGTGTATCAGGGCTGTGAAATCTTGTTTCATAACCAAATTCATGCAAGCTCCAATTTAGTACAAGGATCAGAACTTTCTGTGAGCAGCAGGCTTTTGAGGCAAGGACTTTTTGTAATGTTCCTTTGAGATCAAAGAGCTTCCTAGGATCTAGTTGATTAAACTTAATGGGCAGTACAGTGGAAATGATATGACAGGTGTCACTAGTCTTCTGTCTGCAGAAAGAGTAGGAAATTAAAGAGATGAAATAACTCAATAGGACCCTTGTATTTTGGGTAGATGGTATAAGGAAGGGTATAAATTTAGTTATTTTTCTGCTGTTTTGTACCCAAAATACATTTTGAGGTGCTATGAGGCACTTGTACAGCCTCTCTCTTTTCATATTCAAGCAATGACTATGCACAATCCCAGTGAAAACCACAGGCACAAGTGAAAGACTTGGGTCCTGTGGCTAACAAGTATGTGTTCCTACAGTGACACAATCCAGCTTTCCCATCATGAGACTCACTGCCTAAGCAAAATGATGTTCTTTCAGGTCTATTCTTTTGAGTAATGAGAGTTAGTTCATTATCCATGTGATGTCAGACAGACTGACCCGAATGATCCAAGCACAGGACATTTAAACTTTCTGAGAGCACCTGAGACATTTGGCTACAGAAGAGTCACTGGAGAAAAGCTACCAGTTCTCTGGAGCTTAGAGCTCTGTTCGAAGCAGCCCTCAACAGCCCAGATCAATAGTCTTGGGGTCTGCCAGGGCCTTCCTTGTCTGGTGTCTGGTAGCACCAGCACTTCACATCCAAAATGCTGCTATAGTACAAACTGTCTGGACATGGTAGGTCTTCTCACAGTGACAAGCTACTCAATCATACCATAACTATCTGATGGTCAAGATTTTCTCTTCATCCTGGATTTATTATGCTTGCATACACCTAGCATGGATTCTTTCACCACCACAATGCAGAGCTGTTAAATTCCATACCATTAAACTCTGCCTAATTTCTGCTGCAGTGGTCATCGACTTGTCATTGAGATCCTTCTGCATGTTGGAAGTGCTTCCTCTCTGCCATCCTTCATCCACAGGAGCTGCAACCTCTTGCCTTTCTGGTGCAGCAGATGTGGGCAATCTGCCTTGTCCCAGGGGATGGGGGGATGTCCCTGATCCCAGTTGGTGGAACCTTGGAGCAGCACACTCTAGTGGGCTGGCTCTACCTCTATGAGAGTAGTGGCTTTTATGGTACCAAACCATACACCCAGCTGCAGAGCTGGATATTGCCAACTGGTTTCTCAGGTATTTAGCATATTAGCATATTCAGCTTCTTCTTTTTTTTTTTTACTTTCTCTGTAGCAACAGTCACTGCAGCAAGGATTTCCTTTGTGTGTGGTTTAGCATTTGCTGAAGTCAAATGCTTTTGAGCAGTCCCTGACGCTTTTATTGCAGTTACAAGCAGCAGACTGTGAAATGAGCTCTGCATTACAGCTTGCTCCTCTAATTACAAAGTCCAAACACCTCTTAATTGAGTTAGAGCTGCTACATTGCTCTCCATCGTCTCCAGAAGGTGATCTGGGATCCTTTGCTGTTTCCCTTCTGAGAAGTTGGTTGGTTTTTTTTGTCTTTTTTTTTTTAGTGTTTTGCTTGTGCTTGAACATGCTTTGAAGATTATTTGCCACAAGAAGAAGGGAAAAGAATAGTCCAAGAGCTGCCTGTGATATCTGCCTCACCAGCAGTTTATCTGCTGTAAAGATTACCAGATGCTGTCAGAGCACCCTGGCATTCTAGCAGTTGTCTTCATTGCTGGAACAATTTGTAGCACAGAAGGGATCAAGTCAGCTTCATTCAGTTGCTGGTATTTTTTAATGCCTTCAGTTTGCATTTTCCTTAGAGCATCATTAAACTCTTTTAAACTAGTAGTACTCTATTAATTTCATTAATCCAGTCACATATTCAGAAATTGCTTTTTCTACATTTTTTTTTTATGATTCAGTTTATAAAAAGAGAAATGCTTTGTGTTCACCAGTGGCTTTTGGGACAGGCGATATTGTAGAATTTCCACAGTCCCAGCAAATGCTTTGTCTGTGGGTTTAATAGGAGCTGTTAAACTACACAGCAGGTTGTACCTTTTAGCATCTATTACACTCAGTAAACCCAGCACATTTTTCCCATCAGTTACACTCTCTGTGATTATACACTGCTCCAGTCTCACTATAGGTGGGCCAGGCCTCCTCTGAGCAATTTAACAAGGCATTTTCCCGCCAACAGCCAGACATATTAATGCTTTTCAAAACACACACACACACACACACACACACACACACACACACACACACACACACACACAGCCCTCAGCTGCTCCCTGCAGTTGTTCCCTGGCATGGGATCAGGGTTCCCCTTTCCAAGCCAGCAGCTGGAGCTGTGACATTGGCCCAACATGTGGGCCATGGATGCGGCACACACCGGAGCTGCTCGCTCACTACGCGCCATGTGGGAGCTGCCCAGGCTCAGAGCACAGCTCTGGGCACGGCAGTGACACCCCAGTGACCCTGGCACACCAAACTGAGCACTCTGCTGATGTGTCCACGGGGAGGGCTGATGCACTGCCACACCATGCAACAGCACACTTTGACCATGGCTTGTGCCTGCTGCTGCTACAGCACAGTTTGAACGACTCCCAGGCTAGAGGGAGTGAGCACAGGAGTTTAAGGCGTACCTGCCCTGTCCAACACAGCCTGCAGAGAGTAGGAAGGGCAGTTCACCCACTAAAAGCAATTGATCTTTCCAATTGATGACTATGTTGAAGAGGTACAGCTGAGATTTTTCAGCAAATTACGCAGAGCAAGAAATACAAACTGCAGTGAACATCCCCTCTGAGGACATCCAAAGAAATTGAAGAAGAAAGTCTTTGTTACTTTATTTGAGCTGTTCTTGGAAGAAGAATAGTTGGCCTGTGCTGGAAGCCCATGCCTGTGTCCTGATCTTGTTTATTTTGCTAGGAAAAACATGGTCCTAATTTTTCTAATGATGACACTGAGATAACTAAGAGGTGTTTGACAACTTTGTTGTAAAAAAATTTCTGTCTGCTTCAAGTGAGCTTCTGGCTGCCTGCTGCTACATATTAGTATAGCTGATAGGAAAATTCATGACTGATTTTAAAAAGCAGGGTGTTTCAAGCTTAACTGTTCCCACTGATAGTCTCTCTTTTCATGGAATAGGTGGCTATTGAATCGTGCAGCTCACTTGCTTTCTGCAGAGAAGTTTTTCTGCTTTAAACATCAGTGAAATGTAGTGATCACTGCAGAACAGCCTGGTGGGAGGTAATGCTACAACTTCATGTGAGGATGGTACAGGAAGGTCCTTGGAACTGGTGTTCAGCAGGACACCCTGCATTGAGAAGTCATGAACTGTGTAGAAGAATATTCTTTCTGGAGAGAAAACGGATCTTTTAGAGGTTGGATTTTCGCAAGGGAATTTTGGCAGTTAGACTCTCATGATTCTCCATGCTGGGAACTTTCATCAGCTACAATAAAAATAAGAGGAATTGGCACGTGGGATTTCTGTGTCCTGGAAAAATCACAGAATATGAGGCCTACAAGGCTAATGCTAAGCGCCACTGAAATTTCTTTTCATCTCCTGGACACGATAAAGATGGTGAATGTATTTTCATTTCTGCCTCTGGGCCAAAACCCGCATGGTGAAGGACCATCCTGATTTCCCATTAGCTTCAGTGAGATTTGAGGCTGGTTAGCAAAGGGGAATCTTACACTTGTCAAAAAGCACCTAAGGAACAGAAGGGATCCTTTATGCAAGAACCTGATGAGAGCAAGACATTTAAAGTGTTTTAGCACACTGAGGTACAATGGAGAATGCATTTGTGAAACAATAGGTCTAGTAAATTGGAGACATCTTTTTGGTGGTTTTCTTTTTTCTCTTTTCACCACAGTTTCATTAATTTCTGTTAAAACATTTAACAGATGTTTAATTGACACATTCAGAAATAGTTTTCCAATCATGTATCACTTTAATTATCTGATGGTCTTTTCAGATCTTTCATGGATACTCCATTTTATTGAGATAAATTATTTGCTGCATTTCAAAGTTCTCTGCTTGAATTTTGCTTATCTTCTCATTACTTTTCCCATAGGAAGGCTTTGTAACAAACCTGGGAGGGGAGAGGAGTATAGAAGACAGGACAGGACTTCATGCTGCTTCAGCCACAACAATCCATTTTTTCAGAAGATTTCCTTTGAAAGTTGAAGTCTGAGTGCAATACTGTATTTTAATGAATCAGCAGTGTAACTCTGACCTAATAGGAAGTGTTTCATGATACATGTTTCTTGGGATTTTGTGCTTGTGTGAACATCCTGTTCTCAGCTGCATATCCCAGAGCCATATTTGTGAGAGGAGCCTCTGACTATACATTCTTTTTTCTTGGTTTTTTTTACATATATAATTTCCAGCTTTAGCAGAGATGGTGCAAACTTTATTAATGTTAATAAAAATGTTTAAGTCAATGATAAAGTTGTAATCCATGACAGTATAGACAGGATTTTTCCCAAGGTAGAAGGTATTGGATTTTTGTTCTTCAAAATTATAATATCTCTCCATCCCTAAAATACTTTAATGAAAGATTAAATGTTCAGCATCTCTGAAAAATCACCTTGCAAAAGCCTAAAATTCTATAAAACACCATCACAAAGAAAAAGTACCTCTTGAAGATATGTTCTCTCTGTAACTTGCTTTCTCATGAGGATTAATACTGCAAAACATCTGACAGCTGGGTTTGTGGAGCACAAAAATGCAGCCCTGTAGATGTCATGCTGTAAGGCACATCACAGGACACCTTTAACCAGTCATGTTCCCCTAATTGCAGTAATGCTTCTTTCAGTAACGTTCTCATGCCTTTAAAACACCAACCTCTAGGGATAGGTTAAAAAAATAAGTCGCCAAAAGCAATTTAGAGGGATTTTTTCCCCTCCCTCTTCTAAAATAATCTAAGCTTTTTTTTTTTTTTTTTTGAAGGTGATAATGTCACCAATCACATTCACAGTTCTGGTCACTGGGGGACATCCAGATCAACATTTCTCCAACTCTTTGAGCCAGACATCACTGTCCATGCTCTCCTCACCTCTCTAAATGTTTTCCTTGGGTTGTCATCTGTCCCTATCATCAAATTTTCCATTGGAAATGCTATACAAGTCCCCTGGTTTCACAGATCACCCTTGTCACAGGGCCTGCCCAGTCATTTGTGTCTCCATACATTTGTTTCATGGAGGCATTACTCTAAATGCTTACAACTTATATGAATGATCTTAATGATATAACAATCTAAAAATCCTAAGTCCATGTTCAAGTGTCCACTTCATGCTTGGCAACAGCTGAAAGATTTGGGATCCTCCATGAGACTGCATGTTGATCTGGAATGGCCTGGGGTTTTCTATTCTGTCTGGACTGAGAACATGCTCTAAGACGATGGATAGTATGATCTACTCCTATGATTGCTGCTGGAGAGGGGGAAAAGCTTCAGGGGCATGACAGAAGTCTATTTTCCACAGCAAGGTGAGAGCATCAGCTAAGCTGCATGCTTGTTAAACATGTTTAATCAGCAACAGGTACAAAAAAATAAATAAAATTAAAGAAGAGGAGTCATAACAATAAGGAAACGAGTCTTTCCAAATTCTTACCACACCTGGCATGTAGCATGAATTTTAGCAGATAATATAAGTTACCCTTTATGACTGCATTATAGATATATGTTAGATTTGCCTTTTTAAGAGAGGGATGTTAATAGCCTTGAATAAAATTGGGACAAATAGTGTAAACAGGATAGCATATAAAGTGTGATACAGTATGCAGAGGGCAAAGTATGTTTGAAGGTTAGCTTATTAATAAAACATGGCTGGCCTTGATTTAGTTTATAAGAAACTTAAGACATTTATCAACATCTGTCTGAACCCATTTCCAGTCTCTTTGGACTCTGTTGTGGATAAGCTGATTAATAAAAGATGATGCCTTAGGAAGGAAACTTAGATCTTTGCAAGCAATGACAAAAGAAAATTCAGTGCTTAATCTACATATGAAAGGAAACTGGAAAAGTAAACTAGTTTACCACTACATCCCAGGATGCCAATGTCTTATAACATTTCATCTGACTTAGCTTTGGCTGGAGTCTGAAAAAGTAAGAAAGAATTCCAAAAATTAAGTGTGGAATTAATTTACAAGAAAGATCCTAGTGCTCACTTACAGAGACTCTGAAATCTAATCCCATTCCCTTGTGGCTTCCTCCCCTCAGTGTTTTTAACTTTGCAGCTTTCCGTGTTTGTTTTTCATTTGTCTCCTTGATCCTTTAGTCTTTCCTTTCCCTTAGGCTAGAATAAAGTTCTAATACTAAAGAAGTGCCACACTTTGCTTATTGATAGTTGTTGCCCAATAAAATGTTGCCCTCAGAAGCCAATTAGTGAAATATGTTTCTCGTAATAACCAGTAATTTGTTTAATTTCCATGCATTTTTGCCTGATAGTTGGTCAAAGGGATGCACATGCATAGTTCCTGCATCTGGGGCACAGAGACAGCTCAGAGTAGCTGTGTGCTGCAGGGTGCTCCCTGCACAGGCCCCTGGCACCACAAATGTTACCCCTGCCTGGTGTCTAATACTGAGGTGTCACTGGCATCCAAGGAACCTCCTCCCTTGTGAACTCCACAGGTTCACAAATTTATTCTGTCACATCACTGGTGTTTGGAAATTGGATTTTTATGGTTAAATTTTGGTTAAAATTTTTATTTTAAAATTTAGTTAAAATTTTTATTTTAACCCATCCTCCAACCTCTCTCCCAAGCACAGTGTGAAAAACAGTCCCTGGAAATAGCCTCTGGAGTTATTCTTCTGTCCTGCTCCAGCTTCACCAGGGTGCTGCAGCAAGGATCATGCCAATACAGTTTCACTACCTTTTCCCTTAAAAAAGGGTGGCTGCAGATGCCTTGCCTTCTGGGAATTATCTCTGGCCTGTGACAACCTTCAGCAGGAAGGGAAATATCCCAGACTGAATATCCAGTTCAGTGTTTTAACATATGGGGAGGCAGCCAAACATCCCCCTCTTTAACACTTCCCCGCCTGGACTACACTCCCATGAGCAGTGGGCATTTGAACTCATGTCTCACTTCCCAAGGGAGGCTGTGCCAACTAGCAAAACACCAAGAAAAGAGAAATCAATTTGGTGGCTCCTCATTCAGCTCTGGAAAACATGCTGAGCTGAGGGACAGCGTAGCTTGAACCAGACAGGCCAGGAAAATAACCTAAAACCCATAGGCCTTCTATAATAAAAAGATGTAAATGCCAACCCAGTGGGAACACTGAACTTTATGAAAGTTGGGAGGGCAGTGACATTTCTCTTCAGGCTGGAGAGAATGCATAAATGTCAGTGGAGGGGAATGTGTGTTACTGCTTTATTTCATTCTTGCAGTAAATCTTGCCTAAAGAGGTTAACAGTGTCTTGTAACAAGACATTTTCCTATCTATTTATCTGAAGTTTTAAACTGTAAATTACACACAGTTGCAGGACAAATCCAAATTTTCTTGAATGGTCCAATGAGAGATTTGAATTTAGGCCCTCTTTCTGTGCCAGCTGAGAACTGAAGACTGCTGCGTGTTTCTGCAGAATGGGAGATGAGCTTTTGAAGGCTCGTTTTATAAGGAAATATCTCTGGATCCCATTTTATCCTTGTAAGAGGATTTTGTTCCTTGGGATAGTTTTAAATGATACTTTAGATTAACTCAGATTTACACAGATTAAGCAGACACTGTGGAAAGGGCATGCTGAGCCAGATCCTACACTGGGTTAAATTGGCATGGTGCTCTCAAAGACAACGGAGTCACAATTAAGACCAGCTGAATATCTGGCCCATTGCATTTAAAGACCCATGTCAGAGACCACCTACCTTCTAACACAGCTTATAAACATGGTTGAAGACATTTAGAGCCTGTTATGCTAGCTGGAAATTCCCTATCTGGTTTCTGCATCAATGAAAGCATCAAAACAAAGACACTGAGTCCCACATCCACTTGTCATATTCAGTATATACATTCCTACCCAAAACTATGGAATCATATATATCAAGGATTTGGGTCAGGATTCTGTTAAAAAAACTGATTTATTAAGGAACAAATAGGGCAATGTAATTTTTTAAAATGTTGCTGTAATCACTCTTGGAGCACATCACGCCACATGAGCAGATCCTTTGATAGCAAATACCGATAGCACATTCATGTGCCCTTTGTTGCAGTTTTGAATTACAGTCCAAGTATATTTCTCCACAGTCTGTAGAAGCAGAGGAGTTATAATATTGGCTCTTATTCTACATTCTTACCAGTCAAGATCATTCATTGGTTCCTGGATGTGAGGATCAATGGTGGTGGCCATATGGCTTTGGAATGATCTGTTGTCTTTTCCATAATGGCATTGTGGCTTTGTGTTTCCCCAGCAGTGATTAATAGACACAAACATGCGTTATGCACATGTTGATAGATTTAGATGAACTTTGAATTTTCATGGCTTTCTTCTCTCTTCCCCCCTTCCCTCCCCGCTTTTTCTTTTCAGAACATGGGGAGATGAAGAGTGATTCTGCATTGAGAAAGTGAGAACCAGGTCTTTGGCGAATATTCACTTCTTGAGGACATGGTATGATTTGATCAGTGAGGCTAGATGACAGACACCCCATCTAGATGTCCAGGAATAATTATGATACTTTCCCCCAGGAGGACTATCTGGCTGTCTAAGGACCACTTGCAACAGGCAGTCCCACAGTGGAGAACAACCAGTGACTCCAAATGCCTCTTGCTGCTAACTGTGTGAAAGGGATGTGCAGTGGCGAGCTAATCCCACCCTCAGATCCCCAGCAGCTCTAGCAATCAGGAGGTGTCACTCTGAGGGGAGGAGGTTTTCTTACCCTGCCAAAGCTAATGAAGACCTTTTTCCTGGGGGACCAGAGATAGAATTCCTTCCATGCCATGAAAGAGTCCATAGCAAGAAGTGGGGTGAGACACTGTAGTTGATATTCCTTGGGTACCCAGCATATACCAATAATGGACTAACAAGTCATGGCTGTTCTTGCGTACTTCCAAACTCAGACAAAAAAGCTGTTTGGATAACCCTCTTAATTAAAGTTTGAGGCAAAACTGTACAGCACTAACACACAGGCCAGGGAGGAGTGAGGAACAGTGAGGAACAAAAAAAAAAAGTATCACAGGAGTGTACCTGAAGTAAACTATGGTCTGTGTATTGCTGTTACAGGATTTAGAAAAGTCACCTCATCTTGAATGAGAAATCGAGTAGTCTTACATAGAAATTCACAACTGGGGAGCCTCGATCAGGAGTTCCTGCCCATCCTATGCAAAGTTTCTTTTTCCTTCCTACGTTCTGGATTCATTTAAATGGTTGGAATCCAATGCAAAAACAAAGCAATCCACAGTTTGTGTTGGTATCCCCTCAAGGGTTACCAAATTAATACAAATTTCAGCTCTACATCTGCCATGAGAAATACTTGTGGTGCAGGTAGTGGGCGGCTGGGAGACAACAGGGGAAGTGCCACATGCATTTGCTTTGCCCATTTGCTCTTCCCCTCTTGTCCTGTCACACCATTAGATGTTGGATGCTGGGCTGGACAGGCCCTTCATCTCACCCACTACAGCTGTTCTCATGTTTGTACGTTATGGGACTTCTAGCCTTTCAAAAATCCAGAAAAAAAATGGCTTCTTGCCCAAGTACCATGTGGGTTTTGTTTTCATCTTCAAAAAGGCAGATAAAATCCAAGATGTTCACAAGAAGTAACAGAAATTTTGCAAGAAAGCAACTTTTAGGGTGCATCAGATTCCAAGGGTTGTTGGTGAGGCAGTATATGCAACTAAATGTTATGTTGGACACCCTCTGAGTTCTAAATACTGTATGTGTTTAGAAACTCTCTCATTTCTGATCTTTTATGATAATACCCATAAACACTGGCAGCTCTTGGGTGTCTTGGAAAGTTTTTGTCTTTCAGCCCTAAAAAAAAAGAAAAAGAATAGTAAATTCCTGGAATGATAGAAATATCCTGTTCCAGGTTGGAAATTTTCAATCTATTCACAGGTTTCAGGAAACTCTAGAAAAAGTAATAGAAAATGGTATCTGCATTTTTTATTGAATTTGAGTTTTTGAGACTGGTACCACACAAGCATTTCTAATCAGAAAGCCTAAAATCCTGTGCATTGAAAAACATTTTGACAGGAGTAAAAAATCCAACCAGAACATGGCAGCTGCCCAAAACAAGGCAAAGACCTATGAAACTTTTGGACTTTTTGTGTCTTATTGAACACAGATGGTCTGTTTGACTTAATAGTATGAAGAGTACAACATTCAACTCACTCATCACCCTGCACACACTCTACTCCCAGTGACAGACTACTCTGGGAGTCAAGGAAGTGTCCATGACAAAGCTGGGAAATTACCTTTGGTGACTTCCCAGCCAATGCTGATGTCTTTCTTCCCTGTTTATGGATATTGAGTGGGTTGGAGCAGAGCAGGGGACCCGACTTGAGAACAATTCATGGGAAGGGAGATGATCCAGCTGCTGCCCTGTTGTGCCAAAGGAGAAATTTGCCTAAAGATATAAGGACAGAGGTGATGGACACACAGGAAACCAAAAGAGAAACCTTTGGAATATAGGATGAAATTAAGGAATATTTGCCTGTGAAATGGTCCCTTTGACCAAATTTGAGCTAATATCTCAGGAAATTACTGTTTTAACCACTTTAACAGCACACAGGGCACACATTTTTTCCTTTACTAGTTATAAGTTCTAGTAGATATAACTATTTGCAGTGAGTAATGTGTTACAAGAGTAATCTAAATACCAATAAAATCTCACAGTCTGGGATCAGGCTTGTGCATAGGCTTCTGGATGTCACATGGTGCCAGGGGATGAAAGGACAAAACCAAGACATTCTTACATTTTGCTCATTTTTTTTAAGAAACAGTAATGTTTTCATGAGATTATGCATTCTGGTAG
This sequence comes from Molothrus aeneus, assembly GCF_037042795.1. Lineage (NCBI taxonomy): Eukaryota > Metazoa > Chordata > Aves > Passeriformes > Icteridae > Molothrus > Molothrus aeneus. Next base: position 89,717,407 of record NC_089648.1, on the reverse strand, counting down.
CTTCATGACCCCTATCCCAGACAGGAAACATACAAAGCTTTTGTATTAAGTTGGAGTTTTTACAGTTTATAGAGAACACATTCAGGACACAAAAGTTTTCTTTGAACAATAACACAAGACTGCAACATGGAGACCAAAGAAGCTAGCTCCGAGGAAACAGAAAAGAAATTTGCAATATTTGGCACTTTCCCTGTGATATAAAGTGCATGTTATTCTCATTTAGCAGAGAGCTGACTTGAACAATAGAAATGTTTGTTAATACATTCTGCTCTGCAGTGACTGTAAAAGTGTTTGCTGCATTTGCTTCTTAGATGCTGTAGCTCTCTCATTTCACACCTTTCTCCAGATTTAATCTCTGCAGTATTATTTATGTGGCAGTATTAGATTCAATTTACAAATTACAGCCTGCTGCAAAATGGAGCTGCTCTTTTCCCTAGAGGTACCAGTAACAGTTACATTAATCTTCTTTTAAAAAATTATTCAGGGGCTTTCAACATGCTGCCAAGAGCTCCCTCCCAGATTCCTTTGTAGTCCTGTTTTTAATTGTAAGAATATCTGCAGAAAATATAACATATAAGGCCTGGATCCCAGTGGAACTCCATGCTGGCAGAGGTCCTGCAGTGAGCACCAGATGGGTGGATTTGGGTTTATTTTATCTCTTCCAGCTCAGTTCTGTACGTGGAACCTGACCTTGAGAGGTGGTTCATTGCTGGGTCACTGAGAAGGTCCTGGTGGGGCTCTAGTGGAAGGGGTGACTGCAGAGGCACTGCCACCAAAACTGTGGAAAAAGCCATGGCACCAAGTGCTCCACACTGGGCATCTTGCACCTGCCTCTGCTTGTGCCACGCTGCAGAGATACCCCGGGCTGCTCAGAAAAGCTTCTTCAGGGGATGTTTGCACTGACTGTGAGGGGCATCACACCAACACCCCCATTAGAGATTGTCTGGAGCCATGGCAGAGCCCTGCCCATCGGGCACCCGCGCCAGGAGCTGGCACCAGCTGCTGTGGTGCCAACGTTGGGAAGTCTCAAGCTGGGAGCAAGTGCTGTTCATGCCCCCCAGGCCTTCACAGAGACACTCCTCCCCCTGGTCCTTCTCCCTCTGCTCCGGCTGTGTCTTGATCTCCATGGCTTAATGATAGCCAGCAAATCCTTGGCTTTCCTTAGAGCACTCTGGGGGCTGCTGAGCCTCCTGTCTAGCACTGAGAGCCTGGTGTCAGCTGGCAGTGAGATGATCTCACCTCTGCTGGCTGGAGCCTAGACAGCTTGTTTGGGTGAGGCATCATGGTCTGCTGAGCACAAGAGCTTGGATGAGGTGAAGTGATGCTCTATCCTGCTCTCCCTTTTGAAGGCAATGGCATTCTTTTGTGTCATCATTCTTCTGCTGATGCCAGGACTTCAGCAACACAAGCAGCAGCCTCACGGGAGCACAGAGATCCTGTGTCCCGGGTCAGGTACTGTGATCAGGAGGAAAGCACCCAGTCAGCTCACTAGGAAGAAAAATGGTACTTTTAAAAGTGTGTTACAAGACCCTTACTGTTGGCATCCAACCTTCACATTGTAAGACTGCTCTGTTCAAAATCTCCTCCAGAAGACTTCCTATGGAAGCAGCTCCCAGGTGCTTGGGTGCTTTTGCCCAAGCCTGATTCATATAAGCTCTGCCTCCTTAGAGGCTTCCCAGCCTGAGCTGTAGCAACCAGCTTCTTCTCCCCTCATACACTGCATAGGGCAAAAGAGGTTAAACCCCACATAAGACAAGAAATGCCTTCCATAAATTTACAAGAAGTATGAAAAGAACTTCTGTGAGTCCATTACTAAATGTTGATGGTTAAACTCCTAGTAATGAGACGTTATGAGACAGATGCATTCAATAAGTATCTCTGTTCTGGTGGATCAAAGCTGGAGGAAGTATGAGTATCATATGATGCTGATGAAATGTTTTCTGATCTAGCAGTAAACTGGGAGAGTGCAAGTCTGCTTAGCTCTGTTCAATTCAGAAAGGCTGGATTAACTGTCCCCAAGATGTCTTGAGGAGCAGCTAAGGATCTTTTTCCTTAGGTGCATAGTGAATGCTATGGATGTAATTTAAGAAAAAAAAAAAAAGAGAGGGATGACCCAAGTAAATATAGGTTGACTACTCTAGCGTTCATTTGAGAGTGGCGCACTGGAAATGGTGGTACTGAAGGCAGAGGTAAAAATCTCTGCAGAGTACGATGACTGTAGGGAAGCTGGAGCTTGTCAACTCAACCTGATTTTACTCACAGAAAAATAATATTGACAAATGAAAGTCTGACAAACCAGTCAACTGATTGTAAAATTCCAAGAAATAGCATTTTTAAAAGTACCTACCAGAATTCAACATAGATATTTTATGGGCAAATATCAATGGGTGGCTACTTTGTGAAAGGGAATCCACCCCTTTCTCCTTTCCACCCAAGACAATCTTTATTTAAATCACAAATACCATAGAAATAATCTCTAATACATCATTTTTCAGATTACACAGATTTGACAGCAATAGAGAAAGATGACAGTACTCCTACGAGTGAAGGTGATCTGGCTCACTTCATAAACTGGGTAGAATCAAATGCAGCCAAATACAGGTTTATATTTAGAAATGAAAATATTTACGGGATGGAGGACTGCATCACAGGAAGTAGAAAAGGGCTGTGGAAATTGTTAAAAATAATCGATTATCCGTGAATTCCTAAAATGGTTTTGTGGTTAAAAAGGCTAATATGATAATTGGAAATACAGAGGTGATGTCTGGGAATGGGAAGGAGATATGCTGTCTGTGTAAGGCAGGAGTAGAACCACTGTTATAGTGACCACTGCAGCGGGTAGAGAAGCCAAGGGAGGAGTAGTTGAATCTCTGTATAAGACACATTTATTCCATGATTATTTCATGATGGATTACCCCAGAAAAATAGCTTCCAAACACATTTCCATGAAACAGCAGAAGATCATGAAACTCCTCTGCTGGATCCTCCCTAAAGTCATGTTTTCTGGATTAGGTTCCAGGGGAAAACAGTAGGGGTTGCAGCGTTCTGAGGCGAGTTTCATATTGGATACCTGCCTGTGTGCTGAGACGTGCTGCCTTGGCTAATAAATCGTGACCTGTGTGGTTATACTGGTCAAATGCTTTCTCAGCCAGAACAATTCCCAGAAAATCAGCAGACCCTTTTCACAGTGCCCATCTGACAAGCACTGGGTAGCACACAGATGGTTTAGATATAAAAAAGAATGCTGCATCAATGCTGAATGTGTGAAATGTTTCAATTATTCCTAAAATATTTTTAACGTGTTCCAGATTTATCAGGCAAAATGTTTAGGAAGTAATTGGAGTTTATTCTGTTTTTCATTTTAGTATGGTATATTATAATAAACACATGCTCAAAGTACATTTTAGGTATCACCAAATATTTATAAAATGTCTATAGGTGGAAATCCCAAGGTCAATACAGTAGCTTCACTTTCCTGTTTGTTTATAGGAAAATCAATCACTAAAACCTATGGCTTTTTGGCAGTTGGAATCCTTTTGCACCTGCAGAGACAGTGGGCAGCCTATTAGGTTAACTTACAAATATGATTAAACCTTCTTTGATTGCAGAAGTTCAAGTTAAGTCACCCTCATATTATTGCCTGGAGTAATAAAAAACTTCTAATAGCATTTCAAAAAGATATGTGTGTCTGATACTTAGTATCTGATCATTTTACTGGCATTTGCCCATTAAAAGCCTAATTTGATAAATGTCTATCCCAAGTAATGCTAGTTGGGAAATAAAAAGTAAAATGGTATCATGGTCCCTGAGGTACACTTGGGGCTTTTGCAATGAAAACTAATTGATCTGTTGCAAGCTTTTCTACCTGTCTTGAAAAATACTAGCTAGGCTTAGAAACACTGCCTACCAGGGAACCCTTGCCACTGGTTTTAAGACAAAACCAGGCTGCTTTCTGTTGATTGTCTTGATGTCCCTGGAGATTTCAGGGGAAAAAACAGCAACACATTTTCCTAGCCTGAAGTCTGGAAAATCTTCTACTTTGCAATTCCCCAGTTACGATAAGTGAGCTCATTTTATTTTGGTGGTTTTTATTTTTTATTTTTGTATTTTATTTAGTTTGCTTGTTTGTTTTTGATTTTTTTTAATAATTATATCTAAAGTTCCAGCCAAGCAAATATGTAGCAAAGACTTTCCTTGAGACAGGAAAGACTCAAGCAAAGACTTTCCTTGAGACAGGAAAGTCTTGCATTGACTAGCAAGGATTCTGTGCATTTCTGCCAAGACTGACCTATCTGCTTCCATCCTTGCCCTGGCTGTCAGGCCTGTTTAGACAGGCTTGTTTTCCTTTTCAGCTCAGTGAACAGTTGTAGCAGTGGTGGAATGAGAAGAGGGACATATGCTGCTCTGGGAGCTGAGCTCTGCCGGTGCAGACGCCCTCCCAGTGCCAGACTGGCAAAGAAACAGCTGGTACCATCCGCAGAAATAGCTTCAAGCACATCTTTGATCCACAAATCCCATATTCCTACAAAATGCGATCACAGACAAACATACTATCCTTTTTCCAGTTAAAAATACAATGTTGTGTGGTTTCAGCAGGTAGTAGTAGAGTACTCAAGAAAACACTGTGAAAGATCAAAGCTTTGAGAGTTTCCTTCTTCATGGATCTCCTCCCCCCCCCCCCCCATACACACTACCCTTTAAAAAAAAAGTTAAATTTAGGTCTGTTGCAATATTAACTCCAATACCAAGCAAAATCTTGACATTCTGGGCAGACTCTCTCCTGCTGCTAAGTAAATACTGACATATCTTGAAAAACGATTTGCGCAATTACGGTTTTCATTAAAATTTCATTGTTTTCATTACAAATGCTGTTCTGAAATATCCTTTTGATCTGCTCTACATATTTATTTTATACATCTAATCTGCTGGAAGATCGTTATTGTCAGCCCTTCCTCTTACCCCTTCACACACCCCTTCTGCAGGTTCACTGTCTGTGGGATAGGAAGTAAGGGGAGCTGGGGATGGCAAATGACTTGTGATACTGGGAAGATGTTACATCTGAGATTAGAAACAGACTGTATCCATGAGGAACAGAGAGTTCTTGTTCACTTTGCATCATTCACAGACAGTAATGGGAAAAGCTGTAAAACTATATTTCAGAAAAAGGAGGTCAGTGAAACAAAACAACAGTTGGGTTTATTTCTCAGTGTTAATAACTCCAGACTCCAGCCCACAAAGCCAACAGGTGTGGGGATACTGAGGATGCCTACATAAAAGTTAGTGACCAATTAATGTAAAGAAGTTCACTATAGTTAGATTTTTCACCTTTTTTTATAATAGTTTATTTTCTAGAATAAAGACAGGCTTTATATATGTACATTATGAAGCAGTGTAATCAAGATATGGTAAAGAGTGTTTCAGACATGATTTGGGAACTTAAAGTTAGATAACCTTAAAAAGTAGACCTTGGTGATTTTTTTTTAAATTTCTATTTTCTACAGCTATATAGATTAAGACAAACTATTGCAGGACCATGGATTAAAATTAGTTTTAAACAAAACTCTGCCTAAATTAGGAAAATCAAGAATCTGACTGCAGAATAACTACAGTTTGAATTGCACAGATCTATTCTATGTGAAAGAAAAGCTAGTTCAAGGGCTTAGCTGCTAGTTTCCCCATGGGAATCCTGTTTCCAGTCTAGCTTCAGCAAAGATTTCCAGCGGGACCTCAGACATGCCACTGGGAATATGACTAATCTCATGAAGCTACAGCAACCAAAATTCCAGGTGTCTGAGCTTGAGTCTGAGTTTTCTCTGCAGTTAAATGGAAAGAGGGTCACTGACTCAGTGCCTGTCTCCTCATTTCCAGGTGGCATAAGCTAGACATGGTGAATCTGGGATTGAGAGTACAGTTACACAAGCAGACAGAGGAACAGCAGTGTAGGCATCTCCTGCAGGATAAATAATCCTGAATTTTTCTGCTGAGCACTGCAGCAGAACTACAGCCAGGGAGTTTGAACCAAAGTTGGGGTTCTGGATGCATTAGAGAGTGCACACATGCATACATAGATGCACATATATGTGTCTATGTGTGCATATATATATATATATATATATACACATACATATACACACATACATGTGTAAGTACATATGTGTGTATCGACACTTGTGTGTAGGGTCTGAAAAAGGGAACAGCCTAATTGTCCTCATTTCAAAGCTGCATGCAAATACCTCAGACAATATAAACAATTTGTATGAACAAGCATTAGTTACATGTTTTCTAATTGCAGGCTCGAGCATTTAATACAGCCTTTAGTGTAAAGCTTCTAAACACCCATAAGTTTACTAACTGCACCCTGCTGGGACTCACATTAACACTTAGTAAATAGACTATTCAGAAAATGGCATGGCAAGAGTTACACCTCCAAGTAATATTCTATAGAGCTGCATACAAATTGTAACCACATTTTCATAAGTGATAAAATGTTTTATCCTCTTCTGAAAAATAAATGCCATAAAAACCAAATACAGTCCACAATAACAAAGGAAAGGAAGGATACAGCTCGTCAGGATTCAAAAGGTTTTGATTTCACTTTGTCAAGTTGGACACTTATATGGGAAATGGCCACCTAAATACCTTTGTGGGTCTGGCAAGAAGTTCTCAGCCACAAAGTAAGGACAAGGAAATGGAAGAAAATTCAAAGTTGCTAATGTGTGGTTCTACTTAAAGGACTAGTTAAGTGAAACTGGCACCACTAAGAAGTTGGTGAGATTCCTGGGCTTATTCCATCTGCTTTGCATGCTTAAGTGATGAAAAGCCCTTCATTTGAGGCCAGTTTTAACTGTACCAGCATGAAAAGGATGTTCCAGGTTCCAGCCCATTTCACTCATGTGGCCCCTTTCACTTGCATGGCTGTGATGGAGAGTTTTGTTCCTTCAGCAAAGCCTTTATCCCTGCTAAGGCAAACTAGGGAAAGAAAAAGGGAATTTTAAGAAAAAAAAAAAAAAGAAAAAGACTGGATTTTTCAAACACAAGGTTTTGAAAAAGAATATCATCTGCTGAGCAAACCACTTTAAAAGAACAGCAGTGATCTAACTAAGAAAATACGGAAAGGGAAATGTTACAAAAACTCAAATGTTCCTTCTTTTCCACTCTTACATATTTCAAAGGGTTAAAAACCTCAAGTCATATAAGCAAAATACCCCAAAGCATGGCTTTGATTAAAAAGGAATTTTTGACAAAAAGAATAAATGGAAGGTTTCTTTGTGCATACATCCCCACATCCAGTTGCTGCTGTATTAAAGCGAGAGCTGAGAATGATTTTTCAGTTCAATTTTCTCAGTTAGCAAGAATCTGGCCACTTTGAGACAAATCTGAACAAAGAAAAATTATGTGGAACAGACTCCTCACATGGTGGGAAAGCTGGCCCATGATACCTGTTCTTCTCAACACAACAGGGACCTTCTGGACTCCAGGTGTCCCTGTTACTATAGGTTATTACCGTTGCATCTTCTTTTCCTAGTAATATGTATGAATTAAATCTAAGGTTGCTGTTTACAGAATCTTTTATAAAAACAGTATGACTAGTACACTAGAAGAAAAGAAGGGCAGGGTCCAGAAGAGAAACAGAAACATCTTTCAAGATATTTTCCTGAAAAAAACCCAGGAAATTATTGCTTTTTTTGTCTAGAAAAGAGTATATGTCCCTTTAGTCAGAATTATAATAGGTGTATTTGGAAAGAGTATGAACACTTAGGTTATTAGTATATACTTAGATGGACAATTTTTGAACAATTAATCAGTCATCTCCCTGCTTCAAAGTTTCTTACAGCCTCTAAAATCCCTACCACTGCTCAATCTGCTGGTCTGAAAATGTGGGCCAAACTCTTTTTTTGGATGGAGCAGCTTGCGTATTTTGGCAAAAGCCTGCATTAGAAAATGAAAGAAAATGAAAACCACACTAGAAGTTAGTAGTTCCTAAAATTTCTTTACCTCTTGTTTAAACCCTTTCTACAACTGCTCCTAGAAACACAGTCATACTTCTGTTGACAAATTGCAGTAAGGTGGAGCAGAAGTGCCTGCTCCAGAACCAACTCACAAGTCATGGACAGCCTCTGCAAGATTTGGATCATGATCCTTGCGTCTGAGCTCAGGACAATTCTTTCATCATTCCTCCATAACAGGTAGAGACCATTCAGCAGATAAGAGAAGAACAGCCTCACCTTCCTGATAACCCTCTCTTTTGGCCAAAGGTGTGATTCCAGTTTCACAGCCAGTGACCCTTCAAATCATGGTGCTCCTTGAAGCTGGCAAAGCAAGGAATGAACATGTTGCTGTGAGATGCCTTTATGTATCATTTCTGCAGCATCTCTGCTGGAGCAAGTTAATGCAGCTGCTTCTTTGGGGACTCAGAAAGTGAACTTGCATCGTGGAGCTGCACTATTGGGACACAATCTCAGGCCAGCCCTGCCTTTACACTCTGGGTGATCCCCAATTGCTTCCAGGTGCTGCTCACAAAGTATAGCATGTCCCAGATTTCTCAAGGCTCAGCTGATGCCCTTCTCAGACTTTCCACCATCTGAACAAAGCTGGAACTTTGCTGTGCTACAGAGAGCTGTGCTTACTCATGGGAACAGTTGTTTTGTCACCAGCCTCTCTATGCTTTGGCATCTGACCCACCTTCCTATTTATGATTCTTCCCATCTTCCATTCCAATTTTATACCACCACCCCCCTGGGAGTCTTTTGGTAAGTATTTTATAGGCAGAGGAGCTTTGGAGTGTGGTGCCAAGTGTAAGATAACATCAGGCATCAGCCTGCCAATGCAGCCTGGTTTTGGGAAATAGTGATGTGGAGCTCCATGTATTCAGCAGTAGCTACTTCACTTCCAGCTCTGCGAAGGTAATTTCTGCTCCTCAGCCCTCTCCCTATGGTCAGTACAGATGGATGCTTTTGAAGGCTCCCAAGAAGCAATTCATTATGCCAAAATGGGTCTCCTTTCTGCCTATATTGACAGTGCTGGAAACTCTGACACTTCAGGGCTTCTTTATAAGGGCTTTTGGGTTAAGTGTTAGGAAGGAGCAGGAAGTTTTCCTCCTCAGGGCAGTCTCTAGCCAGTGTGGCTGGGGTGGCTTTTGTCTCCTTAAAAACTAGGATGGTGCAGATTTTTCAGCCCTGTTTGAGCATCCTCACCAGTGGTTAAGGGGTTACACTTTTAGTCTTTTTACTGTTTGTAACTAAAAATCAAACACGGCCTTGAGCACTGGCATGGGATTGTCCAGCCTGCATAGCTGCTGGCAGGCTCTGTCCTCCAGGCTGGGGCTGATGTCAATCCACCTTGTTCCAGGCAGCGCCAAGCCCTGCTCAAAGGGCCCTTCTCACAGGGCCAGAGACTACTTCCACAGTCCTGCCAACTTTTGGAGGATACAAGAGTATCTGTGTGGACGTGAAATGTGGCAGCCAAATATCTTAAAGCAAAGAAAAGGCTCTGGTCCATATGCTGGTAAACCTTTGGGTGCCTAGCAGCAGGAGAAGGATGGTCCCTCTCAAAAATGTACTGCAGTTTGGTAGTGAGAGGACTGTGTCTTCAATGGGAACGTGGCAGTTCTACCCATGGTCCTTTCATCCAGGCTCAGCAATTTGTTAAAATGCCTTTTGACTCATCTCCAGTACTGACTGTGCAAATGCTCTTTGACAATCTGACAAGGATTACATCAAGCAGGGAGAAAAAATGAAGGGGATATGAGAGCACAGAAAGCAGTGCAGCCTTCCTTGCACTGTGACAATTTCTTGGAGAGAGACAGTGTTTGCAATTTTCACAAGGAATTAGTCTAATTTATCTGAAGATCTGCTTGTGATTTGTGGGAGATGTTTGTTAAAGCTGATATAAAAGGTAATGCTAGGATTTAATCCTCAGGGCTTTAGCAAAAACCCACTATCTTTTAATAGGAAGTGGGTGGCATGTTGATTGTCAACTCTAATTTCTTCTCTAAACTGAAAGGCTTCTCCATACTTTTTCTATTATCCTGTACTGCTAACTTTTACAAGGATACAGGATCTGCCTTGTACATGGGATAAAACCAGAAGGTAGAGCCTTTAACAGAGATTCCCCATGTTTCAAGAGAGTATATGGCATCAAAGTGGGGGACAAAGTTAGCACTGAAAAGATGCTCTCAGAACACCCATTGCTCCTGTGGTTTGTGCATTATGCTCTTTTCCAAGAGATCTGGATTTGATGTATTGTCCTTTGCTTTCTGGGGCAAGGAAAACTCTGAGCCCTTTGAGAGTGGGGAGGAGTATTAAATAAGGAAAGAAAGGACCTACGGCAAAGATCAAAAAGGAAAAAAAACAATACACAGAAAAAACAGCAGAACTGAGAAGATTCAACCCTACAGTACCTAACAATTTTTAAAGGCGTAAGTTTGTCCAATGTGTTGTTTATTCATCCAAATTATTTTAATGATGAACAGCTTTAACATTGGAGTAGAATGCTAATTCATACTTTGTGTGTGGAATAAATGATAGGCAGCTCTGGGCCAGGGGGCCGCTGGAAGCTTTCTGGCAACACAGACTGTACATGCAAAAGAACGTAACTCAGGGTCTCTGGTAGCAACAAGAAAATATATATTGCAAATTAAGTAGTTCTTCCTACCACTTAATGAAAGCTATGTGCATGTGACAGTGCTGTTGTCATGCAGTGATCAATTTGATGTGAATTTGGCCTGTACTTAACACCGTGCTGGGGAAGTCTTTCTGTGCTATTCAAATACTTTGGAGTATAGGATCAGAAGTGGACTACAGCTTTCCAGCAGTCAGGTGATAGGGTGGTAGGCTGGTAAGTTATTTTGGAGATACCTTGAAAAGCAGGAAAAATGAAGCATGCTCATTTCACTGTGCTACTGAAATGGAATACTGAGATGGATCCACCCGTGCTTAGAGGGTCAGCCAAGGGCAGTATGATCCATCTCAGCTTGCCCAAGAGTAGAAGGTTAGTTCTTGCATCTGCTGGTTTTAGCTGGAGTAGAGTTAATTTTGTTCACAGTGGCGGGTAGGGGGCTGCATCTTGGATTTGTGCTGAACACAGGGTTGATAATATAGAGATGATTTTGTTAGCAGGGCTTACACAGAGCCAAGGTCTTTCCTTATTTTTGTTCTGCCAGGCTGGGGAGAGGCCTGGGGGTGCTTGGGAGGCTGAGAGGAGACATGGCCGGGACAGGTGACCCAAACTGACCAAAGCGATATTCCAGACCATGGAACATCATGCTCAGCACAAAAAGGGGGAAAGCAGTGGATTAATTATTAGTTTTGCTTTGCTTGCTTGTGTGTGCAGCTTTTGCTTTCTCTATTAAACTTTATCTTTATCCCAGCCCACAAGTTCTCTGGCTTTTCCCCTTCTGATTCTCTCATCAGTCTCACTGGTGGGAGACCGAGTGGCTATGTGGGACTTGTCTGCTGGCTGGGGATGAGCCACAACAATGCAGATGTTTCCACATCTCTGCACAAGCAAGACAGGAGGCAGAGACTTGGTTTGATGACAGCATGGTCTTGATAGCAGCACACGTGCCACAGTGCCACAGAGGTGAGGGTCAGAGGATCTCTGCTATGGTCTACAGCAACCCACAGTCACAGTTAGTACTGGAGATCTGGAGAGGTTGTCTCATTTTCTACACCAAGAACCTATCTACCCCATCTACACAAAAATTATATTAAAACCAGTACATGTTTTCCAGTAAAATGCAGGTCCAAGTGCATCTTGTGTGAGCCCAAACACTGGCACAAAAACGCCACCCACCTCATTCTCAGCAGCAGAAAGCCCAGCTCCAGTTTGAAGGACACAGGTGAATGCAGGAGCAGTCTGTGGGTGACTGTGGGCTCAGACTCTGGTTTTGCACCCTGTGTGTAAAAGCAGAACTGTTTGCACAGGGTGGTGTGAAAGTTTGCCAGTTGTCTAAGCCAGTTGGGTTGCTGGAATGGGAAAGGAATTGAATGTGAGGAATGCAAACCAATATCTAAAAAACTAAGTCATGGGCAGGAGGTAGAATTTTAACTGAAAAAAATATTTTAAATCTTAGAATAAATATTAATTCTAAAATTCATTCAGGAAACCCTGACAGACACCAAAATAACCATGGGCTCCCTGGCACTTTTTGTTGAAGTTATTAAAACAGCTTAGTAGTTATTTGTGGATTGAACAGTAATTTAGGACTAACGTCCAATACCAGTCAAACCCTGATCTCCTGAACAAATGAAACTCAACTCCAAATCCATACCCAAGAACAGGCCAGTAAGGAATGTCAGACTGCAACAACTCCAACTCCTGGCTCAATTAATTGCAAGCGAAAATTTGACTCTAACACCAAACCTACACATGTCTTGAAGCCTTGTCCTATCTCCAGCTGTGTTGTGTCTGTGGAGTACCAGTGACTCTCACACTCAAAATTGCTCTCAGCTATATGGTTCTTTTCAGCTGCAATGTTAAACCCAATCAATAAACCCTTGTAATCCAGGAGAAATGCCCACAACTGGGTCTGCAGCAAGAACTAGAATTAGACATGGGGTGTAGGCCAACATGAGGATGTTTGATGGCTTTTGGAGAAACTGCCTGTCCAAGTATGGGACTAACAGGATAGGGCCATGCATCTGTGTATTGAAAACAGACAGAGCTTGCTGATCTTTGCTGAAGACAGCTGCACTATCTTATATGACATGCTTGGATTTTGAGTTGAAATGTGAAGCATGCACTGGATCTAACAAGAGTTATCTAGGTTTACAGCCCTTGCTATATGTATTTTACTTCAGGATTGATGTCAGGGTGATGTACTAAAAAAAATCTTGGTGACAGATGTTTGTGTTTTTGAGCAAGCAAACTTCAGTTAATTTGGTACTATACATGTCACTTGGGCTCGTTGGTGGGAAGTCTCAGAATGAGATTAAGAGTTTGGGATAAAGCTGCCATTTGGCTGCATGGATTTACATTACTGTTTTGTAAAGAAGAGCACTGTTTGTGTTGATTGAAGCATGCTAATTAGCTGCAAAGTTTTCACATTGACTGGTTGTTAAGTTGTGGTGTGTACAGACACTAGTGGATAAAATTTACTGAATATTTATTATTATTGTATATTATTATTTATTATTACTTTTATTGTTATTATTAACTTTACTGTGGACTATATTTGGGTTTTTGTAATATAAACTGAAATATACAAACCAAGAGACAAAGAAGGAGGGGAAGAGGAGGTCAAATCCCACAGCAGTGGGAGCTGCTTCCCATGAGGCCCTGTCCTGACAGCACTGCCAGGATTTGCAGGTGCAGACCCCTGAAAAAAACAGCAGAAAAACAACAGCATAAAAACAATTAAGGAAGAGTACAGCCAAAGAGAGTCTGGAAAACACTGCCTCATCAGCTTCGGGAGAAGGTTTTGGAGCTGCAGACCACAGGCTCTGAACATTACAAAGGCTAAGGGGTACTTAAGGCACAGTGCAGCACACATGTGAGACAAGCACTGTTTTCTAGCGGGGTGACAAGTCCTGGAAGTTTCTGTTCATCTCCCTGAGGGCTCCCAAGCCTTCACAAGAGCAGCCTGTCAATAAGGGACATAAACAGCAGTTCCCTGCAGCGTGCGGTGACGGTGCGCGGGATCTGCGATGGGTCAGAAACAGTTCGTTTGCGCAGATGGAGCCTTTTATGGATGGTGCCTGCTGAGCTAAGATGTAGGTGTTCCCGGTCCCCAAAGGCTTCCTCAGCACTTAGCCCTGAGCCTGACAGGCGTCACTGCTCCTGGCCAAAGGACAGGCTGGATTTGGGCATCTCAGTCAGGCTGGAATCACTCAGTGAATTACTTCTAGGGATCACTGATGTTTTATTTCCAGGTGTGTCAGAAAGCAAAAAAACATAATTTTTTTCCCCTTTTTTTTTTTTTTATTCCAAGCAGGGTGTGACCTGGTATGTTCATGGCTGCTTAGCTAAAAGTGACATGAGACCCAACACAACTCCTTAGGTATTTGCTGTGAAATAGATATGATAGTAAGTCAGAACGAAATGGGAAATGACTCCTTTCCCTCCTCTGAATATGATGTCAGGCACTATTCACCCACACACGTAATTACTGACTTCATGCTATTATTCCATTGTGTTAAAAGGATTCTTTGAAACTTATAACAGATCTTTACCAGCAATTTAAACTAGCTACCAGTCTCCATCCTGGTTACTGCACATCTACTGCCAAGACACTGTTTTGGTAACAGTTAATAATCATCTGTCTGGACTACCTCACCATAAACATTACAGGGTTTCATCACTCATGTTTTATTTAATTCCGCTTGTCATCAAGGTCTATTATTGGAGCCTTACAATTTTGTTCAAGAGAGTTGATTTTTACTACTGTTGAAAGCTCCTCTATATACTTTTTGCACTTTATTCTCCTGAGCTGGGATCCTTTCCTTTTGGATCTCAGGTTGACATAAGATGTTTATTCAAATAAATTCTTCAGATGATTGACAGCATATAGGAGTCTCTGGTGGAATATGCTTGAGGTGCCAGGGGGAAAAAGAGGAAAATTCAGGAGGCTAGTAAATTACTTGCACTAAATGTAACCACCTGTCTTTGATTCTACAGCCCTTGTTCCCACCCTGAAAAGTTACAAAAGCTACACCCAGATGAAGGAGGTATAAATTGAAATCATCCTTTTCCATGCACATCATCCTCTTCTCATTGCCTTGGTTTTTGTCCTGTTGTGACCTTGTACACTTAGCCCGAAAGCATGCAGCATAAATGAGACAGATTGCTGCCTGGAATAAACAAAATGGTTAAAATGATCAAAGACTGAAATGGGAATAATGAAGTAAGAGTCTTTTCAAGCACTGCTGTTGCACAGAGTCTCAGGAAGGACTCACATCAAGTGAGCACATGAGGCCCTGTAATGAGGAGTGATGGCCCCACCACTCACACGCCTTTGCTCTGCTTTTGCTCGGTCCCCTGACTCTGCTTTTGCTCTGTTGCCAGGAGGAGAGGCTGTAAGGGAAAGTCTGGCAGAGAGCATGCAGGCTGTACTCCTGAAGGGTGCCGGAAGACAGGATGAAGGTTTCTATGCCAAGGAATGCATGTTTATGCACGTCAAGCCAACTCCAAACTGAAGGAGTCCAGAAAAGGCAGTTGCTGGGTTGGAATGAGCCTCCTGCATTCCACCAGCCCCAGAAATCGATGAATTTGATGTGTTTTGATCAGAAATTCCCTTGTAGACCTGAGAATCTTCTCATCATCAAACCTTCTCAGAGCTGCTGCTTCTTGAAACAAAGAGTTAGACAAACCAGTATTTTTCTGATAGAACAAATAAAATCTCTCCTTGCCCTTTATTATGCAAGCCAGTAGTGAAATATATCTGAACAAAGAAGAAACAGGCATTTCTTTAAAGTCAACAGCAGATGCTGCAGTGAGTATGTTTTTACATCCACTCTCTCAGCACAGCATAAAACAACTGACATGGCCAGGCCTGGGCAGATGTGTTTGCAATGTGTTCAGGCACCACCTTGGTTCTCCTCTGCAAGACACACAATCACATCAGTAGCCCAAAGCCTGAAAGAGTAAGTCCTGCTCAGTGGGTGTGTATCATCAAGGCCAGTACAGTGCTATGCCATGGCTGCTATGTGGCCAAAACTGATGGGCTTTTGGATTGCTCCAAGAGCAAGTAGAGCAGAAGCACAACATTCTGTATTTGTTCATGTAGAAATCTCCCACCCTGAGGCTCTTGAATGTGTTTTGCCAACAGAAACAAACAAGTTTTCTCTTTATACCACAGTTCCTCTTGTCTGTCCTGTGATTTGTCCTTTCCCTGTTGTTCCTGACCTTTCTCAGATTCAAACCTGCAACTCTAGGCATGGCACTTGGAGTAATCACTGATTATCATCTAGCAACTAGAAGTCTTCTCTATAGGAGAACTGATTTTCTTCTCTTGTTTTCCTTTTATTTGCATTATTCTCTTTCATCTTGTATTTTTTCTCTCCAGCCACTGCCTTTAACCTTCCCTTATTCATAAGCAATCTTTATTTCAAAATAATTTCTCTGCTTTCAGTATGTGTTATTTCAGAAATTCCTTCACATCTGTCATTTGTGATCTTATTGAGTTGGTCTTGCTGCAGCACCTTTCCTCTCTTTTCCCTCTCTTCTGGAGGATGTGTCCTAGGACTGGACACAGCTGTGTTTTGGCTGCATATAGGGGTGAAACTGTGCTCCAGGTGTAGCCTGGACTTCAGATAATCTGAGAAAACAAACCTGGTGAGCATTGCTGCCCACAGAACAGGGCCTGTACTCTTCATCCTTTGCCATAGTATTTTGAAATGATAGTCCTCTCCTCCAGAGAGGGCACAGAAAGTTCAGCTGTGCCAGACTGTGAGCAGGTGTTTTTGTGGAGAACCCACCAGGCATTCTTCTCTTTGGGCATTCCTAGGGCTGGGAGGCTGATGTGATGTCCATGACTGCCCCCCAGTCATAACATGGTAAAAAAAATTCACCTCTTCCTCTTTTGCATATCCTGCCCAGCTTGCCCAGCTGAAGCAAGTCCTTTTTTCTGAATACTCGGAGGACACTGAGGCAGATTGATGGTTTTGCTGCATATTCTCATTTTCTTCTTCCTTAGAAGGAAGGTTTCCTTCAGGAGGCCAGATGAGTCAAACTGCCCACAGGAACCAGTACCTTTGCCAGGATTTATTTCTAGTACCTTGCTTAGGGAGCTGGGGAGCCCCAAGCAGCATTAAAAGGTGGCAGAGATGGAGAAGGAGGGAATTTGGGGCTCTAAAGAGCCATCTTCCTACCTTCAGTGGCTGGACCCAGAGATTTTTCAGGGAAATGTCCCTTTTAATTCTGTGTGTACTCTTGCCATGTTCCTCTCACCATATTCTACCCCATTCCCACCACCCCCTGCCTTGGGCTCAGGAAGAAGCCTGGCAAAGGCAAGCACAGGCAGAACAGCTGCAGGAGCAGCTGGGTCAGATGCCAGAGTATTTTGCACAGTTTTTGCTGGCCATATTCAGCCATTCATTGCTGTTTGCTCCAAAGCCCATCTCCCCCTCCTGCTCACGGCTCTTCATCACAGCTTCATTCCTTTTGGCCTCTGGCTCCTGCTGCCTTGCCTCTCCTCTCCTGGCTGGGCCAACCTCTCTTGTTCCATTCCCTCCTCCCTCCCCCTGCTGCTTGCCCTGCCTATTTTGGACATGAACTCCCTGTCACTCAGAGAGCCACATAGAGCCTGGCACACTGGGGTCCCTTTCCAGGCACTGCTGTAATAACAACCACAGAATCACATTGTGCTTATATCTTTACTAGTTTATACAGGAATATACAGTGGTGTTTTACAAGGCTATAAAATATATATCTTAAAGGAAACAAGCGCAGGAAAACAGGAGGAGTGGGGCCAGATCAGCTGATGTAAATAAAGGCTGCATTGAATTAAATAGTGCTGCAACTATTTACAGCAGCTGTAGGACCTGACCTGTGGCCCCTTCCCAAAGCAGGGACTTGCTGCAGCCTCCTGCCTCCCTTATGGCAGAAAGTGAACCGAGCTCCCCATGCCCACCCAGTGCAGGGGGATGCTGGCTGGGAGGAGGAGGTCCACCCTGGCTCCAGTCCACCTGGGGCTGGGACACAGCTGTGTGGCACTGCAGGTGGTGATGCTGACAGCCAGGCTGCTGTCTTGTGCCTGGTGCTGAGGCAGGGACACATCCTCCCCTGCCCATCGCCTGTGCCTTGCCATGGAGCAGCTGCAGCTCCTCTGCAGCTGGACAGGATTCACAGTAGTCATCAAATGGTACCATTTCAGATCTCTAGAAACTACTCTAGAAATGTGAGGTCAGCTTTGATTTCTAGGTGCTGAAAAGAAATCATTTGGCAGAGGTCAAACTTTCTATTTTGACATTTTCTGGTTTGAGGAGAAGCTGAATTCTGTTCAGTTTTACCTGAAACAAGTAGAACTTTCCATTCAGGCACTAAAATGATAAATTTGTGCCTCTGTAGGACTTTCTGGATTACATACACAGCATGTACAGTAGAGCACGTCTTATTTTTCTGGGATCCTATTATTTTCAAAAATAAAAATTCCAACAGCAGTCTTTGTGGAGAGATGGTATCCCACTGAGGCATCAGAATGACATGAATTTTTATCTCTGGCAAGCTGCTGTACTGAATACTTACAGAATCCAGTTAAACAAATAAAACAAAAGGACTAACTCTGTAGAGCTAAACTAAGAAAATGGATAAAGCTATTTTTGTGTCTTTTCTTCCCAGGACTTTTCAGAAATAAGGGATGTTTTCACTATAGGAATGCAGTTCTGTGGACAGTCAAAAGGAGTAGGAAGTGCCAGCTTTACCCTCAACCAGACTGTCTCAGTTGCCACGAGTTATTTACAGATGTCAGTATCTTCAAAATACTGCCTTACAAAAAACCGCCTGTATCAAATTTTAATTTTGAAAAGAGTCTAGATGTCAAACAATAGGACCAGCTGGTGTTTCCTTCTTTGCTGAAATAAAATACTCAGAGAACAGCAATGATGCACTTTAAAATCTGTTTTGTCACATCTCCTCTGGAAAACTGTAGATTTCAATGGTTCTTCATTTCATTAGAGAAAAAAAAAAAAAAAAAAACCCAAGGTAAAAAAGCCTAAACCCTTCCAACCAGCTGTAAAGAAGAAGTGTAAAGCTATCTCAGCGCAGCAGTCAGCTTCCTGAGATGGTCACAAAGGGTGATGAAAGGAGGTCATGCGTGGAGCAGCTCTTCCAGCTCGCATCTCCGGTGGCTGCAGTGGGCTCACCTTGGCCGGGGTACAGAGGCTTTGCGTCCTCAGGACGCTCCCCGGCACAGCGGCCACTCACACCTGCACAGCAGGGCTGGAGAGCCCTGCCAAAGCACCACGGCAGGTTCCTGCTCTGGGGACAAAACAGTACTGAATCAGGCCTAGAAGTGCTGGGGTTTGGATTTCCAAGGATCTTTAATTCTGGTTTCCAAGACTGTAAACACACAGTGATTAACAGTCTGGAAGCACTCACCATTTCCCCCATGGCCTGAGCCTTAATGGCAATCCTGGGGCGGGGGGGGGGAGGATGATGGGCTAAATCCCATCTTTTGTTGAAATCCATGAGAAATGACTTGCCAGCGTGCATTGGAAGCGAATGCTGTGCTTTGGCTCCGCTGACGAGCTCTGCCCTTGTCCCTCTCAGGACTTTGCGCACTTGCGGCAGTGGAAAACTGCTTTCAAATGCTGCAAAGCACACCTTTCAAATGAGCTGAGCAGGCACATCAGAGAGAGGCAAGAAAGGAAAAAGGGGCTAAGATGTGATTGCTGAATAAGAAATCAGCAAGGCCCATTTGGCACCGCGAACACTCCTCCCTGTGATTTGGCAGGGCTGCCTACACTCTGCACAGGTGCAAATGACTTCTCCAGGGACAAAGCACTGCAAAACTGAGCCTCTTTTCCAGCAAAAGACAAGTAGGGAAATAAATCTCTGGACCAAACCCTGCTCTCATTAACACTCCTGAATTCTACTGACTGAAAGCAAAACACTTTCTTAGATTGAGCAAGAAAAAACTTTATTATCTCATTTTCCTGGTTTGACCAGAAGGTACCAGCAGGCATGGTGTCCTCCATGCTGAAGGAGACACTAACTTTCCTGGAGTAGTGAAGGAGAGGTTTGATCACCATCTTGTTACCAGTGCTCTCTACACACCATTTAACTGTTCCAAGCATTACTTGTGGTTTACATGTTCCCTCCATCTCCACCTTGGCTTGCATGCCTGCTGCTCACTAGGATATGTACAATGCGGTCCTGCTGCATCCCACCCCTTCCCTGGAGGTGGAGATGGAGTCAATTTTCCAATATCAGGGGTGTCACTGACATCCAGCAGCTCTGGAGCTTCCTTGACTCCTGCGTTTACGGCGCAGCAAATCCCAGGGCAGAGCTCAATCATGGGCGTTACAGCTGCATGGGGCTTTCTCAGTGGTCTCATCATACAACAGAGAATACATTACAAGTACCTCTATTTGCCTTTTGTTTGCAGGGAATACAAAAAGAAGCCAAGAGGAAGCATGTACCATGTCATATCATACCAATAGGCATTTTTCTTAGTTATTAATTAGGAATTAAAAGGAAAATGTGCTAATGGTAGCCAGACCTAAAAACCCACAGTTTTTACAAAGTCTCACCACTTTTTCATTTTGGTTTTTTTTCCTGGAAAAAACTGTTAAAGCAATTTGGATAAACTAATGTTTATCTAAATGTTCAAAGTGTGCAGAGGTCTTTGATATCAGAGCAATCCCTTTGTGGCCTGGCTTTTTGACATACACCCTGCTGGCCTTTACTTTGTGTGTTGCAACACTAGAATATTATACTCAGATACAAAAGAAGTCAATAAATACAGACTTTAATTAAAATAATGTCTCCTACCAACAAGCTACTGATAAACAACACAGTCTTCTAGTCCTTTGTTTTTTATATTTTATGCTGTTTCAGGAATTTACTGAGCTACAACCTTGTTGGTTTTCTTCATTTTATAGATCAAATGTACACAGTTGTTATCATTTGATGCAAGCTTCTGTTATTACAGAAATATGAGGTTCTTACATAATTACAAAAGAAAATTGTAGTAGATCAAGACAAAGAAGACATGTTATACACTTTACACAACTTCCACTTTCATCTCAGCTGTCTTTGCTTCAGGACTTTCCATTCTTTCAACACTTTTTTCCAAATTATTCAGTTGATCCCCTCTAATGTCACTCCGCTGTGATGACCCATTGGGCAATATATAATAATGCTGGAGCACCCAGCGCCCGTGGGTTAAAACTGCACTACAATATGAGTATTATTCTACCAGCTTGATGGACTCATTTACAACTGTGGTACCGGTGATAAAATTACAGAGCTCAAATCCCTTTGGTCTTCTGGAGTCCTCTAGCTGATGTCATTTTTCACCAGGAATTAATATGTTATTTCTTACTAGAGAGCTGAGAAGTGCAAGGAAGGCAGATAGATATGATTATTAAATGCAGTGTGTGCAAGAGGGGAAAAGATGCTGAAGTCAAATATACACAAAAATTAATAGCTTTCCTGATCTGAGCTCATGTTTCTCATGCTCTTTGGATTACAGTAGGGTTACCCTTCTGGTGTCTGCACCCCAGGGATTCACATCTGTGTAAATGTGGTAATAGAAAAAGGCCCTCATGATGAATTCATGAATTGTTCTCATTGACACTAGTTGATACTTTTACTTGGACAAGTCTCCTTTGCAGGTGCACTGACCACACACTAATTGAAAGGATTATTTTCATAACTTTCTGTGCAGTCTGCAAGCTTTCTGTGAAAAGCATAATTGTTTCAACCAGCTGCTTGGAGTTGTTTTTATTAATTTCTTTAAATCCAACAATGCTGGATCGGCATATTTGAGACTCTCCTCCAAACTGCATATGAGCATAAATAAAATTAGTGAATGTGGATCTTGTGTAGGAGTGAAATTTGTTTGCAAGTACAGAATTTCTGTGCGGAGGAAAACTGCTTTTGAAATGTACTTTTTCTCCCAGCCTCGTGCTATTTTTACCCTCATCCCCACAACAAATCTTTAATGTGCAGTATGTCTGCATGGCACCTGTTGGGATTAGCTGGGGCCCGAGCAGACACATTACTAGTCCACGCATTTGCACTGCCTGAAACATCTAATCCCGACTTTATGCTGTGTGAAGCTCCAGCCATAAAGGGTTCTTCAAGCAGTGTTATTCCCCTTTCTTGAGTGAAAGGCATGTCTCTTACCATAAGACTGGCCCTAAAGCCTTATGAACTCAGTCCTTAATTCATATAGCAAACAAGCAGTATTAAAAAGGAGTCCATGGAACAATTACTTGGATGCCACCTTGGTACTTCCCTGCTCCTTTGTTTGGGGGAAATGCTCAAGGTGTAGAAATTACTCTGAGCAAGCTGAGTAAAATCAGGCTGGGAACAATAGACAATCTCCCAGAGACAGGGGCGTGATCCACTCACCCCTCAGCCTCTTTCTCACCTCAACTCATACCCTCAGTATCTCAGGGACCAGAGGGTTTAGCTTTCATGCAAAAATCTTGCTGTCTCCCTGCAGCAGCAGAGCAAGATTTACACAGGAAAGGGGATTCCAGTCCTACCTCCTTCTGTAGCCTGGGTGTCTGTACACTGCCTGCCTGTCCCAGCCCCTCTTTTCCCACTCCATTCCAGATGGGAGACTACAGCCAAGCCCTTCTCTTGTCTCACCCCTTCCTTCTGGCATTCCACACACACAGCCATTGAGTGGGGCTCCAAACAACTTCTGAGAGTCCTGCTCACCCCTGACAGTGGGAAAAGCACCCTGAGCCTCTTCCTTCCCTTATATTTGGGGTCTGGCTTGCATATGTCACATGCCACGAGACTATGGAAAGGCAGTGCATGCCATGAGACCTTTGGCAGCTGAGCATCAGCTCAGAGATTGACTTAAAATCCATCAGGAGGATGACATAACTGGAGCAACACCCAGAAAAGGTGCAAAATGGTGCTTTGGTGGCTGGAATATGATGTAGGAATTTCTGAGCAGATAGCACTCAAGATTATGAGCTTTCTTAATGTCAAACATCCGTGTAACTGTCAGCCTCCTTGTACTCCCTCAGCCACACTAGTAACACCTTTGCTCCTATGGGAAAGGTGGTTTTGTAGGGCAAACGGTGACTTCCCTCTTACTGCTGCTGTCTGGGACACAAGAAAACAATCACACATGTTCAAAAACCAGGCAACGAGCCTTGCAAAACCAAGGGGCTGCCTCAGAAATTACTATTAATATGCAAGTAAAAGTAGGATTTCCAAATTTTCTTGATTTGGACTCACCAGGGTGGGATATACTTTTTACTTTTTCTCTGCATCCATTTAAGATTTAAAAAAACCAAAAAAAAACCACCAAACAAACAAACAAGAAAAACTTGTTTTGGAAAAAAAGATATGCAGAAATTAAAAAAAATGCAATAAATATTTTGGGTATTTCCAGGAAAATAGCAAGCATTGAAAATACAGCTGGTCCAAAAAAAAATGGAATTACCATTTCTGGACATATTTGGCATGTTCAAACTTGTTTCCATTACAAATCAGAACAAGACTTAAATAGTTTAAATTTCACAGTATTTCATACCAAGAACAAAACCACCTCTTTTTTTCAGTGAAATCAGTGTTTTGGTAATAGTCTCATGAAATTAAGTAAAGCTTGTACTAGTGTAGCAGAGGAGTTAAGTGGGATAAAATATTTAATGGTGAAAGGAGGCAGAGACTGTCTCCCAGAGAAGTTTCATCAAATACTTAAGCGAATGCTGGGACAGCACCTCTAAGGTTACTTTGTGTCTTGTTTGAGTAGGGGATGAGCTTCTATGCCATCCTATGTCTGACCTGCCAAGTCCCCACCTTCCTCCCTGGCCTGCTTAGATGCTATTCTTCTCCTGACCTTCATGGAAAACTCTCTTCACACTGTGCTGCAGCTGTGTCTCCATCAGTCCTGGGCACTCATGGGGACTAAGGACATGACAAACAATCACTTAGAAATTTGGGGCCATTGTGTTAGGAAAGTAACGTTCAATTTTGCTGCAATGCTGCTCTGAGCAAAGTGCTCTCGTGTGGACCTATAGCCCAGGATTTGATGTATGCCAGTCAGGCTTATGAGTGCTGCCTCTGATGCCCTTCTCTAGGCACAGATGAGTCTGGCCAGGCATCCCAGCTACTTTCCTTTGGCCCTGGTGCTTCAATAGAACCAGCATTTCTTCAGGCCATGAACAGCAAACCTCCACAAAACCTTTTACTATGTTGCCACCTTCTGCTGCTGCTCACTTCCCAGGGCTAGCAGTGAATTGATCTCTGAGGAGCCCAGGTTGCAGCCTGTCTCAGAGCAGGCAAAGGTTTTCTTTGGCAAGAAACCAAAAAGCTTTCTGCACAGGGCCCCACGTGGCTCAGCATGGCCAAGGGCTGCACTGTCCTGCAATGCAGCTGAGGAGCATCTCCTCTGTCCAAACAGGTTTGTAAATCAAATACTGCTTTATTCATGTTTGTTCTCACTGTAGCTTCATAATTCCTGATGATCATACTCAGCTCCAAAGTTTGCTCCTAAACTTCCCAGAAAAGTACGTACTACACTGTAAAAGTGCAGTGTATGTTACTCTACCAAAAAAGACAAAGATAAAGCAGGATCTAGTCAGTAAAAAGCAGGGTCTAGTTGGTAAAAAGCAGGATCTAGTTAGGCAGTAATCACAGATTCCAAACACCTCCAAGATACAAAGGGCCATGTAACATGAGTTTCTGGTAACACTGTCATGAGTCTTATTTAGGAAATGGCAGGGGATGATGATGGTTCTCCTCCTACAGGGCCATCCTGGTACAGAATATGCTCTGAAGCAAGACCTGTAAGGACATTCTCCAGAGGATCCTCTTTAAAGGGCCTCTCAGGTCTTGCCAGGATGGTTCTGCCTGGGGCCAGAAAGCCAACTGGGGCATGCAGGATGTGCCCCTTGCTAGTGGTCCATGCACATCTGTGTAAAGCTGCTCATGTACACAAGGGGCCTTCCCACAGCTATTAGGTTTTGTGCCCCAGGGTCTTACCTGAAGATCAGCATTTAAATAAATTTTTGTTCATAAAAATGTTTATAACAAATAAAGCATGCTTTACTTGCCCTTTAAAAAAATCACTAAAGCTGCGTTATTGTTATTATTTTTCCCTAATAAAAATAAATTTTCTATCTTTCCCTGTCTAGTATCACTAGTAAATAAGGATGGCTAACAAGTGCTTCCCTGGTAAGAGATAGACCTTGTTAAACAGCCATTAAAACCACTGCTATCTAGACCACAGCTGCATCTGCTACAGCACGGGGTTCTTTTCATCTGTGACCCAAACCCTGTGTTCCTCAGTGAGACGAGACTCACTGCTCTTGAGTGGCACTTTGCTGGACTAAAACTGATTTGCCCACATGTTTGTCAAAGGCTGATCCTCAGCAGGTGGCATTTATTTGAAACCGGACATGGCAGGTGGTTTCAGCCCAGAAACACATTTTTGCACAGATTCCAGTTAAGTGTTTATAAGCTATTGGTTATATAAAACTGAAATGGGTGATCTTGGCAAGTTTTCTGTACTTTCTCTGTGTGCTAACAACTCGGCTTAACTTTTGTTTGTTGTTGTGAGGCTTTCAAGTGTGTGTCAAATATTAACATTTTAATTCTCAAGGAAATTAGTAGTTGGAAAACTATAATCTCTTACAAGTACACATGCACACACACGTGGACACGCTCAGTCCATTAAAATCACTTATGTTATTAACTTTGTACTAAATCCTCAATGTGGAATGGCACATGCTGAATCATTGAGGTATTTGACAAAGATCTGTTTAAAGGGTTACTCTGGGGCCCCAAATTCCATTTTTAATAACAAGGCCCTATTGAACCTAATCAATGGGTTTTCTGTGATTCCACCCCCTTCATGTCCCCCAGCAACTTTAATTAAGAGCTTTTGGGCAACTTTAAAGGCTGCAATGTATTATTTTTAGCTGTAGCTGTGAATTGCTATGGAAGAGCATGAAAACATGCCTGCATTGATCTTACTGCCTCCCTCTTCGGGAGCGGCTGCGAACCTTTCCCTCGCACGTGGGCCACGGCTGGCATCGGATTCTCCAGCCCCAGCTGGAGGAGCAGGCACGTTCGGCTGTTACTGCTGGCAGGCAGGGGACATTCCACTCCAGGCTCATGCAGAGAAGGTCAGGATCCAGACATGGTACTGCCAGAGCATCTCAGGGCAGTGGCAATGGTTTTGGCAGGTGAGAGCCCCAGAGCTGAGGGTGTAATGTGGCCACTCCAGGCCAGACTGCAGACAACAGCCTTCAGCAGCTGCCAGGCTGGCAGGAGCAGGTTCCTGTGCTGAGCAGGCACACAGTCTCCTCTTGTTTGTTTACTTTTTAATCAGGGTTTTCTGTGCTACATGTAAAGGAAATAAAGGGGCTAGTGGTTTTGTTGAGTTGGCTGTTTTTTGTTTCAGGACAAATTATGATATCCATTCCTTTTTAAAATTTTCCCGGTATTTTTTGAGTGAGGAATGGAGTCGTCCTGCCAGGACAAAGAGACTTGGCCAGCATGCCAAAACTGCAATTACAGCTAAATGAAAAAAGTAAGAATGAAATGTATTTTATTCATTTCAGCTGTTATGTCTTAATGCAAAGAAATCACTTTGCACAGTTCTGTAACTGACACCAATTTCTAATCTCCAATACTATTAACTTCTAAATCCCTGTTATAAAGAACATTGGCAGAATACCAGAGTCTAGTGCAGCTAAATAAACTTAGTGAGACCTGGTGTTTTATTTTCTTTTTTCTAAAATGCTGAAAAAATCATTAAACTATTTTGTTAATTGCTGATAACATTTTGATTAGTTGGATTTCCTCTTTTGGCTGCAATAGACACATTCCTGGAGCATGAGCATGTTTGCCTTTGGGACAAACAAAAAAGAAAAAATAGAAAGAAAGAGAGACCATTTTTTGAAATGACAAAATGTATTGTTACAGGATTAGAGACAGGATAGCTCCAGGATTATGCTGTATCGCTAACTCAATTTAAGAGGCCTACAAATTGAAACTAAATATTGAATAGCTGTAGGGAAAGGGCATTGTTAAGAAGTAATATCTGTGTGAAAACTTGATTGTTTCATCTCAGCTGGATTGAAACAGTTTTCTGACAACTCAGAGACTGTCTCATACAAGCTAGCAAACCTTAAAACATTTATTGCTCTCTACTATTTCACTAAAATAGCACTGGAAGACCAATCCAAGTCTCAGATGTGCACAAATAAATACTAACTAAAAACAACCTCAACAGAAATGTTTCTACAAGTCAGGGACAGGCTTTGAGCAAGACTCCTGCCTTGACATCATCATTCCAAAGTAATCTGCAAAGCTGTCTTCTGCTAACCTTGACTTTAGTGATGTTCTAAACCAATGTAGCATCACTTCTCGCTTCTACGCTACAAGATTTAATTGGGAGCTTAAACAGAGCTGTGCCAAGTGGGACAGTGGAAGTAATTACCAGATTTAGATATTCTGGCATCATGGACAGAATTTCTTAAGCACAGGAAATGAATTATAGCAGAATATCCTTAGACTCAAAAATTATTGGCAGGGAGGAAGGGAAGAACAATGCAGCCTTGGTTACATGCTGACGAGCTTTGGCTGATTTGCCGTGTTACCATTTTAGTCTGTGTGTGGCTATTTAATTTTTTTTCCTCAAGAGAGCTGAAGTTCTAACACCATCTAAGTCAGAGCTTGGAGGGCTTTTTTCATTTCGTGTCCAAAAACAGTTGGATTCACAGAGGACTGAACAAAGGGAGAATATCAAGAAAATATGGATTGCTCTTACTGGAGCATAGGATCTTCCATGAATAAGAGCTTCTTGTGATATTAAAATGGGCTGTAAAATCTCCTTCTTCTGTTTCTGACTTCGCAGTCTGGCTATACCTGTGTCCCAGTGTCTTTAAATAAATTAATGAAAAACTCTTGACTGAAGCCATAGAGGAAAATATCTGGATTTATCTCACCTAATTTGAGACATTTGCATGAGATCCCTTGGCATCGAGTGTGACACCAAAGGCTCCTTCAGTAATCCCTGCAGACAGACCAGCACCCCTCTTCCTTTCATGGTCTGAGTTGCCCTCTGACAGGTCATCCATTTAGCAGGCAATTCTCCTACCATGCTTATTATATAAGTCCCAAAGCCAAGCCCTTAAAGTGGCTGCAGAGACGTGAGCCTGGGCCATTGGACAGAGCAGACAGACAGAGGACCATGTGCCAAGGGGCCCAGTGGCTGAGTATTTTCACTGGGACTATCAAGGCTACCAGCTGGGCTAGCAATGTTGGTCAAACACTGCAGAACCCGTGACATGCTCAGAAAGGAGATAAGATTGCATCACCTTTACCAGATGTCACAAATGGATTTCAGATGTAATTTTCTACTGTATGTACTGGCATCTTAAGCAAAATATGATCCAAAAGAACAGGCTCTGTATGCCATTATCAATCCCCTAAGCCTGTTGTCTTACCAGCTGTGACATCATTAGCTGCACATCTGTCTCTAAACCAAAGGTGGTTTTCTAGCCTAACTCTTATCCCACGTCCACTCTGAATAAGCTCTGAATAAAAGACACTTGTTAAAGTTCAGCTGTAGCAGGGGGTACATCAAGAGATGGCAGATGGGCAGGCCCAAGCCTCTATCACTGAATACAAAGATATATGGCCTATTGTCTCCTTATGGCTCATGTGATACCCTTGATAAGAAGAATGTAAGTGTCTGGCCGCCATACAAAGTGAAATCTATACCCGAGGAATGCATATAAGTCAACTTCTACTTAAGCCTTAAATGATGGGTATATGTATAATAGTAGCACTGAGAAAATGTGAGGGTTTCCAGTTCAGTGGCCTAAACTGATGGGAGAAGAGCAAGTTGGAATTGACCTGAAAAAATATTTGAAAGGAGTTTAAAACAACTAGAAATATTTTTTTCCTCTGGCAGTTTAATAAAAATTAAAAATAAGATTCCAAAAAAGATGAAAAGGAGGAAAAGATGGCTCATACTGTGTATTAGCTTACCAGATTATTATGAAACCAGTAACTACACACTTTTCCCCTACTAGTTCTAACGAACACAAATTTCATGCCCTGGATTGTAAAGCTCAGAAGTATTGCTGTGTCCACATCTACATTCAGCCTCATTGAAACTTTGCTGAAAAAAAAAGCCACATCACACAAAAAAAAGCCTAGCTGAGGCTGAGCTGGAGAATACACAGGTCCTTTTTTCCTTGAACTAGATGGCATGACAGCAAACAAAAGAAATAAAAGAATTGTCCCTACTGGCACCATATTCATAGGAGGGAAGGTCTCTCTCAGTCAGATACTGCACAGTGATGGAGCCTCCTGCATCCTCATGCTCCCTTTGATAAGGAGAGGGAGTCAATGAGAGCCAAATCCTGACACAGCAACGGCCTTTGCTCCTTAGAGCAACAAGGCCTTTTAGGGATAATTCAGCTTAAGCATAAAAGAAAAGAAGTGGAAGTGACCCTATGTTCCCCAGCAGAGAGAGTTCTGGGCATGTCTGGGTGATACCTGCAGGCTCACTGGAGGGGTCCCTCTGTACCAAAAGTTAGTGTATTCTCCCATTCATGCATTTGCTTTGCAAGAAACACTGGGGCCCATGCTGTGAACTGCAAAAGCACAGGCTGGCTACTGTTTGTGTGGCCTCATCCCACCCCTGTTTCAGAGCACAAATAAGGAATTTTTGCTCTTTAACAGAGTCAGGAGTACTCTATAATCCAAGCAACTTCATAATGAACAAGCTCTCATTTAGTGTGAGGCCTTATTCATTGCATGCCTTACTTACAGCATACTGTTAAAACAGCCATGATGTTGCCCTGACTCTGTTTTGGTTTTGGACTAAATACAGCACAGTAAGTCAAACATTATTGGTCACAATGGTAATGCGCAGTGTGTATAATGTGCTTTTATTGCTGCAAGGCATAGCTGAAATATTTACACAGAATACATGAAATAACAGCAAGATTCATGTTCTGTTCCTTATTTGTAAGGTATTTCATTAAAAAGAATCTGAAGTTCATAAATAAAATAGTAATATCACTTATTTCCAGATACTAGTTCCAGCTTGTTGATTTTAATAGACAAGTATAACACTTCAAATGTGGAAACACAGTGGGTAATATTTATATGAAATCTCCAAGAACCGTAGTATTTTGCTCATGTGGAATATCATGGCATTTTGCCTGGATCAAGTAACCAGTAGATTAGCACATTAACACTTTTAAGAAACATGCGTGTAATCCACTCTGAATGTGGTCTTTGACTCCTGGTAGGAATACCTAATGATTTTCAAATTGGCACGTTACTTTATAAAGCAAGTCAAATAAACAGGAATTGCAGAGCAGCTTTGGTTGGGGTGGATGGCATAAGCGCACACGTGTTATCAACAAAGGAGACAGGATCAGCTCTACAGCCACAGAAGGATTTGTAGTATCTACAGAGATGCAGGAGCTTTAGGGCTATATTTCTCCATGTGAGTGGGTAAGTGAATATTACATTCACAGTCACCAGTTCAAGGTGACAGAGTAATGACAGACTCTAAGGCTGACCAAAACCCCCAAAGTCTGCAAAAACCATCACCATTGCCAATTATGAAGGTCCCACTCCAGTCTGCAGCTACAGGAATATGTCCACAAGACAGACAACCATGTCCAGGCTCCCACAGGCTCTATTCCTAACCAGGAATTAAGGAGAAGAGCAAGAGGCACAAGGGTTGTCAGTCCTCTTTTACTTGGCCAAGGATGTGTGCCTTCAAAGATGTACTCCAACACAGACTCTTCACGTGGTTTTGGTCACACTGCCAGTTCCCTGCACTGCTTTTCCCACTTCCCACAGAGAAAAAAATCCATCTTTCCCTTCATGGGAACTGCTGCTGACTGCAGTGGTGTGCTCGTGGTGATGAACTGCTCCACATGCACAAAGTCCTGGTTGTGTGGAATGCACATGCAGGCTCGGTGGTAGGGTAGCTCAGGGTTCTGGCTATTTTAACAGCCATATAGAAGGGAAAAAACCTTCAATTTCCAGGGTGCTTTCAGTGTGCTGTAGCAACTGAGTTCAACTTCTGAGGCAGGAGACAGCAGGGAAAACCCAACAGCCTCCCTCCCACGAAAGAAGCAGCGGAGTCCAGGCTGCATGCCAAGGAATCCTATCTCTAACCTTATAAAAAACTCACCAGGGCCACCTCAAAAACAATAGTGAAGTCACGCTTGGCTGCAGTTGGTTATGGTTTGAGAGCAAGACCACAAACAGGTCTCCCAGAACTATTGTGGCTGGCTCCATTTCCTGCTAACTCAATTCATCACACTTGTTCTCTCCTTCCTGGAGACAACTTTTATAGCCCCATTAATGTACTTACAGAGTGTCCCTGCTTTTCTCAAGACCAGATATGGCTGCCCAAGGTCATAGTAATTAAGGCTGTTCTTTGGAAGTGACTACATAGAAGTTAATGGTACAAATCAAGAGATTGTTCACAAAGGTTAAGTTTGGGATCTCACCCTTCATCCTGCTGAGGGCTGATGCTCTTCTTGCTTCTGCACTAGAGAATCAGGAATAAGCACAGAGTTTCTGGTTCTCTAAATAGAAGGTAAAATATCCTTGCTAGATCATGTACCCAAGATTTAAAAAAACCCCTATGGTTTCAACTTTGGTTAAAATAACCTGGCTAAGAAAGTCCCAACATGGATATTTGTGAAATGGAAGAATTTTAGAAAAGAAAATTATGGGATTTGAAAAAGAGCGAGAGAATTGTTGTCATGGAAAGAGTCAAATCAAACTATCTTTTAAAGCTAAAAAACAAATCAAAAATCTGTTAAATCTGGTCCCACCTCTTCTTTAGTTGCCTGGATGCAGAAAAGATTTTTCCTCTGCATCGAAGTCATCTGTTGAAAAAAATATAGTGGGAAATATTAAAATGTTAATCATGAAGAACTTGGAAAGCTCATTTAGAAAGCAGCTCAGATGTCAATGAGCATCAGTTGCTGTGAACCAAGCACACACTGAGTACACTATTAACATCTTGTCAAAACTCTTGGGTATACAACATCAACAAAGCAGAAACAGCTCTGAGTAAAGTTCCAGTATCAGGACAGGATGAGGTTTGGTGGACTATTAAAAACCCAAACCAAAGTCCCTCTACTTAAGCTCACACAAAAGCCCAGATTTTTGGAACATCACACTGGAGTCAGGCCTTCCCCTCCCCACTGACAGCTGAAGCTATTTTTGAATTTGGGTTAGATTTAGTGACTAGGCTCCAGCCAAAATATTTAGGGGGGGTGTGGGGAAATCATTGGAAAAAGTCATAAGACTTTGCCTATTTCAGAAACAAAAGGTTTCCATTTTGTGGGCTGGGTTCACAAGAGGATTTGGGAGCTGACCACTTTCAGATGTGCATGCTGCAGAGGGGTGATTACACACCTACAGCTCCCAGCTCTGGCACCTCAGGAATGGGGATCAGGGAATGCCATCCTTGTGCTTTTATATCAGCATCCTCCACAGAGGCAGCCAGATCTGTAGGGAAGTGCTTGAGTAGGCAACTTAGAGCAGCATGCAGAAACTGATTATGCTCAAGCCTTGTTTAGGGTAGCAGAGCTGCCTTCACATGAGGCCTTTCTCAATTTACTTAAAAATTGACTTCTAAACAGAATACAGCCAATGTTTGCAGTAATAAAAGGTGGGGGGGGACAAGGATTTGCTTTGCTGGAGTGCATAGGGATCCCCAGTTCCAAGGCCAGAAAGGATGTCATTTGGTCTCTGCTAAAGTCGTGTGTTTTTTAATCCATTCTTTTAGAGCAAAGCAAGTACTTCTGCAGAGTGTCCTGTGGAGGCTTTAACCTTTTCCCTCCCTTCAGAGACTTCTTTTTAAGTTCTTTCATTCAGAAAATGTGGATGTTTGGGCTTGCTTAGTCAAACAGCAGCAAGTGAGGAAGCACCAGGAGAACCTTAACATAAAGCTGCCTTTTATCCACACACTTAAACAGTCTTCACTACACAGCAACTGAGTTTCTTGCAGTCATTGCTAGATTTCATCCTCACAAGACTGTTTATTAGATAAATATGTTTTCTGCTTTTATCAATGCCAGACAGAAGCAGTAGGTGGGGGGAGTGCCTTGGCAAAGGTCATGGAGGACAATCCCAGTCGAATGATGGAGGAATCTGGGTTTTCCAGGTCGTGCCAGCTCCTAGGACATCTCTCTTCTGTCAGATAGCCACTGGGGAGGAAACAAGGTCAGCAGCAGTCATGAAGAAAAGATCTGAGCATAGCAAAACCTGGGGCTGACCGAGGAGAGAATAAAGCAGAAAGCAATGTGTTTATTTGAATGCCAAGGTTGTTTAACAGTGCTGCATCTCCACATGCACGGAGGTTTCCTCACTGCTCTTAAAGGGCAGCTTGACTGCAAAATGCGACTGCAAATTTGGCACTTTCCTCAGAAGGTCCCTGTGAAGAAGTCAGAAGCTGGAAGAGAACAATTCTCATTTTGATGGGAAAGTGTTGCTCTTCAGTCATAGAACACTAAATAAATCACTGAAATTTATTTAAAAAAAAAAAGCTAAAAAGGGCTAAGAAGCCCAGTCAGCTTATGTCTTACCTTCTCACACAGCCCTTTGTGCGCAAACCATCTTACCTTTCCCTCCAGCATGCATCTCTTCCCTGACTTCCATCTAACCATGGCCACGAAGCCAACACTTTCTGCCTGGTGGGGTCAGTGACCCTCTTCAGCAGCCCCCACTGCCATGCTAATGCCACAGATAACAGCCAGCTGACAGGCAAGAAAGTTCCCCTGTCTCTGAACACATCTGGGTGGTGATGGAGCTGGGGCATGGAGGCCACAGAGCGGGAGGAACCCCTTGCCTCCACAATACTAAGACAATACCTTATAGTAGGCTTCCAGGCTGATGGGAAAGTGTGTTTTTCAGTTATGAACTCTGCCAGATAACCTTAAAAACTATTGAGATGCAAGAAAGCTTTGGTCCTACAAAGCCTTAGAAAAGTTGGTTGCCTCTCACACAGGTGACATGAGGCACATGCTCAGAACACCACAGGATCACACCCCAAGAAGGACAGTGAGCACCTTCTGGGCCTTGTCTGTCATATTTGTATGAAGTATTTGGGTTTTCCACTGGGAAACAGAAGGAGTAAAACCAAACAAGGATCCACCAGCTAAGGACATGTAACTACATAGCATGTGTTCTCCAGGGCTGTTCAGAGGCAGCTTTTCCAGATTTCTTGTGCTATTTCAATACCTCTGCTCAGGCTCATTTTCCTGCCAAAGTGTTACATTCAAACAAAAGCTCCTTTAAACCCCACAAGCTTAAACTTAGGTCATGCATGTGCCAGAAATAATTTTTAAATATCCTCATTACCTTCTGATTCTTCCCAGAGTATTTTACTATTTGTTTGGGACAGAGGGAATGGAGCTGCACTATTTTTTCTCCCAACACCATTTGCATAGAAGCTTCAGAGAAGCTGTGCATTTTGAAAGCCTAAAGCCTGTTTCAGTGTTTCAAACAATATAACTTTTTCAAACAAATCCTTCTCAGTCCAATAGAGATTCTATGGCTGATTTTTTTTTTTTTTTCACCCAGGACAAAGCAGCAGGCAACCTGAAAGCTGCATACATCAAGAAAAGCTGTTTTAATGATGTGTGTATCTAATGCATGCCTTCCTGGTCAGTCTCCTCTTTCTCTGCTTAGCAGAGGGAGCTGAGCTGACTTTTGGGTTGATTCTTGATTACAGTGTTTTACTGCTTAATTGTAACCTCTTTAACTTCAGATTTGCTGTAAGCAAAAATAAGCATCAGTTAACTATTACATATTTGCAAAAAGATGACAGAGTTAAAAAGCCTTAATTCAATATCCATCTTCAGAGGTTTATAACTGAATCCATACTTGAATTTAAATACCAAATAATCTGCTGATTATTATGCATACTTTTCATTCAGTGTAACAAAAACATGATGTCGCAGTCATGCTGTGAGCTCTGTAGCTAGGTTTCCTTGTTTATATTAACAGCTGTAAACACAGTCTAACTCAGCCTTGATTTAAACACAGATTTCCCATACTTTCAAGAATTCACCACGTTGTGAAAGCTACAATTTCAGAACTTTTCTCACGTGCATATTGATTATGCCCAGGAACAGCCTGCAATGCTACACATGCACTTGCAATGACCCATTTTAGAGACTATATTAAAAGGGCCAGTATTTAATTCAAAAGTAAAACCAGCTTTGTGAATGTTTGTGTATAAACTTGTTCTGAATGTTCAGAATGTTCTGAATACAGCCTGCAACCTTCTGCATAAGGTACGTTCACTTTACTGGGTCAAGGTTCTACATGCTCATTCCTTCATTTAAAAATACAGGTTGTAAAAACCTCCTAAGGCCACTTAAATCTGTGCAAAAAATTTCCTTCAGTCAGAAATGGATTTCAGTGCAAAGTTTTATATTCCTATCTTGTAATAACAGTGCTGAAGAAGCTGAGCTTTTGGAAAAGTGACACTGCCTGGAAAAAGGACTCTTGAGCTGTCTTCTTCAAGAGTGTGGTGAGAAGCAAGCTCCATTTAAGCAGAAAGTCGGGTGAAGCAAACAAAACCTGATGGGAACATTTTGTAATATTTCTGCCTTGAGAGGGGCAGCAGCATGTCATTCTAATGGGTTCCCCTGACACAGATTAGATCTCCCAGTCTGTGAATGCTGAGCAAAGTCAAGCAGCAAGGCAAAGCAATCTTGAGGGCCAGGCTGGTGGGCATCCATCCCTGCAGGAGGAAAACCTCTCAGTCCTACAGAGCTGCTATTACAATTTACCAGCACAAGGTCTTCCATCCACTGTGTCTTGCATACAGAGAGAAGGTAAGGGAGAAGGAGGGGATTTTGTCTGATATTGCAGGGTCCATCAACTCTATCAGAAAAGCTTTTGGAATCACATTGCTCTACCATGACCTAGGGATGTTCCTGGGAAAGTTGATGCCATGTCTTCACCACTCCACCACTGTTGACCAAATTTCCCGGTTACACCTCTCCTCCCAGGAATCTGTGCCTGGAAAACCTGATTTAGACCATCACAGACCATCTGCAACTTTGTCACAGTGCATGTGGTCCAGGGAAATACATCTCTGGACCAGGAGGGCCAAAGTGCAAGACTGATCTCATGACCCCACTCATCCATGACCAGTGGTGAAGCCTCAAACCCCCTTCAGATCCTGTACTCACACAGAGGTGAGCACAACACTGACCACCCACATGCCACCAGCTTTGCTCCTCCTAAGCACGAAGGGCAGGCTCAGGGGTCCAAGCTGTAGCTGGGCTGGGCCCAAAGATAAGTGCACAACTTAGAATCCAAGCACTTTGGTCTGCTCTGGGGCCAGTTCTCTGTCAGGATGCTCCCCAGAGTTTTACTGCATTTCTCACTGTCTCTTCCAGGCA
Source organism: Molothrus aeneus (assembly GCF_037042795.1). Lineage (NCBI taxonomy): Eukaryota > Metazoa > Chordata > Aves > Passeriformes > Icteridae > Molothrus > Molothrus aeneus. Next base: position 89,681,357 of record NC_089648.1, on the reverse strand, counting down.
GTGAGGGCTGCTGGAGAGGCACACAGAATGACTCATATAGAACTCCAGAACTTCTCATAGAGAACTCTGGATCCACTCCTTTGTAGAGTAGGACAGGTTAAGCAACCTCCTACTTCAGTATTTAGGTCTCATGCTAAATACTGTCTCTTGTACCCCCTTCCTTTCAATGATATGAAGTACACTTGTCCAAAACTTTATTTTTCCCCCTTTGAAGTCACATATGAATGAGATATGTCAAGTGCCTAGTCTAGCCATTTGTGGTGATGCTAAAATACAGCCTGGATTTTGAAAGGATACAAAAGGAGTTTAGCTAGGCCATTCCACATTATCCTTTGCAAGTTATTTTTACATGTCTGAGATCTCATTCAATTAGCTTGGCTTCTCAGAGGACAATTAAAAACAATATGTAGCAGATGGGAGAAGTAAGACAAACAGAGGTTAAATGACTTGCCTGAGGCTGGTAGAGTCTAGCAGAATGGGCGACAGGAGTCCTGGATATTAATTAGTTAATATTTGTACAATGCTAAGAAAATATATAGCCCTATATAAGTATTATTGTAAGGTGGCCCCTGCAGTTTGGAGAAGCAGAGGGCAACAGTGCACAGGCGAATGCAAATATTCTTTCTTGTTTTGTGGCATTTCGGTCATCATGGGGTCTGGGAGGAACAGAGCATTCCCAGGACATGTGAGAAAGGGAATGAGAGAGCCCAGGGAAAGAGATCCCACTCAAGGAATGCTGTTGTGCACCCCCAGGCTGCTCTATCCACGCATCAAGTCCAGGATCAGCTGTTTGTGCTTTCCACTGAGGCCAGTAAATCTGTACAATCAAATCGGGCTGCATGGGCAGCTGCCTTCAGCAGAAACCTTGGAACTGAATTTGAGATATTTGGGGGTGTTTACAGCATTAAGAGGTGCAAATCTCTCTGAAGTGCCACGGGACCCACATGCCACACTGCTCTGTGCTCTGCTGAAATCCCAGAAGGAAGGTCAGGCTCATCTGTATTAAAGAATGATCTATGGGAAACGAGGAAAGGGTCACAGTGTCAGATTTCTCCTTTTTTTTCCCACCTCTCTGGGGCATTCATCCTGCTCCCATGACTTCAGATCTGATTTCCTCAGATGCATTTTTCAGTCCAGCTTCCCTTCACACCATCACACATCCCAGCCTCCTGCTCTGAGCCTGCTCCAGATTCCAGTATCAGCCTGAATGAAACATGCATCAGATTTTCTCCAGGACAGCTCTCAATCTCCAGTGTTTTTAACATGATTTTGCTGTGCAATTTCAAGAGTGGGGAGAATTTTTGGCCATTTCCCTTTTTTGTCTTGGCTAGAATACAAGAACATTAGCTAAGCTGTGATGTGCTTTCCTCTGCAATTTTTAAATCACTCAGACTTCCCGTGTAGTCTACTAAAATTTTCATCCAGTTTTCATCACCTCATATCTTCATTATCTGAACTCGCGATTTCTTTTCCCATCAGTTTTGCTCAGACTTGACTGAAATGCAAAATTTCCAGCTGAAAATTCCAATGTTCATTCTCATCCAATACAGGATAAATGGCTCAAATTTTAAAAGCTCCTCCTCAGAAACACTAACATTTGAAGTTTTACATATTTAGGCTAAACTTTCCAGCATTTCTAGTTGCTAAATTCCAAATGTTGATTTTTTTTTTTATTTACTTGGCAGGCTTTATTCAGAGTAGAATCAATGTCAGGCTGCCTTGCCTTTCCCTTGCAGATTCTGCTTGCTCTGAGTCAAAATCCATAGGAAAATACACTTAAGTGTCATGTGGTCTTTACTGCCCCTATGGCATGGTACAGGGGGAAGAGCATGTAGTGTGCATTGAGAAATATATCTGGTATAGCAAAGGACCTCACCCAGAAAGGAACAGAGAGCAGAGCCTCGTGGCTGCCCTACAGCTCCCACCAAGCCCCAAAAGGATGCTCATTTCTCTACCATGCAACCTGGTGTGCTGATTGCAGATAACACAATGGGAGATATGTGTCCCACATCCCATTTTTTCCCTTAAGTGATACATCATGCTTTTATCTGATTTTTTTTTTTTTTTTAATGAAATGGTGTGCATCATTCTAATGAAAAAAAAAATCAATTTGGTCAAGCTAACTTCAAATTAAGCCTTTTCTTTTTGCTACAGAAAATGTCCTTTGCTGAGAAGCTGTGTCCTCAACTGTAAAATCATCCTGGTAAAAACATTCCATAGCCTCCAGTACAGCTGAGAATCATTATTTTTGCTACTGCTATAATCTGAGCAACCTGATGCCTCTTCCATTTCTTTCTTTACTGCCAAACCCTCTTCCCCATCAAACCCTTAAATTGTCTCTCTTGTCCCTCATGTCACCCACTGCAGCCTTCCTTGTGCCAGGCAATCTCCTTGTGATTCCCCAACCCAAACCCACCTGCAAAGCCATCCAAAACTCTATTCCTGGCTGAAAAACCTTTATGTTATATAGTGGCAATTAAAGACAAACAGAAAGTTACTGCTGTCAAGAGGGTTGTCAACGGTTTCAGCCAGTGTTCTGAAATGACTGGAGAAAAATAAGTAACAAAACATAAATACATTTTTACTCGATTCTTAACAATATTTAAAATGTTCAACATCATTTTTGATTGCCAAAAATTGATGGACTGTTCTGCAGAGTGTTTTAAAAGCATTAAGTACGCGGTTGAGTTTGTGGTTTGAAAAATTTTGGAGCTTTTCTTCATCAGAATTGTGATTTCCAATAAGAAATATAAAAATAATATGACATGGAAGCCAATAAAAACATAAACATAAAAATAAAATCTACAAAATACAGTCCTTTCAGCCAGGTCTGTTCTCTTTTTCCAAATCTCATGTCAAAACTTTGCTTCAACAGCTACAAGAAATTGGCAAATTAACAAATACCAAGGCAAGCCAGGAAGCAGTGCTTCTAAATGACTCTGAAGTATCACATTCTGGTCATAATTAATGAACATGGACCAAAAAACCCACATTGTAGAGACCCTCCAAAATCACCCCCACACCTTCTTTTAATTTCTTACAGTCATATGCTGTATTGTTGTCATGTATGTAACCTTGGGTCCTCTGGATTCCAAAAACTCCTGGTGAAACACCTTCTTTACAACAGTGCTCTCCATGTTTGGCAGGTCATATCTGACCTGCAATCAAGGAGCATCATGCTTGGATTTCAGGAAGCTCAAGATTGGTGGCTGCAGTTGGGCTTGGTTCTGTGCTGGGCTGCACGTGCCCAAGGAATGCCAAGTACCCTCAAATCCATTAACTTCAGTGGGAATTAGAGAGCTCAGCTGTGTTTAATACTCTGCAGGGTCAGGCTCTGAAAACTGTATTAGCATTCTGAGTCCCCAGTAGGACAAAATTCAGCAAAGCGTTTGGATTGAGATTTAACTGTAAACATGTGAACACTCCCCCTGATTTCAATATGACTATTCTCATGCCTAAAGTTAAGCATATGCCTAAGCTATGTGCTGATTTTGAGCCAAAAACTACTGTTTTCAAGGGCTACACAAGTTCACAATAGGCAAACTTCTGGTCTATAACATTAGTTGCATAATCTAGTTTTTCCTGTTTCATAAAGGCTAACACAAGACTGTCTTTTTAAAATGAAGCAGCTACACTGAAGAAGATGGGTCATTCTGGTGAAACACTGTGTACTTCTCTAAAGTTACTAATCTACTATTATTATTGTTATTATTACTGTTATTCCTATGTGAATGCAGGAAAAGCACCTATCCCAGACTCAGAACTCTTGCTGCTCCTGAAAGAATATAAGCCATACAGCAAAGAATAACAAACTCTCTCTACATGACAGCAAACATCAGTCAAGTGACAGACAAAAATATCCCACTGTCCCCAGAGATCCTCAGAGTCTTGTACATCTGAACCCTTCCAGGGGCACTAAAAACCAGAAGCATCTTATGGTGCATTCTGAATGTCCCCACTTTTCACCACTCCAGGGGCCAAGGAAGTCTGTGGGATCCTGAAGAAGGATGGGCTGGCATCTCTCCTTTTTTGAATTGGGAGGGAGCTTCTCCCTTGAAATGGTGCTGGCCCTCAGGAGACAGCATCTTGGCTAGCTCATGGCAAGGGACAGATGTGGCTCTCAAGCAAATTCCTTCACCCGGAGAAGCATCAGGGGATGTGGAGCCTGCTGTGATGGCTCTTCTCCTCTGAAAGCAAAATGCTCCTTTGGGAGGACACTGGGGCTCAGAAGCCAAGGGACAGAGGGGCGTCCCAGGAAATCTGTTAGGACACAGAAAAGAAGCATAACTGTGCATCACTCTGTATTTTGGGATCCATTAAGGCTCTTACTATACCCTGCAGAGTGGAAGGACACAAAACAAACCAACCCCCCACTCAGAGGCCAGTAGAAAGGGAAGAGCTTTTGGGCCTCATTTTTCACCCAGATGCCTTAAGTGTGTGCAGCTCATGGCACTGGAGCCATGTTCTCAGAAGCCATAGGAAGCCACACAGAGGAGGAAAAAGCAGAGTATGGTTCTCACTCCTCCACTGTGCAAACTGGGGCCAAGCCAGGAACTGCTGATGCACCTCCAGGCCAGCTCTAGAGGTCCATGCTGAGGCTGCCTCCCCTGGACTTGAATCTTTTCCCCTCTAGCAGCAGGTTGTCACTCCGGCTTGTTATATCAAACTCTGGCTTTTCCATAACTCCACAACCTATGAGCCTTACAGTGCAATTAACTGGCTGCTGCAAAGGCACCATAAAGGCAGAACAAGGACACATTTAAGATGGGACATCTTAAATGGGCATGTGGGCATAAGTCTGCTATTCTCAGTCTGCATCTCCCTTTTTTGACACGTTTCACAATCATTTCATCACACAGTTTTTGGTACATGTGCAGCTACTGGACTGACAAGATATCTGAGTGTTCAATTTGTCTCACAGAGATGTTTCCTGAGCACCTCCACATCCCGACTGTGTGTGCCCAGTCCAGCCTGGGTGGTGCGGCAGAGAGCGGCTGTACTTGCTGATGCGGGGTGGCTGTGCCTGAGAGCACACTGTCCCAGCTGCCGGGGCAATCACCGGGGTGACGAGATTTACGGCATTCTCCTGTGCTGACAGAAAGGTAGCGCTGGGGAAGGTTCTGGACGCTCACCCCAAGGCTGTGGAAACAGAAGAGCAACAAACGGAGCCAGCACTTTTACATTTTGTAAATAAGTGCTGGTGCCTTCATTTTGCTCCAACAAAACTAGACCTTCCAAAGACTCGCATTCTCTTTGCCGCTCTTATGCGGGCACCCGCCGTGGGATTTTCCCCCGACAGCTGTAGCCAAGGGCTGCCGGGCCGCACACCCACCCTGATCCTCACACCCATCCTGCTCTGCACACCCACCCTGCTCCTCACATCCATCCCGCTCCGCACACCCATCCTGCTCCGCACACCCACCTTGCTCCTGACACCCATCCTGCTCCGCACACCCATCCTGCTCCGCACATCCATCCTGTTCCGCACACCCATCCTGCTCCACACACCCATCCTGCTCCGCACATCCATCCTGTTCCTCACACCTATCCTGCTCCTCACACCCATCCTGCTCCACACACCCACCCTGTTCCGCACACCCATCCCTCTCTGCACACCCATCCCACTCCGCACACCCATCCCTCTCTGCACACCCACCCCGCTCCGCACACCCATCCCGCTCCGCACACCCACCCCGCTCCGCACACCCATCCCGCTCCGCACACCCACCCCGCTCCGCACACCCATCCTGCTCTGCACACCCATCCCGCTCCGCACACCCACCCCGCTCCGCACACCCATCCTGCTCTGCACACCCATCCTGCTCTGCACACCCACCCCGCTCCGCACACCCATCCTGCTCTGCACACCCATCCTGCTCTGCACACCCACCCCGCTCCGCACACCCATCCCTCTCTGCACACCCACCCCGCTCCGCACACCCATCCTGCTCTGCACACCCATCCCGCTCCGCACACCCATCCCGCTCCGCACACCCGCCCCAGCCCGCTCCGCTCCGTCCCGTCCCGGCGCAGCTTTCCCCAGCGCCGCCCCTTGTGCTGCCACCTCCTGGGCGCCGGGGCTCGGGCGGCGGGGCCGCGCTCCCGCTCCCATTCCCTCTCCTGTTCCCGTTCCCGCTCCCGCTCCCATTCCTTCTCCTGTTCCCACTCCCACTCTCGCTCCCATTCCCTCTCCCGTTCCCATTCTCGCTCCCACTCCCATTTCCTCTCCCACTCCCACTCCCGGCCGTGGGTGACCACTTGTGGGCCTGGGCGGTGGAGCTGCGGGTGCGCGCCCGTCCCGCTCCTCCGTCCCGTCCCGTCCCGTCCCGTCCCGTCCCGTCCCGTCCCGTCCCGTCCCGTCCCGCTCCTCCGTCCCGTTCCGTTCCGTCCCTTTCCGTCCCTTTCCGTCCCTTCCCTTCCCGCTCCTCCGTCCCGTCCAGTCCCGTCCCGAGCCGCCCTGCTGGCCAGCGGGAGCGATCTCTGCCGTGGATGCGGTGCTGACATGAAACGCCCCAGCAGCGTCCTGCTTTCCCGCCAGTGTTTTTTGACGTTCAGGCGTCCTGGGGGGAAGACCCCAAAGCCCATTAATCACTTCAGGATGTCTGAGACGTGGGCAATAACACTGCAGAGAATTCAGGCCCTCTGACACTCCAGTGCAGTATCTGAGCATTTAACAATAACAGTCAACACTGCTGATGCCTGTGAAAATACAGATGTAAGCCAGCTGTCTGTCAGGGTGAAAAATGTGTTTGTCTTTTCGTTTTAACGTGTCATTTCCCTCTTGGACATTTGCTGTGTTGCTGCCAGGATATCACGTGCTTCCAGCACAAACTCTATCCTGGGAAGACAAACCACGTTCACATGGAGGGGGGCTGTCACTGTGCTGTTTCTGCAACGTTTCTTCTTCATCTGAAGATGAACAAAATATATCTGACCTAATTCCTTAATTTTTATTATTGTTGATGTAATTGCCAATATCTGTTTCTAGCCAAAGGTAATTGCAGATTTATCCATAAAAGGGTCATAGGAGGGGTAAAAGAGTGTGTGTGCTGGAGGTGTCAATATTGAGATTAATAAGAGGCAATGGAAGTACATATATCATGATCAAAAATTAATAGGCACAGAGTATACTTATGGTGGGATGACTGAAAGGGGGCAGGTTTGGATCACATATTAGGAAGAAATCATTTACTGAGATGGAGACGAGACACTGGAACAAAGTGACCAGAAAACTTGTGGATGCCCCATCCTTGGAAGTGTTCAAGGCCAGGTTGGATTTGGCTCTGAGAAACCTGGTCTAGTATGTTCCTGCCCATGGCAGAGAGGCTGGAACGAGGTGATCTTTAAGGTCCCTTCCAACCCAAAACATTCTGGATTTCTGTGATAACTCAGGACTGGCATAGAACAAAAGTATGCAGACATTCATGAAGGACCAAAAAGGGGACTTCAAGGACATGGATCTCAATATATTCAGAGAACAGATAAGTATGTTCGTATATAAAGACATCTTATGTAAAAAAAAGAGTTAAGGAAAACTGACTTTTTTATTTTTATGAGAAACAAATATTGCAGGTAGATGCATAAACTATTCCAAAGCAAGTGAAGAAGAAGCAATGATAATAAAATCAAATTGATTATACCACAAGCTCTTTCTTGACTTCAAACACTGGAATACAATAGCAATCGAAACAAAGCTAAATGGTTAAAGCCAAAAATAATTAGTGTGACAATAAAAAACTAAGTCAGGAAGGCAAATGCACAAAATGAGTATGAGAAGTCACTCTGTAAGAGGCAAATCAAGAAAGTACTGAAGGGGAACTATTGGAGAGTGATCTTCTGAAGGCCAAAAGCTCTTTTGCTTCAGCCTTCATTGAAGCTAATTACTAAATTATAGTAATTAGATAGAGTGGCTCAAATAAATAGAGTGGCTTAAATACAGTACAGCAGACAGAAAATAAGATCTCCTGCTAGAATATGGGAAGAAGAAGCAAGGGAGTGCTTACAAAAATAAGAGCCTTTCAGATCAGCGACACCTCTACTCTAAAGCATCTGGCTAAAATGCTCTCAGAGTATTACTGGTTGCAAATATGCTGCAAGAACATGTAGAGTTCAGATGAGAATCAAGAGAAGCATGAAGGCTAAGAAACATTGCTGTCTCTAAAAGAGCAAAGCTGGAATCATAGCTGGCTCACACTGGATTGAACTCTCAGAACAGGACCAGAACAAATTTAAAAAATCCAAAAGAACCCAAAAGTTAACAATGCAAGTAACAGCTACATGGATTTCTCCAGAATACACTGAATCAATTTAAATTATTTCCCTCTGAAAATGTAACAGACCTCATAGATGGATAGAAGAGAATGAAGAAGTATTGGTGTACTGTGATTTAACATGATTTTTGTCACTGGCACATAATTGAAAGACTGAGACATGGTCTAGAGGAAATCATTATTGAGTAAATGTTAGGAAGGGCAGAATAGTGCCCTCAGATAATAGTTAACCATTAACTTACTGTGAAAATGGTATTCTTTAAGAGTCTGTCATGAGCTTAGCAACATTTGCATACTCTTTAATGATCTGGATGTTGTGTATTGAAGGTTTCAATATACAGACTTCAAAAGTTCAGGACAGAAGAAGCAAATTGGAGAAATTATCTGACAAAGAGATAGGATGTTTTTCACTTTAGATTCCTTCCTGCATGTTACACCTAGCCAGGAATAACCACCTGGACAAGTAAAGGATGGATGGATTTTCTGGGAAAGATCTTGTGCTTCTGGCAGATGATAACTGAGCACAGGTCAGCAACATCTTGTTGCTGCAAAAAAGGCAGAGTCAGGGGTGGGCTCCATGGCCAGCTATCTGCCCTCAAGGCAGAGGAACACGGCTCCTCTCAGCAGGGGCCAGGCTCTGGCTCAAACAGTGCACGTGGGTTTGGTGTGTCTGGGGCCACACAGCAATGGGCATGGAGGGAGATCTGGTGAGGTCAAAAACCATTCCTAAACCGTATAAAGCTTTTGGAGTAGATGTCAAGGAGGCAACTATTGCAGTCTGGATGGCTCTTTTTTATGTTTTAATGCAGTTCTGTGGTCAACCTGATAAGTACTTCTAGCCAAGAGGTTGTGGTGGTTTGTTTGGTTTTTTTTTTTTAATCTAGAGAACAATTTAAGCAATGTTGGAGGAAGCAGAGGCAATCTATCAATTGGAGTGGATATGTTATCTGGAGACCTACAGGTTAAAAAATAGATTTTGGTTTTGTTGTCTAACAGACCTGATTAACAGTGTAAATACATGTAAATATCTTTGACAAGGACAACTATCTCAGGTCTGTTTCAATTCATTTTATTTCAAGAAGGAGGCAATTCCCCCTGGAATCCAAATCGTTTGGATCGCTTAGGCTCCATGACAACCTGTATGGAGGAAGTTGTGTTGGGGCAGCTGGCTGCTCTGTTTCATTTTTTAGAAGTCAGATGAAATTATCTTGACATTCCTGAAAGGAAAAACTTGCCAGAAGTTTCATGAGAGATTTTTCCTTTCAGTGATAGTGAAATCTTTTTTAACATGCCACATTGTCACACGAAAGAGAAATCTTGAATTTCCAGACATTTCTGCTGGTCAATTAACTCCTTTAAAAACTGCTTGCTCTATTAAAAAGAAAAAATAACTTCAAAGTTTATAAGATTTACAACCTCTTCAAGGGTGGAGGCCTGGGACACAGACATAGCAGCTCAGAGGTCCAAACTTACTTGCTTACTTCCTTTGACTGCCACTGACACTTCAGTATCCTGGTGCTACAGTTGCCTTTGGAAATGTTTTTCTGATTTATTTTGTCTTACCCGTACAAGAAAACTACAAAGGCAGGTGTGAGACTCTAATTTTCAGAAACAGTAAAGGGAAAGTTATCATTTGTGTTCTTGTCCATCTGCTCTGCAGTGTTCATGGGACCTAAAGCAGAATTTCCACTCTGTTTCTGTGGTTTAATAATCATCAAATTCTCATTCAGAGTCTGTGACCTGAGCCAAGTTTCTCCATTAACCAGCCTGAAACATCTTCCATCCTGAGATGAAATAAGATCAGATTCATTAAGCCCTTCATTACCATAAGGAAAATATATAGATATTTATTGGGGGAAAAAAAGCCTTAAATTCCTTCATCCCAGATAATTTGTTCCTGCTAAATGTCACGTGTTGCAAATGCTTGCAGTTCATAACGGTTTTATGAATCAGAGCTTGGGAAGGATGATTAATATAAAATGGGCTACGTGGCATGGACCAGGACACAAGAGAATGGTATGACAGGAAACTGCTGGGAATTTCAGCTTCTGATAATACTTTAGTAAATGCTAACGTGGAATCCACCTAATAATCTGTAGAATAACGCTCCTCTTCAAGCAGAACTTTTCCCCAGTGACTTATTTGCTAAACACAAAGTGCCTTAGATTTTCAATGGTCGAGAATATTTTGAGTTTGACTAAGGCATAAAATAATAAAATAATAAAAGTTTCCTTTTCTCCCTTTATCCTTCATATTTTTTTCCTTTAACATTAGTCACAGGATAGATGAGGTGAAAAATGCAATTCAAAGTTTTATATTGTATTTGTACTCATTTTTTTCCTGTAATATATCCAGAAAAGTTGCATTTTAATATTCAGGTCATTTGAAGATTTTCTTTTTATCTTTATAGGAAATGGAATAGTCATACTGTGCTTTGCCTTTTACTCATAGATTTTTTTTTGGCAGTGGTCCTCAGGACAAATCTTCTCTATCCTGAATCTGCTAAACTGGAGTTTTCTACAGTGCTATAGAGCAATGGTACTTCTTCACCATGGACCTTGTGCTAAGCATCGATCACAAACAGAACCAAAAAGACAGTCTAATTATCAAAAAAATGTTAAAAGAGAAAAATGTGCCTGACTCTTCCCCAGAAGCATGGGATATAGTACCAGAAGAAATTCGCTATGAATATTTTAATTGGTTATTAGATGGAAGAAGATTTCCTGAATATGAAGTTATCAACACACAACGGCCATTTCATGAATTTAAATGCACAAGGGGAAAATATTTGTGGATGATGCTTTATCAATTTCAACCTGCCAAAGAGTTGGGCTAGACCCTTAAGATCCTTTTTTTTTTCCTAAACAGATCTTTTTTATTCTAACATATTGTTTTATTCTAAATAATGGCAAGGAGTAATTTCCAAAGAAGAAATGCCCACATATAGGTCATTGTATGTTTACTAAAAAGCATTATGGTCAGCTATCAATAATTTGGGAAACAAGTGATCTAAAGCTACTTTTTTTAAGATATTCCTTTTCTTTTGTACCCATATCCAATGTAAATATTAATAAAATTATAGGTCATTCAAAATTTCCAGAAATCTTTAAAGAATTTTTGCAGTTGCTGTATTAAATAGGCATCCTGTCTTATATGGAAGAACAGCCCTGTGAATTGTCCCTGCTGTTAGATGACAGAATTCAGGTGCTCCAAAGCCAACCCATACACTTTCTCCACAGGCCTGGAAAGCTGCTCAGTCCTTCACTGGCCAGCTTAAAATGCTCTTTAGACTTTTAAGTAGTGGAAAAGTACAAGTTAAAAGTGGTGATACTTGCTGCTGTTTCGTGGCAACAAAATTATTTCATGTTCAGGGCTGAAATTATGTCAGTGTTTGGCGGTAGAGTTGCAAAAGTACAATTGCTTATCATTGTTTGGAGGGAGAATGAAGATAAGGGGCCCCCATCTCTCCAGGGGACCTCAGTACCCACCCTTCCCACTCCTTAAAGAGAAACGAGTGTCATAGTAGGGAAAACTGAAATCCAGAGTCATCAACAGCCTTCCTTCCTTACAAAGCTGGAGCTCTGCAGAAGCAGCAACATTAACTCTCTATTGCACAGACCAGCAGCTTTCTGCAGGCTTCATGTTCCAAAGTATTCAGAAGCACTGAGTCAGGGCTGGCCTCAGCAGAATGAATAATTACACAAAACCAGGCCATTTTCAACACTGGCAAAGCTTTGTTAGTGCTTGCTCAAGGAAGATGCTTTTGAAGAGTGGAAATATGCTCTCCCAGCTGGCCACCCGTAAGGGACTAAGCATTTATAGGGTCAGTACTTCTCCAGGTACTGCCTCTGTGACTTTAAGTTAGTCAGCTAAGGCTTGATTTGTTCAGCAGTGATGGCCAGGTTTCATTATATATCCATTAGCAAGAGGTATAAATGGCCAGCATGGCTGAAAATCAGGCAATTATCTCCTTGCACCTCACCTTCCCCACACTAAAAGCAGCAGTGATATTTCCCCAAGCATGAATGGCTAAATTCACACAAATGGGGTGAAAAGGGCCATTTCAGTCCAGCATGGAGCTCTGTTCCTTTCCCTAGGGAAACAGCTGCGCAGCAGCTCCTTACATTAGCTGCAGCCTCACAGACCTACATTATCAGCCCTCAACCCCGAGCTAGCAGCAGTATCCAAAAGCTCAGTATGGAGCAGGTCCAGGTCCTTCAGCAGTTTTACAGCTTGTGCTGTTTTATAGCTCCATGCTGCCTCAGGCAGGCTGTTACCTGTACCCAAGCAAGCAAATTAGAAGCTTTTGTGGCTTAGAATTTGTGGGTGACAGTACCACCCTGTCTTACTGCTTCAGTACAAACATGACCCGGGACAAACAACTCCTCCCATCTCCCCCACCGCCCAGGTGACCTTGGGGCACAGGCCCTGCACGGCCATGCTCCCCTGCTGGCATCAGAGTCCACTGTGCTGTGGCAGGAGCGTGCTGGCAGCAGCAGAGGGTGTCACTGTCAGGCTGCAGTCACCCGCAGCTTTCCCAAGTAGCAGCATCATTCCATGATGCCAAAGGCTGTAATTTGAACACTGCAAACTGCAGGGCCTCAGCTAGAAGGGAAACAGCGAAGCAGGAAGAATGACCATCTTTGTACAGATTATGAGAGATAGATTACAGTCAACTGGAAAAAAAAAAAAATCACAGAGCAACAGAGAGGTGGCTGGAAACCTTGGAAAAAAACCCAATTCAACAGAACATCAGTATTTTGAGAATCCCAGCCAGGAAGCAGGACACAGATACCATGCAGTAAAGTGCTGCCAGACATGTTGGTTATTGATTTTTCTGAAGATCCCACCTGAACTGAATGTGTGGACTGAATCCCAATGAGAGTCCCAGATGGAGTAGGCAGTTGTGGAGGCAATGGACTTATTACTCTTTAGGACTCAAGGGACCAAGATAGGTTTTTACAAGCAGCTAAAACGAAGAAAGAGATCATATGGGAAGGTGCTAGGCTCCTATTGTTTCCGGACACAAGTCCTATAACCCAGGGCAAAAGGGAAGAATTAACTGTGGTTTAAAAAAAAAAAAAAGAAAAATATTTGAGATATAAAATGTGTCTGCATCAGTTTTTCTGGCTTGCCAAAGTGTACAGTTCACACAGTGAGAAAACCAGCTTCTTTGGGGAGCAGAGGCAGCAGGAGTTGCTGTCAAAATCATTGGAGACAAAGAAACTCTGCAACTGCTCTCTGCAATGTGCTGGGTCCCCACTGCTCCCCACAGCAGGGAACTGAATACTGGCGCCATGTGGGAGTAAGGGAAAAGCTTATTTCTTTTTCCTTTCTCTTTATTTTATGTCTTGTAGCCTGTGCTTCCATGCTAGTATCTGAGTGGTTAAAGTACCTGCAACTGCTGCCAGGAGTTTTAGGATAAGCACATCCAGTCCATCCCAGAACTGCATCTGGCTTTGGTATGTGTAGTGGGTGCAATTGCAGCACAAACATCACACGTGTGCTAATCTATTTTGGCACTTTCATCCATGTCCTGACTGTGTTTAGTGCATAACAAAACAATGTCAGTAACATCAGAGCCCCCTGGCTTTTGCAGCAGGTGTGAGTCCAAGGGCCCAGAGAGTGTCTGCTTGCTACAGCCTAAAAATTAACCTTGAGTAATGTCAGCTTAAGTGCCCAAAAAGGTTTGGATTTCAGTGTCTGTCCTCTTCCCTGGAAACCTGGAGGTTTTCAAAGGGGAAAAACAGAACTGCTGTCCCTCCCCAGGGTACTGTACCTGTGGAGGAATAACCCCAATTACCAGTAGAGGTTGAGGGCTGACCTGCTGGAGGAGCAGCTCTGCTGAGAAGGACCTGGGAGTCTTGGTGGATGGCAAGTTGACCTTAAGCCAGCAGTGCCCCTGCTGCCAGAAGGGCCAGTGGGACCCTGGGGTGCCCAGGAAGAGTGTGGCCAGCAGGTCAAGAGAGGTGATCCTCCCCCTCTACTCAGCCCTGGTGAGCCCCCATCTGGAGTGCTGTGTCCAGTTCTGGATCCTCTGTTCAAGAAAGACAAGAGCTACTGGAAAGGGCCCAGTGGAGGCCATAAAAATGATTGGGGATCTGGAACATCTCTCATGAAGAAAGCCTGAGGAAGTTGGGACTGTTTAGAGAGGAGAAGACTGAGAAGGGATCTCATCAAAATATAAATATCTCAAAGATGGGTGCCAAGAGGATGGTGCCAGACTCTTTTCAGTGGTGCCCAGTGAGAGGGTGAGGAGCAATGGCCATAATCTAAACCACAAGTTCCACCCCTCAACTTTAGGAAGAATTTCTTTATGTTGATGTGTCACAGCCCTGGAACAGGCTGCCCAGAGAGATCATGGATCTCCTCTCTGGAAACATTCAAAACCTACCTGGACACATTCCTGCATAACCTGTGACCCTGCCTTGGCAGGGAGGTTAGGCTGTGTGATCTCCAGAGGTTTCTTCCAAACCTAATGATTCTGTAGTTCTGTGATTTCCTCTGACTGTGAGGGAGCCTGAGGGCCACTGGTGGCTCTTTGCCCCTCAAAACCACGGCCTGGGCTCTTGGGGGAGATGAAATGCTAAGGAAAAGGCCTTTATGAAGCTGAATGGGTGGTAGGAAGAAGGCCACAGCAAAATCACACATGAACATCCTATTCTCTGGCAGAAGCCCTCCTGGGCAAGGCAGATGGACCCTGAGGGAGCAGCACAGTGGTGCCAGGTGCTCCTGGTAGTGACTCTGCTGCTGACTGTGTGAGCGTCCCTCAAAGCCACCACGCCTGAGCTGTTGGCTGGACCCTCCGCACCTAAGCAGGACTGCTTCAGCTGCTTTTAATTTATGCATCTCCATCCCTCTCCTGGCATCTCTCCTTCCATGAACAAGCACAGCTTAAAGCCTGCCAAGAGGTTTGCCACCCCAGTAGCTGCTCCTTCTGAAAACATCCCGGGAACCACTAACCCTCCCTTACCCTTTCTCTCCTCCATACATCGTCCTTCTCCTCACAGCAAGAAACAGGCTGGAAAACCAGACTCATTTTTGATGCTGATTCCACAGGTGTTCCTGCCTGCCACAGTAGTGCTCCATCATTAGGGGCTGGACTCACACCCCTAGTTCATGTGAATACTTTCAAATGTGTAGAACCAAAATAGGAAGAGAGCCACTTGCTAATAATAGGCATTGAAATACACTGGCATTTGACTGCCCTCTGCTTAATCCTTTCATTTTCTTCCACAAATGAGATTTGCTGCTGTAGCCCAGATTGCAGAGCAGTAATGAGTGAGGAAGGAAGCTCCCACATGCAACGAGAGGCTTAGCCAGAAAATAAACAAACTACTCAAATAAATAAAACACCATCCCACATTAGATGAAGTTGTACTGCCACCTCAGGTTTACCATCTGTTTCTACTTTGATTCCAGTGCTTCTTTCAACCATTTTGTCTACTACTTATGAGTTCAGCTGGCGGCTGTTGTTTCTAAACACAGTGGGGCCCCAGGAGAACCACAGTGCCCCATTCTCCCAGTCCCAGATCCTGGGACATGATCTAGGAGAGAGAGAAAGAAGGAAGAAGATAATGAGAGGGGGAAAGAGCAAAAGATGAAAGAGAGAGAAAAAGAAAGAGAGAAGAGAGAAGAAAGAAAAAAAGAAGAAAGAGGAAAGAAAGAGGGATCCTTCCCACTTTATTTTTCTTTTTAAAACAACTCTTCAGTTTGGAGGGATATTAAAAATAGAAGAGTGTTAGATTTGGCAATAAATTAATGTCCAGATGAAGGGAAAACAATTACAAATTGGAAACAGATTTATTCACACTCAGTGTATTAATGAAAACGTAAAAAAAAAGCTAAACTGGGTATACTGTGTGGAAAAAAATAATGGCCCAGCAGGTCTACTTTTTATTAACAACTCATCAGTAAGCAGGTTGTAATTCATAACAAAGAATTTACCCCAAGGAACACCACAGGACTGTGAGCTTTTTAGTTTCCTAAGAAAATACATATGTTGTTCCACTTGGTTTCCTTTCAATAAAACCCACCAGTTAGCACTTCATTTTCGAGCTGTTCTGACAAATCAGGTGAGTTAGCTTTGTAGAAAAAACAGAAGCCAACTTTTCAGCTGAGAATTTTAGGGAATTTTTTAATAACTTAAATAAATTTCCCAAACAGCAAGGAAGTATGATAAAAGGCTGTGAAATGAGTTTGTTTGGAACAGCTTGAAAGATTTTTTCTTTTAATTTGCTTCATTAATTTTTCCTGAGGAAATATTTAGGGATACATCCCTTACTGCTAAGGTATGTGTTTGAGACAAAAGGAATTTTTATGATTTTTGTTGTGTTTTTATAGTGTCTTGAAACCTGATTAAAGATACTGATGAAAACCTGCCCACTGGTTTGCAGCTATGTGCAAGGCCTGAAGGAGATTGAGGCGCCAAGAAATCGGTTTTGTGGAGGTCACTTGAATACGATGGGTCTCTTACGACACAGAATCCTGTGTTGTTTCCTTCAGCTGCTCCTATCACCTACCTATAGAAAAGCCCTCTTGAAGGAAGAAAATAATCAAGAAGGCAAGTAGGAAAACAGAGAGAATTATATCAAATGAAAAGAAAGAAAAAGGAACCGAGGTGCAAAATTGGTACAGATTTAAGTAAATCCCTCAAGTTTAAATTGCTACAGTGCAGTGCTGGTCATGACATGCAGCATGTCCAGCCTGGGTTCAGTAACAGACCTGCCACAAGTGCCAAGGCCTCCCAGCTGCACCAGTTCTGTTATACCTGAACAGAATTCTCCATTCAGTCATTTTTCAGAAGGAAAAGAGCAGCTTTCATATATTTTGTCAGCCTTTCTGCATGGTTTGGGAGAGCAGAGTTCTAGTGCAAGGCTCCAAGAGACCACTGAGAGTTTTCCCATCAACTTATCAGTTCATATACATTGCTTATCAAACATCACTGAAGGATAGGGAACTACCTGCTCTATGATTTCCAAGCATTATACTGAAATATAATTTGAGATGCAGAGGAGACTGTGTTCCTAGTTATTTATTATTCTGGAGTTGATGAGAGAAGCATTGAAAAAACAAGGACTAGTAAGGTACACAGATCTTACATGCAAAGACTGCCTACAGCCAACAGCATATTTACACTGAGGAAATGCAACTGAAAATTCTAAACCTTCTCCAGAAGGAGATATAATTGGATTTGAGAGTCAGCTGTTTCTTTTGCATCTGCTGTGTCTCTGATGACCATCACTCCCCTGGGTGCAAAGTTCTCTGTGTAGGAGATGTGCAAAATTACCTGCTTCAGAAATAGTGAGATGTGGGAGTGTGCTGGTCCATGTGTCACTACTATAACTATATATGTTCCAAAAGCCCATACATGAAGTGACAAAAGTCTCCATGACACACGTGTAGCTCACATGAATAAACCTAGGAAGGTTCTCAGGCCCAACAGTAACCTTTTAGCAGGACTGACTCTCCATATAGCTGTTTAAAGAAAATTTTAAGTGGTAAAGACTGTGTCTGGAGATAATACTAGAATCGTCTAAGGCAGTGTTCTTAGGTCTTTACCTCCAGACCCACTTTGCAGGATCCAGCTGCAGAGAAGGACCAGCCCATCTTGTCAAAAGCAACCTATTTTGTGACTGTTGGGCTGGAGCAGAACATGGACATTGATGTTTCCAAAGCACTTCATCTGGAAATCCTGGTCAGGCAAGTGGTTAATGCTCAGAGACCTCTGCAGTGACCTACGAATGGAAACAACCAACTCCCTCTTCCATTTCAATAGAAACAGACCAAGGTATCCTCCATAATTAGAGACACTTTAAGTGCTTAAGGATGCAGCTCATAACTTGGAAAGTGTAGGCAGCTGAAGCATTTAGGCGCATGAAATCACTGCAAGATTAAAATACTTATTGTGTTCATCCGCTTTCAGCCAATCTCCAATTTGTAATCTGTCCAGAAAAAAATGAGATCATATATCTGCTACTCAAATTATTTTGCTATCTGCCAAAGAATGCTTCTGGGAAGGGTTTTTCTTCCCAGCAGAAATGTAGGAAATAAGTTGGAAAACATTAATTCATATTAATAAAAAAGGCCTGTGAAGACAACAGCTGTTTGATCCTTAGATAAACTGTAGACAGTTTTCACTATTTAAGTCATCATGAGTGATGTACTATAGGCTTAGAGAGAAAAATGGAGCCAAGAAAAAGAGGAGAGAAAAGAAAAAATCTGGAGAAAATATTTACTTGCATACTTTTCCTAGGAAAACAGAAATGTAGCTAATGAAACAGACTGGTTTAGATACTCCGTAGCACTCCCGGAGGGATCTGCGGGAGATACTTTCCACCTACTCCTAAACTCGCTTCAGCAGTCGTTGCTGGGGTTCTGAGGTGAGACCTTCATGGGCAGGGGCTTTGCAGAAAGCTGTATTTGAGGGACTGACAGTGCCTTTGGGGCTGGAGGATGGCGACGTGGCAGCCACTGATGTTTGACAGGGCAGCTGCTCAGCTGGGAATCCAGCTCATGGGGGACCCTGCCTGAGGGAGCCAGGAGCTGCAGGGAGCCAGCGGGGATGGGGTGTCCACATCCAAACAGAGCTACAGCATGAAGGGGAATCCAAAGCATGAATTAGTTTCCATTGTCCTGCCACCTGAGAGGGGCTGTTGGTGCCTTTCAAGGTGGGCAGTGCTCTTGGACAAACCTGCACAGCCTTTCCTCTGCTGCAGCATCTTTCCCTGTTCCAGAGCTACAGTCCTCAGTAGCTACAATTCAGATATAGGTGACTTTAAATCAGGAAGTATACTGAAAAAGAAAACAGAAACTAGCACATGGTTTCTGCTCTAGAGGCAAGCAGACATGTGTGTGACAATGAGGATGGACAAGGCTCTTGGCTGCTCTCCACTGCCCTTTGTCCAGGGAAGGGACCTTCTCCCTGGTGTGGAGTAGCCAGAGACAAAAGGGAGGAGACTTTCCCCAGGTCACAGCTAGGAAAGAAGGTGGCCCAGTGCTGTGGTTTCCTCCAGCCTAAGCTCCAGAAGGAACAGCTGGGCAGCAGAAAAGCTTGCTCACTCTCCGTCCTAACCTCTGCTTCTGCTGGTGAAATCAGTCTGGGTAATATCTTTGTGGTTTTTCACCTGATTGCTCTGGATTCCATATTGGCTGGATGTCTCATGCATCCTAAGTTTATATCAAATGCAAAAATTGCAGCTTGGGAGTTGTTTTTTCCTCATAATTAATATTTATTCCCTGAGGTCCCATGCAACTCCCTTTCCTGAGTGCTTGGCAGATGCTGGGGTTCACTGCAGATGCTCACACAGGGGTGGACCAGGTGATGTGAGGAAGCTTTGGGAGGCCTGTTGATAAGTGTTTGTCAGTGGAACAGACAGCTCACTGTGGCTCCCATTTACAAGCTTCTTAAACTAGCTTCTAAACTAGCTTTTAACAAAGAAAATGTGTCAAAGTACCAATAAAACTGCTCTAATAAGCCCTCCATAGCAAACTCCTAATTGAAGCTCATAAAGAGAGCTCTAAACAGTATTTAAAGTGCAAAGAAAACATATTGGTCCTCAATGCAAACAAGTAGATGTGGTGCTGATGCTTTTTATTTGACCAACATGAAAGCTGCAGAACACAAAAATGTAGGTATGGGATGTGTGTGGTTAGAAATCTGATTATTGGACTTAGAGGCAGGTTTAAAACCTCTCCTTCAACAAACAGGGAGTTCAGCTCCAGCACATTCAGCCTGCCCAGAAACTTGAACAAATGCCTATTTCACTTGTACCCTTTCCCACACACATGGATGTACCTGCAAATGCAGGACAGAGGATGCATGCATTTCATTGACTACTTACTGATTTACTTTTGTATTTCAACTACTGCAAATTATGCTTCACCTCTCCTTGCTCTTGTGCCACAATTTAGGCTCTCAGTAACTGGAATTACTCTGCATCTCACTGAGGTCATGCCGTGACTCTTTGTGCCTCCTGCTGAAAGCATCTGGAGGGCTTCTAAACAGTCCACTTTGAGAGCTTCCCCATGAGTGACAATGGTAAGCCTCCTCCAAATCTACAGGTTTTTATGCAGCCTAAGGAAAAGAAGCACACACAGATGTTAAAGAGGAGGGAGAGGGAAAGGAAAATATGTCTGAGAGTGGTGTCATTTGGGAGAGAACATAGCATTCATGGCAACCCATCTTGCCTCACTGCAACTCCTGCCCCATGAAGAAGCAAAATTAAAATACATTGTCCTCCTGGTTGTATATCCAGCTGTGAGCTCTACAGAATGATCTTCCCAACAAAAAGTTATTTCTTTGCTCTTCCAGTTGTTGCAGCTCTTGTTCCCACTGAAGGCAATAAGATTATGATGGCAGGGTTATCAAATGTCCTGCTGGACAGGACATAGCCCAAGGTGTGCAGATCCCACTAAAGCACATCAGGGAGCTCCAGCCATGCCTACAGCTTGCATGGCCCTTGGCCTCCCTGGCTGGTAGTGGGAGGCAGACAGAGCAGCTGGGCAGCCACATGTGGAGGGGACTGGGGATGGGAGTCAGTCTGGGGGGGCGGGAGAGTTAAAAATACCATGGGATGAAGTTTTGGGATCAAAGGAGAGGAAATAACAGACTTTGTAGATGAGGAAAGAGAGAAAGGAAGATTTAGAAGACACCGTTAAAGTCTTTGAACAAGCACTCAGACCTTGTACAGCACATTTGGGCTGCGAGGCCGATACACCTGGTGGTGGCATCTCCTGATCTCTGCCTTCCTCAAGCTCTTTTCAAGGAGGAGCTGCATTAAAATCCATTGTGCTGCTGATGAAACACTGTGGTTTTGCCTCAAGTAATTCACTGGTTTCCACAAAAACTAAAGGCATTTTTTATAGGCAAAAGCTGTCATTTCACTGTGCTAAGCTGTTTCTGCCATAAAAAAGGTGTGATTTCACTTCCTGCACATGTGTGAAAATTTAGGATGTGTTCCAGTATAAAAGAACATGTTGCCACATGAAAAGCTGTGTTTTTAACAGCATTTGCAAAATCTCACCCTTGACCAAATCTGTCAGTTCTCACAGAATCTTGAAGACCAGACCATGACTTGGTTTTCTGTGAGTGCACAGAAGTGTTAAAATACTGAAGTGATAGGAAAAACAAAGAAGATGGAAAAGAAGAAGAAAAATAAGAAGAAAACAGAATAATAAGAAGGAAAAGGAAAGGAAAGGAAAGGAAAGGAAAGGAAAGGAAAGGAAAGGAAAGGAAAGGAAAGGAAAGGAAAGGAAAGGAAAGGAAAGGAAAGGAAAGGAAAGGAAAGGAAAGGAAAGGAAAGGAAAGGAAAGGAAAGGAAAGGAAAGGAAAGGAAAGGAAAGGAAAGGAAAGGAAAGGAAAGAAACACCATATATGCAGAGACTTGACACAATTTCAAGTGTGGAATTTACAAAGAATTTCAGTGGTATGAACAGCATCTACCTCAGACAAGGCTGTTGTCCTGGAAGATCAAGATTCTCTTACCCTTCATTCAGCAGGAAATGGGAGCCTGGACACCTCGTGGGACTGTGGTATGCTAGAGAAGGAGGGGAGGACTCCTTCCCTGAGGCACTCTGCCCACCTAAGGGATGCTGCAGACTTCCTGTTACACCCAGAACCTGGAGGACAGAACAGCAGGTTCAAGTGGATGATGGAACACAAACAAATCTGAAAGTTTCCCTAAAATCAGTCACATACTTCTTGTGAGGGTGGACTCAAAAGTCCCTCTGTGTACTGAGAATCCACAGACTGGGATGCATCATGTGGAATAAGGTTAAGAGAATAAATGGTTGATGAAAGTTCTCAGGCCATCAGCACATCCTATGAAATCATCATAAGACCAAAATAGTTTCTCATTTTCAGCTACAAGTCTAGAAATATTAAAACACGAAAGGCTGATAAAATTATTTGGCTACTGCAAACTGAACACTTCTGAAGCAGAGAATGGAATGCAGCTGTTTCTCCACATTGAGGGGGGAAAAAAGTAAAATGGGAATTTTAGACATTTATTTACTTCAAAGTAGCCTTGTTCTCTGTGATACCCATGTTCTACATATGGCCTACAGTATATTCTTCAGTGTCTTGCTAATACTCAGATGTACTCAATAATGCTTTATAATGCTTCACTGGGAAGTTTAAGAAATTATTTTAAACCCTATCAAACAGCCAAGGCACTGCAATAGAATTCACCAAAATCAGCAAGAAATTCTCCTTTTCAGTTGCAATTGTGAGTCCTAATAAAAACTAAAGTCAATAGAGATCTTTGGATCAAGCTGTGAATCAGCTCTTCAAAACAGGTGCATAACAGTGAGTTAGTCTAGGGCTGAAGTCAATTAGACCCACTCAGACTTGGTCAATTAGTCATTCTTTTGATCTGTCAATCTATCAGAAAAGAAAAAAAATGCTCATTTTTACTCAATTCTTTAGCTGCAGGGAAGGGGGATCCTCTCTTAGTGTTGAAGCAGAAAAACTTGTCTGGATTTCTTTATCTTTTCTGTCTCACACATTCTTAGGCTTTCTGCAAGAGGACAGGTTTGCAGATGCTCAGATGGAATACTGAGGAGCAGGTTCCTGGAAGACACTGGGGGCAGAGCTTCAGGATATTAAAGGAGAGTAATCTGATGTTAAAGCAGCATCAGCTGCATGTGGAATGGCATTGGGCTGGGCTCAGAGATGAGGCACCTAAACTTTCACACACTGCAGCCAGTGAGCTCAGATCCTCAGCAAACGCACTTGGGGAATGAGCTGGGATGGGTCCAATAAAAAGCCCCCACAAAAAAATGTTGCATAAACAGGCTGGGCTTTATAATGGAAATGACACAGCGAAGAGCATGAGGAAGTTGGTCCAAGAAAAGGTATAGAATTGCCCTAATGCGTTCCTGGGGGTTCATGTCTCCAGGTACAACCAAGAAAATCACCCCAGCTTCCCTCCCCATCACTCCCTTCCTGAAGCTGCCTGGCATGGCACTTTCCAGCTCCTCAGGGAAACTCTCTCTGCCAAAGTAAAAGTAATAAACTCCAACTTTGCATGTTGAATATTCATTATTTTTAACAAAGTTGTATTTATCTTGCAAGGTAAATAGTTGTATCCTATAAGTTAGTCTTATCCTCTGAGAGAATAAAGGAGTTATCCTGCTATTGTTAAATTAATGGAAGTGCCCAAGCAGAACTGCTATTTTAGACTAGCCAATTCTGCATGCTTAGAAAAAGCCTAAGACCTTTAATAGATAAAATCATCACAAATGTGTTTCCCAAAGTAGAGCTAAAGCAGATTCAAGGATTATTTATAGTAATGCACATAGAATTTTGCATTTGAACACAAGGTACAGTCTGCCTCACTGAAACTATTGGTAGAACTGTGGATTAATTTCCTGCACCTTGGCATAGGAATGTGTACTCAAAACCACACGGACCTGTAACTTCAGACCACAGCCATTCCTGTGGAGAACAAAGCACTGGATATCTTGAGGATGGCATCAATACAATAGTGAAGGCTTGAGCTGCTGGAGACAAGCCAAAGAACATAAATTGAGAAACATTTTACTGTCCAAATATGTTGGAACCTGTGTGCAGAGCTGACCCTTTCTAGGGTGATTTGAAAAGCACATGGCTTTAGATTATTTTGTTGGATTAGGTATTTCACTGAACTCTCTGTTTTAGCAGGTTCTAATTAAATTTCAAAGAATAAAATTCTACCATGCTTTTAAATATTTTAAATATTTGCATATTGTGGGATAAATGAAACAACTCATAGAGTGAAAACTTGGTCCTACTGAAATCAGTAGGAATTTTCCTTTTGGAAATTCATGTTGACTTCTAGAACGGCAGAATTTCATCCTTGAGAAAATATCTCAAGATATAAATACCTTGAGAAAATACCTTTTTTCATCCTTGAAAAAATACAGTGTGACTTTTCTTCCTACTAAAGGACTCTGGAACTAAAAAAAAAATTATACCTGTTTAGCAATAAATATATTTCATATGGGGTCCTTTAGAACTGAGGAGATAGAAGACACATTACCACAAAAAGGTTTCCATATTTCTTCCCCATACAATTTGTTGTAGGAAAGCTGTCACACAGTATCTGTTGAACCTGACCGTCTCATCATTCAGTTTTTATCTCTGTGTGGACCCAACCCTGACAGACTCAATGTGTAATGCAGATGACCCTAATAAACTGCAGTTAGTGTATCAATTTTTGGATAAGCAAGAGCTGGTATAGTTGCAGTGGGCTGGTTGCTAGTGCAAATGTGCATCCTTCAAACATTTTCTTGTGTTTCTTCACTGACAATGAATACCTTGTCATAAGCCAAACAGATAGGAGAGGAGGGCACAGGCACAGGGAAGTGGTGAAACCACTTTGTGACAGCAAATTGGCCATGGCTCTGCTACCCCTCCATCTGTGCCCACCTGCCCTGCAGGATGTGGTGGGCTGGGTGAAGGGGTGGCTGGCTGCCAGCTGAAATGGCCCCCTCGTCCTTTCCCCCATACTGTGGCAGTCACAGGCACCAGCCTTGCCCAGGATAAAACATACCACCTTCCCTGCTGAGTCAGCAATCACTTGTGCCCTTGTGTGGTGGTGTTTGCAGGGGTCCCAGGGCAAGGGAAGAGATGAGAATCTTGACTCCATGTTTCAGAAGGCTGATTTATTATTTTATGATATATATTATATTAAAAGAAAATTATATATGAAAACTACACTAAAGAATAGAGAAAGGATTCATCAGAAGGCTAGTCAGGAAGGGAATGGAATCATAATAGAATCTTGTGACTGACCAGAGAGTTTGAGACAGCTGGGCTGTGATTGGCCATTAATTAAAAACAACCACATGAGACCAATCAAAGATGCACCTGTTGCATTCCACAGCAGCAGATCATTATTGTTTACATTTCATTTCTGAGGCCTCTCAGCTTCTCAGTTGAAAAATCCTGTCAAAAGGATTTTTCATAAAATATGTCCATGACACCCTTGTCACCTGCCCTTTACCACTCCAGAAAGAAATTTCCCAAGTCAGTTGTGATTTGCCAACAGATGAGAGGCCAGTGAGATTGTCTAAGGGCACTCTGCCCGAATTCATCGCAGACATACTCCTTTATGTTAAAGAAGTCTTGTGTCTCCTGACTTGTGTTCCAAAAATGGGGCTGGTCAGTTATCTCTCTGGATAACTTTGGAATACTATCAGGAAAGTGCTGGGCCTCCTGTGATCTGACCTGATGCCACAGGACTTGACTGCACAATTCCCCCCAGCTTTGGTCAAACCCTTATGACTCTGCTGAGGTCAGGGAATCCACAGGCACATCTCTAGTGGTTCTAGGACCAGCTGTGTTGTTGACTCTGGCATGTTTTTATGTGCAAATGCACAGAAAGGCCAGAGCCACACAATAGCTTAAGAACACAACCATCCCATTATTTGATTCTGGAGGTCTGAGCCCAAAATTCATTTCCTGTGAACTGCACTTGACTGCCCATCCATCCCCTTAGAGACCATGAAGTCCATGTGTCCCAGTATTTCCTGCAGTTAAAATCCCTGGGCATCCAAGAGCCTGCTGCTAAAGGTAGTGGGAAATAAGAACAGTCCCAAATTTGTCCCCATCCATGAAAGATTTCTCACCCATCTGTGTTGGGGGATGCAGATATCCCCCTTAAAACTGTTGTATGACTAGAAGGCAGGAATGTTTCTCTCTAATGTGAGATGCTGGCAGGCAGAGTGTGTAGCACCTACACCAGAAGCCCACAAAGAGCTGCTAACTGGGACAAGCAGCTGAACCTGCAGCTACTGAGTCTTCTCACCATGAGGGGCAGAAGTGGTCAAGCTTCTCATCTGAAAACAGAAAGGCTATCTCCAGCACTGCTCCATGGAAAATGTAGTGTTGCATATTTCAATATTAAGCTGGAGCTTTTCAGTGACCCCAGAAAATTGAGTTGTGGTGGAAAAAATTAGTTAAAAGCTGCAACAATTACTCAAAACCTGAGAGAAGGCAGATTGCTTTTTTCCTCTCTCTACTTCTACTACTCAAAATCCTAAATCGCTTATGAGCTTATAATATGTATAAACTCGTGGCAGATACAGCTGTTAGCACTATTAGGGCAGCTGCCACTTTGCAAATGTCCCTGTTTGCAGGAGTTAGTGCAGAAACATCTCCCCACCCCTGATCTTATAGTTGTCCTGGAAGGTGGAATTGAAATAAGAAAGCAGTCTATAACATTTGTAAAACAAATGTCTGTCTTTGCTGTTGCAAGCTGTAGTTCCACTGAGGGTTTTATCAATATATACATTTCCTAAAAGCTACCACACTGCACACTGACATTTCAGCATCAGCAGAAGTCTCTGCACAGAGTCAGTCTCAGAAGCAGCAGAAGTGGGAACTTGCTTTTGCCAGCCCCTGGGGAGGGAGCTGTTCCATGAATTTTGTACATATAGAAGTTGTTGATAAGCCCTCTTGCAACATCAATGCCTTTCCCATAGGCACTGGAGTAACCACTTCCTTTCTTCTAGTTTGCAGCTGCCTGTTTAACTCAAGACAGAGAGCAGAGATTAAGACCAGCTTAATAGGAGAGAACACCTGGAGCAAAGCCTGTTAGCAGCTCCTGCATCCCCAGAACAGCTCTGTGAAATGAAAAAGCCATGGGAGGGTCCATTCCTTTGACAGGGAACAGTGACATGATCCTAATTGCAATGGGGAATGGAGTGAGCCTCCTGGTCTGCTCCACAGAGAGCTTGACCACTATAAATTTTTATTCTTGTGGCATTTTGCTTTCCTGTGCTCACAAAGTTCTGCATTTGTTGACTTTGTGTCAGCTGATTAATTGGGTATTAGCAATGCTTTGGGTGAAATCCTGGTCCTGCCAAGCAGGAGGGGAATTACGCCAATGAATAAACTCAGGGCTCTAAATTGAATTTCCAAACTTTTACTTTATATATGACAGACAGTGTGACAGGATCTCAGGGTAATTCACAAATAGGAATGTACTTCCTAATTGTTGTGCCCATCTATGGATATGATAGATATATTTGATATATTGAAAAAAGAGGAATAATTTGAGGAATAATTTTCCTTGGACGTGGAGATTATATGACAATGTGCAATGCAGTGTGGAAAAGTCCTTGGCTACCTTCTGTAGGAAGTATGTGTTATGTTATTTATTTCTCAGGGATATGAAAGTAGAGCCTAGACCAGGGAGAGCCAGGGCTGCTGCCTTTGTTTGCGCTTGAGTCAGACCTGGCGAGCGCACTGCGAGGACTTGCTCTGTCTAATTTCAGTAGCCAAGCTGATGCATGATACACTTCCTTTGGCAGTCAAGTCACATTTTTCCTGCTCCCCTCTACGTGCAACTGTTCATTTCTGCAGCCTGTTTGCCAGCCCTTACCTGAGGAGGCAAGTATGCATGTGGAGACTATGCGTGTTTTAGACTGAAAACAAAAATGACCTTCTCCTGGAAAAGATGTGTTGGTATTTTTTTAAGCTGGATTGTTATTGTTATTTTGGTTACAGCATGGCTCCCCAGGCCAGCCCCACTGCCAGGGCAACAAGTTTCAAATGGGGAGCAGAAGAGAGCAGCCAGGAACTGCTTTTGTTGCCTCTTTCTGCCAGAGAAAATGTATCCTGAACTGCCTGCAGGCAGGGAAACACCTCATCACTACCTGCTGCAGAGCATGGACTGGAGATGAGAAGCTGCATTTAGTGAAGGCAGAGATGATGTGGGATAAAACATCCCTGGCTTTCCTGAGTACAGAAAATAGAGAGTGAGCCTTAACACTCCCTACCTCATTCAGGTATCCCCCAATTACATCTTCAGGTAATGAAGATATATATTGCCAGTTTGCTCCTCCCAATTCACTTTTGTTTCTATTTTTCAGGGCCTGAGGCTGTAGGGTGCCCTTGAATTTCAGGCCTAGAGGGATTGTTTTGTCTGACCAAAATGTGAAGACAGTTAACTAACATTCTATATGGAGTTTGTAGTCATACACTAATGCAACGCAGGATTTGAAAAATATAAAAGCTACAATCCTAAGGCATCAGCAGAAGTGACTGAGAGCCACTTCAAGGGCTGAGAAGAGCACTGATGTTCACCTGACAGGTTACGAATGAATAATGTCAGTATTCCCAGCAAGGCACTCTCAAGGGAAACACTGGACCACACATGTTTTGTCAGCTTTCCTGATCAGAGCAATAAACACACTACCTGCCAATAAGGTTGGTGGGGCTTTCTGTGGGAGCAACTCTCCCACCCAGAAAGATGCATTTGTTCAGGGTGGCATGGAAGGAGTAAAAACAGAGTCATCAGGGAACCCTTCAGCTCTACCCACTCGTTAAACCCCAGTGATGCAACATTAAGCACATGCCTAAAGGATAACTTAAAGAATAGGTCCCCATAATATTTGCATTTATTTCTTTAAGCCAGATAAATCTTCATCACTCTAAAAATTACTACTCAGCAAGGTTCCAGAAATGTACACAGGTTCTTCTAATTGCCTTCCTTCATTGCTTATTAGAAGTAATCGCATCTACATTTTCAATCAATGACCTGTGATTTTATTTTGACCAGGTTTCTTCTTTCACCCAAGGATTTCTTTTTGCTGTTGTGTTCCAAGATAGCTTCCCCCTGGAGTTGGAAATTATGGGACTGTTCTTCCAATTACTGTGTTAACTTAGGTTTTTAAAATATTCAAAAATGTTTGTATTCTATGAGTTTGACAGGCAAGAAAAACCTGGAGAAAAAAAGAAAAAAGAAAAAAAAGTGAAATAACAGCAAGACAACAGTTTCATAAATTTGGAAAGACGGTTTCTTGCCAGTGTGTTTTTATTAACTGTTATATAGGAAATGAGGCTCAAAGTATTGAAAAGATGGTGGGAGAGCAGGATCAGGTAAACAGATTGCAAAGCCACTCCAGACAAGTTTAAATTGGTCCACTGAAGAATCAGGCTTCACATGCCTGAGAATCAATAACCGAGAATCACCACTGGCTATAAAAGTCCTCACAACTAACCAGTAATAACCAGTAATGACCATTTGACTTCTTTTTTTCTTCCCACCATAAAACACACTGAAAGGAACAAAGAAAAAATACATATGAGTTCATGTTGTCAAAAGTCTGCAGGCGTTTCTGCCTGTCAGACCAGTGCTTTGTTGGCTTTCCCTTGAGATGCCAGGCCTGTTGGCATAAGCAGACTTGCAAGTACTCCCAGAGCAACAAGTACAGGAGATATTGAAGGGTACTGCCTCTGACAACTCTATAAACAACATGCTTGAAAGTAAAACAGACCTGAAGTGGTTTGGGAGGGAGAAGCCATTGGTGAAATCCGTCTTTCTGTTTGGGTTTTGTTACTATGGTTTTAGGACTAGCTATAGTAGTTGGTCATCTAATATCTTTTACAGAAAGAGCTTATTTTCCAGTTAATTTTTCCCTTTGATTTCCTTGTAAACCATCCTCGGCCCTTCCAATCAAACCCTAATAATTTTGCATCATGTGCACATTAATCCTTCTTTCTGTACTTACTCCACAGATTTTTCATTTGAAATTAGAAGTTATTATTTTGTTGCTCTGTCATTTTTCACCTGAAAAAAACCTATATTAATTTTCTATATGCTATAAATAACAAAACATATTCTCAGATTGAATAACCAGGTTATTATTCAATCTTGGAACTTTTCTGCCATTCAAAAAGCCTCAAGTTGTACCTTGGTGGTTCCCCCTATCAGAAGAAGAACGTGATTGAATTCTACCCATGTAGTTAATTAGGGACCACATATTAATCAGGGTATTTCTATAAATAACAGGTTTTGAATGCCCTGAAATATAGTGATAGAGGAATAGGATGTGAGTCATAATGAAGATGGTCACTTTTTATATGTTTAATTAGACTGTTGCATGGCTTGTGGTTTTTCTTTTTTCCTTTTCTTCTTGGGGAAGTAAATCATGACCTGCACATACAGAAATCATATCTTGCAGATAAGCAAATGCTTCTCAGTTCACTATCGAGGAAGGAATTAGCAGAGAAAGGAAGAAAAGAATGAAGAAAGAAAGGAAGGAGGGGAGGAGGAAGGAAAAATTAGCAATTGAGATGTGAATTAATCTCTAGTTTTCTGTTACAAAAAAACCTCAGTAGAACTACAAACAGGAGGGCCCTGAGCTGCCTGTTTATTGTTCAAAGTGACAAACATTTTTGCACATCTTTCTGGTTTTCACTGGCTGCTCTGTGCTGAGTGCCCATGTCAGCAGGCAGATTTCAGGGGGCCAATATATGTAATGGGCTGTCATAGAGGGAACTGGTCGAGTGCTGTCAGATACTTCACAGAATCACAGGAAATGCTGAGTTGGAAGGGATCCACAAGGATCATCGAATCCAGCTCCTGGCCCTGCACAGCACCATCCCCAAGAGTCACACCAGGTGCCTGGGAGCATTGTCCAAATGCTTCCTGAACTCTGTCATGGTTGGTGCTGTGACCCCTTCCCTGGGGAGCCCGTTGAGTTCCCAACCACCCTCTGGGAGAAGAAACTTTTGCTAAAATCCAAACTAAACCTTCCTGACACAACTTCAGGCTGTTCCCTTGGGTCCTCTCACTGGTTACCAAGGACAAGAGATCAGTGCCTGCCCCTCCTCTTTCCCTCAGGAGGAAGCTGTAACTGCAACGAGGTGTCCCCTCAGTCTCTTGAAAGCATGAACATGTGCTGTGATGCACAGGAGGGTCCATCACTGGAACTTCAAATGTCAGGGCCTTTATAGAAGCACCTCAATGATTCACAGCCACATGGGCTTTCATTTGAAAGCCCTCCTTATTTTTATAGTGGAAGAGTCACAGTTGTGTTGGAGTAGGGCCATTTTTAAGAGATTCACTGGAAGATTCTCAGATGATTCTTTGAAATATAATCTGAGACATGTTTCTGGGAGCAGAACTATTACACTCTTGGTATCTAGCAACCTAACTTCAATTTGGTATTGTGATAGACACATTCCTTTTTTTTTTTGTTACTTTGCCCAGGAAAAAAATTATACTCTTTCTGTGGCCTTCAGAAGTGACCTAGTCCTTTTTCAGGATATAATAAAGGAAATAATTAAAGTCCTGGGAAAGGTTTGTTATGGAAATCACTGTTTCTCTAGAGCCAGATCAAGTAATAAAGTATTTTACTAGGATACAAAAGGCCCTGGTAATTTAAGAGAGGAGCAAACTTTTTTCCAATATAGTTTCAGATTATATCATCTCTCAGGAATCCTTTGTGACTGGTCTTCTATTTAAAGAGAAATAGCCCCAAACTAATAGGATACTTGACCCCCAATTATAAATTGTTCTACTGTCATAGTCAGTACTATTTTTTATTACTACTCATGTTTTTTTAATTTCTCTTTCAAATAAATCTAGTCTTTCCACTGTTTTCACCAAACGTGGGCCAAAAGAATCATTTTTTGATTCCAAATTCTAAAAACCTAATGTCTCAGGAGCTGGTTCCACAAACTCTTCCTCTGTGTTATTTTTAATCTTGGGAAAAAAGATCTGTGGCAACAGCCAAATCTTCTGTTTCCTGGGGTAAGTATCCACCCTCAATAGATCCCTACCCCTGCAGAGAACCTTCAGTTACTTTCCTGTGTTTATGAAAAGGATTGTGGCGGATTTTTTGTTTATATCTGAGTGCCCTGTCAAACCTGTAAGATATGTCCTGAGGCACAGCTCTACTAGCACATGGATACATGTATTTATTTGTCTGACATTGCTGACCATATTTGTGAGAAAGGCAGCAAGAATAATGTCACAAGAAGTTTGTGAGAGCTCTTTGCCTGGGGCCACCCATCCCCTGCAGCTCCCTCTGAGGCTCCCAGTTACACACACTTTCCATACAGCAACACAGATCCAGGCCTCAAAATAGGTATTGTGGGGAGGGGCTTGCCTTGAATGTGGTGATTTTTCCTAGCTCTTTGGCTTATTTCTTGCAGCATTAACAGTTCAAATAGTCTGTTAGATTTCTGAGCCAATGATGATATTAAAGTTGTAATCATGATGTGCACCTAAACCTGACATAGCAGCACATTCTAAATACCAGCTAGACCAGCTTCAGCTGCTAAATAGGATTAATTCAGTGCAGCACAGTATTAATAGAACAATTATTGCTTGTGGTCCGGGTATTATTCTATGTAATTCCCTTATTCAACAGCATAATTGTGTGTCCTGCATTATGGACCGGCTGCTTCTGTTTCTGCAATGCCCATGAAATGTCCAGGAATTTCCAAATGTAGAAGATAGGCACAGACTTTTTTCCCCAAATCTTGATGTTGTAAAATAATCATATTTATTTAATTTTACCTATTGTCTTATTGACCACCAAAAGAAAAGATGTATGTTTCTGTTCTCAGGTCTAAACAGAGGGCTGAACCAAGGCCTGTCCCCAGGCAACTGGGGAAGTGCTCATTTTGGGAAAAACACACATTGGGCCTCCTCAAGAAAGATCAGAGAGTAAATCCTGTGTCCTGTAAACCAGTTCTGAACCTGGACATCACCAAGTAAAGCAGCTCAGAGCATGCTGTCTTTTAAGGGAAAAAATTGCAGATTCTCATATTTAGTTGCTTTTCCATGTAAACCCAAATTTGACTCTTTTAACCCCATATTCCCATTTCAACCCATTTAAGCTACTTTGGAGGTTGTTTTTTAAAGATTAACTTTCTAGAGTCTCTGCCATATTACAGAAATACAAAGAGGCATCTCACACTCCCTACGTAGGGAATTGATGGACCTGTCAAGGATTTTTTTCTACTGGGCTAAAAATATTGTGATTTGAGAATTAGTACAGACTATTACATACCAATAGTGTGATTTTTTTTTTAATTGAATTGGTGGTAGTTAAAGGAGACTCACAGCTATGCAAGAATAGGTCCTAAATCTACTTTGCCTACAGAAAATTTATTCTGCTTTGGAAAAGCTCCAGTTGAATTTTGGAATTACTTTACAAGTTCACAGGCTGCTTTTGTCAGTCTAATATCTGCAGTGCTTTGCAGAGAAGTCTGTTTCTTGTGTCAGTTTCCTACAATTGCAATCTCATCTCCTCTAGCACCACTAATGCACTTGATATTAGCTATAACAAGTAAAGTAGTAGCTGCAGCTGCACTTCATCCCCACTGTACTTCATAATGGCTCACTTTACCTAGAGTCCTCCAAAGATTTCCCATGAAAAAAAAATTGGGTAAAATGTTAAAAAAAAAAAAAGACTGTTTAAAACCAACCTTGTGTTGTTGTACCACATCCAAAACTGAGAACAGCCATTAGCTGGCCTGTCAACCAGACCTTTGTTTGGGCAGGGTTGTTCTGGACAGTCTGGAGCTCCTCTGATATTTTTGCATGACAGTGTCTGTGATTACACCTCTGTCTTGTCCACAGAAGTTATCTGAGGTGAGGTATTCTAAACTGCTGTTAGGACTGCATATTCATCATATTCATATTCATAGAGCTGTGCAGATTTAAATGAACTTATCAACACCTATGTCAGCTGGGAAAAAATCCTTGTATTACCATCAACATCTCAGAGGTGGCAGAGGTGAAGTCAGAGATGCTAAGACCTGTATTTCTAACACATCTGTCTGAGATTGCAGAACAAGACACACAAACAGAATTTTTAACAACCTTACATGTAAATGGCAAAATAGTGTTGCCATTATGTATCTCCCCTAATTTCAACAGGCATTTGAATAGTGTCTGTGAGATGAAGGACTCTGTCTGCTCTGACATTTGTTACAAAAAATAAAAATACTTTTGCAAGGAGCTTTTAGAAATTATCAAGAAATATCACAAATCTCTTTCTAAATAAGAAATATAAAGTCATAGTATTAAAACTTTTTAAAGAAACACAAATGTTTCAAAAAAAGTTTTCAAGAAAATTTTTATTCTCTAGGATAGAATTACTATGTGAGAAAACCACCTTTGTAAAGCCAAGATTCCCCATCTCACCTTGGATGGGGAGATGTCAGGTCAAGTTCCTCATCTGAACCATTGCCCTACCCTACTAGACTACTAAGCTTCTTTTTAATATGCCCATTGTTTTATTTTCTTCTCTCTCCCTTGAAAAATAAAAAAAAAACAAAAAGGAAGAAAGATCTCATATTCTTTCTACACTGGAATGAAAACAAATTTTGAAACCGCAACATTTTTCACAAAACAGAATTCTTGTTTTCTGGCCAGCCCCATTACTTATTATTATTGACCTTTCAGAGACTCTAGTTTGAAATTTTTAGCTAAGTTTCAGAGGGAATCAGTGCCAGAGCTGCAGTCAGCTCTTCAAAATCCCCAACTGCCCATTCTGCTAGCTCTCTCACACCAAAGATGCCTCCCCTCCCCAGAAACATCCCAGGAAGAAAAACCACTAATGATCTTCACTCTTGCAAAGAAAGCCATCTGAGTTTTGCATTTGGGCAGCAAAAACTTCTTCTGTCCTTTCCCATAATAACCTACTCAGATATTTTTTAAGCAGCTGTAACCAATGCCGTTCTCAATAAAGCAAATGAAAGAGAGGAAAAACGTGCCACGGCCCATTTGACAGTCAGACACCTAGAAGAGAAGTTGGTTCAGGCCCCGGGGGACACAGCATCAGTGCTCTGCTGCCTGGAGCTCCCCACTCTGACTGGAGTTGGAAAGTGTCATGTTTTTTACACCTTTCTCTCAGAAATGCTCCCCTGGGGCAGATGCTGCTGTGTTTAACATTAGGGAAGCTCAGGATGAGCATGACATCATTGTGATGTCATTTCTCCTGTCCCTGGGGCACTGGGTAGCAGAATTTCCACATGCACTGCAGCACCCAGGAGTGCCTTCTTGGGCGCCTCCTTAGGCAGTGGCGCTTTTAAAGCCGGTCTCTCGTCCTCTCGCATCCACAAGGCTGGCGTGAGCATCCAGGCCAGATTTACACTCCCCATTTTATTAGCACATCAGGCTGGGACATACCCTCTAGCAGAGATGTATGGAATTTAAGTGACTGTGTTACTTGGCAAAAGAAAATTTCTCTGAGAAGCTAAAGATCTGAGGGTTTTTACAGAAAGCACTTTTTTCCCCCCTGAGGAAAGGTCAGAATTGAAGCTTTTGGAACGGTCTAACATGTTTCCCAGATCTGTCTGACACATAGTCCTGTTCCCATCTTGCTAACCACTAGTCCTCCTCCACCTCATCCTTTGTTGGAAGCTTAAGAACATCTTGTGCATGTACACATAGCTAGAAAGATGCTGAAGCCTTCAAAATAGTCTGTTGACTTGGAAAGGAATAGGGCAGGCAGTGCTTTTTTTCTTGGATCCTCTCCATAACGAGCATTTGATTAAAATGTTCTTGGCACCTCCCTTTTATTCATCCAGAAAATAAAGTCTCTTTGAAACAGCAGTTTTCCTGTATCAAAACTCAGCACCTTTTAGAGAAAACTTTGTTTGCTCCAGCGAAATGGGTCAGGATAATGAAGCACACTAAGGATTGGGTGAACAGTGAAATTAGGGGTCATGCCCATTCCCAATGGAATGCAATTACCTGGACCAACAGTCAAGGGCTGAATTCAACCTCTTAAAACATATAGGACTGGATCACTCTTAGGCAAGAGCCCAGAAAATTTCTGCCCTGCCAACTGAAAGCAAAATCAGGTATATACCTAAGCATCCAGTGAAAAATACTTGGGACCCTCTTGAGCTGGCCCCAGGAAAGATAGATCTGGTGGGTTTTTTAAAAATTTAAGGGGAAGTATTTTATGAACAAAAACAACAAAAAACCAACTAGAAAACCTGCCTGCAGACACGCTCAAGAAAACTGAATCCTGGACATTCAGAACAAAATATAGATCATTTGTACATGACCAGAACTCCACTGGTGTCCATCATTTACCTTGCGTCTGACGGTGTCCTTGTAAGATCCTTGCATGTAAATGTGGGGCTCAAGACCTGGATGGTTTTAAGTCATTTGCCATTTCTGTAAATTATATAGTGTGTAAGAGAGATTTCTTCTTTCTAACAGAGTGGCTTTCATATCAAAGGACTAATTTTGCTGTGTCATGCCTTTTAGTCAACTCAGAGAGGACACTACATGTCTGGCTTATATTTGGCATGTCCTCCTTGCAAAAGAAAGGTAATTCCCTATGACTCACCATAGCTTAGAAAAAGTGTGCTGTGAACTGGCTTTGTCTTAGAAAAGACAAAACATTTCAGTGAGCAATGGTCTTTTAAAAAGACCTATCCGCTGGAGAATAGCTTTTCCATAAAGAGAAGGTGGCCACTGGAGAGAAAAAGTAGGAGGAGAGGTGCAGAGCACTGTCAGATGTTGAAACCACATGCTGGTTATAAATCACAGAGATATCCTTGGCTGTGATGAGGCTTGGACTCAGAACAATTCCCAACAAGGGGTTCTAGATGCATGTTATTTCAGGATCTTATCTTGATGAATGGATGATGGCACTTCAGTGGATATTGCATTAGCCATTCTGCACTTTTACTGCTAATTGGCTGTAGGGTGAAGACAAATTGTCTCCTTTCCCCTCTGAACAGTGTCAAGATTAAACAGTGAAAGGACATGGAAAGAATAATTGCTTAAGGCTCTGGCGTGATGTTTTCTCCTGTACAAACATACAATTAGGCTGTCTTAACCTCCCAATGTAGCAATAAACACCACTTCACAAACTAATTTACAGGCAAAAGTCAGAGACAGGGCTGGAGCTGTGCTCTGCAAGGCGAGGGCCCTGTCATTCAGCCAAAGGGGCAGTTCCACTAATTTAAGCCAGCAAAAATCTTTGTATGCTTTCCTCCAACTCAAATGAGACTGAAATAAAGTCTATACATTTGAATCATTGAGCAAACTAGCTAATAAAAACTGCTTTTCTGACTGGTCATAAAAAAAGAATGTAATTGGTCATACTCAAGAAACTACTCAGAACAGGGAAGCAAGGGGAGCAAGGTCTTAATAATATTGACTTTTCTAACACTTTGACATTTTTCTGCCTCCATCACTATCTGTCAGTCAGTAACACATATGGACAGGAACTGCCAGCACACATTTCTTCAGCCAGGCTGACAGCAGGCCCAGGCTTGCACGAGAGACACTGCACTTTTCATGCACCCCATGCTGCCCTCCTCTCACTGAGGGATCACTCAAACCACATTCAGTGCTCTGTTTGCAAAGACAGGACCAGCTTTTATTCCCTAAGTGCCAAGAGCAGTACAAACTGTGAAATAGGAATGGACAAACCGTGGCATGGATTCAGAAGGAAAACTACCCCAGGTACCCTCCGGACTGGCTGGGGTCCCACATCCATCCCTGGGTCACCCTGGGCACCTCTTGCAGCTGCAGGCACTGTATGGCCACTGAGCCATGTAGAACTCAGTAAAGGACAGAATTCTAAAGACTTCTCACAAGTTTCCTGGACCGTAAAGCTTTCTGCTCCATTTTCCCTGACTTAGGTGAAAAGAGCCGCAAAGCCACCA
This sequence comes from Molothrus aeneus, assembly GCF_037042795.1. Lineage (NCBI taxonomy): Eukaryota > Metazoa > Chordata > Aves > Passeriformes > Icteridae > Molothrus > Molothrus aeneus. Next base: position 89,643,662 of record NC_089648.1, on the reverse strand, counting down.
CAGCCTGAGTGAGCTGCTCCAGTCTCCTGTATAAACCTGGTGTTAAGACAGGCATTGTTGAAAACCCAAGTCATGTTGTTTTCCCAGTGAATTCTGATTGAAAGAGTGAAGTTGGATTATCTAGCCAGTGTTGGGAATGTACTTTATTTGGCAATGCTGGACCTGTGCTAGATCAAATACGTGCTAGACCAAGAAATCTGTCATGTAAATTTTGAAAATGTAAATAATCCCAGTTGTTACCTGTGAGCCCTGTGGCACAGATTCTCTGTGAACCTGACTGGAATCATAGTGTCACTGGTTACACTGGAAGGAATCCTGTGCATCCAGTCCTTTGGATTCTGACTTGAATGTGTCCAAATTTCAGGTTTTGATCCCTGTCTCAGGTAGCAGATGGAGCTCCCCTCATCCCCACTGCATCTCTGTACTTGGATTCTGCTCAGGTGAAGCTGAGGCTCTTCTCCAGTCATCTCTGGGTCACAACAGACTTCTGGGATGGTGTGTGTGGGGAGATGAGCATCCCATTCCCAGAACTGATATTTCTGACCACATTCATTTCTCTGGCATCCTTCAGCCTAAGGGGGGAAGAACCTAGGGAATTTAGCTTCCTGTGAAGTTGGAAAAGTGGCTGGACTAAACTCTTTAGGTATTAAGTTCTCTATTTAGGAGAAACAAATCATACACTGTATAAAGAAGCAACACAAAAATATTGCCTTCCTCAAGGGGATCTGCTCGCTGGCTTAGGCAATGTGCATCACGTGTTATTCACCACATTCATCACTGACCATTCACTGCAGTATCATCTCTTTTTTCATATACTCAGCCTGCACCATAGGTGTTTTCACTTTCCATGACAAGTCAGGACAGCCGATAGTTTTGCCACTTGCAAAGCCATAAAGTACTGACCTTTGTCAGCCCTCTTTGTGTCAGCTTCACAAAAGTATGGGCAGCTTTATTTCTTTCATTTATTTCCTCCCATAAACTGTCAGTGTGGCCCACTGTCCATTGTCTTTTCTAATGTGTCCCCTAAGGGTAAATATGACTCCAGATGAAAATAACATTTTGCTGAGGCTCCTAACCAGCCCTTTCTGTAAGGCTCTGCCTGGTTTTGTCAAAAACAGTATCACTTTCTTCAGTAAAGTATCTTTGAAAAGCAGCAGCACCTCTGTATTTTCGAAGGTGAGCCAGCTCTAGCTGTGCTGCTGAGAGACAACAGTCTTTCCATTCTTTCACAGCCTCCAACAGTATAACAAACAATAAGGTTACCAGAGGGTATGCAGCTTAGTGTGTAAAAAAAACCCTAATCAGATATCTTTATTTCCCATAAACACTTACAGCTGCAGCTTCCCTGCCAAAAATAAAGGGTGGGTTTTCCAATAGGGTTGCTAAATTCAGCATCTCACTGGGAAATTTCAATGGAAAGGAGGGTAAAAGAGCATATGACTAATGAAGGCAAATCCCAGGAGGAGTGAAGACCTATCTCAAAGTAAATGCTACCTGTGCTGCTCTGAATTGGGGTTTTACCATTGGGTAAAACAATGGGGTGAGCAAGCACTCATCCAGCAGCAAAGACATAAACTAAGAATAAATTTGTTTCTAAGAATTATAAAACTGGTGCAGAGGTTTTTTTTCTCTGAAATGTGAGTAACGGTCATAGGTGATGTCAGCTCATCAAGGTGGGACAGACCAACTTGCTGTTTTTCTCTTTTAAACACAGCTCCCATATTCTGGGAATTACTGTTCATCATGAGCTTCCTGGGACTGCAGAAGTTCACCCAAATCACATTTGTGAGGGGTTTCAAGTTTTCATCTCTACTTGTGATAATCAGATGTGTATTTTCTGTTTGTTCTCATGGCAAAAGCCTCCTGGTGGAGTCTGTATAAAAGGAGTATTTCAGCTCTGCAGGTAAACTATGCGAGGACACAGGCAGCTAGGGAGAGCTGAGAGCTGTAAGAGCTCTGAGAGCACAACCCAGTCAATCTTTTATCCCTGGTGCAGGTGCTGGACATATGGTCTTTGTGAAGAATAGAGCAATTGCCAAAGGGAAACCACAAAGAGACTCAGCTCCCTTATCTGACTCCTGCACCCATCTCACCCTACACAAATATCAGCCATCTGGATGAAGCCATAATGCAGTTGCCTATATAAAATCATTGACTCAGAGGATCTGCAGATTCTTTGAGGTCCTTTGCTGAGCTGCTGTGGGAGATCCAGTCACTCAGCTTCCACTGTCTTCCCAGGCTTTGAATTGAGGGGGACTGCCTCTTATTCTGGGAATCAGCTTTGCCTGGAAGCACATGCCCTCAGTCCCAGCAGGGCTAGCAAGCTGTTCACAGCACACAGTTTCAAAAGCATATGGGCCAAAAGTCAATGAGACTTCTTTCCTGAGTAATAAGAGTGGGTTATCCAATATCAACATGCAGCTATTTCTGCAAATGTGTGACAACATGCCACAAACATACAGAGCAGTCTTCCCAAGAAATGCCACCAATGCATTAGGCTGTCTGCCATGATATTCTGGGTTTATGAGAAGCAGCAAGGCAGCCTGGGATCAACTCAAGGGCTGAAGCAAGAGAAGGGGTTTTCCTGTGAGAGGCATTCTTCTCCAAATTAAAACTCTGATATTTTATACTGTGGAAGTCAGTCTTGGAAAATTGAGGATTCGTCAAGGTAAGGAACATTTTAATAGTTTAATTATGAGCCCTTTAATGTCTTTTCATAATCAGTTAATAAATACCTTAACAATAAAATTGAATTTAAGCTTTAATAGGCTGTGTTGGATTGAACCTAAACAAAAGAATTAGCAGCTCCAGGCATTGTGCAATAACTTCTCACTGCTTGGTGCCAGGAGAAACAAAGCATTTCAAGTACATTTTTTTGTACCTCACTATAATAAACGCTTGTAATATTCCCCAATTTCTGGAGTGCAAGATGCAGATCTTATTTATCACAGTATGTGACACATCTGGCGCATGGATCAGGAAACAACTGTTTTACTTCATTTCTGTCATCACCTTCCAACAGATTTCTTTCACATTCCAATTTGGACGAGAGAACTTGGACTTTCTCTCCATAAGTTCTCCATTAACAGTTTCACAGCAACGAGCACCATTGGTTCGTTCTCCTTCCACAGCAATTAGTTACACCAAGCTGCATATTTTGACTTTTACTACAAGCGAACATGTAAAATCGCTGGTATTTACTCCTATCTGCTCACAGCGCCTCCGAGGCAGGCAGGCCAGGGATGTTTGCTGACTGTCATTGCCTCTCTCCAGCGCCTCTTTCAAGTGGCATCGCTGCCCGGGTGCGCCTGGCCTGTCCCTGCAGGGAGCGTGTGCTTTATTGGCAGCGCGGCTTTGGCTGCGCGGCTGAGCCTTTCCCCGCTGCAGGCAGCGCTCCGTACTCTGCTCCGGCAGGGGCGGGCGTATCAAACTGGCCGAGATGGGAGCCTTGCAAGCTGCACAAACGACTCTGCACTAATAAAGCTTGAAAAGCTTGAATTACACTGGAACCCACAAAAATTTTCAAATTAAAATTCCATATTTAGAGGCCCCCTGTGGGCCGTGATTTTATTTAGTTTAATCCCCTCTTGAGGCCAATTAGGTAGACACTCTTCTGCACATGCACACACTAGCACAAAAAAATAAATATATAAGACTAGTTAAAAAGGAGAGGGTAGTATATCACTCATCCATTCAAAGACTGGAATTCTTTTCCCTTCTGTTGTCCCTGAAAATAGCATGGCTGTCAGAAATCAATAAAAGTACATGCAAACAGTACTCATTTTTTATTTCTAGGCTGTGCTTTAACTTTCCCTTGCTTCTTTCTGCAACATCTAGTAAATTTTCACTGTCGTATACTGTTTCACCAAATGTATAATAAATGCAAAACCTCCAGTGTTACTGGCAGAGAAGGGCTGGATGCCTTGTTTCTGAGCCTGGGAAGTAAAGAGGTGCTGTGAAAATAAATTCCTCAGGCAACTGATTGAAATTTATCATCGCTGCATAAAGTGCATGCAGAGGGTGGGATGAGGATGCTCTGCACTCTCCCTAGCTGAATCCCATTAAGTCCAATACGTTTGTTCCAGCAGGAAGCCCAAAGAAAATCTGGCTGCATATGCACAGATTGAATTCACCCATCCCCACAATTTTTTAGGGTTTTTTGTGTAAACAGTTGGGAAGAATCCAGCTTTCCCACTGTCACTCTTCGCATCTGAAGTGCAAACTTTGTCTTCTTTGTACCTAGTGGCAGACACCACATGCCCCATGTGAAAAAGGAGTTAATAAAATGCATGCTGAAAGTACAGAAGAAGGTCAGAGGTGATGTTTAGGTAATGAGGATTTCTCCAAGTGGGGAAAACAAAAGAAAGAAGTTGTTATAACTGTTACAGCTGTCTACAGCAAGGGAAAATAACAACTTGTGCTTTCACTAGCAAAGTAGGTTCAGAGTCCAAAATTTTAAGTTCTTTGATCTTTGTCAGATATTTAGCAACAAAAGCACCTTTCCTGGAGGTAACACACTTGTGTTGAAGTGCTTACAGGAGAAGATCTGTCCTGCCCGGATGAAACAGCCACTACAGCGTGCTCTGGATTGAGCAGACTCCTGGCATGGGTGGGGGGCTCAGGGCAGAGGCAGCATGGGGGTCTGCAGAGACTCCTGGCATATTTGGGGAACATGCATGAGCTATGGCTAGGAGCTGCTGGCTTCCACCATAGTACAGGGAAAGAAACCCCTGGTATGGAAAAGGAAAAGCCAGTTTGTGAAATTCAGCAGCTCAACTGAATTTTCAGGATAAGCATCTTTCTGATTATCCAAGGGACTGCATGGAGTCTGTGCTCAGATACAGTGGCTTAAATCTTCGAGAACAGCATAATGAAAGCAAGAGTTAAGGAAATGTGCCTGAAATAAATGCAATTTTATGGCACTTGGAAAGAGATCAGGGCAAAAAGTCTATTTTGTTTTACCAGGGCTCTCATCCTGTGCTCATTGCTACAGCATTGGAGCAGCATTTCGCTGCTCCCACATGTTGATTATTCTCTCATCTGCCACACAGGGGCAATGCATCTGCAACAACAGTCATGTCTGGGGAGGCTCCCACTTTGCCTTTTTAGAGAGGTTGCAGAGACACATGGAGGGGAGCACTTTTGTATTCATGCTTGGTTTGGGATTTATGTTTCAGAAAGTCAGGTGCAAAAAAGAAAGCTTATTAAACAAAAAAACCCAACCAATCAAACAAAAAAAAAAACCCAACAAAACAAAACAAAACAAAACAAAACAAAAAAACTGAATCAAATTCAACCTTTTCTTCCAGACCAAGGCTAAAGCTGCATGGGAGAAGCCTTATTCAATATATGCATTGGGTAAAAAAACCTCACCTAAAGGGAATAATCTAAAAAGAGTAAGGTTGCCATAACTTTGCAGATACTTTAAAGCATTCAACAGACATACACAGAAATTGTATATACCTATCTCTTGATCTGATTCAAAGTCGGGGCAAAGATGTCTCTTAGACTCAAACTGAGATACTTGAAGAAATTTTTCTGCAAAAAATGGCATTTGGAAACTCAGTCACTGTAGTGTAGCACAATTTTTTCCTGGTCTTTCAGGAATCCATCTTTGCAGAGTGTAAGAGAGAGGAGGAGAGGGTAGAAAACATGACCCCCACATATATACACCTCAAATCAGAGAAAAAATCATGGAATGAATTGTCAGTCTTCTCCTTTTCCCCCCACAGAGCCAGCATCTGCCTCCCATCAGACACCTTCATGTGCACAGGAATGGGTCTGGGACAGTCCCCAAGCTCAGTTCATGGGCTGAAAAAGGGAGATGCTGCTGTGATATGAATCAACAAATGCCACTATACCTGCACCAGATTAACAGGTAGATTCGATACTTGAGAGAAATTACACATCACCTGTCTTTGTGTATTTTCTCTATATAGGCATAAAACACACATAATATCAGGAGCATTAAACCTATCTGGCATAACTTTATGGCAAGAATGCAATTTTATTTTATTCAAAAACACAGCAGACCTCACACTGCATGCTAGGACTGCAAGAACTCAAAGGCTGCAATTTACAGCCAAACACTGTGCTGGTGTGAAGGTCTGCCAGGGTGTCTGGAGTGCTGCATGGACACAGAGCTGCCACCCCTCTTGTGCTAATGACAAGACTGGAACACTCAGCTTATTTGCCTGATGTTTTCTGAGGGGCATCTAATGATGACTGCAAAAGCAGGACAACTAACTAGAAAAGATGTTGCATCTGTAAGTTAGGGAGGCAGATATTTAATTTGTTCCAAGGAGAATTCATGCACTAAGTCCTTACCCATCCCCCTCCCATGGAGAAATGAGCAGGAAGCTGCATGCTGAAATTCATTGAGTTTCCTCTACCCTGCATGTGTTATTCCCCTGGAGGGGAGAATGGGGCCCTTTATACCTCCATAGCTCTGGGCTCTTTGGGTAATGAAGGGAACACATTTATTGGTACAAGGTTTGGTGTTTATTGATGCTACCCATTTTTCACCAGATTTAGCACTCTGTGGGGAAGGCACATGGACTTTCCAAAACACATTTTATAATCAAGCCATTTCAAGGTTTATGTGGTATAATACGTTTAACTGTTAAATTGTAAATAAAAGTCACTGCCCAATACTAAGCTCCCTTCAAGACATTATAGTCAGCTACATCTTTAATTATCTGATTTATAAGCAACCCTGTTGCATGTGTTACATGTACATGTTGTTTGTCTGACAGAGGTAGCGTGCAAAATTATCCTTCTAGAAGAGGTTGTGGGCTTAACACGTCTCTGCCTCAGTGTTCTGAAAAAGAGATGCCCTGAGCTGTGGGGTGTGCTGTGTCCCCATGCCCTCCCCAGGCACTGCCCTCCCTTTTGTGAGAGTGCAGTCCCCTAGGAAACCCCACAGCACAGGGGATGTACTCCAGAGAGCAGCCAGGAATACAACACAGCTCCGGATGCACAGAGGAAAGGTGTTCCAGGAGGCAAAACCACGTGCATGTGCATGAAAGCACTCCCACCCCACCCAGACATTTCCCAGACTGGATTCCTGATATAAATCAGTGGGGAATTACCTTACTGTGTGTAAAAACCTTGTGCTGTAGTTTAACAAAGGAGGCTCCTGCCATGACCCAGCAGGGAGCGCCCCACACACCCAGCAGAGCTCCCCGGCTCTCCTTGAGGCCATGCAGAGGGGTCCATGAGGAGAATTAACCATTTCCAAAATCCTGCATCCAGTGTTGATTTAGCACTCTGGGTCTGGCAAATGCTGCTAGCACAAGGAAGGCTTACAGGAGTTATTGCTCTGCCCTCATCTGCCTCTTGCCTGCCAGCTTAGCACTGCCTGCTCAGAGACAGTCAAGTACTCCAACTATTTACTTAGTGTGTTATTTATTCTCCACCTGAAAGCAAACCCTCTAATGAAGGAATAAATTAATAAAAACATTAAGGCTGAGAAACAGGTATCCCATCAGTTTTAGCTAGTAAATCAAAAATCCCCGAAGACGATGAAATAGATTTTTTTTTATTCCTGACAGCACACCCAGATCAAGCACTTCTCATGGCAAGACAGAAACCCACAGTGGGAAGCTGTCCTTTGAAGAGATACATTTCCTATCTGGTATTGATGGGCTTCTTAATTTATTGATCCTCAGAGGAATGAGAACCTGAAGGCAGTACAAACTTCATTCTGCACAGGTTCTTTTGAAGAAAAGTGTTTTAGTTCCTCTTCTTTCTTGTAACTATTTCTGAAAATGGGCATCTCTGTCATGTTGTCACTGTATTGTCGTGGTATAAAAAGTTCCAGGTCAGTTTAAACCTGACAGCTTGTCAATTGGTTTGCACAATAGACCTTACTCTGCAGCCCATTCCTGTTGTTCACTTTGTAGTACAAAATCTGCAGATATTCATATAAAGAAATAAATTAAATAACTTACTTGTAAACATAGTCTGTAGTCCTTATTATTACTTTAAAAATCCAAATCCCAATCAATTTAATGGAAAAGCATTAAGGGGATAACCCATGTAAAACATAGAGAATGGGTTAATATTTTCCCTTTTTTTTACCATTTTAGTGTTGTTCAGAGATTATAAATCCATGCATGTGAAGCTTAGAGCACAGTACAAAGGATCTTGCAAAATGAGGAAAAGGATTCTGTACAACAGTTGAAGAAGTGAGAGGATGAAGGATGGAGAGTTCCACTAAGGCTGTGTCCTCCACAACATTCATAAAGAGTTTAGTCTCATGCTGCTATTTGGGGTATTATGTTTTCCCCCAACCACCCAAGCAGTATTGACGTCTCTCCTTTTCTCATCCGGGAGCAAGGGCAGGTGCAACAATAAGAGTTGTCTCCCTCAGGAATGATTAACCCTTCGGAAAGAAGAAAACACGAAAGATGCTCACTCTTTTCCCATTGCAGGAACCTTGAAAGATCAAGGGATACATCCTTTCTCCTATCTTCTTACCCTTCAAGCAGGTAAAAGGGACTAGACTAGCTTAGTTGAAAAATCATACCACTGTGGAAGCCTGGCTATCACCTGAGCATGATTTCATAATTTGCAAGATCACAGCAGGGAACTCACCTTGGCAGAAGTTGTGGAGCTTGCAAAGGCAAGGATCTCTGCAGCTTTCATTTTTCCCTGCTCTCAATGACCATGAAAGTGGTGGCCATCTGGCCTCAAAACAATGCTGCTGTAGAAAAGCAACCTGTAAACAGCATATCACATTTCTTACAAACTACAATTCAACAAACAGAAGATGCAATTCAATACAGAACTCAGCAGCAGATGGACAGCAGAGAACATGGATACTGTAATGTAATTCTTTGCATTGTTGGCATCACAAAAACATGCATTGATCTTGTACAATTTGGTACCTTTACATGTTCAGGATGTCAGTAATCTTGGGGGCTGGGCAGAGGGCATCATTCCTACTCCTGCGTGCCTGAAATCTCTGGATGGTGAGGACTCAGAGAGAAGGAAACCAAGGAGAAATCTCACAAATGTATGAACTAATGGCTCCCATTTGCCTCTTTTCTGCCAGCAAGATATTAAACCTCTGAACATAAACAAAATATCTAAGAATTTTTATTTAATTGTCCACCCTCCTCTTGGTCTCCAGCGACCATTATTAATTGAAAGTCCAACATATGTTTGCATTAAAATCTATCAGAAAATGGTATGATCTCCACCCATCTTCAGTGGGATTTCATGGCTTTTTATCACCATGATTCTGCTCCCATTTCAGTGAGAGGTTGTTTTTCTTTTACTTGAGCAAGGACAATGTTAGGTCTACACTGAGAGTTCTTAGGGAGAAAAAAAAAAAGCTGATTACGACAGGCTCCAGACAATAATATTATCACTTTCTTATATTCAGAGAAGTAAAGCAAATATAAAACAACGAACAAAAAAATGACAAATAAAGGGGAGTTCATTCTAAGTTCAGTTCATTAAGAGTTACAGCTTGATACTGTTGATTTCCCCTGAGTTCAATAAAGACAAACTCACAAAAAAAAGAACATAGCTATCTTTTTCCAAAGGACATGAATGAGGAAAGGTAATAATGAGATCTGACTTTATCTAATCAGTGAATAAATAGCCCCAGCAATGCAACTTCATCTCCTGAAGTCATCAAGCTGCTGACAATCTTAATGTTGCATGTAAAACTTCACGATGCTGCAGTGATGAAAACCACCTTTAAATTAGCAGGTTATCAAGGGCAAGGGATTATCTTCACACACACACACACACACACACACACACACACACACACACACACTTAGTAGACTGAGGAGTGGTTACTGTCTGAGATCAAATTTCCTACATGGAAATTCCTACATGCAAGAAGAGGCTCAGAGTTTGTGCTGTACCCCATGGAGATCCCAGTACAGCTGGAGAAGCCCAAGCAGTGATTAATCTTATCCTTATCTTGGCACTGAAAGATCAGTCCCATTGTCTAACATAGCTGTCTGGCTCCACTTAAGACACTGCAGGGTATCCAAGACACCCTCTGGGGCTGGCAGATGTGACATGGGACTCTGGGGATAGCCATGTCTGTCTTAAGCAGAATCTGAAAGCTGGCAGGATATCTGTGAGCAATTCAAGCACCACTAAGTGACTAAAGTTAACCAACAGACCCCCTTTACTGGTGTCCATGAGGACACATTACTGTAAATGATCAAGTTAAGCTGTCTTATTCTTGAACTTTTTTCCACCAAAGTTAGATGGAATTACCACAGGTCAAAAAGTCAATAATCCTAGCCAATAACTAGGGTTATTAGGGTTATTAATAACTAAATAACCCCATTTCTGAATGCATAACAATTGGTCCTTCCCTTCATCAGGTAAACGAGTAAAACAACCGAGATACTATAGTATTTGCTGTCACCTTGGTATCTTGTCCCAGTCACAAAAAAGCCTCAACAGACCAGCCCTTCACAATCTTCACTAAATGCTTATTATTTGGGGAGTAGAAATAAATTCATATAACGGGAAAAAAATTGATACAGCTGAAAAAAAATTCCTCCAGTTTCAGCAAAATCTTCGATACTCTCTACTTCTATCAGCAATCTGAGTCCACCTTATGCCTCTGACCACACATTCTTAATACCTTAGTGAAAAGAGCAGAATGTCTCAGTTCAGTTTCCAAAAGATTAATATAAACATATCTATGGGCACTTTTGGTGGCAGATGCCAAATACAATTTGAGTTTATTTGGAAATTTGGGAAAATTACTCTTGTCTCTACTACTTGTGTTCCCTTCAAACCAAATTGGAAGTAGATTGCAGAGATACTTTTGCCATTCCTGGTCCACACACAAATGAAGGACTAGCACTTCTCATCATAGCATAACACTGAAGAATATGTTGAATTTAAGGATAAAAAGGTTTGGGTTTGAAAGGGATTTAAAGATACCGTTGTAAGCAGTGTTGCAAATAATCCACAGAACTCACCTTTGGCACACGAAGCCCTGGAGTGGCAAGTGGTTGGAGGCTGGGATGTGTTTTGAGAGGGGACGCATAAGCTTCACCTGACACGCTCAATTCCAGGTACCTGGTTTTGGCCTTGCTCAAAGGCTTAGGGATGCTTTTTGTATTTCATATTCATGTATGCATGCAAGAGCCTGACACAATACTTAAACATGAAAGAAAATGCAAGGCTATCTGAAGGAATAAAGTGAGGATTACTAGACCAAAGTTGCCAATATGTTTGGAAAACAGACACCCACACTTGGAGAAAATACATGTCTGACATAAATAGTTCATCTAAAATATACCATGAGGCAATACTCAAGGGCAATTAATGAATTGTGCAAGATTTCTTTCCTTGAAATGGAAAATGATCTTAAAAGAAATACCAACATGCATAACAAAATTTTTGTAAATCTGATAGGCATATATTGCATTGCAGATGACAAAGACTATCTGCAAAGTAAATCTATTCATCTTTAAATTTAACCACTACCCTAAAGAATCCATGCAGAATCAGATGTAAATTTAGTAGTGGTATGGATGGTGTGAGTGAAATATGTCGACAAGTGACATCTTGGAAATACATGAAGTAAAATTTAATATATTATGGAGAATAAAGTCTTTTGCACGTTAGCAACCTGATCCAAGCCCTGAAGACAAAAGAAATATTCCCATTCACTTGTGTGAATGCTGGACCAGATTGATACAGAGAAAATAAAAGACCATATGTTTCTGATTCCACTGGTCTTTGGGTGTGAAGAACAGACACTTCTTTGACTAAGGAAGTACTAGGACTCTCAAAGAGAGCAATCCCTGATTTACTCCATTCTGGGGGAGAGTGTGACCTGCCCTTGAGTGCATGCTTTCTTAACTCCTTAACACATGGCACTAAGTAAATCCTGCAGAAAAGCTGCTGAACTTGCACATGCAGTAACTTCTAAAGTAAACTCCATGGCTGCCAAAAGTGTATGAGAAGTCAGGAATAACTTACAATATGGCAGGTGTTACAGTGCAATAAGGGCATATCTTAGGTACATTATAAAACGCAGACTGAAGTGGTTCCAGGATATAAGAGTTATTATGATACAGACTGTGTGGTTGCTATTTAGATTAAATTCCTCCTACCATGTCTTCAAACCAATTTTTTCCCCTTTATTTGCTCCATTCACCACATTTAGGTGCCACCATCTTGGATTTCCTTCTCAGTAGAGGAAATCCCCACCTCTCAGCACAAAACCTGAAAAGCTTTCAGTCTTAGAAGGAGTTGCTGAGCTGACATCCTACAGCCAGGTAACTTAAGCCACATGGAAATACGAACTGTTCACAACCTTCAAGACCTTCACAGTGGGCCAAGCTCAAAACCTGAGCCAGCACCATTAATACCTCAAGCAGCAGACAGCACCAGTTAGTGGGGAAGTAGGAAGTCAAGGAAGTGGGGAGCATTGCCAAAGCACCAAAGAATTGGTGGGTATTATAGCACCACTCTTGGAAAAGAGATGCTCGCATTAGTTCTGCACATGCTGGTACATCTCCACAACAGTGTTGATCCAGGAGATGCTGACTTTGTCCTGTGAGCAGGATGCTGCCTCCCAGTTAACCAGATCTGTCTCCAGTAGGATGCTGCCCCCTGACTAATGAACCTTGTTTCCCAGCCCCCTGCATCATCACTCCTGTGCAGCAACACGGACTCCACCAAGTTGGCACACCTCGGTACCTGTGGAAAGCACATCTCTAGGTAGGGCATATGCTCTGCAATCCCCAAAGTCCAGGTTTTGGGGGAACACTTGAATCAGTTCAGAGGGACTTCACAGCTCTAAGAATCTGACTTTTTGGCCCTTTCAAAAAATCTCACACTAGATCTTACAAAACTGGCAGTATTCACTAGAGTATACATTAGGACTTCAAAAAGAATTCCTCCAAGAAATAAAACCCAATTTTTCATCAAGCCAAGGCTCCATCCTGCAACAGCAAAATCCAGAAGCCAGGACCACTTTTTCTGATCTCTAATGTAAACCAAGAAGAGATTTGGAAAGAGCTGCAGGCAGGATTTTTCTTCGCTGGAGGAAATCCAAGATGGTGGCTGCAAAGTGACACATTCCTGCTTGTGCTGTTTAATTTCTGCTGAACCAAATGAGCCCATTTAACGAGCCTGGCATTAACATAAAGTGGCCTCTTGCACCCAGATGGCCTTATGTTTTTGGATCCGTAGCACAGGTACCATGAGAATCACTCTTCAGTTTCTGTAGAAGGTAGAAAGAATATGGAATGATAAAGCAAAAGTTTTCTTCTTAAACATGCAGCTAGTCTCCAATTTATAAAAAATATGATTTTTTCCACTTGTTGATAGCAAAACTGCAGATCTGCAGGTCTGCAGGTTTGTTGCTTTAGTTTGTTTTATTTCTCAAGGAAACAGAATTTTTTCCTCTCCCACCACACACCTAAATGAATGCAAGGTGGTTACTCCACAGGGCTTGTTTGGGGAGAAAGGCTGCTTGTATATTCAAGCCACTGAAGTTGTCATTCCTTCTGTGGTCATTCCTTCCTTTTTCCTTCTCCTTGTTGGAGATTATCCTTATTGGCACCTTTCTTCTGTCAGAGATCTGTTCTCTTTGGTGTCTCCTCACACTTTTTTCACTTTGCATTGCAGCACATCACATAACAGCTGAACCAGAGAGCAGAGACACAATCAGCACTGGAGAGTGGCTCCCTTCTCATCCAGCATTTCAGCTTCACTTGGCTTGTGATCAGTAGCCATTGACTCCCTAACAGAGAGATGGACTCTCTTATGCTACTTCTGCCCTACTCCCCTTTTTTAAATCTTCCACTGTGCCAAAAAAAACCCCCAAACCTTGAAAGGAAGCTTTTTGATTTCAACATTTTTAAAGGTGTTGGGCTGGGACTTTCCCCAAAAATAGCAATAGTTAAGTTAGCTAGCTATCATGTTTTAAATGTTTGTTATATTTTTAAGAGGTTTTTTCCTTTCTTCTGAAATCTGCCAGAAATATGGGGTTTCTGTTCTAATCAGTGGTTCCCCTCAGTTTTATTGTCCTGTTTTCAGTAGATTTAGGAAGACAGGAAAGAGGCAGAGCAAATAGTAAGCACAAATCAGGGATGATTTCCTTTGTCTTCCCGTAAAAAATAAATCTTATTTGTTTCAGGCTTTCTGTAACAAATAGCTAAAAGCATCCTATACAACAGATATATGCTAAAAGCATATATCCAACAGATATATCTTGAAGTGTGACAACCTGTTCAACCTAGTGGGACTTTATCTTTTAGTTAGACACTAGAAGACAAGTGCCTGTGCCTGCAAGCAGCTGCGTACAGATGGTGATGCACTGAACCCACCCAGGACAGTTTGAGCTGCAAAGCAAACAGTAAATCCATTTGGGAGTATAAACACTTTTTTTTTTTTAATTCCTTCTAATTTTCACTCATCCTGGGAAATTTTTGCCCTTAGTGAGCTTCACAAGTCAAATCAGGCAAGCAGGACACTGCTTATTTTTCAACTCCAAGTGATGAATGGTGGAGAAAGGATTTGTCATCGCACTAAGTTCTGGGAAGGGCTTTGGGTCCCAAACATTGTAGTCAGTGGAGAGAGATGGCAACTCCCATCTCAAATTGCAGGTATGTGAAAGCACTCTTGGGAAAAGATCTCTTCTCTCTCCATGACTTTGGAAAGAACCCAGGTGACGAAGACAGATATAGATAGACAACAGCTGTAGGGGAAAAAATACTTTTTTTTTTCTTTTTTTTTTAATCAATCATTGCTGTACAGGGGAAAAAGCTCACACACACATATACACACAGACATATAGAGTCCCCTCTGGACAGAGAACAAGAATTATATCCCATGAAACACAAAAGACCTCTATGCGACCTGGACCAGAACTTCAATGTGCTACAAGTGCATAAATAGTTATATGTTTTACACAGCAAATATATAAGTGCTTGGCAGCATCAGGTACATAACTCAGCTTTGCAGCTTTGCATTTATGCTACCACAGTGTTTTTAGAGTAAATATGTGTCCTTGTGCACCAGCCATGTGCGTGTCAGGAAAATTGTGATTCAGTTTATTTTGGTGCAACTTGCAATGAACATGTGTTTAGGGAGCTGTTGCAGGAGGAAGAGAGCCTTATACTCCAGGCTAAGGCTGGGATTATGTATCATCTGACTTGGCAGCTCTGGGGCATTAACTGGCATCACATATCAGGTTAGATTAATAATCCACCACTGAATTCTGCTTGAGCAGATCTGTGTGCTCAAACTAGGGATCAGTTGACAAACCTGGAGTCTCAGGGGAAAAGGATTAGTTGCTTTGTGATCAGCGGGATGGCACTTGCACCACGAGATGTTCAGACCTAATGCCTGGATCTGCCGTGAATCAGAAGCTACATCTGGAAAACAGCAGTACAAATCCAGCTCTCCAGGGATGCCCATGGCAATGAAAGCAGGCTTGGATGACAAAATGACTAATACTGGCAACTGGGATGAGATATTACCAGAATGGGAGAAAACCTTAAAGGATATAAAAATACCTGCTTTTTTTAATGAGATGCTCCAAGAGACTGGGAAGACTTTCCCTCACTCCAAACAAGTCGGGAATTACCTAGTAGGCAAAATGATCAACAAGGGCTCCTTTGCCAAGGTGATGGAGGGACTGCACATCCCCACAGGGGAGAAGGTAAGCTTGTAAGGAGAGGGGAATGGAATCACAAGTAACCTCACACTAATTTATGGCAGAAAAATTCAGACTGTTTAATCTGAAAACCACAATCTACTCAGTGAATTATCCTCTGAACCTTATCCTCATAAATTAACCTCATAAATTCAGTTTATTGAGTATAATCAATCACATGTGTGAATATGTACTGAGTGCAACTATTTTCACAATTATAAAATATAGACAACAAAGATATCCTCCTGCTAAAAGAGAAAATGCTGGCATAAAGACAATTTCAAATCTGCTTTGCCTAATACTCCTCATTGAGCAATTAGTGCATGCATCTTAAAAGTTATGGAAGTTATGGACAACACTGACTGAAAAGCCAACCATTCCAACAGCAATTTATATTGCAGGACATGGATAGCATTAGTTATCTCCAGATATCTCAGTTGGGATAAAATAACACACCACTGGACACAGTGTGGAAAGGTGGGTTACTCTCAAGTGACTTTTTGACTTTTACTTTTCTTGTGGCTTCAGTAACTACACTGTCTGACTAGCTCCCCAGACTGCAGAGTCCAACCCCAGCCCATAAGAGCCAGTATCTTAAATGGCTTTTATACTAAGTCAGAAGGGAGCATGTTAGGAAAGAAATGTGGTGCATTTCTGATGCAGTTACAAGCCAAACATGAAGGGATTTTAGTTTTTCAGAATATTTTATATATGCATCTTTATTAATGCAATGAGAATGACGGATATGACAGACTTGAACCTTCTTGTTTTGGCCTTAAAGAGAAATAAAAAGCATATTCTTCCATCAGGAACGTATCCCTCTGTGATTCTGATTATCAACACCACGTCCAAAAAAGCCTCTCCCCCATGTCACCTTATCCCCCTGAAAACTAATTCTTGTTGCAAAGTTTGTTGCTAATTTGCAAATGTCCTACCATTTAGGTAGCTATAAAAGTCATTGACAAGAGGAAAGCCAAGCAGGATTACTATGTTTTAAAAAACATGAAGCGTGAGCCGCGGATACACCAGATGATTCAGCACCCCAACATTGTTCAGCTATATGAGACCTTGGAGACTGACAACTCCTATTACATGGTGATGGAGCTCTGCCTCGGTGGGGACCTCCTGGACAGAATTTGTGACAAAAAGAGGCTGGTGGAACAGGAAGTAAGGAGATACACCAGGCAAATTCTGTCTGCAGTAGAGCACCTGCATTGCCAGGGAATTGTTCACAGGTAAGATGTTTCTCTTCTTTCCAACAGTAAGAAAAGGAAGCTTGCAAGAATATAGAGTGCTTTTCTTCACCAAGAGCACTTCTTTATTTTTCCATCATAAAAACAGGGATTACAAAGAAGACTATGTTCTCTCAGCTCATATTAACAAAACATTTTATTCTCAGTAGTGGTTAGTACTGTTATGAGTTATGAACTCCTTGGGCAGTAAAGTAGAAAAGATACTTATCCCAGGGACAAGAACTGATGAGCACAACAAACCAATACTTTGCCACAATTATCTTGGAATTAGTTAATGACAAATGTGTATCTAATTCAAATATTTCAGTGTGGCTATGCATATAAATATTGTTGTCCTTTGGTTAGCCACAACATATTGAAATAACCATACATCACTCAGAACAGAAATCCAAGCAATCACAGCCCACTGCTTGTCATGAGGACATGTCCTGCAGATCTGGGTCTGTGACGGGCTGATGACTCTCCCTTTTGGCTTTTGCATTATGAGAACAGATCATGACTTCAGGCACTGCTAGAGGAACCTGAGCAGCCCACACAAGGAGAGCTGATCTTCCCCTCTATCAGGGATCTTGGCACATAAGCCAAGAGCAGCAGAATGAGACTTCCATTTTAGCTGGAAGAATAGGCAAGACACAGTTTTTCCCACTGTTTTTCTGTTTTACTTAATGATTCACAGTCAATCAGATTCTTAATTTTAAATGGTAAATGCACTCACCAAGAAAGCCCAGAGGACCTAAAAAGCAATCCAGTTGACTCCATCGTTACAGCAACCATGAAACAAATATACTGTAAATGTGATGTCTCAGCATTTACAAGTGCTTTGTGACTCAAAATGCTTGCAATCCAGCACTTCATTACACTGCGTTTGTCAATTAACAAGGAATAGTCAAGGAAGAAATAGTCAGTATCTGACCTAGAGAATTTAAACAAACAACAAAAAACCCTAGAAAACAAACCCAAGGATCTTCACCCATTTAGTCCAGGCTGACATCCCTGACTTGCTGGTTCCCTAACGAATCTATTTTACAGCATTTCTTCAATGCTCATGATCATAACATATATGTTCTTCCCATGATGACATTCACCATTAATTTCTCAAGTCTCGTTCTCATCTTTTTGTTTGGAATAATTCTTCACAGTGAGCTGGAGACTAGCCTGACTTCTTGCCCTACTTCTTCCTTTCTGTTGTTCAGGCTTTGCTGGAAAAGCAGAGAGGAATTTTGCTGCTACAAAAGAGAGGAATTAGGCAGGTACAAAGTATTGTGAGCTCCTCTGGTGACTTGATTTACTATCAAACTGCCCTTACCAAAGGAAAATTCATCCCTGGCTCTCCAGCACTTTGTTGTAGGGTTTATGAAGTTCCATGGTCTGGCAGGAGCCCAGTCACAGGTGTAGGTTCAGTCAGCAGTACTACAACTCATGACCTGCTGCTAGCTTTGAGATTCAGAGCTGTGGCCTTGACCTCTTACCAGAAGCAGAATGGGAAGGATCTGGAAGGGCTTCCCTGCTCAGCTCCAGCTGCAGTGATTTATCGCAACTCACTGCAGAGGTTAAACTAGCAAGGATAATTTTGGGTGTATCCTCTTCTGAAAAGAAGGCATCAATGTTTCCAGAAAGATGAGTGAAGAAGTAGGAAAGTTACCTTAAAAACCCAGTCTGGTATTCCCATCTAAGCATTGAGCAAAGCTCAACTCCTTGCACTGCTTTAACACAAGGAAAGGAGGGTTCTCAAGCTGTCTGTTGGGAGCAGCTGCTGATCCATGGGGAGGATCCTGCTAGAACGACACCAGTTATGAGTTCATGAGGTGGATAATTGTGTGCCAATGCTTGGGTCTATGCCAATAACTGAGGTGTCTGCAGATTGTAGGGTCTCATCCCCAAACTCATCACTTAGGAATGTGCTAATTTAATTCACTTTTCTCAAAAGTGTCTTATGGGCATTCCTGATTTTTAGCCCTGCATGTATCTCAGAAAAACAATGCTTTCTACTGTCTTAACAATATACTTGATGAAAAATTGGCCAAGTTTGTAGCTGTTTTTCGTCCAAATTGATATATCTCAACAGAAATTCGACACTGTATTCAGACAGCTATTTGGTTTCTTAACCTTTGCTTCTCCAACTGATCACTTAAATCAGCACTGATGCAACAAATCCTTACAGGTTTGAGTTCATTAAATCGAGTTAAATTTCAGAGTAAAGGTAGTAACCTTTCTTGTCCATGCAAGATCATGGATGATCTTTTCTCACAGTCACCAAAATGACCCAGAAGACAGAGCATCAAACCCCAGCATTTTACTGTGCCAGATATAAGAAGTCTCAGGCACAAGATCTGGCTCAACAGCTAACACTCATCAACTGAGTTCTGCTTACTATCCCTGTGCCTGCTCTGGACACGGCCAAGTGGTGAGGTAATGCATCTGAGCTTAGAAACCTCAAATAAAGATGTGTAAGCTAAATCCCACTGCCTTGCAACTGGACTGGGGCAGCACGTGCGCAGGCAGCCACCAACCCCTGCAGCTGGCGCTTGCCAGGTGACAGTAACTCACTTGTTTGTACAGTTCCTAATTTTTCCTGGCTGTTTTTCCTGGATATTTTCCCTTCCCTCATATAAAAATGTCATATATCCCTTTGAATCCCTACTGAACCAAAGTCCTGGAGAAACATCACAAGCTGCCCTCTAGGCTCTCTCTCTCTCTCAAGTCCCCATGGGAATGAAGAGGAAAGAAATCATGGTGTTGCTTAAATTTATAGCATTCCTTGGAAAGTTTCCTTTGGGAAAAAAAGAGAACATGATGTATCTTTCATGTAAAATAACTTTTGACATTATGTAAACTTTCATAGTGACCATTATCAGGTTTTTCAGGCGAGAAAATCTACATTTTTATTAACTCTGTGAGCAGTCAGCTCAGCCTATAGAACAGCAGTTGTAGCAATCCAACATAACGTTATTTAATGGCAGTGAGTAAAAATCATCAGAGTGCACTGTAGGATGCTAAATCTGATAGAGATGTCAGATTTGCAGAAGCCTGAAACACAAATAGATTTAAACTGCAGCATTTCAGTGCATAGGGTTATGACACAAGTAGGCTATGAACAAATTTACTTTAATTCTACCTCCCAGCTTTTGGGCACTGGCTAATTTGCCACCCCAGAAAACATGCTACTCAAATTAAAAAGTATTAAAGAGATGTCATTAAAACCATCCCCATTCCCATTCTCGGCCTGGGGCAGCAGAGGGTTTTGAATGCAATGCTGTCCCATCCAGAGCCACAGAGTTAAAAAGATGCTGCCCTAAACCCACCCATCCTGACCACCTCCAGGTTTGATCCCCTCCAGCAATGCAGTGCTGATCATACAGCACCAGTCCATCCAGCCCTTGTTCCTTGTTCCTTGTTCTTGTTCCTTGTTCCCATCACTTATTTTGGTTGGTCCTCCAAGGTCTCTCCACGAGCTCACAAAAGCTCTTCACAACTTCAGAGCAGGTGGGAGGCAAATCCAGGACTTAGCAAAGCATCACAGGCTCTTTGACTGGCTCCCAGCTCTGAAATTACACTGGCTGAGGACTCCTCCATGATGAAAAATATTTCAGTTACCACTGCAGGCACTTCCCACAGTGAGGCACTATTCTGGCTTTTGCTTTTAATTTGGAAATATGTAAATATTCACACAAGTACCTGAGCCAGCATTTTTCTTGCAGCTTGAATTACGTCCTCCTGGTGGGGGGTGGCTGGTACTGGTTGATCCTGTTTACACAAACACTGAAGATGTCTCCACTTTCAGGGTAGCTGTCTCCAACACAGCTTTGGTACATCTCCCTTCTTCTTCAAGCGAGGCAAACCTCACTTTCCAGTTCCTCTCTCATCCTTCACATTTCCCAGGCACAATTTACTTGCAAAGAAATCAGAAATATTCAGCAGTGCTCAGTACTTGAAAAAGCCAAAAGAACTGTGGTCCAATATATGCAACTTTTTTTCTCAAAAGAAGAAATAAATGCAATTAATTTTTAAAAAGTCTGAATCAGTAGAACAGATGTTTCCTAAACTTAATACTTTATTCAAAATAAATATTCATAAAATATTCCCTGAAATACAGATGCAGTTTCCATTTTTCTGACCGAAAACTTCAGGAAGGAGTAAGGATCTTGTTACAATTGTAGGTAGAGCTTTGCAGAACTATTGTTATAATTTCGATAAAATTTTTCCCAAAACTATTTGCAAATGTTTAGCTGGGAAATCAGGCATCCTAAAGTTTGTTTTCTGTCTTAATTTCAGGGACCTAAAAATTGAAAATTTTCTTCTTGATGAGAACAACAACATCAAAATCATTGGTATGTGCACCACTATCTTTGAGACTTGTTTTCGTCTTGTTTTGTGCATGTGCAGCTTCAGCTACTGTTCAAACACCATACTTGTCAAGTGAGCTTGTGATTATTCAGTAAGTATATTTGAGCTTTTAGAATGAATTCAGGTTACAAAGTATACCTAAACAGTTTGGTTATTTGAAGTTTGGCTGAAATGTATTTTTAGGAGAACAAGGAAAACAATTTTGCATATTGTTCTCCCTTGTGTATTGCTGGTGAGCCAAGAAACAATTACAGCTTTTATGTGTAGAAAGCTGTTCCTAGCAGAAGTGATTTGTGGACAAAGAAATAAATCTTCTGGGGTGAAACACAGGTATGGACACATTAGTTTCTGTTGAGTCTTACTTCAGCTAGAGACCTCATCATTTGGTATGTGTTAAAAAAAAAAAAAGGTTTGGTCACTAACAGAAATCTTGCTAGGCCTGTGAAGCAAACATTTATAAAAATGAGAGAATTTGCACCAAGCAGTTAACACAGCTCAGAGAAACATTAACTTTATTCTATGGAAACCTCACAGAAAAAACCCCACAAGGGATGCTGAATCTTAGAGAAGCCACATGTTTAACCCAGTGTTTCCCAAACTTTTAAAAGCTTAACACCTCTGAGAAAAAAAGGCACCAACTCTTCACCCTTGTTTTATAGCCAGCCAGTCCTTTACAATCACACCTTTCTCTTTCCTCCCCCTTGCACACATGCACATACACAGAGAAAAAGGCTTAAGTTAGCACTTTTCCCCCCACATCTACCATGGGCTAAAGCACACAGAGCTGAACCCAATGTCATAGCTCATTAAGCCATGCTAATGTGCCTGTGTTGTTAAGCTCATGCAGTCAACAGAGGCAAACCAAAATAATTAAAATAAAACCAAAATAATAAAACCAAGATCAACCAAAACAGGTCCATGGCTGGGCAACTTCACTGTAAGGCTCCTGCTAATTCATGGCATGTTTATTCAAACCCAAATTGGCATCCACAGCTGAGACATCAAAAGATGCTACAACTAGCTGCTGGTTTTGTCTTTCTCCTACTTTCAGATAATTGGTAAAGTTAAAGTAATTTGAAAAGAGACTAAAATTTATTTGCCTTTGGCTTTGTTACCATCAGATTTTGGACTGAGCAATACTGCAAGGTTTGAGGGTCTCTCCCAGGAGCTGTTACATACCCAGTGTGGAAGTCCAGCTTATGCTGCCCCAGAACTCCTTGCTCATAAGAAATATGGTCCAAAGGTAGATGTCTGGTCCATGTAAGTAGATCTAAAAATGTACTTATTGAAACACTTTCAGCATGGATTGGTTTAGACAAGACTGATATAAATGGGTTGGTGGCATTCAATTTTGGGGCATTAAAGGCAAAACCAGAGATATGTCGGGGAAAGGCTGCCAAAAAAAATCCAGAGTATCTTGAAATGAGCCCCCATTGCAAAACACTGGAGAAAAAAATGAATGGTCAATACACATGCTAATCTGGAGAAACCCTGTGCCACAAGAAGCCAGCAGAAAGTAGGGTATCTGCATGTGTAGATAGGAACCTGTGCTGAAAAATCAGAGAAAGAATTGTGCATTTCAGCCCCCTCAAACGACCTCCCCTACCCTGTTGTCCTGGCAAGCAGTATCAGCTGAGAGCTGAGTAACTTCTGTCAGAATCAGACTCCTTGAAAGCCCTGGACTGACAAATGGGCATTTTCTGTCCAAGGTGTATTTTGCCTAAAAAAAAGAAATCTATACAGAAAAATTGAGTCTTGGGGATGCACAGGCCAAGGATGTGGCTATAACAGAGCTATGAGACCTTCACCCATACGTTAGTGAGGCCCTTCATACTGAATTATGGTAATAAAGTGGAGTTATTTTCTGTCACAGATGACACAAACCTTCACGGACTCTATTGTCCTTTTTTTATTACATCTAGAGGATACATCTCCTGTAATAAGCAAGAATGCAGAAGGTGCCAGGAGAAGAGCAGTTTTTCACATAAAGTATCTTAGATTTTTCAAATGCATTTGTAGTTTGTAGTTCTAGTAGGCAAGTTATGGGTTTTTTGCTTTTTTTCCCTAGGTGGAGCTGGGAAAATGATGATTTATTAAGTCGATTAGTTGATTTTTGTATTCTTTAATCTTCATGGATCTGGACAGGAGAACAGCTCTCCATGTTCATCATTTTGCCAAAGGCAGTTCATGTTTATTTGTATATATATGTGCATTTTTGTGTGTGTGTATATATATATATATATGCCAGTGTATCAGCTTCTCCTCTGCTTTTTGATCATAATCAGGTGTCTGGGTCTCCACCTCAGAGATATTTTTTAAGCCAATTTCTAGCAGGTATGATTCAGGGCATGGCAAATGAGCATGAGTAATATAGACTAAACCAAATCTTTGCCTAGAGCATTAAGGTGAAAAAAATTGGCCTGTCAAATGCACCTTCATCTAACCTCCTCCCACTTATATACAATTATGGCCATAACTCCTTACAGTATCCCGACTAACAAGTGTTAGAATAACAATCCAGTTGTGGAAGCCAGTGATAAAATCCCATGGATTTCAAATAGCTCACAAGGCTTTTAAGAGTAATAGCATTTTTTGGTTTAGAAATGCCCCCTCCCATCCCACCCCACAAGAATATTTATTTAAAGGATGCAATGCAATGCTTCTGGAACAGGTTTCCTAAAGAAGTTGTGGATGCCTTATCCCTGGAAGTGTTCAAGGCCAAGCTGTATGGGGCCTTAGTCAAGCTGGTCTAGTGGGAGGTGTCCCTGCCCATGGCAGGGGGTTGGAATGAGATGATGTTTAAGGTCACTTCCAACCCAAACCATTCCATGATTGTGTTTAACACACAATGCTACATTTGATCTTCACCACTTCATTCAGGACACCTGCAAAAAAGGAAAGGAGGGCCTGGATTTACACAGCTGCTCTGAACTGGGATGTCACACTTGCCTGTCCATCTGCAAGGATATGGAGGCTCCTTGAGGAGTTCTCAGTAAACAGTGTAAAGAACAGTAAAGACTAAACTGTGTGTTCACAAAGGACAAAGTGTTTTAATTTGCTGTAAAGGGTTGCTGGTACCTATATACAGGCATCTGGTTCAGGTGCCTAAAACAGAAGATTAGTTTTCCCATATGCTCAAAAGGTAAAAAGGATTTATATACATGTATAAAGTGTGTTATTCCTCTCAAGACCTGCTCTGCCAGACATACTTTGTATTTGGGGTTTTATATAACTGTGATTCCTATATTGCAGCTTTTCTAAATTTACAGGGTAAATGGTACACAAAGTTAAGGACGAAGGAAGACACACTACCAAACTGCTTCAATGTATGTCTGGTATTTGAGAGTGCTACTCTGAATTTATGTAAACATAGCACAGACTAATCAGGTCTAGAGCATTCTGTCAGTACTTAAATAGGATAATACTGACTTCACATTTCAGATATCTGAATGAGGGCAAAACAGTAACCTTAGAACAATTTACTGAGCTTATTCTGTTAATAAACAGCAAATAACAGGTCAAGGTCGATATGAAACATCTATATGGCCCTTGATGTTTAACACAGACAGGTTCTGCACCTCAGGCATAAAGCATATTTAAAATTTAAATTGTAATTGTTCACATTATCATACTGGGAAAGGGAATTCTGGTGGACTAAAATATTAGTTGAAAAGATAAGTTACTTCTCTTGTCACAAAATAGGCAAAGGACTACAAACTCATGGGGCTCTAGAATCAAAATATTTCGGTATAGTGCAGATGGACTGACTTTATGCAGCAGAACTGACAAGGAGTCATTACAACAGGAACCAGAAAGCCAGTCAGTCAAAAGCACACTCACAAACCCAACCAGATCCAGCTGCAGTACAGCCAAGGCTCCTGAGATGCAGCAGTGAACTGCAGTGCCTGTTTGCCCAATCATGGCTTTTGTGCAGAAGATTTTGGATGTTTTTTGGAGACTGCAAAGTGATTGGCTTTCATGCAACAGCTGAATTGAGGAAACAGCTGTTGTATTCAAACAAATCCAGATAGTTCAATAGGACAGAGGAGAAGCAGTTTGTTATGGCTGATAAACCTTCACGTTTAACATGCCATCAGATTCCACCTACAATTAACTACCAAGTGTGTTAGTGGCTACTAGCTGTAACTGTGCGTAACATAGTAAAAGAGATTTTAGATGGCAGCTCCATCTCATGTTTTT
Organism: Molothrus aeneus; assembly: GCF_037042795.1. NCBI lineage: Eukaryota > Metazoa > Chordata > Aves > Passeriformes > Icteridae > Molothrus > Molothrus aeneus. The sequence continues at coordinate 89,618,201 of NC_089648.1, read as the reverse complement.
CAATTGCTTGAACACATTAATAAAAATCATAGTTGAGCACAACACAGATTTGTTTTACAGATATCATCTGCACTAGTGTACCAACAAGTCAATTAAATTAGAATTGCCTGAATTCCTAAACTTATTGTCTCTGCTGAGCACAGTAGAGAAATAGTAAAGGACAGTTGGAGGGAGGTCTGAGCAATCTGGTCTAGAGAAAGGTGTCACTGTCCTCAGCAGAGGGATTGGAACTGCATGATCTTTAAGATTCTTTCCAACCCAGGCCATTCTATGGTTCAAGGGCTCACTCCATGGTGAAGAATAGTGCTGTTGTGGTGGTGCAGTTCAGCTGGAGCAAGGAAGCACCATGGAGAGTGTTCAAGGAAGCCTCCCTGTTCAAAAACTCAGGACAGCTGAGCAAGTTTTCCAAATGTTGGTACTTTTCCAGACTGAATGGCAAACCTTCACAAAGCTTGCTGATTGCTGCTAGCAGACTGTTTGTCTTTTGCAGGAGTTAAAGATTTAAGTCTTTAGCCAACAGCAAGCTGTTACCAAACGAAAGCCTTCTAGGCATAAGTCACACCTAATTTAGCAATCTGAGCAAAGCAAGAGAACTGAATTACTATTTGGAGCAAGATCTATTGCATCAGTCCTAGCTCTGTGTTGTCACTCAGCCTCCAAACCAAAGTGCTTTATTCTGATGGGCTGGGTACATTACACTGTCACTCCAATTAGCTTATTTTTAAAATAAACAGCAGGTCTCCACTTTCAACACTGCAGGCTTTCCCGTCACTTACTGTACACTCTATTTTATGCACATTTCCCACAACATTCTTTTCTAGATAAAATGGCATTTACACAAAGAAAAAAAGGCGTAAGATGTGTAGTCAGTACAAATTTCTGCTTGGAGGTAATTTGTAACCTCATTTGTGATGCTGAAGGCAACTCTGAAAACTGACTCATAGTTTTGTGAGATTTTTAAATAAGTGTTTATTAGCATAATATGGAGCTCTGATGTTTGTCTTGTCTTTTGCAGAGGTGTGAGCATGTTTGCTATGCTAACTGGCACATTACCCTTCACGGTGGAACCTTTTAATATCAAGCAACTATATCAAAAGATGTTAATTGGAGAAATCAGCCCTATTCCATCAGATTTATCCCCTGGTAAAGCACTTCAGTTTTTATAAAAAATACCAATGCAAAAAAGTTTTAACCCATGTAATTATGTGAATTTAGCAATAACACAGCCTTCTGGAAATTAAGATGTACCTTTTCCAGTGGCTTTGTTTGCATTTAGAAACAACTTTCTTGAGGTTGTGGCAGTATCATTTTATCTCAGGCTACAAGAAAAATAACATTGTTGTCTTTTGAACATACCATTATTCTTGGTTCTTATTTACAGGGGGAATAAAATGTACATTGCTTTTACATAAGTGGAGCAGATCTGTAATAAATGAGAATAAATGAGAACACTGCCATGTTTAGTATGTTCCATGCTGTGTGTCACAGCCAGGCATTCTTTCCTGTTTTTCCCACAAATAAGTTATCTAAACCTTAGATATTTTTTCCTGGAGGCCTTATCTTTTGGCTACTGACAGACCCTGCAACACTGAGATTATTAAAGACATGGGAGGGCTATTTTTGTGAAGAGCCTGTTCATGTTTTTCATGAGAAAAAACTGAAATCTAGCATTTTTCAGTTAGTTTTACTGGCAAACTTTATTGAGGTACAGTCAACAAAGTATTTTTGGGACAACTGAGAAAGATAATTCTTGAAAATTCTAGCCTGAATTACAATCTAGGGCTCTAAACCCCAGAATTCACATTGGTGTGCATTCACTCTCAGTCAGCAGTACAAGGTTTGCTCCCTCGAAGTTCAAAATCCTGCTGCTTTACAGTGATTCTTATCCACCTCTGGCTTTGATCCCTATTTTCTCTCCACCTGGAGTAGCATCCACTCTGTTGACCACCACAGGCTTAGGTTCCCTTGGCACAGCTGTTTCCTGCACTGACCAGGTGGGAAATGAGACGTGTCCTGCCCAGCTGTCCACCAGCAGGAGCTCAGATCTCCCCACGGGGCTGAGCACCGTGGCTGTGATGTGAGGCAAGAATGATCCTAGGAACCAGGATTAGCTCCAGTGGCTGCTGCTTCAGCCTGCAGCCAGGCACTGGGAAGCAGCAGGCAGTTCCAGAGCAAGCTAGCTGGATCTAGTCTGGAGTATGAAGAAAATGTGGCGATTCAAGTTCTCTCTCTCCCCTAGTAAATGGAGTAAGGATATCTATCCATAGCTGTCAAGAATGTCTGTGCATTAGTCTCTCATTTCTCTTTCTTTGGAGATCAGTTGCCAGATAGCAGCTTCATTTCTGTAGAATCCCTCCATAGTTACAGTTATTTTATTTCTAATTTTTCTTGTTAATGTTATTGTTATAGTTTCTACTAATAAATGCATTATCTCTGCTTTTCTACAAAGCCCACACAGTTAGTGGAAGATTGTGGATAACTCCATTGTTCTCTTACCCACTGGGAATTCAGTGAGAGAGCAGTAATAAACTGGCTTTGCATACTTTAGATCTAAATTCTTCTGAAGGAGATTACAAGGGAAAGGAGCAGTATGTTCCCAGTTTAATACTCACTTGCCGTTTGTTCCTTTCAAAACTTCCCCACTTCCCCAAGGAATATGGAAGAATTCAGTGAGGTTTTCACAAGAAGGACAAAAAAAAAAAAAAAAGAAAGAAGAGAGAGGGACTGTATGACTGTATGCAATGTTGGAGCTGAGTGACTGACATACAGGAATGTTTGAGCTCTCTCTGCCCCAGCTCCAGGGAGCCAAAGAACAACACATCCTGTGGGCACAGGAGTCCATCTCCATCCCTCATTACAGAGAGTTTTATCCATACAATTGGCTTCTTTGGGTGAGGAACATAACTACTGAGTTATGAGCTGGCACAGAAGTGCCCCTTCTCAGAGGCTGATCAAATGCTGAGTGAGCACAATGCTGAGATTACTGCTGATATCATTGGCTGCATTCACTGGGGTAAATCAACAAAATTAGGAACTGAATTCCAGTACTGTATCTACAGCAGCATCCAAAGGTCCCTCACAGGCATCCCAGCATGGTTTGGCCACTGCTGCCCACCCTGTTCTTGGGGGGAAAAGGGTCACCCTATGGGACCACAGGAGACTCAAAGAAAAGCCTTAGAGACTGAATATTGCCTGAGGCTCCTGCAATGTGGGGAAGCAGGGCAAGTGCACCATTTCTGAAACAGAAAAATTATGCAGTGGTCAGATAGTGAAATATTACTGGCAAACAAGCCATTTTCTTGGAATACTGCACAGGAGCTGTACACTTCATGCAGTCTCTACTTGAGCCAGACCCTGCTAAGAGGCCTGGAGTCAAAGAAGCAATAAAAGACAAATGGCTGAACAAAGGTTCCACCAGGAAAATGCTAAATGCTGCTGCCTACAAGAACAGGTAACAGTTTTGACATGTGTCTTCTACCTTGGGATTTCATGATTGGGGATTTGGGAGAGAAGTGTTTTTAGGATTTTTTGTTTGTTTGTTTTAGAAGATTTTTGTTATCTATTATGTGCTGATCCAAAATGACAGTTTTACTTCAGAAAACACCACATCAACACTTCTAACTGTGGGCAAATTTTATTTAAGAGGAAACATCCTTATAGAAAGGTTTATATCCTTTGTATTAATCTTTTTGTTCTTAACATGCTTCACAGCTGCTACTAATTTCAGTGTGCTTCTAATCCTTTCCTACAAAACTAGGTCTCACATGCCCACCTAAAGAAATATTTTTATATTACACGAAAGTTCTTGCTATTCTAATAATTTTTATTCTCATTCATCTTTGTAACTGGTTTTAACTAGTCTCCATTTTTTCTTAAAGCAAAACTTCATGGTTTAAGATTATTATAAAAGTTTGAAGATAAGTGCAATGTAACACTTCACATAAATGTTGCCAGCTTTAAAGATGTTATTCATCTTTCATATTGGGAGGCTGCAAAGCATACTTTTTGTGTCTTTAAATGACTAAATTCAGTGATGGACCTTTTACATCATACTCACAGCTGAAAGTAGCTAGTAAAGGGTCACATCTTTTATTCCCAAACTGTTCTGAAAAGGTCAGTATTTCACAGTAATTGGAAAAGAGAGCAATTTGGCCTGTGTTATCTGCACTATCTGCATTGGTGTCTAGAGACACTTAGCAGGTTTTCCTACCATGGTGATCCACTGCCAGTCACAGCCAGAGCTGTTAGAAACCTATGTGCAGTTTCTGTGAGAATTGCCCACTGCTCCTGCCTTTGCCCTCCTTTCTTCCCTCACCTGGCTGTTCTCATTCATACTGAAGTTTGAAAAAATGTTTCAGGAGTCTTATAATCTAAGGGTGATTTCTGTAATTCCTTTGCTAGATTTGCTACTCACAGAAGCCCGTGAGTAAAACCATTATCCTTATAACAAGACGCTTTATTTCACAATCTGATTTATATAAACATTAGAATCCTTCTGTACTTTCTTTCACTCTCTTTTGTCCTTCCAAGTTTTCCTGCCTTTACTACTACATACACACACACACACACACAAAATCTCCCTTTTTATCCATTGGAGGCTACTGTACTGAGAACTGAAAAACACACACTTGATTAAAATGAGAAAATGCTGTTTTCCAGATTTTAGTTTTCCAAGCTTAATCCTGGTGGGTGTCCTTTCAGAGTAATCAATTATATCAACAATAGGATGTTTAATGATGCAGTAACAGAGCCTCAGCCCAGCAGTGAAGTTAGCACAGCCAGACAAGATTATTGCACAACTGTGTATCATAATTTGCCTGTAAAAGCAACTTAGCCAACTCCAGCTGCACCACAAGAAGTGTATTGTCTGCTTACTCTAAATTCTGATATTGTACCTGGTTGCATCATTTGTATTAAAATACTTTTTCCTAATATTTTAGATTTTGCCCCCGTGGATTGAATCCTGTCGTTTTAAACTACATGACAAACGTTATGGAGTTCAGTCTTTCAGAAGTTATCAACAGTTTAATAAATAACAGACCCTCTCCTGCCATGTCTTCTTATTGCTTATTGCTGAAGAAACTGCTCAGGTACCAGAAAGACTGCAAAAGAGTTCAGGTAAGATATTATTGTCATAAGAGGCATAAAGTGCTCCCTGGATTCTTATAAGGAACAAAGCAGCAGCTATGTAGCACACATGAAAAAGGTGGTTATCCAAGGAACAGGGAAAAATTCATCAAAAAATAGTTATGAAATTGCAGATCCAAGTGCAGTCTTAAGAAACCTACATTCTGGCATTTTCAGAGGTGATTAATTTATGAGATTTTTTTTATTCCCAGAGATAAATACATCTTTTTTATGACTAATGAATTTTTTTTTAATGAGCTGCTGGTTGTAATGGGATTGAGAATTATTTTGTTTTACATATAAGATTACTTTTCCATTGGGAAAAGGAGCATTAGCATCCCAGTGACCTCGCCATCCCTTTCCTTTCTGACCAGTCTGTGAGGGTTTAATCCAAAGTCTGAGGAGGTGAGAGGGAAGCTGTGAAAGCTGCAAAATCTTTCCCCAGCATCTTTTTTTTTTTCATATTTTTTACCCCTGTACCTTATTCTCACACTTCAGCTCCAGCTCACTGAGGAACATAGAGTGAGATCAGAAGGGACAAATAATTTAAAAATAAATTCAAAAAAATTATGGCAATCATTGGTAAGGCCACAATTAGTCAAAAAGGCTGTAAGCTTTTCTTTTACAACCGTCTCCACTAAGGGGTTCACAGCTCAGCCATAAAAATTTTGCTTCAGGCAGAAACTAGGCAGACAGGAAGCCAAATTCCAGCTTCTAACACACAAGTGCAGTGGGAAAAGTTTCAGCTACAAAAACACACACATTAGCGATTAGCCTCCCATTCAAAGCCTTCACCCTGGAGAAGCTGTATTTTGAGAAGGTCCAGTTGACTCCTCTAGAAATTATTCAGATGAGCTTGAGCAGATCCAGATCTCCATGCCAGCACACAGCCCCAAGGTCGCAACAGTCTGTGCAGTGTCTGCAGACAGAGCCATAACTCAAAAATATGAGTTGGAGAGTGTGTGTGTGCATGCTTAGGGAGAGGAGGCTTTTCTTCACATATGCGAATTTTTTCATATTATGATTTTAAGTAGGATCTGCTAACTCATAAGTCACTCAAAAAGACCCATATTGTGAAGGCTATTGACCAGCTTTCTAATACCTCTGGATATCAAGCTGATTTACAGCCAGCAGAGATCTAGCCTTCCAGGCAAGTGGCAGTGTTTCATGTCGTGTATGACCTCTTTCAGCATCTTACCCGGGTGGAAGAGGGAAGTGATGTACATAAAGTTGCAACCTGATTATGGGTCTGTGATACTTCCTGCCACTCCTGACATCCAAAATGCCCTCTTAAGGCAGAGACTCAAACTGAATTCAAGCACTGACCCTTAAATTAGCTCTGATTGTAAGTTGATAACACTAAAAAATATTGGTTTGAAGTCCTAGTAAATACATTTCCCAGGCAGAATGAAACTTTTGGTAGAGCAAGGGAGAAAAGAGGGGAAGTTTAAGGAAGGAGTGAGTGACATCTTCTCTCTTCTCTCTTCTCTTCCTTGACATTTCTTCAGTTTAAAGCCAAACCAGTACCAATGCAAAATAATCTGACCAGCTTCCAGCTCAAAACACTAATGACTTTCACAAAATCACAGCATTGCAGACAGGCTGATGTTGGCAGGGATCTCTGGAAGCCATCTGATCTAACCCTCCTGCTCAAGCAGGGCCACCTACAGATGGTTGCCCAGAACCATATCTGGACAGCTTTCTATTGTCTCCAAGGATGAACATCAGCATCCCTGGGCAACTTGTGGCAGTGCTTGGTCAGCCTCACAGTGAAAAACTGTTTCTTGATGTTCAGAAGGAAACTCTTGTGTGTGCTTCATTCTCTCAATCATCTCTGTGGCCCAGAACTCTCTACAGTACACCCATGTCTCTCTTACTGAGGAGCACAGAACCAGGTGCAGCGCTCCAGGTGTGGCCTCACCACTGCTGAGCAGAGGGGCAGCATCACCTCCCTCAACCTGCTGGCAGCACTGGCAACTGCTCCTGCAGCCCAGGATACCATCAGCCTTCTCTGCAGCAGGGCCACATTGCTGACTCACAGCCAACGTGGTGTTGACCAGGACCTCCAGCTGCTTTCCAGCCCCCCAGCATGTGCTGCTGCCTGGGGTTGCTCTTCCCCAGGAGCAGGACTTCGCACTTCCCTTGCTGGACTAAACTCAGCAGGGACACATCTAAGCTTGTAAACTGGATATGCACCCTGGGGTCTATTAAATTGTGTCATAGCCCAACTCCCCATTTCTACACCTTCCCCATAACGCCCAGGTGTCTAGATCTTTCTTCTGCACCACAAAACCATGCCGGTCTGCAAATTTTCACATGTTCAATGTGGGGAGTTCTTAAAATTGCAGACAGAATCTTCCCTTGATGGTTGCACAGGGAAATGACTCACTTTTAGTAGGACATCTTTACTGAGAACTTGAAATACAGGCACAAGATAAATGTCTAAATTTGGCAGAGTGGATTCTGCCACAAATAACACCTTCCAATATCTGTTACTAAAACATACAAATTAGGAAATTAAAACAGACCAATTTATACCATCTTTTCATGTCATTAAAGGTTTGTTTCCCTTTTTCCCTCAGCACAAACTTTGTAAATGCTACCTTTAAACTCATGAACACAAAGCCTTCTACTAGCACAGTTTAGAGATCATTCTGTAATCTAAGACTGTGGTAAACTCACTTTTTTCCCTAGACAATCACTCTACATAGCTTTTTTTCTTATTTTTGTCCTTCTATTCCCTCCTACATTCTTCTCTATTGTGAAAATTAATATTTCTCCCTTTCTAATTGTTAGGCTCTGCAACTTATTGGAGTTAATAATGATCTTTTGATTGTTTCTTATTCAAGACCTTTGGATGATTAACCTGTGCAATTAGTCCTCCCCAGGAACTCTTAAATCATGGCTATCAGTGCTACTGCTTTATACCAGTTTCTCCAACTTTCAATAATATTCGTATTTCCCAGCAAGGCTGGAATTTGTGCAAAAACAGGGAAGAAACAGAGGAAGGCTGGCTAAGAAATCAAGCTGGGCATTCTTACTCAATGAATGCTCGTATTTTTCCAGTATCCTCTGGCCTGTTCTTCAGCTAAAGCTACTTTATGCACATACTTGCACAATGGCAAAACTTAGCCCTAAGCATATGCAGAGTATATAGGGAAAAGAAAAGAATGCATCCCTTGGATGCCAAGGCGGAGCCCCACACGGGTGGCATGACGTTCTTGGGCAGAGCCAGAGCCAAGAGCAGCCCCCAGCCTCCCTGGAGACTGGCCCACGCTGTGCTGGCACAGCAGCTGGCAGGGGATTATCTTGTGGGGAGGATTCTCTGCTTTGATCTAAAAGAGGCCAAGTTCAACCACCTCTTGGCAGGCTGCAATGCACTTCTTTGACCACCCAGCCACAGAGAGCTGAAACCGAGGAAGAAGAGTTAACATTGTTAACTGAATGCAAGGGGCAAATTTCCCACTTTTTATTCATCTTCTTTTTGAGATTCTGATGTTACTAGAGCTTAATTACAACAGCATGGGTATTTGATATTTGTGTTATAAATAATGCCAAGGATATTTCAAAGTGCATAGATAGATGTTCTCTATAGTCTGTATAAAGCCAACTATTTGCTATTTATTGCTAGCAGTGTGTGATCCATCTTTAAATCACATTATTTCCTTTCAGCTCTCCAGATCTTGCAAATGTATGCATCTGCTTTAACTTTAGGGATATGGACAGTTTCACTGAGCTCAACAAGACAGCTTGCATGTATAAAATTAAAGCAAAAAAATTAGAATTTGCATATAAATCAAATCTAAATTATGGAAACAGACAAATAATAATTAAGAGTCACAGGTAAAATGAAGCAACCTGAAAACTAGTTGACATTTATTTACACTATTTCTTTCTAGGACCATAAAGATTATTGCATATTTCTATCTGCCTATGAAAAGAGATATTTACAGGAAGATAATATCTATAAAAGAGCAAATTTATAGTAAAAAAAAAATACTCTGGTATTTTTGAGCAAATTAGGAACCTTTTTTCCTCTAAGTGACTAGTAGAAAAAGTTGGCATCTGGCTCTTCTGAATATTCTGTCCAAAAAGAACAAAACATATCAAATATCAACACAAACAGAAAAGTAATTGCATTCATGATAATGTCTATGCATAAAATACAATAAAATATTCTACCAGCACAATCAGCCCAGATATTGTTTGGAATTCAAATTCATATTCACAAAACAGTACATTCAACCCATTTCAGGCAGCAGAATATGCTATGATTTTTCACACAATATCAAGAAACATACAGTTTCGTGGGGGGAAATTTTCAGAAGAAATTCTAACCTAAAACTGAAAAAAAAAAAAGCCTGTGGAAGTTACTTTTAATGTACAAACCCCCTGCATTTGAAAAACCAGTATGAGTCATTGTATTTGGACCCTCTCCTTGTATACAGAAGTTAACAGTTGAACATGTAAATAATAGTTTTGTTGGATGCAAACAGATGTGATTCTCATTTTTCTGGCTGCAATTAGAAAAGTCTGTTGAAAGCTTTACCCTTAAAAAAGCATAAGATCCTTTCCATGTTCAAATTCGAGCCATAAGTCATTGGATAAACTTAAAACACAGCCTGTCTCCTTTTATGCATCGTAGTTTCTCCAAGCAATGTATTTACATTTTATGTGTTCTGCTGTAGAAGAGGGAGCCTTAATGATTACAATTTGCCATCCAGAACTTTATAGCTAGTCCTTGCAGAAAATAGCATTTCTGCCAAAAAGCTTCCTGCCCAGGTGCTTAACCAATTAGCTCTTAAGAGGTCTGGCAGTAAAACCAGTCATGGCAAGTTTTCTGATATACTGTATATAAGGTGACAGCTTGCAAAATGTAAGATGAAAATTTGTTTTCTTAACTAGCAGCGTGTAAAATCCTGGGAGACTATTTGATTGCATAGGCTAAAATACTTATGACATCTCAAATTCCCAATTGATCTAGTGTGGTTTTAGCAATATGTTGTCAACTTGAACATATTTTGTTTCTTTTTATAAATACTCTTAAAATAATTTCCCTAATTTAGACTGGGTACTACAAGTACATAGGAAGCATGGGGTGACCCCACAAATTTGAGGTTTGGAGCCCTTCAGATTTTTCAAAACATTTTTGCTAACTCACAAAATACATTCAACCTATTAAAAGCACCTTTTCTCCACAAATTACACCCACTTTTTAAAATGACATGTTAGATTAAAAACATATTTTTCATAAGGGGAGAACTTTGCAATACAAATATTAGAAGAAAACCATGAAAAAGATAAGTACACCATAGTAAACTTAATTACCTCTCTGATTCTGGAAGCAATAAGTCTGTATTATGTGGAGATGGCAGTAAAAAAATCAAAATTCACTAGAGATAATCCTTAAAGTGGTAGCCATGTAACAACAAAGCAGGTCTGTCAAAGATGATATGGAGAGCAGCAAAAAAAGCTTGGTATTGGACTGGAATATCCATGTGGGCAGTTGTCTTGGTTTCAAAAACTACATTTCAGAAATTTCTTTTTCAGGAGTGCCAGACCTAAGGGAGATGTTCTGTGACAGAAGCAGCACACAGAGCAGTCAACTCATCACAGGACTTGGGTCTGTAGGAAGGGATTTCTTTCTTCTATTCTTTGCTTTGCAAAATGCTCCCCTTGTGAAAAATATATTTTAAATCTAACATTGTATTTCACAGCCCTTGCATTTCCACAAGGTTTTGATAACTGAAACTCAGTGTGCATGAGGCTGACACAGTGAGGAATCTGAAAACCTAGATCATAGGATAGACAAGTGACCTCCATGTGAGAACCTTTCCCTTGTGCATGGAAGATGCTTGTAGGTGTGAGAGAAGTGGCACTGCAGCAAGGAGTGAGTCCTGAAGCCCATGTTCTTGTTGGGATGAATGGCCCAGTTACCACAGCTCCATGGAGGTCTTCCTGCTGCAATTCCACTGCAAAACCTCCCCAGATCTGTTCTAGTCCTGTGCTGACTACTTGCCCTCGCAGCAAATGGCAGCTTGCCCATGACAATCTTCCTTCTGGATCAGGGAGTGGCTCACAGCCTTCCGTGATGTTTCTGCTTTGCAGGCTGAGCTCTGTGGTACCTTGACTTTCCTTACACACCTTGGGAGACTCTGTGAGCCATAAGCCTCAAAGGAAGTGCCATGGGCACTCCAAAGATGGCATTCTAGACCCCAATGGAGTTTCATTAAGACTTTCTCCCTACAGCCTTCATGGCAAAGGGAAAAGTCTGCCAGCCCATGTACAGCTGGGTTTCAGGAAGAACCTCTGGCCTAGTGTCTGTTCAGATGAAATATTGATGCGTGTAACTAAGGCTTGTGCGAAGACAAGATTTCCTATTACACCTTATAGTGTGATTTCTTTAAAGTTTAGGTGCATTTTTGTTCCCTTCATATCAAATGGTGCCTGATCATTTTACAGAGAGAACATGAAGCAGAAAAACACAGTATTAATCCTAATAAACAGCTGAATAAGGAGTCAGAAACTAAGATTTCCCTGAAGGCTGAAATGGACACTCTGGAAAACCTCAGAAATTATGGGAATAAGGCATTTCCTACTGTATTAACCCTTGCAGTGCCAAATGCTGTTCAAGAAGATGGGATCGCAATTGCATTGGAAAACCAGGATAACTTGTCAAAAGGTACTGTTCTGAAATAAGTCTCAGCATGTTAGTTCAAAAGGGTAAAAGGGTATCTGTCCGAGGAAAAAAGGGAACAAAATCCCTGAAAATGCTATAGAAATATCTTTGAATTTTGTTTTGAAATCATGAGTATTTTGAGCAATTGCTTCCCAGGCCCAAATCTGGTAGTAGATTTAATTTTGATCAGGTGAAGTAATTAGCAGATGAACACCTGATCCAGTGCATACTCTGCAGATACTGACCACAAATAACTGTTCCATGTCCATGTGTAGGTTATTTTCTCTATGAGTAACCCTGAGACAGCACTAGTACCTCCAAGGCACTTCCAAGAACAGACATTTATGAATAAAAAAGAGCATTTAATTACATTTTCAGGATGGACATGAGCAAGGTGCAAGTGTCACAACTTCACTATACTCAATGAGGGGTTCTACTCATATTCATGTGATAATTTTCCACAGTCTCAAAAATATAGAAGATGCCCAGCACTGGACAATCAAACTCCATATCTGAATTTGTTTCTGCTCCAGTTATTGCACCCTCATGACTATTGAGATATGTGCTATGTTTCAAATGGTGTGATAAATATCCCCAGAAGCATACATGCATTTGTTGCCCAGAGAAGCTGTGGATGCCCCAATCCTAAAAGTACTCAAGGCTACATAGGATGGAGCTCTGAGTAACCTGACCTACACAATGGTGAATGGGGATTGGAATAAGATCTTTAAGGTTCCTTCCAACCCAAAGTATTCTTTGATTCCTTGATTTCATTGTACTCAATAAAATTAAGCCAGACAATTTTCATATGGAGAGGCTCATTTCAGACTGTTCACCCAACCAAAAAACTGACAACCTGCCGGCAGATCACCATCTGCCTGAAATCATCAGTGTAAAATTGCATTTTGTGTCAAGATTTACTTTTATTTATACCTTTACAAATACTGATTTTGTTGTGGGATGAAGCTGATTTGATAATAATATGTTGTTTTCCTGCAAATACCATTCCAGCAGAAGCTGATCTGATTTGTCCTATATCCTATTTAGTTTCCAAGTTTGCAAGCAGAGAGTTGGTCTGCTGTGAGTCTCCTAAGTCACCAAGAAAAAGTATGCCACGTGAGCCCATTTATCAACCACTTTTGGAATTTCAGAAGAATCAGAATAGCTTTGAAGACTTGACAGAGACCAGAAAACCATGTCTTCATGAGAAATCCCTGTCCACACCAGCAAATAAGAAATCTCCCTTTTCAAACATCCAAGCAATGCCAAGTACAAGCAAAGTACCTCCACGGTCCCTGGTGAAAAATAGAATTATTACCAGAAGTCCTTTGCCTGGTCAGGACATGAGGTTTAAAGACCTTCTGAAGGCGGTGTATGACAATATTCACACCCCAACACAGAGGAAACTTGATAAAGATGGTGGTGACCTCCTCATGTTTGACTCTCCCCAGTTGTCACCTTTCCCCAGGCTGCAACAAGCTACCCTAAGGGAAACCCTACCTAGAAAGACTTCCTTGCAGGGGGCAGAACAGGAACGTACAGATGTCTGCCCTCTTGTTATAGTCAATGGGTCAAAAACACCAGCTTTCCCCATGGCCCAGCAGCAAAAGTTTAGCATAAGAAGTATGAGGCAGTTTAAAGAAAATCCAACTCATTTTTTCAATAAGAAAACTAAGAAAAACTTTATTCAGCTCAGACACACACCTACAACTACAGATGTAAATCTTCCAGTTTTATGCCCACCATACCAAACCAGGTCAGGTAAAAAAACAGAGACTCTAAGATTAAATTTTGCATAAATAAAACACCCACAAAGCATCAGAAGAAAAAAATGGTGAAGAGCAGGTAAGAAACAAAGGTGGACAAGAAAGAGAGAGCAAGAAAAGGAAGGTGGGAGAGACAAACTCAATATTAAAATGACAATACTCCAAACAGAGAAGAATTATATGATTTAAGCTGCATATCCTCTGATTGTAGTGCATTTTTATACAGAGGGACCGAGACACTCTGATATTGACCAAACACCATGCTACAAATTTTGTGGACCACACCAAAGAATCAGAAAAACAGAAGCCACTGTAACAGGACAACATCATGTATATTTAGGTGCAAAAGTGGACACTGAGGGCAGAAGATGTGATTTAAAATATTTTACACCAATACAAATATTGTCCTAGACTTGTGTTTTACTTGTACTTATGCATTTCATTGGGGAAATAAACCCAGGCAGGCAATTTTTATTAAGCTGTGAACATCGTGCAGAAGGTAAAAAGTCAGCAACAATAAGGGAATAAACGACTGGTGGGGAAGGAAGGGGTGGGGGGATTGCCATGACACAAAAAATAGTCATGGCAATGATAAATTATTTGTTTGTTTCTTTGCTTGTTTATTAGTTTTAACTGTGTGTATTACAACTAATGGAGACCATACATCCTGACTCCCCTGAAAGAGAGTTAGTTGCATTTTTTCTGTAAATTTAACAACTTAATTAGTATTGCCTATTTGTAACTGTTTGCCTTTGCAATGTTTGTGCCTTACTACTGAAAACATGGATTTGCTTTCAGTTTCAATGTATTGTGGTTCTCGGTTAGATTGTCATGGTTCTAAGCTTTAAGGCTGTTTCTGTACTCAAACAAGTTCTATATCAGTTTAAATCCCTTAAGCTCAATGGATTTGAACTTGACTGACATCAACAGAGGTGAGAATACAATGGAATCTTCATATTTGCTGCTCTGTAGGCTCTACATAAAAGATGTGCAAAGGTTTTTTCTCAGAAAATCCAATTTCCTAAGAACTTAGGAAATGTATATGCCTTGAATATGTTTTAAGCTTTGATTTGCCCTTAAAAAACATTTCTCCTTTGGACATGCATTTTGAAACAAATTGATTCAGCTGAAAGTTTAGATTTCAATTCACTGTTTCCTTTCACAATGCTGAAATGCTTTATTCTGGACATAAATCATAGAATCATAAAATATAGAATTGTTTATCTTGGAAAAAGACCCTTAAGACTATCAAGCCAAACACTAAACCATGTCTCAAAGAGTCACACCTACACATCTTTTAAATACCTCCAGGGATGGTGATTCAACCACTTCCCTGGGCAGTCTGTTCCAATATTTGACAACCCTTTCAGCAAGGATATTTTTCCTAATATCCAGCCTAAACCTGCCCCAGTGCAGCTTGAAGCCATTTCTTCTTGCCCTGTCATTTGTTATATGGAAGAAGAGACTGACATCCACCTGGCTGCAGCCTCCTTTCAGGTGGGTGTAGTGAGCCACACAGCTCTCCCTGAATCTCCTCTCCTCCAGTCCAAGCAACCCCAGCTCCCCAGCCACTTTCACAGGACTTGTGCTCCAGACCCCTTCCCAGCTTTGCTGCCCTTCTCTGGACATGCTCCAGCACCTCAATGTCCTTCTTGTAGTGAGGGGGCCCAGAGCTGGACACAGCACTTGAGGTGTGGCCTCACCAGTGCCAAGCAGAGAGGGACAATCACTGCCCTGGTCTTGCTGGCCACACTATTGCTGGTACAGGCCAGGTGCCATTGGCCTTCTTGGCCACCCAGACACACTGCTGGGTCATGTTCAGCTGGCTTCCAACCACTACACCCTCATCTTTTTCTGACATTAACTTTTCTCCAAGCCTGCAGCGCTGCACAGAGTTGCTGTGACCCAAACACAGGACCCAGCACTTTGCCTTGTGCATGTCAAGCCTCAGAAAATTGGCTTAGGCCCATCTCTCCAGCCTGTCCAGATCTCTCTGCAGAGCCTTCCTGCTCTCCAGTGGATCAGCACTCCTATCTAGCTTGAGGACACAGGGGAATACCCATTCCCTACTAAAATAAACCCCAGAGAGATCAGCATTAAGTGTCTGTGCACCAGGACCCAAGTGCAGAAGAGGTAGCTCCCCTTGGAGGAGCTCTGAATTGTGCAGCCTCTCATGGCCTCAGCTGTCTCCAGTCCAGTATCTTCTCTGTCTGTGACAGGGAACAGGGGTTTCCAAGGGGTGAGATACTTACCAGTGGTCAGAGAAAACTTCAGGTCTTTGTAGGGTTCAAATTCAAGGTAGTACAATTTTCTAGTAGGTGAGCCTGGCTGGCTTCCAGGTGCCCACCAAAGCCACCCTACCATTCTCCATCTCAGCTGGACAGGATTGGGAAAATATAATAAAAGTCTTCTGGGCTGAGATAAGGGCAAGGAGAGATCACTCACCAGTTACCATCATGGGCAAAACAGACTCAGCTAGGGGAAATTAGTTTGATTTATTACCAATCAAATCAGAGTAGGGTAATGAGAAATAAAACTACATATAAAACACCTGCTCCCCACCTCTCCCTTCTTCCTGGACTCAATTTCACACCCATTTTTTTCTACCTACTCCTCCATAGTGGTGCAGGAGAACAAGGACTGAGGGTTGTGGTCAGTTTTATCCCGTTACATCTGCTGTTCCCTCCTACTCAGGGGAAAGACCCCTCATGTTCTTCCACCGCTCCAGTGTGGGGTCCTTCCCTTGGGAGACATCCTTCCACAGTCTTCTCCTATATGAGTCCTTCCAATAGGCTACAGTTCTCCATGAACTTCCACAGGGTGCAGTCCTTCAGGAGCAGGCTGCTACAGTGTGAGTCCCCCAAGGGGTCACAAGTCCTGCCAGCAAACCTGCTCCAGTGTGGGTTCCTCTATCTGCAGGTCCACAGGTCCTGCCAGGACCCTGCTCCAGTGTAGACCTCCCATGGAGTGACAGTCTCCTTTGGGCACCCACCTGTTCTGGTGTGGGATCCCCCACAGGCTGCAGGTGGATTTCTGCTCTCCCATGGCCCTCCACGGGCTGCAGTCAAAGAGCTACCTCACTATGGGCTTCCCTAAAGGCTGCAGAAGAGTCTCTACAGCTCCTGAAACACCCTTCTTCACTGACCTTGGTGTCTGCAGAGCTGTTCCTCACAGCTCACTCCTCTCTCACAGATTGTTGAACAGGGTTTTTTCCCCCTTAAGTCCATTATCCCAGAGGCACAACCACCACCACTGATGGGCTCTGCCTTGACCAGCTGTGGGTCCATCCTGGAGCCAGCTGGCATTGGCTGTGTCAGACATGGGGAAATTCTGGCAGCTTCTCACAGAAGCCACCCCTGCAGCCTCCTGCTACCAAAACCTTGCCATGCACATTCAATGCAGGTTTCTTATTCGTAGGACTCTTTCACTAAAAAGCAAGGGAATATCCCTTCTTCTGCCATCCATCCCTTTAAAGGTAACAGGAGGTTCCCAAAGAGAGAGTTCCTGAAGGAGCCTTTAGCTATTTCATTACATCAATAACAATTCCTTGTACAAAATAACTTCACAGAGATTTGCTGCTGGGATGAAACTGGATTTGTCTTCAGGTCCTTCAAGTCAGTCTCTATAAGTGGATCCTGCTATTTTCACAGTCTGTCAATGCAATCACAAGAGATTCCCAGACCTCAGTTTCATAGGTTTTCCATTTACACATAGGAAATGACACCTTTTATTTCTATCCTGTTTCTGAGTCATATTAATAAGTTCAACTGCTTTATGTATTACCAGTTTTAATGCTGATCTGTTTTTCAAATCACAACTGTTTTCATGTCAGCAAAAGAATTTCAAACCACAGGAAATTCTGAGGATGAGGTACAAATATACACTTGGAGCTATCAGGAAGCAGAATCAAACCTGCAGTTGGAAAAATATTAAAAGAATGTCACTGTTTTCATACTCAACTTTTAATTTCATCATTCTTTAAAGACATAAATGAACAAGATTAATAATTCAGACAGTAAAGGAAAGCCTTTGAAAATCCCTGAATAATTCAGAAGTTCTGACATTATATAGCCTTTGTCATACTGATCCATCCAACCTGGGTAAGACTCTGAAGAGAGAATAAAGTGACTATCCAATTCTCTCACAACCCTCTCATATTATGGTTTAGGAACAACAAAACTCTGCAAATCAGAAGGTCACAAAAAGAGAAAAAGCAGCTCATGTTCACCAGGGTCTGTACCAGCAAGATGATGAGAAAGGGCAAACGGGAGCACTATAAACACAGTGTTCAAACTATAACACCTGACCTGCAGCCCAAGAAAACTCACTCCTTTGACCTACCCGGGCTGTAATCATAAGGTATGTGAAAGGTTTAAGAAATTCAGAAAATATTCATCATACAAAAACCATTTAAAAACAAATCAAGGTTTGCCAAACTGAGAGTGAACCTGAGAAAAATGTAAACATATATTTCTTTCTATAAAGCAGCACTTAGAATTCTTCTGTTTCCTGCAAGTAATATGCATTTGCCTCATCCATCTAACTAAAATTAAAACCTTTCAATATTATAATGCTAATGAACTATGTATACCTTTGACTCTTTCACCTCTTTTCAGTTCTGGTCAATATTTTGGGTCACAGCTCATATAGATGGATACCACAGAAAAATGTAAGTTAATGAACTAAAGAAACTTTGTCTTCCTAAGAATAAATAATTGAGATTTCTGCTAGGATTCCTAGCATAAAATATTCCAGCATGGGAGTCATCCACCATTCTCCTGGCTGTAGTATTTGGGCACCAGTTGCTTATAAACACATATTTTGTGGCTAATCCTTTAAAGAGAAAACCAGAGGATGCTTTCAGAAAAGAGTTATTTCCAACTAGGAAGCTGGAAACTTCCTAAACACTCTGTCACAGAGTTTAAGATATCTTCCACCACTCAGGAGAGTGGGCTGAGGGGCAAAGGGATTTAAAAGAGCTAAGCACCACCAGGCATACTCAGGTTGAGATTTTGAGGAGGTTCTGCAGCAGGACTCGGCTTACCCAGCATTAAACAGAGGAGACATCTCTGACTAAGGTGATTGTCCAGACTCTTTTGTAGTCACTTGAGATTATGAACATCTGGAAAAGAGGGAAAGTAAACTTGATTTGGAGGTCCTTAAGCAGACTCTTCAAAGGTTGCCCAACGGCACTGCCATAAGGATGATTCAATCCAACATTTGGGGTTTTCAGTTTCCACAGACTGAGGAATAGGAGCTGAACATTCATGTCATCTCACAAAAACTTTAGATGGCATGACTCTTTCCTGACTTATGCAGGAGCTCCACATAGGGGTTTAAGTCTTTATCTGGAGCATATATCAAAGGCTCAGAAAGGTAGAAAGGAGGATCAAATAGGTTCTTGAACTTAATCAGCTGCTGCTAGGCAGGCAGATATTTCACTTGGGACATCTGTATTAGTAATGGTAACAGCCTTCTGAGGCTAGAAAGAAGACTGAAAACCACGTTTTACAAAGCCTTTCTTAGAAAGTAAGTCCTCTGTAATGCAGAATTAAAGTGTTCCTCTAGACAAAAGAAGGATTTGAGTATCAAGGCTATCCATTGTAACAGCTCAAAAAGGCAATGAAAGCACAAGGGACTATGTTACACAAGTCTTTTCTAAGCTAATAAATACTTAACTCACATCAGCAGCTTCTATAGAACTCTTCAATGGGACCAGAATGGAAAGCAAGTGTTCCCCCAGCAAAGGGGAAGCTCTTTGGTTCAGACCTTCAGAGTGTCTTTCCAGTGCAGTTCTGCATAGAAACTCATGTGGGTGTAGAAGTATTTAAAAATACTGAGAGGTCTCTTTCACAGAGCACAGTTTATACATCTGCCAGACATCCACTCTTGGCTGGCCTACGCCCTTTCCCATCAGGACTGTGGATTCCCATATCATGGAGACCCTGCTCTTCCTAGGCATTCATACTTGCTACTTTCCATATGCTTTGGTAGCACCGCATTTCTTTTGCCACTAAACCAAAAAACAACTCCCCAAGATGATTGATACCTAATTATTTACATACATTTACAGGTCTTTAGACACAGGGTAACATAGAGAGGTGCAGAGGATATGGTGTTACATGATGGATGTGAAAGATCAAACACGCACTGTGTTTGTTCATAGTGCCTCCCTTTTATTGCCCCAAGACCGTCCTTTTCCTCAGACATCAAGTGAGACAGACAAGCCATAGAGATGATGATACTGTCTTGTTATTACAACCTTCTAGAGAAAGAAAACCATGTTCTAGTCACTTCACTGTTTTCATCAGTGAAGCAATCCTGCAGCTGAGAAGAAAATTTATGTTTCAGAAAACCCACCACAAACTGGTGGAAACACTGTAAGTATACCCGGCTCCAATGTGCCTGATTTTCTTCCAATAAGTTAATTATCTTCCTTCCACAAAAAAAAAAAACCCAGGCAAGCATCCCTTGAGTTCCCAAAGGAAATCCTTTGAGAACAATGGACATTTGATAGACTTCTGTGCTCATTAACTGTATAATAAAATTGGAAAAAATTCCCACAAAGCCTGAAAAATATTTAGCAGTGACTGAAAGTCAGTAAAACCATGACTGTCATATAGCTATTATGTTATCCTGATAGCTCTCAGTTTGTGAAGCTATCAGCTATCAAACATCTGAGCTCGAAAGTACAGCCTCCAACTACAGATTATATATGACACATCTCTATGCAATACCAAAAAGAATTCACACTCTGCCATTGCTGCTGTCTCCGCAGGGATCCCTCTGCTTCTATGTCTAATTCTGCTTTTGCCCTGTGGATATGACACAAGAAATGCCAAGCACAGATTTCAATGCACAAACATATTATGTGGCGTGGTAAGAGAAGTACCTCATAATAGCCCCGTTTGGAAGTATTTACCAAAAATTTGCTTCCTAATAATGAAGAGCTGGGACTTTGACCCTTGTACAGAGGCAAGGAGAGCAGACCATGGCTTTAGGCTTAACCAGTTGTATCGAGCTTAACACCACTCCAGTGACTGAGCACATTTGTTATGCTTTATGCCCTTGTAGCCTGTGTTCTCTGCAGATTTTTTAACTTTGATTCACCTTGTGAAAATGAACGCCTGCCCACTGCATCCTCGCTTTTTCTTCGCTGTGTCTATCCTTGACTCAGAATTCACATGTTGGAAAAACCAAGCTCAGTGCCTGAAATAAAAATAAAAATAAAACCTCCTTTCAAATGGCACAAAGCTGCTTAAAAATGTTAATCTCCCTTATTTTTATGATGTGTTTAATATTAAATGTTCCCATATGGGTACAACACAGCAAACCATGTCCTTCCATTTAAATAGACTGTTTACTTTAAAATCTGAGACTAGCTACAAATTGAAACCCTTTTTGTTTTTGTCCACCTGGAAAAAATTATTAAATTCTTAAGTCTGCATTGTAATCGGAGCAAACACAAAGGAGTGTGAATTCTTAAGTTTCAATATCTATTTTTAAATTGTTTTGCATGTAAGCTTTTAATTTAGATTTAATAAGATTCTAATTGCATTTTTCAAAAATACCAGTTGATTATTGAAGACATATTTCTGTAGGATTAATTTACACAGTTTAGACTTTTAAAATATTGTTTCAAATAATAATTTAGTATTTTTTGATTTATGCTACTAAATTTAAATATAGTTAATGTAAAATAATTATAGAATGATTGCAAGAAATTAACTTATTGAAGATTAACCATTTTATGAGAGATGCACATTTCCTGTGTAATTATTCCATGTCATTAAGTGTCTTCAGAAAGCTGTGGGCAATTAGTGTAAAAAAAGTGCTTAGTTATAATTTCACATATTGTGCAATTAAGGGCAATCAAAAGTTTTGCAATTTTCCATATAGCTCAGAAACAGGAAGAAAATATATTAGCATGTTAAACAAAATAAGCTGTGCAGTTTCAAGTCTCAGGTCTGTCTCAGCTGCTTTTTGCTACTTCAGCAGTGCAAAAGAGCCAGACACCCAGCAGTCTTTCTCTCCTGATGGTCTTTCCTCAGGGGAAATACTGGGTAATTCAAAGCAGGAGTAGTGGCTGCATGCCACCTCCTCTTCTTCAGCTGGAGGGTGCAGTATCAACACCACATTCCTCTCTTGCTGCCAGATGTACTCTTCAGGGTCACAAGTAGCCAAGATTAATTTATAATAGCTTTACAGCAGCCTAAAGATCTATAAAGTAATTTTTGCCTCACTAATCTGGCACTGACTACTATGGAGGATCTGGGCCTTTAAGCACAGTAAGGTCTTAATTAACTGTTGTCTTGGGCTAGCTGTAGGCTTCAGACCTGGATTGAAAAGGCATTACGGTCACCTGGAATCTGTTCCTCACCTCACTGGAAGCAGCACAGACCCTCAGCGTGTTGCATGCTCCATGGAAACACCGCTCTTTTGGCAGGCAAGGATCTCCTGGAATAGTTATTATAACAGATATTATGGAAGGACTCCACTAGAAGAGGTTAAGGAGATAACCTCTTTCTTCTTTTTCACCAATTTATTTTTATGTTCTCAGAAATAATACTTCTTTTCCCACTCACTATTGTCATGACACTTCTCACTGTGCCACTCCCCAGATATTATTTAGAACATTCTCTTCAGGAGTTTGAAGGTAGAAACTGTCTTTTGCTCTGTTCAGATTAAGTCAAATGTTTTGATTTTTACCATTAAGTTTATGTCTAAAACATGAACTAAATAAGGCATCCAAAAGCACACCCAGTGTTTAAGAGGCACTGAGCATTGGAAGAACCAATAAAGATAACATTTACCTTTACTCCTGTGAGTAAAACTGCCCCCAAAAGAGCATTATTGCAGAACAGCAACAGAAGAATGACTTCCCTTAAGTGCTTCTGAATATGTTAGAGGCACCTTCTATACCACCTTCCCTTGGTGCTAGTTCATGAGAAATTTAATGTTTGACATCTTTATTTGACGTAATAATACCACTTCATGTCAAAGTTAAACTTCCAAAACTCCTGTATGTGACAAGTAAGCCAAGCACATGAACCTCTGCACACCATCAGGAACCTCCAAAGAGCTGCAAGACTTCTGGTGATCCACATCATCACAGGCTCAGCAACTGCTGGAGACGGCACTGATGACGGAGCTGTGTTCCCCTGCCATGAATCACTCTTCAAATAATTAAAACCATTATTCAAGTCAGTACACAACAAAGAATAAAAGCCTGGAACCCCTGGTTTTGATGCTTGATCAAAGCCCTTGCTTCTTGTGCAATGTGGTGGCACTAGCCTGCCGGGCTGCTGAAGGCAGCTATCAACCACTGCAAATATGCCAACAGCCCAGTGCAGGTTGGTAATGGCAACAATCATTCACAAAACAAAGGGTTATTTGGAGCTGAAATACAATTTAGGTCATTGTTTTGTAGGCTTTTGAAAATTAATGAAGAATAAGCTAATCAGCCTGCTCTTGTTTTATATTTATTGAAGAGAAATATATCCAGTTGGGAAAAGATTCATGTGAATGTGGGCATGTTACTCAATGGAGTAAGGGACTGAGTGACAACAGGCATGAAAAAGGCAGAGGTTCTCCATCCCTTTTTTTCTCCTAATTTTTCACTGGGCAGATGTGTCCCAGGCATTGCAGCCCCCGAAGGCTGCCAGCAGAATCTCTGGGAATGACATGGAATCTGCAGTAGAGGAAGGCAGGGTCAGGGACAATTTCTGCAAACTGAGCACATGCAGCCCAGGGGAGCAGATCAGCTGCATTGAGGGGTGCTGAGGGAGCTGTCTGACATCATTCTAGAATGAGATGTTATCTTTGAAAGGTCACTGCACTTAGGGGAAGCTCCTGATGACAGAAAAGAAGGTCAACATCTCACACATCTTCAGAAGGAGCAAGCAGGGTGACTCAAGTAAAATAGCCTCACCTCAATTCCTGGGCACATCATGGAGCAAATCCTCTGGGAAGCCATTGCTGATCACATGAAAAGCAAGAAGGTGAAGGGGATATAGCAAGGGCAAATCATGCCCAAAAAAAAACCCACCAATTTCTGTGATGAACTGACAAGCTCCATGGATAATGGAAGAACAAAAGATGTTTTACATCTTGACTTCAGCAAGGCTGATACTGTTCAGTCTATACTAATAACTGAAGACACTCAGCTATTTGCAGGTAATATCAGACAATCTGCAGGGGCACAGGCTGCAGTTCAGAAGGACCTGGACAAGCTGAAGGAATTGTGCTGATTGGAACCTTATGAGGACTAAGGCAAAGTCCTGTACCTGTGAGAGAATAGCTCCAGGCAGCAATAAGGGGTGGTGCTCAAGCATTTGGAAAAGCTTGGCAGAAAAGGACTGGGGCACCCTGATGGACAATATGCTGAGTGCAGATTGGCAGTCTAAAGAAGAAGGCCTTTGCAGCAAAAAGGCCAACTGAACTCTATTGGCAAAAACAAATACTGTTTCTGCAAGTCAAAATGCTTGCCTCTATTTGCCCTTGTGAGACTGCACCTGGAGTAGGACACCTAATTTTAGGCTGCTCAGTGCCACAGAGACATGAACATGCTGGGGTGAGTCCAGTGGAGGGCCAGAAGGATGAGCAGGACACCAATGCCCAGGATGCACAAGAGGCTGCCTGAACTTGTTTTGTTCAGTTTTCAGAACAGAAGACTTGGGTGGACCTTACTGTTGCTTGTAACTAGCTCAGGAAAGAGAATAAGAAAGACAAAGGGAGCCTCACCTCAGAGGTGGACAGGCACAAAATAAGATGTAAGAGAAGCCACTTGGAGCTCGGTTGAATCAGAAATTCTGATCACATAAAAGGAGAAAACTTTTTACCACCGGCTGATCAGGCACTGATTTCCCATATTTTCAAAAACCAGGCTGGGCAAGCCCTTAGCAACAGGCCTGGTTTTGAGCCAAGAACTGGATTAGATGAGCTCTAGAGTTTGCTTCTAGCCTGCACTACTCTGTTGTTCTATTTTAGGAAAAGACAGGCACAGATGCATTTGCTCCCTGGAAATGCCCATTTTTTTTCATTGAATATAAATGGAGATGAAGCCGAGGAGATTAGGTGTTCACTACCCTCATTTAGATAGGGTCAGTTGCAAGAGAGAAATATTACTTTTAGAACAGAGAAATTCACTAAAATTGAGACACTGTGGAGCATTATACTGGTAGATACATTTAACCTTGGAAAAGTTCCTAATTGAAGGTTTCCAGGCTTTAACTCTTAGTTACACTCAAGATAGGAGAATTCAATGGAGGCATGGGCTTACAAACCCAGAAATCTCTATGAAACATATAATAGATTATTATATACTATATAAGTACGCATAAAATCTACAATGTAGAGAAACATAGATCCTTAGTTGTGGGTTTCAAACAATTTGAGTAGTAGAAAACAATTTTCTATACAGTTCTCAGTGTCATCCTTAAAAATCTGGAATTCTATCTAACATGACTAGATCCCAATTTAAATAAGAAAGGATCATATTAAACACAGGACACTTTAAGTAAGAAAATCTTGATTCTGAAGTTTTCTTTCCTCACTTTTTCCCCAAAGTCTAATTTTACTGCTTTTTGTATCTGTTGTACATCAGTGTCCCTTTCTCCAAAGTATCCCACAGTGAGGCTGACTGGGAAAGGGCTGTGGGAAAGTTCCGGTCTGCGTGATTAAAGCAGATTACTAAGGTGTGCATTTTAGTTTACTTGGTAAATTGAATTACTTTTTCCAATTAAAATATATATTCAGGTTTGATTTGGGGAAGGAAGCAGAATTTTTGTCTACCAACACTACAGTTTAGACTTGAAGACCTATTGCCTTCTACTGGTACCCATCACTGTCCGCTGACTGTAGATAACTTCCTGAAGAACTTTTCTCATTATTCAAGCATTTCAGCTGAGTGCTTAAGGTGAGGTAGTGTAAACCAAGCCCTACAAGTTTATTTGGCAGTGTATTGTGATTTTCAGTTATGGATCTGTGCAATGGGGCCATTTTATAGTATTTCTTTTGTTGTTATTTTTAAAAGGAACATCAGAGAGGATGTTGGCTCACACTCTTAACATATTTGATGACCTTATTCCTACTTGATAGAGGCAAATTCCAAAGAATTACTCTTACCTATCGCACCCTTCTCTGAAGCATGAAGCGTTCCTTGTATGTTTTCTGGGAACAAAATCTGGAAAAAATTCCCAGGCTCATCCACAGAGAGGATATTAATACTAGTTCATTTGTGAGCAGCAAAGGACAACAGAGTACAGCATGTGATTATCTGAACATCTACTGATTTCTACAATAACCACACCTCAAAACTGAGAAACTGAGCACCTACTTAAAAACTGTGTTTATTTATTCATCAAATGAGTCTGGTTTTAGATAAGAATGACCCATGTGTATGTCTGTACTACATTTACTGTAAATGGTAATACTTACATGGAAACTGGTATATTTCTGAGACTTTCAAAAGATGTGCTATATTTTGTGCTTTGAATATCTAATTTGGCCCATTTCCCAGACCACTAAACACTTTCTAGACTTGGGTACCATTTTCTCCATGATGTCTCCCTGCATTTCCTGACACTAGCTAGAATGCGGAATTGAATTATCAATAAATCTACAAATCACTTGCAATGTACTTAACTCCCATCCCCTCAAAATAATTTAGTATTCTAAATATAACTTAAATAGAAAGAGATTCTTACAGTACTTCCAGGGTAGTTCTGCAGGCTTTGCATCTTGCACTGTTATATTTATTTGTTAGAACTGTTTTTAATTTATAGTATTTTGCAAGTGAAGTTTAGTTAGTTCAGAGGAAACTTGGGGTATACATTTAAGGAACTGGAACAAAAATTATATCACAGTTTTATATTTTTCAAAAAACTCAGTCTACATAAATCACAGACCTTTGGATGCAGCAAATCAGCACAGCACTACTGCAATCAGCTCTATCTGCAGCTGTGTCTCTGGCATGGGTAAAGCCTTTCTTGTTGAATTAATAGCACTTCTCCTTGTCAGCATCTCCCTCCCAGACAGTCGTTCTCAAGAGCACTGGTTATGGCTGCTCAAATATTTTATGACTAGAGAAGTAGATTAATAATGATAGGCCACACAGTAATGATATTTCTTTCATGTCTTTCTTTTTTTTGTTGTTGTTGCAAGGAACAGGTGGACCCAGGTCCCAGTCCCATATTTCATCAACTCTGTCATTTCAAGTAGAAAAAAAGGCAACTTTCAATCAAACATCAGGAGTATGCAGGTTGGGAAATAGAAAAAGCCTTCTAGTGGGATTACTTTGTAAATACTGGAATAGATTTCCTGTAGGAATTACAGCCTCTTTAGTGGACGTGCATAATAATAGGAAAGATAAACTCCATGGGAGCAACAGAGCGATACTGTATCTTACCTCTAGACAGGATAATGGACAAGGTGATGTCTTAGATCCTTACAGACTTATTTTCCTGATTCATTAGTACTGTCAGTTATTCTTCAGTGTATGTGAATATCACATCTCTTTCCTATGTGCCATGTCAAAACATTTGTTCCATTTAAATCTCCTTCTCTGACATTGCAGTGTCACATTTAGTCCTTATCTGCAGTTGTTTATTATGCAAATCTGTGATCATTAGTTTACAGAGTCTCTTCTAAAATTTCTAAATACCATAAATTTATTAATTAATTCATTTATTTATTTTATAATTTCTTTCAAACTCACCAAAATGTTGCTCTCATTTAACCAGAATTAAAGACATGTTACAAGGCACCAAATTATCAGATGTCAGAGAGCAACCCAAATTGAAGTTCATAGCTAGCTGTGTATGTGGTCACAGATACTGTACCAGTGAATGGTGAATGATTCAGCCTCCCTCTGGGGGATTATATGCAGGAATCACTGCACAATTCTGGATATTTTAATACCAGAAAAAGGCAGTGGAAAGATGGGCGTGTGGAAAAAAGAACCAACATAAAAATAATTGATCAGCTGGGGGGTTTGATTTATGAAGAGACATTAAAGGAATGATGTTTGATTGTCTGCACAATGTCCAAAAGCCATATGTTAAACACTTCAAGTATCTGAAGAGTGTAAACAGCAAGCAAGGGAATAATTAACTAGGCTACAACAAGAAGGTGTAACTAAAAATACAGAAAATAAATATATTAGGGGAAATTCTTAACAATGAGCTTTGTTAATTACAGATAAGTATCTGAAGAAAAGCAGCAGGAGCCTCATTTTTCCTTGTAACTTAGAGAGTGAACTTGACAAATCACTGAAAAAAAAATTAAATATCTATTTGGGGCTTGTTGGCAAGAGAGCTTGACAGCTATTATTGTTTGATAATATCTTCCTTTGTGGTATTTGTAAATCAAAATGCAAAACACAAGTGGCCACTCAATGAACTGAAATAGCCATTTACCTCAATTAACCCTACTTTTCTAAAATGTTAGAGCAAACTAAATAACACCCTTATGCAAACCATATTCATGAACACTTTCCGGAGGTATTTTCTGTCAGATATTTTTCAAAATAATAAAACCAATAACACTGCACATTTAAAACAAACCAACAAACAAAATTGTTCCTACACAATTGTTTAGGACACAAAGTTGGAACCATTAACAGAAAACCAGCATCTTCTGCACTTGTAATCCAGAATTCAGGGAGTCTTCTTTTCTTCTGCAGCTTCAGAAATGTTCTCTTGTACTTCTCCTTTGCTACTCAGCCAGGCTGTTATAAGAAGAAAAGTTTGTTCCATGTCAAAAGGCTGGAATTCCCATTTATTAGCAAAAGAGGAACTTGATATTCCCACTCCTCTTACACAAAGCCATATCATTATTTACTAATTCCCTCTTAGTCCTGCTACTGTGTTTTAAAGATGGATTAGAAGGTGCAAAAGATAAAAATGTACTCTAGATGAACTCCAGGGAAAATTCGCCTCAAAAAAAAATCTGCTTTGGAAATAATTAGACTCAAGCTCAGCCAAATAAAGGTCATAAGAAACAGAATGGGTTTGAGTTGGAAGGGACATTTGAAGGTCATCTAGCTCCAACTCCCCTGCAATAAGCCTGGACATCTTTTACTAGAACCAGGTTGCTCAGAGCCCCATCCAGCCTGGCCTTGAAAACTTTCACGGTTAAGGCAAGTACTACCATCTCTGGGCAACTTCTTCCAGTGCATCACTAGTCTCACTGTAAAAAATATCTTCCTTATATCTAGTCTAAATTGACCCTTGTTCAATTTTGCCCCTTGTGCTATCACCACAGGCCCTTGTAAAAAGTCCCTCTCCAGCTCTCTTGTAAGCCCCTTTAGGTATTGGAAGGGACTATAAGGTCTTCCCAAAGAGAAGGGAGATCAAAGGTCTTACAGAAGTCCTTTGGGAGATTGACTTCCATGCTTCCATGCTTCTGATTGTAATAGCATGAGTTATAACATCTGTATTGTCTCACCCTTCACATGAGACTGAAAATAGAATAAAAGTTTTTAAAATGCCTTTCAGTTGCCCCATCTCTGGGTCAAAAAAGAGCTTAATCTGACATCAATCCACTACTCAACAATGCAGGAAAGGAGATTATACCAAGAGCTGTCTCATTTGAGGAAATTTAATTCCAGTAGTAAACAAGGGCCTCTACAGCTGGGAACAGGGTCCACAGCCAAAAGAGGAAACAAGCCAAAGGAACTTTGCTGACACGCTGGTACAGCCTAGAGTACACACTCACAGCTTCACCTATGGGGGACAGACACCAAAATGCAAAATGCTTGTAAGAGTATCTAATATAGAAAGGAAAACCCATTTTTCCAAAAAACAATTTGAACATAGGTGGAGAATTGTTGCTTCAGTCCGCTTACTAAGTTTACAGCTACCAACATTATACATTCAAATAATTTCTAAAAAACAGAGACTGCTTTTTCAAATTGAAGTATTTTGTGTAATTCACAGTGCTCTTATTTTTAAGCTTTTTTTTTTCTTACTTTCCCGGCCATCCCAGAAGGAATGAATCTAGAAACTAAAAGCAGAAAAAGTGAGAGGAAAAGGGGGAAGAAAGAGAGAGAAAACGAAAATTCACCATGGAAAATGTATTTCAAAATACCAGAAAAAGCTAAAAACAAAAGTGGAGAAGTCTCATCAGGATCCAATGAGGGGCTTTCAGGTTACTATCTCATCTCCTGGTGAAACTACTCACGGAAATCTACCCAAAACTTTGGCAGAGCATTTAGTAAACAAAGGAGCAAACAGGTGGAAATCCACGACTGAGAAAGAGAATCCATCCTGCCAAGCTGGCATCACAGCCATGACCTGCTGGCTCCAGCTCTCTGCAAGGTTTAATGCCCACATCCTTAAAAACAGTTAATGCATTTAATAGGGGTCAGTGGAAATGAAGAACCTACATAATGGTTAGTCACCTACATAATGGTTAGTCACCTAAATATCTTTGCAGATCCAGGTCTTATTTCATCAAAGGGCACAATAGAGCACTATTTGTCATGGAAATTAAGATTCACCACATTACCAGTGACAGAAATTTCTAAAGGTCCCAAGCTGAGCAGCTTTCTTTGGAAATGACCACGTGTGCAGCAGCAGCTACTTTTCTGAGCAAATGTGCACATTTACACTTGGTTCCCAGGGAAACAGTTACAAGAACACTGAAATATGGAAAGAGTTTTGCTGTATCAGGTGTTTTTATAATAGAAAGTTTGTCTGTAAACATAGTCCTCCAAAAAGGAAAGAAAAAAAAAAAAAGAAAAATAAAGAAAGTGTGACTAAAGGGGGAAAAAAAGCATCCAGGGCAGAACAGAAAGTAAGCTAACAGCCCTGTGAACCCAAAACAGCCCCCAAAGAAGATGTGTCTGCCAGCAGAGCCAGCCGCGGCGTCAGCCAAAGAACTCAGCCACAAAGCCAGACACGGCTGCTGGAAAAACACATTCCAGGTCCTACACACTGCTGCCAAGTCCACCCCATGATTATAGCCATCGGATTTTGGAGAACCCAGAGGAAGAAGGTGAAAAGGAATAGGATCAACACTGCCTACAGGGAGAAGAGGCAATGCCAAGGCAACACAAAAATTACTGGTTTATCCGATTTTACTTTGTTCTTGCCCTACTTTAATGGAGAGTCTAGCTACAGCCTTTCAAAGTTTAAAGGAGACTTTGTCATTTTTGGCAACAAATCCAGCTTTCATAGCAAACATGATAATGGCCTTACATTATATGGACTTATGGCCCAATGGATTCCAAAGCGTTTTACAAACTTCAGCTGATACATGGCCAATGTATACAGGGACCTCTTCATCCCCCACTGAAATGTGCTCAGCCTCTAAGACAACCTGTCACAAATACTTAGCAAAGCACAGAAGCTCTCCACAGTATTTAAGGCCAGGATATTGCGCCACTGAATCTGAACGGGAAGGAGGAATAAAATTATGTGAGCAGATATTCAGTTGCACTCACACTCCTTCTGCTCTACACCTGCTCTTAAACTCTTACTACAGTGCCTTTCAGTGTCACAGTTTGATGACCTTTCTTTTCCAAAGTCTCTTTGGGTAATGTCCTCAGCTACACATTGGATTCTCTCTATTCTGACTGGTGCATATTCTGGGCTCACACCAGTGGTTACCCCTCCACACATGTGTCCCAGTACAGTTCCCAGCCAGATTCAACTTCTTCTGAGACAGAAATATATAAAGACCAATAAAATTCTGGGTGAAGTCTTGTAGATCTCTTCTCCTTTTTTTATTTACTGCACAGTGGTAATTTGCCATATATGATGCTTTCTTTCATTTCGTAAGCATTGATGTATTTTAACTCTCTCTTTCAAAAAAAGAAAAACAAACAAACAAAAACAAACAAACAAAAAATCAACCCAAACCACCATTTCACAAGCAGTACCAAGTTTTTCAGGCCCAATGTCTACCTGTCAACATGAGCATTCATCTTAGCCACAATTTTATTCCATCCCCTAATTTTATAACAAAATGATCACTTTTACTCTAAGATCTCTATTAAGCACATAAATCTTGTGGCTTTCGAAAGTCAAGAGGTCAAATTATTTAATCCTGTAAAAAAAGCTTTGTATAGCCAAGCAGATTTGTACAACATCTAGAAAGTTTGATGGATTTTGAAATGTGACAAAATGTAATGCAGATTTTCAGACACAACAACAACAGAAATCACAGATACTCTAAACAAAATAAAATCAAGCACACTTCTAAACTTCACCTCCAAGACAGGGATATAGACACATATTTCTCTTCAAGGGATGTTAGGGAAAAAATATTTCTAGTTCTATTTGTTTTCAACTTCCTTTTTCTTCTCTCATTAAGTATTTTCTCTGGTAAGAAGAATTTTTACACCTGTCACTCACACTGCATCTAAATTTGGCCCATCCAGTGCCACCACGGACTCATGTCAGGATAATCACTGTAAGAATGTCAAACTCTGATTTTTTTTATTTTTAGCTTTTGAAAACAGATGGTATTTTCCAAAGGTAAAATATTTCTGGTCATGTGTGAGAAAGAAATATTAACTGTCATTGACTGAAAATTTCATCCTAATACTGAGCAGATGGTCCCACCCCTTTCAGCTCACCTGAGTGTGTCACACAGTCCTACACTGTGCATCCAAGTACAGACTCAGGCCTTCTTCATATGGTGTATGTACTATCACTTCCCAAGGATCAGGTAGGAAATCTGTAACAGTCTAGAAGAGGTGATAAAAATATGACAAAATTGACTACATTTGCCTCAGGAAACTTCTACAAATCAGGTGCATGCAAGCCTTGGAAAACTGCTTTCAGAAGCTCATACACATCAGAAGACCTGAAATAAAACTATTTATTATACCTCAAAACCATGCCATTACACTTCTAGTAAAATCAAGCACATGTAAAAGTCAAGCCTGTCAATCTCAAGCTGGGTTGTATCTCAATGTTCTTATTTTCCTTAAAAAGCTTCTTATACCCAAAAAGTGAGGATAATGTGCTAGATCTGGATCCCACGGTCTGACTTCACAGGCCTTTACCTCACACCCAGTTACTCCTGTGCTGGGCTCAGCAGGTTGAGCTGGGCTGACTCCTGTGAGTGCAGCACACCCATCAGGCACCAAGGCTCTGGTTTGATTTGCAGATATCCAGAAATGGAGACACCAACATTCCACACAGTGGTATTTTCCAAAGGTTAGTCTTTTCCCTGTTAAAACTTGTGTCTTATTTCCAGTATGATTTTGTCTGGCTTCATTTCAGGCTATTGGCTTTCATTATTCCTTGGGCAAATAAACCTGTTCATAATCATACACGTAGATACACAGCTCCTATCCTGCTTTCTCTGCAGCTCCCAGAGATCTGAACAGATGGCAAAGGCAGATAAGCTCATGTGTTAAAAATGGGAAAGCCCAGCTAGGGAAAATACTGCACTTAAGAAAGTTGTTTTGTTGTTTGTTTGGTTTTTTTTTAAGAAGACAACAGCACCCACAAAGACATGCAGCATTTTGAGACCACAGTCTTTTGTTGATCTTCTCACCACCAGCTCCTTGCTGGAGAGCTGTCTCCACAGAATCCCTCCCCACAGCAGCTAGTGGTGAAAATACTTTTCCTGCTCCAATTTTTCTTGATGGGGGAACCAAATTTATTCCTTGGTTTGCCACATTTCAAAGGGAATTGTACAATGCCAATCTCTTCCAGTGCTTCCCTGTTGGACTGCTACTCTTAGCTGAGGTGGCTGCAGAAAATCACACCAGGATTTTAATGAGGAATTCAGAGAAGTTAAAAGACCTTTCCATTGGTGTTTAAATCTCACACAAACACCAGGCTGCAGCTGTAGCCTTTGCTGCTTATGGATAAATGTATTATTTTAGAACATGGCCAAGACCTCCTTCTAGGAGGTCCTGCAGGAGTGGAGCCAACAAGTGATTATGAAAGGCAGCCTAAAGAACATTTGACACTGTTTTCTGCCTACGCTTAACAAGCACCTCGTAGTTCGGGCTGTAGTTTGCACGATTTTGGCTTTTAGAAAATATGAAACACCTTAGTAGATGGATTTTACGTCTAGGAGATTCCATGTGAGGCACTGAACCCACCCAGTTTTATTACTTTCAAAAGGTTGGGAAAAGCTTCAAAGTCGCATCTGACAACTTCATGAACTTATTCTAAAAAAATATCTGGAACTTTGGCATCCATGCACTTTTTTAAAAAATAAACACATACAAAAAAAGATCTACACTTCAAATAAATCTCACTAGACTTATTTTCTTAAGCTAAAATCAATGAATTTGTTCATTATTATGTATTTCATTTCCTTTGAATAAATAAGCCTTTGTTTACTACCTTTTGAAATACTACCCAGTATGTCACTCAGCCCTAGTCTGCCTTGTGATCCAGTGACGGGGATGGGAGAACCAGCTGGCGACTGAGAGCATTTGAGTGGAATAAAAGCAAAGAGCAGAAGCTGCAGACTGGGCAGAGCTACAAAGGTGAAGAGAAGGGCATCATCCATTCCAGGAGAGAAGCTGGGAGCACTGTTAGGAGCAAACTTCTGAGGACTGCATATGGGTTGCCTCCCTCTCCATGTCTTTTCTAATTATTTTAATAAGACACACTTGCCTTGACCCACAAAGGCACTTGGGTAAATGGTGACAATCTTATATAGTGCACGGCCATTAGTGTCAATTCCACAGCATTGAACAGCCACTGGTGCTCACTGCATTCTGCACAGGGCTATCAGGCAAGAAGACTGGATTGAGAATGAGGACCATACTGGAAAACCAACAGAAAATGCTACAGAGAAGTTACCTGCACATTTGGGATTTTAATTTCAGGTAAAATAGTGTAGAGCTTTAAAAGACTTGATTAGAGCTCAGCTCCAGTCTCCCCCAAGTAACACTCACTTACTTGGACACAAAGACACCTATCAAGTTATATGAAATTTGCATTTATTTCTACAGAGCAGCCCAGCTACAAAAGGCAGATTGGAAACTGCCTCTTACAATGTTAAGTTGATCAATATCATTCTCTCAGAGTTCATCTGAGAGAAGAACTGACTTTGGTTTCCCACTCTTAGCAGAGTTATTTGTCCTGGGTTATTTGTCCTGACCACACTAGTTTGTGCTGGAGGTGTCCATCAGAGGAGCACCACCAAATCTGAGGATGGAGGTGGTGTACCCTGATAAGAAAGGCAGGGAGGTTGCTAATTTTGGCCACTGCAACTGTAGGTACTCTGCTGATGTGCTGTCTTATGAACTGCTTTTAAATATATTGCAGTTGTTTGCAAAGGTGTTTTCTGCAGCATTGCCTGCTGCTCACAACCTTAGCCCAGAGGGACTAAATCGAAGGAATATGAAGGAAACAAGTCTTTTTGCAACATCTGACCTTGGCATGCCAGAAAATCAGGTGTTCATCCACAGGATGAGATCAATAGAAGTATGGGGGCAAGGGACAAAAGAGAAAGAGCAAGCAGAGGAAGGCAGCACAAAGTAATAAGTAAAGGGGAAAAGTGAACAAATGACAAATGGATCATGGCAAATTTCCACACAAGCTTGAAGTCACAAATGAGAAATTAGAAGCTCCAAATGAGAAAAAAAGAAATCAGAAACTCCCTTAAAGACCATTAAGGAAGACAGAGTCTGGACAAGCAATCTAATATACGAGAGGCAAGGCTAGACTTGGGCAGGCCTTCAGAATTTAATTAGGAATGGAGCAGGCTGACTCTACCCAAGAAGGAGCTCAGAGGATAAAAAAAAGAATGTAGGACAACCTATACCAAGGAATTGTGTAGGGTTACTAGCCCACCATTCAGAGATTTGAGCCTGGCAGCTCAGACATCCAGTGACTGAAACACTTTAAAGAGATGCACAAGAGAGCATGACCACTGGAAGGACCATTACTAAACAGAACTCCAGACTGAGAAAAGTCAGCAAGTCAGACAATGATGTGAGGAAACAGCTCAACCTCACCCACGCAATAAAGAAAGCAGTAACATCACATTTTGTTGGGCCAGCCAGCTTTCCAGCATTCCAACACTTCTCATCCTCTGGTATCATAAAATATGACTAATTCAAGAATTTCAGGTAGAGAACAATTGCAGTTGGCACTGCTGCATTTCTAAAAATATGCTCTATTAAACCAAAAGTGCACGAAGTCTCCACAAAGTCGCTATGCTCCTCTACCTTCAAAATTAATTGTTATTAATTGTTACCTGCAGGAACCAGATAGTGTTTTCCACCATCATACTCCAAAGTCTGCAGTTTTCTGGGCCTAGCTTAGTTATTCCAGTTAGCCTAGGAACAGGTTAGCTCTGGACTGTTTTAAATCCTAATTCTTGAATTCAAATACAAATTCAGCAATTTGCCATCAAGTTGCTTGAGCTTTCAACCCTTCTACTCTGCTACCCCTGGATGTGAAACTAAACATATAACAGCTGAAAATAAACTAAAATTATTGGTAGATTGTAGCAGTAAAATTATAAGTAAATGAGTATGTCTTGCAAGAAAAGGTGAATTATATATGAAGCAAGTTAGGACAAGTATGCTTGAAGATTCTCAATTGAGGTGCTAAGACAGTTATTCATTTATTACACAGTTCACAACTGTGAATGGCTTACCTTATTTTCTCTTCTTTATTTACTTTTTCCATTTGATATGGAATATCAGGACAGGTACTCTTTTCAAGTTTGGAGAGGAGGATGAAAGTGTTGTTTCTTTATAGTATTCTGTCCTTTTTGTTCATGTACATAATGCCTAAAGCAGGACCATAATGGAAATTATGGTTAAAGTATTTTCTAGAGGAAAAGGTCAGCCTAAGCAAGAAAGAAGGATGATCTCATATTTCTGACAGCTCAGATACAAGCAAATCTTAGCACCAATAAGTTATGTCATCTGTTAAATTCACATAAGCAGAATGCTTATGTAGATTTTGCACTGTTATGACAAGGCTGTAGAGCATAGGGGTAAATATTCCATATGAAATAGCTATCTATACAGGGTTAGTTGTATCTATTATTATCTTTAAATAAATCAACTTGAGAGTTAAGGCCAGCATGGTTTTCTATTCTGTCTTCAGAGACCCGAGCTGTGCCACATTAAAAAACATAGAAAGCATAAATTTCTATTTGGCCAGAATAACAGAAAGCCATACCTTAGTATCTTACTCACTGAGATACTGTCCATCCTGACCTTGGCTGTAGCTCCATATTTTACACACTATAACTGTCATAGTAACAGACAGAGCCAACAATAATTTGCTTATACAATTTACAATACATTGTCTCCCAGCCACACTGAGATCTCTTTAACCATCAGCAGATGTGTTGCTTGTATTAGCTGTATTTGAACAAAGCAGAATCTATTCAGCCCTAAAGTCCCTATGGCTGGTTGGCTGTGTTTTGTGCTTAGTGCATAGCTAATTTGGTGTTCATACCACTGTAAGTAATCACTGCACATCTGAGGAGGTCCAGAAGTTTTAGCCCATAATCTGCTGTCTAAATTTCATGTGTTTCTCTCCTTGCTGGCAACTGAGTTTTAGGATTCCATGCTCAGAAAAGTTAACTGACAATTAATACTGTAGATGTTCTGTGATGTTCAGTTCTTAAAGTTCTTTCTACGTGAATAATGTCCAAAATTTCTTTCACCATTACCTTAAAATATTAAATATCACTTTTTAAATTCTCAGTATTCATGCTTCATAATAAAGCCACAAAATCTTGGACAAAAATCTATAGTCACATTAATAATCATGAAAAATAAACTAATGCAAAGAAGAAAAACACCACCACTGTTGTCCCATATAAAAGACAGAAGGGCTGTGGGTTTTTAATGTACAGGTATGGACCTACTTCTGTACGCAAAGGCACTAAATAAAGAAAAAAGCAGACACTCCCAAAAAAGGAAAGTCTTTTGTTCCAAATTTGGGTTCCTGATACAGCAATACAAATGTACCTAGCACAGTGCAATAAAGAATGCAGCTATAATTAAATTTTTTCTGGGTATAAAGTCATTCTGACTGGTGAAAACAGGTTGATCCTAATACTTGGTTAGGATCAGTAAATAACTTAAACTAGTAGTCCCTGAACTCAAATTCATTTGGACAGAAAAGCTGTGTGGTTTCAAGGCTGGGAGCTATGACTACTGTCTTTAACAGTAGAAGTAGACAAAGAATTGCCTTCCCAGAAGGTTCCTCAGACAACTTTTGCTTCCTATTGAAAGAATAAGAAGGAAAGAGAAACGGCTCAGAAAACTGCAATATATTTTACCTTTCTTTGCTAATTTTTGTTCTTTTACATTTCAGAATTAGAAGACAAGGAACAAGGCAAGTCTGAAATAGATGGAGTTGACTCAAGCAGTCTGTATATCCTTCTGCTTACTTACCCCTTCTTCTATCAGTATTTCCTCACACATTTTACCCAGAATACAGTCTTTTCTTTTTAATACCTTTATCCCATCATTTATTTCCCTTCCTGGTATCCATAATACCCATCTTTGACCTCTGGCTATTAAACCTACCATTATAGCACAAGAAAAAGCATGGAGTTTATAAAGCTTGTTGATTATTTTGATAGTGTGGCTCCACAGCCCAAATATTTTGCTTTTAAGCCTGACATATCCAGTCTGCAAGGGATTCATACAGCTGTAGAGATGTTCTTATGCCTGTTAGAAAATGAGAAATTTAGGTTCAGAATTTCCCCTTCTTCTTGCTGCCTCCACAGGAGATAGTATTTCTCTAAGCTGATCCCCAGCTGCTTTATTGGACCCTTGAGTCCATTGCCAGATAATACATAACCCCAAACAGCCTGAAGTTTGCTGGAAGTTCCTGAAGGGTCTGGATGCAGGAATACTGCAACTCAGAAAAAGGCAGCTTTATACTTCCTCCCCTGGGCGTCCTTTTTGCTCTTTGGACATAATAGAGCATCCGGACTTCATATTTCACTTCTTTCTCTCTGCTTCCCTTTCTGGAATGCCAGTGTACATCAGGCCTCATGTCTAAAAATCTAGGTGAATTTGCTATAAAGTTAGATATTGGTCTAATTGCTGCAGCCTGGATGTTTAATCCTTCTGCTGCTTCTCTGAAAAATCACAATGCCTGAACTGTCAAGCACTGGCAATGTTTCTCTAGGATCTTTTGTTCTTATATAATAATATTCATTTTAGTGGAGATGATTATGAAATGAAGAACCTTATTACTTTTCCTAAGATGGTTTTGCTTAGTTCCAATACTTCTCCAAATTTTCTGAACTTCAGGGTAGTAATTGTCATCGAAATAGATAATTCTTTTCTTATACAGCTCTTCATTGTTCTTCCCAGCTGCCTGAAAAAAATTATAGCTGAGTTTGATAATTCTGGAAACAAAAAACAACGTATCTTGAGGGCTTTTGTGCTTCTGCCCTTTAAGAACTTTACATAAGACTATCAAAATGCAAGGATTGTATAAGTGACAGAGACAACATTCCCACATTTTAGTTATTTTCTGTGTTTTTAGGAATGCCATAAATCCTGTCATTGCTTCTCCTTTGAGCTGTTTCCTAAATCACCACATTTTACTCTTCGGAGCCTGTTCTGTTTTACCAGGAAAAATGAGATGTGAGTTCCCTGCACAAGGTTAATCGATAAAATCTTTACAGTCTCTTCTCATCTGGCCAGCCTCACTTTAATTTCAGTAACAGTGCTGTCAACTCACTCAGAGAGGCAGTTTAAGCTTTCTGAAGCCTTTGTACTTCTTTTCCCCATTCTTTTTCTCTTTATTGCCAACTCTTTTGAATGTATTATCCAAGTTTCTGATAGCCAATTGTTTTCACAAAACCCAAGCTCTTCAAGTCATGTTACCTTGTGAAAATCTCAATTTTTAAGAGTATCTGTTAGCCCTCAAAGGTGTGGAAGATTACTTGGAAAACATGTTGTAATGTTCGGGAAATACTGAAAAAACAGGGTACAAATATCTTCAAATGCATACTGTCCCTAAAAGTTCTAATTTTCTTCTTAATCTTGTGATTTTTGAGGCCTGATTCATGATTTTCAAATGCCTGAGACTGGCAGTGATATTTTTTCTCAAAAGCAGAGCAAATTTTATTTTTGGCCATCTGAGTACCTCAGGACAGTTCTGGACAAGAGTCACTCTATATCTCACCACTTAAGCCATTTTCCCCAGGAGTTGCTTAATACCATACTTCACCTTCGTTCCAATGGAAAAGACTCTTACCAGTGTTCCAAGTCCTTTTACATCAATTTTTTCACCATCTAAGTGTTGGAATGGACACAGTGTGGCAGGCAACATTTATTTTAAAGACATATTTTCCAATACCAGTCACATTTACACATGCATCTCTGCAGCTTATATACACAGAGACATGTCAGAAGATTGGGTGATCAGGCACAAGAGCAGAAATGAATGCTCAAGGACTGTCAGGATTTGGTTGTGCCAGACTATTTGGTGCTTGTGCCAAATACCTCACCACAGCCTGAGGTCTGATGGAACTGAATGTTTTGGAGAATACTGTGAAAAGCTGTCAACATTACCCTTAAAATTAAAAAAAAGTATGAAATATTGTATTTAATTTTATGACTCTGAGAAAAGTAAGCTATTTATTCAGGATAAGCTTTATGACTGAAATAGATTTTTTTAATTGGCAATTTCACTGTACCTTATTTTTTCAGATCCATCTGTCTGATGGGAACAGGAGCTGA
Source organism: Molothrus aeneus (assembly GCF_037042795.1). Lineage (NCBI taxonomy): Eukaryota > Metazoa > Chordata > Aves > Passeriformes > Icteridae > Molothrus > Molothrus aeneus. The sequence goes on along the minus strand of NC_089648.1, from coordinate 89,577,970 downwards.
AATGATGCACAGAACTTAAGCAAGGTACCAGGGCTGTTCAAAATTTGTAACATTAATGTACTAAAAATATCTACTATGTACTAAATGTACTAAAAATATCTACCATTTTTCCAGTCCTCTCATTGTAATATTTGAGAACCTGAGATTTTATATTCATAGCATTCTAGTTTTTAATTAAGGGAATTAAATTATAGGCATGAAAAACAAGGAAACGAGAATAGTGAAAAACAGCTAAACATAATTCAAAGTGAATCTTCCTTCTATCATGGCCTAAAGATTACTGCATAGGCAACAAACTCAAAGTTTTCCAAATAAAAATTACCCTAGACAGACCTGACAGGAAAGCTGAGAGCTGAGTTGTTAAACACTGAAAGTAGTGCAAACACGAAAGCACAAAAAGGCCTCTTGGGCAAGTCTGTAAAATATATTTGAAAATACAAACCTGAGGAGATCTGGGAGTCACTGAAGAAATTTAAAAGCTAACTTAGGCTGGTTTATACTGTAAATTTGGGTGGGTCTACAGTTCTGGATAACATGAAGAAGGGATCAAATACACATGGCAGCTTCCACTGCAAAGAGCCACATATGGCTATCAAAGGGCCATCAAATGCAGGTAGTAAGAGCCACAATTGAAACAAGCAGGACATGGCAGCAGCCTGCAAACTCATGCAGCTCCTCAACTAGGAGCAAAACAAATTTTACATTCTGCAGCATCATACAACTAAATTTTTATTAAAATTAATTGTTATTCCAATAGTTATAAATTCCATCTTTAAAATGAGGGTTTTTTTCCAAAATATTCCTTTTAGAGATATTTTAAATTAAAAAAACCCTCAAAGTGAATATTCTTCTTTAAATAAAACACAAATTTTAAGAAGATTAGAACTAGAATGTGTTTTAAAACCTACCAGTTTGGTGTGTTAAATAACAAATACATAATGCAAGAATAGATCTTTTTCTGTTCCCAGTTGTCTAGAAGCAATGTCAAAAATCTTTCTAAACAGCAGGATTAAAATACTGCACATTACTTATTATGCTGCTAGCAGCTGTACTATCCTCTGCAAGCTTAGCTTTTCCAAATGATTAGAGGTACATATTACAAAATCATGGTTTGTTTACTTTTCTATCTAATACCTTTAATTTGCACTCTGAATGGAAGTGCTTTAGGTTCCAACTCAAATAATAGTAGGTTTTGAAGCTGTAGCCACAAGGGCTTTAATCATGTGCTATATGGAACAAGTCCTAAATATTAAGGAGAATATGAGCTCCACAAGCTAAATAAAAGGCTGGAATCCAGCAAAACTTCTCTGCAAACACAAACTGAATCTCACTCTCTGTGTGATCTTGAGCAAGCTACTTGATCTTTTTGTGCCTTGACAAGACAATTATTAAAACTTGGACTTCTCTGACTAACAGATGTTTCTGTACAGCAGCATAGAGAATACTAGAGTAAACACATTACTGAAAACATTCATGACAATAAAACGATGTGGAACCAAATTTCTTTCATTCCCTGTGATTTGCATCCTCATAATTCTTACTGCAATCACTGACAAAGCCACTTAAACCATGAGATCACTTGTTTTCCAACAAATTAAGTCCCAATACTTGCCAATCACTCTGCTTCAGAGGTCAAGGAAGATAAAGTCCTTCTCTTCCTTGCATAGATCCTTAAGACCATTAGAATTACATTTATTTGCAAGAAGTGCTCACAAAGCTAACAAGTTCCAAATGTTTCCTTTTCTTAAATGCATGTTTGTTTCAAATCACATGTTTTTAATCTGCACAAACTGCCCATTTCTTATGTATCTCGAGTATATGCTGTCCAAGAGATAGCATAACTAATACAAGTTAGAAAATACTTTTTTCTTGCTATCACACAAACTGTTGAGCTAGACAAAAAAACTCTATCTTCTCGTGATCAAATTATGATGTCTGTAGTACCACATAGTAAAATACTAGTTGCAGAGAGTATCATTAGTAAAGCTGATTATTTAAAATAGGCCTAGCCATAATTAACACTGAATACATCATGGTAAAATGTTTCAATGCTTTGGAGTCACAACCACATTTACCTAATCAGTGTAGGTTCATTACATGCTATCCCAAGGTGATCATTCAAAGGTTAAGTTCTTATTCAAAGCTCATCTTAAATTCTAGATGTATCTAAGAGAGGAAGGGAAATGCTTCTGAGGGAGGGACATCCCACCCTCAACCAGCTGATTAAAGTCACCTGTCTCAGTGTAGAGACAGTCTACACAAAATTCCTAGTTGAGTTATCAGGTTGAACACCTAAATTCAGGTGAGAAAAATGCCAGCCAAATGTGGGACAGTCTTCTTAATGATGCCAGGCAAAGAATGTAAAATTAACCAAGGTCAATAAGTCTGTTAGATAGCAAAATACTTCTAGGTCTCAATTTCTTTTATGTGTAATGCTTGGTCATTCTTCCTTGGGAGGAAGACCTATGAAGCATCTTAAAACTATTTGGTTTTTGTATTTTTTAAATTTATATTCAGATGAATCAACATATATTTATGTAAATAGAGAAATAATATGCTTCAACATGTGTTCAATGGTTCTACTGTAAAAAGAGCAGTGTTGAAAGAGATAATGCATAAAACAGAGAAGGGAAAATATTAAAATTCAGACACACAAGAAGCACCATTCCATAATTAGTATGACCTCTGATAGATTCAGATTATTGCTAATGTAAAAGAAAAACCCATTAGATGTTGCAGACTCAAGATGGTTCCATGAAACTTGCTCTTCCAGTAGATATCATTATAGATTTTGGGCATTATTTTATTTTCATAGCATTGATAAGCTTTTATCACAGGGCAATTAAAATACAAGTGTTTAAACAGTGGGTTGGAGAGTTTTGAGGGGATCTTTTTTGCTTTGCTTAACATGAAAACATCCAATAAAAATTATTACTTCCACTTAGGGTTATTATATGTGAATCCATATTTTGCCAAGGATACAACCTTGTTAAACAACCTTTCTAAGATTGTTTAACAGTTAGGGTTTGAAAAATAAATTCATGTATATTATATACCTAGACATAGATATATATATGTCTAGGTATATAATAATATAGGGATTAACCTCTCTCTGGTGTCTCAGACTGATTCCAGAAGGTCATCCAACAACAGCAATGATGTTATATGTTATGTGTCATATATGCATCTTGTCATATCACAGCAAGAACCTATTTCATACCAAAAGGAATAATTTTGGCAAGGAAACTAAAGGGATTCTTAGGTCATGTCAGCTGATGCTTACATGCTGTAGTGGTATCCATTCTTCCAACAAATTAATGGGGACTAGAACTAGCTGCAGAGCTGGGAAGATAAAAGGGTAATTTAAAAGAATTTGTGAGCAACATTGATGGAATTATGCTTCCAATTTGAGTCTGGTATGAACTCTTATGAGGTCTCTTATGAGACAAGTGGAAATTTCTTTTCTTTGCCAATTGTATCAAAATAGCTCCAGAAATTTGCACTTAACTCTAGATGCAATGTAATGAGTTTTCTCTCCATTCTTATCTAATTCTTAGAGACATTGAAAATCTAACAATGCTAAGTGCTTGAAAGATGTCTTCACAAGACAGTTTCCAGCACATAACATTGTCAAGGCTCTCACCCATTTCCATGCAGTGAATGAAATACTGACATATAAAGATATTAATCCAAGAAGCATTTTTTCACTTCTAGGTTAAAAGAGCCTCACAACAAAACCCTGCTGTATGTCAGTATCACACAGGCAGTTGTCATTGCAACTGGCTCTGTCTAGCTTTCTTTACTGTGATCAGAGCTTGATATGAAACCTGAAGCCTTTTACCATACCTCTCGAGAAAAGAAAAGAAAAAAGACAAAACAGCCAAAAACCTGACTTATGTTTCCCAAAGCTGTAAATGCAAAGTGATGCTAGTTAGCAGGTTTCTAATGCGTATATGAGTAATTAATCAGTTTCTTCTGGGACAAAACAAATCTGCAAACATCAGTTATACTGTTGACCAGGGGAAGAGTTAGGTTTTGAGGGATTTTTCTAAGACAGTAAGAGTAGAAACCCATATGGACTCTTCCTATGGATTGGCTTCACCTTCTTCTACATGGAAGTAAAACATAAGTTCTTTCCCGTGCAGAGAAGTCCCAATTTAAATGTAACATTTTTTTCCTTTGAGAGCCCCACTGCAAGGCAACTTCATCAAGTCTCCTCCACTGTCACCTCCTGGCCCTGGCAAAGCAGGCACCCCAGGTCTGCAGGAGGAGGATAAACGACAGCAAAGCTCACAGCAAATTTGGGGGTGACGTGCATCCCCTCTTTCACTCCCCTTTTTGAGTAGAACCTGGCACACCTGGAAGCTCCCACAATTTCCCTGGGCACTCAGTGTCCCCCACCCCATCCCTTAGCAATCTCTTTCCCAACCTTTATGCCATGCCATGTCATTTCATCTTTCATCAGTCCTCTTCCTGGTTTAATTCCTCTGTTTCCTTCTTCTTGGCCCCTCCCAATTGGTCAAGACTTGGTTAGGACTGAACATTTGTCCTAAAAGGAAAAGGACAAAATAACCACAATCTAGTGGTTACAGATGCTCTCCTACCTTTCAGTCTGAATGTATCTATATCATTTTGCAGCCCTGTGCCCTCCTTCCAGAGTTAGGTAAGACTGAGTAGATCCCAACTTTTTTGTTTATTCTTATTGCCCTAACCCACAAATTACATCTATGAACTATTTACATCCCTTATCAATCTTCATCAATCAGGTTAAATATAAATTATTTTTAGTCTGCCTTCCTGAAGCAGGTTTCCTCTTCCACCCTTCTCTGCACCTGTTTCAATTTGAATATTTTTTGTGTTTTTTAACACAAGCAGATAAAATTGTATGAGAATTCAGCTAAGGTCATATTGGCACCACACAAAAAAATTCCTCTTTTGTTTAATGCTTCTGCTAGCAATATTCCACTTGAGATTTATATTTACTTTTTTCCCAGCTGTACCACATCCTTGGCTCAGTCAGAAACTTTTGTCTTTCCCTGCTTTCAACTGCAGCTTCCTGCTTCACATAAAATTTAAGAGAAGCTATGGCAATGAATTGAAATGTGTTTAATAATGTCTTGCTTCACTTAATTTAGTCACAATGAAGATTAAATGTTATTTATAGTGCTATTTTACTTGTTTAGATTAGAAGAATTTCTTATTCTTGAAATTCCAATAACTCAAAAATTATACCAACAATTATAAACCAAAGGCAGGGTGAAGAGCAGGCATCTGTGCTGGTCTGGGACTGCAGTTCCAGAAGCTTCAGCTTTGCTACTGTCAGCTTCAAAGCCTGACTACAGTTTCAAAGATGTCATCATCTTGCTGTAAAAATTAAGGCTATTTTAAGAGGTTCCTCAGCTGTTTATAGGGATTCAGCTCTCAGCACAGTCAACTCAAGAGGTGGGGGCACATATTTGAGGACATCTCTGGGTTTCTCAGACGTGCATTGGACTTTCTTCAGTGCATGTTCAGTATCCTGTAGAGCCTGAGACTTATCATGGAAATTAGCAATGAGTTGAGCACCAAAAGCCACAATCATGCTAAACTAACTCTGGTTGAAACATGAGGTTCTTTGCTTTTTCATATTCCTTGAAAAGGTCATGGCAAAATGACAGATTTACAGATCACATAATCTTTCTCCAGCTGTTGCTGAAGCTGTGTCTCCTCCCATGCTGGATGTGGCCAGTCAAGCCAGCATTGTTGCTGTGAAGCATTAGTAGATCAACAAGCCCAGGAATCAAGGCCTTTCATAGATTATGATGCCAGAGAGATTATCCTTTGTAACAGATATAATTCCTCAATCTAAATATCTTGCAGCTGAAGTAGCTTTATCAGTGCTGTTAAACTTTTCCAGAAAATGCAAAACTTGCTGTATTATTTTACTGGCAAAGTATTTTTACTTTGCTGATTGCTGGAGTGTGTGCACATTAGGAAGCTGGCCTTCCAGGCCATGCTCTCTTTTTTTTTTTTTATTTTCCTTCAATGATTTGTCATTGGATAAAACAAAAGAGCCCTGGGGGCATGATCTGAAATCCCAATTCTGCCCTTGGCCCAAGCAGAGTAAAAGACTAGTCAGGCTCCCTTCTACCTCCTGCTCTCCCCCTCCTATTTCTCAGCTGAGTGTCTTTAGAACTACCCCATCATGCAAGAGGCAGATGGCAGCATGTCAGATGAGGAAAGTTGCTTCCCTGACCAGATACAGTACCAGAATGCCTAGAATTTGAACATTAGGACAGTGTTAAGTGGGAAATAAATTCCTCTCTTGAATGAGTGAGAAATATATTCAAGACTAGACATGAGTGACTTAAATGAAATTCTTCAGGCTGTATGGGTTGGTGTCCAATAAATCTGCTTTCCTGTGGAGCTGCCACATAAAAAAGTAGGTAGATTGGATGACCACTTGGCCTGTTCCAGAATATTTCTGCCTTTTATCGCTCCGCTGCAAGGGTTAATGTGATAGGGGCTGTAATGAACTGGCCAGCTCCTGACATGAACAGAATCTGATTGATTATATGCATAGTACACTAACTCTGTGCAGATGATAATGGCCATTCATGTATCATGCATTCAGCAATCACCAACATCTTTAATACAGATGTAAACCTTTGTATTGATGCCAGTTATGCTACAATGAAGAGAGAAAGAATGTCAGAGAACATTCATTTTATTTCAAAGGGTCACTCCCAGCAGTGCAGCATGCCATTTTGTGCTGCCGTTGTTTCTCAGAAACATAATTCCCAGGAATGTACTGTTCCTAGTTTCAGAAGTAAGGACACAATTAAACAGAGAAATACTGCAAACAGATAAAATCCATTGCAGCACAGCTCTCATCCTTTATGCAACAGCATGACAATGCAATGGCATTTGTGACAAGATGTCAAAGGGGAGAGGGTGACCACTGTTCCCTGCTGGACCATTTAGGATGAGCTGGACACTAAATAAATTCCAGTAGGTTTTTCTTACTTTCAGTTCACAAGAGTATTTGCAAGTACAATGTCACGGCATTTTCAGAATAACCTCAGATCCTCCTGGAATCAATGAGAGACAGAGGCAGATATCACAAAACAAATCTGCAGAAGAATAACTCAAGGAGAAACTTGTGCAGGGAATGGAAATGAGGTGCAAGTGGAAAAGAGGATAGTATGCAAAAGAAACAAGAAACATTTAAGAGCAAAAGAAAGGAAAGAAAGGTGAGATACCTACATTTCCTAGTTTTCAGTATGGCAATATCACATAAAAACTTGCATGACAGACTAGACAGGCAAGGAACAGACAGCAGGAAAGCATGGGATGGGTCATAACAGAAACCTGAAATTGCCAGGACAACTAACCTGAGCTGAAAAGAAAGGTGAGATAAATAATAATTTCAAAGGATATGTTTCTTTGCAATTTAAGCCAAGATGAGTCCTCCTAGGTGCAACTACTATATCATACTGCTAAATCCTAGCCTTGTGTTGAACACAGGCAGGGCTGGAGATGGTGCCCCCGGACCCTGCCCTTGGGTAGGTGTCACCCTGTTTTGCTTTACACTCAGCTCTTTTCTCTCCTGTGCAAGCACAAGCACTGAGGCAGCAATGCACCAAAGAGCTCACCTGGATGAGAAGTAAGAAGGAAAACACAGCCATTCCTCACCTGCATCAGTTTTCCAATCAAATTCAGTAGGAGCTGTTGCAAATGGTTCTGTCAGCATAACACAAGAGTCAGCAGACAGAGACTGGCATGAAGAATGAGTGTTCATGGAATGGGGCATGGACACATGCAATGAATTACACCCTTGACATTTGCTGCTTCTGCTTCATATCTGAAAGAGGGCTTGTATGCCTGAAATCTTGTCTGTGTTATTTTATCAGTTAGTCTAGTAAACACAATAACAGAGAAGGGTCAGAATTAATATTTAGAGCAAAACCAGCTCTAGTTTGTAACTAAAATAGTTGCTCCCTTGAATAAGTAGATTCACAAAGTTAGCTCTGCTTTGCCTGTATGGTTCAGTACACTGTAAGCCAAGTTTTGAAGCAGTTGGAATTATATCACAGTAATGGGATTGGTCAGAAAACAAATTATAAAATAGAGTAGCTTAAAGGTCAAAGTCCCAAAGAGTTAAGCATTCTTTGAGGAATATTTCCATTCCCTAATGTAGATGGGTGTAACTCTCAGGCTTGAAGTCATTGATAGGAGTGGCTGATTGCATCAGGTGCATAAATATGGCTCCTGAGAGGCCAAAATATCCCTCAACACCAAATTAGATAAATAGGAGATTTGTTTTCTCTTTAACTCTCCAAGTGGTACTTCTTGTTTACTTCTTCTTCCTCTCTACCCTCCAGCAAATGTGTAAGTCACTTTTCATGCCAAAATGTCCAACCGGGTTGCTTCTCCTTTCAAGACAAGCTTAACCTATCTGATGTGCCATACCAAAACCATGACAGATATTCAGCAAATCTACATTTACCCACACTGTATTTAGGCAATATTTTGATAGAGGTCATTTAACACTGGGACAAATGAGATGGTGTTAGGTGTCTGTACTATTTGAAGGAGGGGAAAATATTTACCACAATTATTTTTGTATGTATGTAATTCTGAGAGACCTATGTATTCTGGTACTTAATAATTGTATGTCCATAAGAAAAAACAGTCACCAATTCAGTTTATTCAGTGGTTCTTGCTGTATTAAGACACTAAGAAAAAAAGAGAAGCAAAAATATCTTCCATGTGCTGGAAAAGAACAGTCTAGGACACCAGAGAGACAAAGGAATGCAAGTCCACTTAATGTATAATCAATTCACCTCACTTTATAATGGGAATTAATCTCACTTCCTCTCATGCAATAAAAAGTATGCAAACAAAAAAGTGTACCTGATGAAAGTATATAAGAAATGTCAAATATTCCACAGATGCAAGCCAGGAGCTCAATTTAATTGGCAAAGTACAATCAAGAGAGAAAATAGATCTAAGAACTTACTGTACTTCTCTTTTTGTATAGCTAATTCCCATGTATGTTAATGTCCTGCAAAAATTATTTGGCCTCAACACATCACAAAAAAATCAGAATTAACTATTTCATGCTGAAGGTGTAATTTTAGGAGACTATGGTTCAGCATTTGAACCACTCAGCAAAAGCATTTAACATCAATTAATATGTCTGAAATTTTCTGGGGGAGATTACTGAAACTAGGATCTGTCACTTTCTTTGTTTGTTTGATTTGTTTGTATCCACAATGGGGATTTCAGACCTCTGCGTTTCCTCCCCAGGAAAGCGTCCCATTTCTGGCATGGATTCAGCCACCTGTAGGTCTGCCCAGATGCTCAGCTCTTCCACTCAAGCAGAGATATATAGAACCTTCCTACAGCACAAATTCACTCAGAAATAGCTGAACATGGCCACCAGGAACACAAATAGCTCCTATACATAACAGTGTTGGTGAATTTATCTTTTTCTCCTCCAGAATGAGTCACACAGAAACTGATGTCAATACCGCCCCTGAAGATGATGATCAAATCATAGGATCATAGAATAATTTGGGTAAGAAGGGATGATAAAAATTCATCTAGTCCCTGCTTTGTGCAGGAACACCTTCCTCTAGATAGTTTGCTCAAATCCTCATCCAACCTGGCCTTGCATACTGTCAGGGATGGGGCATCCACAACTTCTCTGTGCAATCTGTTCCAGTGCCTCACCACTCTCATAGTAAAAGAATTTCTTCCTAATGTCTAATCTAAACCTACCCTCTTTCAGCTTAAAGCCATTGTCCCTTGTCACTACAAGCCCTTGTAGAAAGTCCCTCTCCAGCTTTCTTGTCACTCCTTTTACATACCGGAAATGCTAGAAGGTCTCCCCTGAGCTTCTCTTCTCCAGGCTGAACAACCCCAGCTCACTCAGCCTGTTTTTCTTAGGAGAGATGCTCCAGCCCTCTGATCATCTTTATGGTCCTCCCCTGGACTTGCTCCAGCAGGTCCACATCCTTCTGATGCTGGGGTCCCAGAGATGGATGCAGCACTCTGGGTGGGGTCTCACAAGAGCAGAGCAGAGGGGCAGAATCACCTCCCTCAATCTGCTGGTCACACTCCCTTTGACTCAGCCCAGGACATGGCTGGCTGTCTGGGCTGTGAGGGCACATTGTGGATCATGTTGAGCATCATATCACTAAGATAACCTATCACTCCCAAAGTCTTCTCCTCAGGGCTGCTCTGAATTCATTCTCCACCCAGTCTGTGTTTGTGCTCAGGATTGCCCTGGCCCAGGGCCAGGAACTTGCACTTGGCTCGGTTAAACTTCATGATGTTCACTCAGACCCACCTCTCAAGCCTGTCCAGGTCCCTCTGGATAACATCCCTTCCCTCCAGCGTGTTGACTGCTCCTTGCAGCTTGGTGTCATCAGCAAACCTGCTGAGGGTGCACTCAGTACCACTGTCCCTGTCACTGAAAAAGATGTTAAACAGCCTCCATCCCAACACCAGTGCTTGAGGAATGTCCCACTCTTTGAGCATGACCATCTAGCCAATTCTTTATCCACTGAGTGGCTCATCCATAACATCATGTTTCTCCAGTTTAGAAACACAGATCTTGTAGGATGAACAACTAAAATAGGGAAAGATTTGTGTATCCTTAGTTCTCTACCTGTCTTGATTTTGAGTGAGTAGTTGAGATGCAGAAATCCAGAACAACTTCAAAATAAGATGTAAATACCTTCAGGGCTTAGGATTCCAGCCAGCAGCAGATTTCCTTGCAGGTCACAGTTATTTTTAGTGTCAATCCTGCTGTCCCCAAAACATTGAGTGGCTGAGGTCTCTAACATTATAGTGCTTGTTACAGAAGTTCTCCTGCTCTGTCATATCTCAGAAGAGGTATTGGAGAGGTCTCTTGCCTACTGCAGAATTTGTTGAGCATCTCTTGCAGATCATTTTCAGAGCTACGTGCCAAAACTGCAAGTCCAAATAGAGCCTATGAGCACCACTATGATATCCTACTATAACAGTCATCCTCATCACCACGACTTTCTTGGCTAAACAGAAGGAAGAAGTACCCACAAACAAATGGGACATACAAGAAAATCTAGGACTAATCTCTGAAACTGCAGGATGTTCTTCTTCTTGATGTCCCCAAATTACTTCAGGCTCCCCTGAAGCCCTTCAAAATTAATTTCTGGCAACCACTGGGAAATACCAGAGGATGAACTACCTGACCAGCTCAACACCTACCTAACACATGAACTCTCTTCAGATCCACAAACCAGGCAACCTGTTAATCTCTCCTGAGACACTCAATCCAGCAAGTGCTTGAAGGAACATGCAAAAGGCAGTGGAGGCTGCCATAGTTTTCCAAAACAGCTCAGTTTAACCAACACTGGATTTGCTCCCTCTCTTGCTGCCAGCTATGGAGACCTACCCTTCCCTTTCACCAGCTCTTGCATTAATTTGACCCCTTGGAAAGTGAATTTAGCTCACTAAACTGGCAGAAATCTAACCCAACAAAACAAAACAAATCAAGAAAAAGTGAATACTTTTCACCACTTTAGTGAGCTAATGGATCAGACACATCCCAGGGATGACAGAAGGGAGACAAATGGAGTGTGTGTCCAGGAACAGGCCTGGCCCTTTCACCAGCAGCAAATTCGTGGGCTGAATCAGCTGCCTCATGAAGCCTCACCCACAGGAGAGGATATAGCCTGTTGTAGAGGCCAGATACTCTGAAGAGGACTGGGAGAGATAGAATGAGACCTTTCTAGTCCAGCTGCAGTGCTGGAGGGCCCAAGCTGCTAGAAAATCAGGGCCAGGTAAGTCTTCTCAGAGGAGAGTTGTGACACCCTCTGGCTTGAAGTTTGATCACCCACCAGCTCCAAATGGAAGGAGAGGCAGGAAGGGCAAGGGAGGCTGTCAAAGCCTGTCAGCCCCTGGAGGACTGCTGGACTGGTCGTGCCTTTGAAACCGTAGTGCTACATTGAGCTGTGAGCACAAAAAATGATGTGTCCTCCAATAAGAAAATTAAGGACCAATCACAACAAAGTTTACCACAGTGACTGAGGACATAAAGGCCTGAGCTGAAATAAAAGCCGATCTAACACAACAAAACTGGACCACATGCAACATTTCTGGTTAGTATATACAATTGAGAAACATCAGAGAGCAAGAAGTCTGGGTTGACAAAGCAAGTAAATAATTTGTCAAAGAGAAGAACCTGCCCCGTGTTATATCCATGTATGGATATAATTGACCACATTTCATCTTAGGAGAAAAGAAAAGTTGTGGCCAACTTCAAAGGGAACTGAACAAAAGTATTCTAATGATTAATGAATTAGCATCGTTGAAGTAAACGAGCTATTCTGAATGCCTGCCCAGAGGCAGTAATGGGAAAGTTTCCAGAACTATTGTCATTTTTCCTGGAACTCATTGACTTTAAGGACTCCACAGCTGCAAGAATTGTGTGAGCATTTCAAGACTGTCATTTTCACCACCGATTTTCTGAAAAATTCTTCCTGAACTGATTTTTATTGGTTTCAGCTGGGGAATCCATTGCACCCAGCCAGGAAATGCCACATGCCTCCTAAGCTACTGCTCTATTCTTCTTGCACTGATGCTATCAGAGACTCAAATTCACTGCAGGGAGAATGCTAGGGGCCAAATTTGCCCTCTGATGTATGCACACAGCTCCCATAGAGCTAATGCAGAATTTTTTCGCCTTTGATGCCTCTTATAAAGAAGCCTGGAAGTATTGCATTAGAACAGGGAGTTCACACTATTGGTGGTCCCCATTGTCATTAACACAGTTAGTGGCGTTCCAGTGCAAAACACAGAACAACTCTTTTGTTTGTTTGTTTTATAAGCAGATTTTCCAGGGTGGGATCTGGCTTGCTAAAATCCTGCCAAAGATGAAACTTCAGCCTCTAAAATCCACGTAAACCAAGAGTGATCCATTCTGCCTTCTTTTGAGAACTGTCTAACCTTTTAGGCCCTCAAATAAATCAGGCACTCTCCTCCTCTGCCTGAAAACTCTACGGGCAACTAATTCACAGCTCCATGCTCAGCAAGGCCAACTGAGCACACTCCCAAAAGGAGTTAGGGAGGGTATCTCACTCCTGTTCCCACTCTTACTCTCAGCTACACGAAGCCATCCCTTCTGTTGTGCTAACTGTGATGCTCATGGGACCCTTGCTGTGGCAGTTTAACTCACTGCACAGCAGAAGATCATCCACTTCTTTGCAGGGCTTGTTTTCTGCTACTACAGTGAGTTGGATCAGCTCCCAGAGGGTCTCAGTCCCACAGACAGCCCTATGTGGTTGCACATGCAGACAGGAAGTGTGAAAGAGACCACTCTGACAACATTTTTGGCTCATGAAACTGGTTGCTCCATTGCCAGTTCATGTTCAGAAGGTCCATTTCTGCGGAGAGAGGAGCTCTAAGTCATCTGCTGCAACTTGCAAGCAGAAAACTACTCCAGATCTACCCCTACCCTCAGCAAAATCTACATAACTAAGTAAGGCCAAGACTACAGCTACTGGGAATCACTGACTCTTGAAAAAACCTACATCAGGCAAACTTGTTCAGTTGACTTGGCTTTTCTTTGATACAGTTTTTGGACTTTTTCTATGAAGTCAAATAAAGACAGACAAATTAGAGCAAATCGTTAAAGTGAATTAAATACATATAAACATGATTTCACATTGAAGGAAACATAAGTGAAGACATGTAACTTGGAGCAGAACTGAAGTCCATGCCCACCAGCTGCAGCCAGTTCACCTCCTCCTTCCCGCATGAGCCCACACCCCGGGTGTGCTGCTCTGTGGAACTTCTCTGGTCCTCTGTCCAGACTCCCAGCTTCAGCAGAGCTTTGATCACAGCTCCTTCCTGAATGCATTCTTGTGTGCTGGAGCAGCCATGTGAGGGGCCTGGATGGGACTGAGTGCTGAGAGCCGCAACAGAAACTCATTTAGTTTGATGTGACAAAACTGCTCCTCAGACAAATGCTCCGTGGTGGTCCCATGGTAGGAACATGTGTAGAAGGCCTTGCTGAAGTAATAATACTGAAGTAATTTCATGCCTCCACCCACTTCCAGGCCTTGAAAATTTGTCATCCTCAATTGGTATAAATGGATGCAGCTTCTCTGAATTCAGTAAAGCCATGGTAATTTACTGAGGATTCAGATTTACTGAGGGTCTGGTCTTCATGGTCTTACAGTAAACTACCATAATGAGCTTTATTCTCCGTCCTATTTATAAATAAAAGCTTGTTCTTCGTAAGTTCAATCTTTCTCAAGTCACAAAAATGCTCAATTTTTTCTAGCTTCTGATTAGAGAATAAACTTATAGATACATGTATTTATAAGTATCTAAATACTTAAACTCCTATTTCACAAAATTAAGGACCCAAGTCCTGTAGGAGATATCATATAAAAGAATTCTTTCCCAGGTCTACAATGACGCTTCAGATGAATCGGATATCCTAAGATTACGAAGAAGAAATATTAACACCTAAAGCTAGTAAATCAATGTATGAACTTTTACAATACCTTCTGAAGCAGTTATTTGTATACCTGTATTCAGGTTCTTATGAGCTCATTTGTTAAGCAACTCCATTGCTTGCATAACTACCATCAGTAACCTACAGACACACATCATTTTGGCAGTCTAATTAATTACTGTTGGCATTTATCCAGCAATTTTTCAAGTACATGGAAGGTCTAGATTCCCAGGACCACCAGTGGTAAAAAAGAAAGAGGATACAACAGATTCCTCTGCCATCAAAAGAAAGCAGCCATTAATCCATCAGGAGTCTTGAGCAAGACTCAAAAATGAGCTTAGACAAGATTTGGGTGCAACAGAAAAATTTCCAGAGAGCTAGATGTGACACATAGGCTGAAATTGCAACCTCAGCTTTGGCTCTCCACAAGAACGGGCCAATATAATCTCATACCTTGCTTGCAAACCTGGTGTTCGAGCAACCATCTGAAATTCCAAAATAAGTGCAGAATGTTAAAACTGTTAAGCTGTTTAAATCTGATGGGACGCATTCAGTGGGGCCAGTTCTCTAGTAAGTGGATGTGAACTGAAATTCATTGAAACTGTGGTCTCTTCCAGTCCAAGCCATTCTGTGATTCTCTGAAACACTGTTTAACAGCTATTTTATTTAATGAAGTACAATCACAACCAGGTTTTACATTTTCCTAAGGCCAATGGAAAAAGTTAGAGCATTAGATAATTTCATTGCCTGCTTAGAACACAACATTTCACACTGGAGCAGGATGGAAATCACACAGATCACTGCCAGGTATGCAGATTTGTTCTTATAAGATCTCTCAGACGCAAACTAATTTTAGAATAAAGAAAAACTCTGCTTCAAACTACCCTGCAGTACAAAAGTTCTAGTGACAAACTTCTACTCTCTCCTTTTATATTCCACATACCCTTTCAAGTCCTTCTCTACTCCACTGTCAAGTTCTGTTAGCATCACCACACTGTGATAGAGACTGGAAACAAACCACAAGAAAACCTGTTTTGCTAAAATAAACCTGATTTTTCTTTTCATGTGAGATGACTAACTAGCATTTAAAACCTAGCATTTTATTTTAGTTTAGTGAAGAGGTTTGCCAGAACTGCAAAATTTTGGATAGAAACTTGGTTTTCAATTTTGTTTTTCAAATTTCTGTTTATACTTTCAAAGTCAAATGGATTTAGGCTTGTGTTTTGACCTCTTCTGCAGGTTTTTCCTCAGTGACCCACCATTCCACTATCTTTCCTCAGAACCTAAGCTTCCTGTTAACAAAGAACAATATATTTGCACACTGACTTTCTAACATAATGAGCATAGTTTTAAACCTGAACTGCTGGACACTTGAAGTTCTCAGGGAATGGTTAAATGAGGGCAGCCACAGGAGGGGCCTAAAATAATTAAAGGTAAATTAGCACTACAATCATAGAGGCTAAAGGACAATGGTGAGCAAGGAACCATCTCTTTTCCATGAAGCAAATAAGGGGGAAAGATCATTGAGCCCAAGGTCTTATTGCAATATTTCATTAGCAGTGGATGATCTATAGAACCGGCATATTTAGAGAAGGTTAGTGTTTTCAGTGGAAAGGAAAAATCTGACATAATAATCATGCATACACTTTCTCTGAATTCCAAACAGAGAGAGACTTGCTGCTTTAAGATCTTTGGACAATATTAAAAGGGCTAGAAGACTATTGGGACTGTCTTGAATTAGAACACAGCAAAATATCACATTGGGAAATTCACACGGCAAAGCTTGTGACTGTTGCAACAAAAATTACCTCAAGTGTATAATTTAGTGTTTTGAATTTCTCAAACTTTAGCTGAAAAAAAAGGAATATTACAAGGCCTGTTCAAGTTGGCCAAATATTCAAACACTTTTATAGTCAGTGAACAGAGATAAAATTTGACAAGAACTATTAATCCTAGTCAGATATTCTAAATGGAGTCAAACCATCTTGGGAGTGCTCCTATCTACTGCCTGAAGAGACAGCCTGGACATCTGGTCCAGAAATCCAATGTCTAGATGTGTAGGATACATGAGCTGACTCCTTCCCAGCAAGTTCTTGAAATGTATCTGTCCTGGAGCAAAAAGGACAGTACTTGCCTGGACTCCACTCTAAGGAGTAGGGAGGGATGGGGTGGAAAATGGAAGTGGGTTTGTGACTGTGGATTTTTAGAAGACAAAGTGCCAAAAAGCAAAACAGACAATGAAATTTAGAATGGAATTTAGGAAAACAGCTATCAAGAAATGCCACATTAACAGGTTAGAAAAAGAGTCCAGTTCAGGACATTGTTAAAAAGCAGTAATTCTTCCAATTTCTCCAATGTCTCATTGTCAGATGGTGGCACATCACATCACAAAAGATGCCAGCCTCTTGTGGGGAGCCTGAAGAAGATGTCTAGAAATACAAGGAAAATTAGGAATTGCTGAAAGAACTCAGAATATTTAAGTCTAGGAAAAAAACCCAGACTGATTTACAAAATTGTGATAATACTCTAAAAATAGAGTAGTGCAACATGAAGGAGATTAACCAGTTAGCGTGAACATGTCTGATTTTGAATTGGTCAAAAATGCTCTGAACTTACAGCAAAAGATGTTTAGGCTGACATTAGAGACTTCTTTCTCTAGCAAGACTAGTGAGGTTGTGCAGTGGAAATTCAACAGTCCCAATCTATTAACAAAACTCCATTAGAGTTTTATGAACAACTTTCATCAGGGCCTGCAATAAATGTAGATAATTGCCTTGGAGTAAGTGGTGGAGTAGATGAGCTCAGCCATTTCCTAAAGCAGACTCCAGTAAAGCTAATTTTAGCCTAGAGATGCTAATTCCTCTTGGCTCTCTCCACAGTTAGTTGAGAGCAGCTCCTAAAGATGTAGATAGAGAACAGAACTCTCCCCACTGGCCTAACATGAAAAGCTCCAATATTTCCCCAAAGCTAAGTACATCCATCCTGGTCCCCTCCCTCCACTACTGCCACAAATAGTTTTGTGCTCCTTTCAATCCACTCACAGTCTTCTCTTCCTGATCTTTTCAAATACCAGACCTCAGCCTGTGAAACCCGAAAAGATTCCCATTCCTTCTCACTGTTATCCTTGTTCCTTATTTCTCAGTTTTGAAGAAGCATAATTTATCAAGAATTCTTACAAAACAACTGATCAGAGTATCAGGGTTGTGTATGAGAAATGCCTTGGTCTGAGTTACAGTCCAATCTGTTTTTCAGGAAGTGCAATTACAGTATCACAAGTGTCCTTTATCTCAAATTTTTTTTAATCAACACTAACTAATTGGCAGATATTGGTGCTCTCTGGAATATTCCCTCAGGTTTGAAAAGTAGTCACAAGTCAGCAATCATTCTTAAATACTTGCACAAGAAAAAAAGTGCCCTCTTTGCCTTCCAAGAAAACTTCATAGAGCCTTCAAAATTAACTATAGTTTAGTAGGGCATATTGCCCAGTTGTGAAAACAAAAACAAAAACATAATCCCTGACAGACAGAGGTCAACAGCAACAGCAGGCTCACAGTCACTCTCAGGTTTCTGCCAGGGATAGGGTTCAACTTCCACTGTGCAGGTTATGTGCAGGTTCAGTGCCCACAGAACATGCCCTTGAGCCTCCCACTTTCCTCAGGATAAGCTGGCTGCAGAGTGCCCCACCCAGTGCTGTCCTGTGCAGATGCTTCAGTCTGCATT
Organism: Molothrus aeneus; assembly: GCF_037042795.1. Lineage (NCBI taxonomy): Eukaryota > Metazoa > Chordata > Aves > Passeriformes > Icteridae > Molothrus > Molothrus aeneus. The sequence goes on along the minus strand of NC_089648.1, from coordinate 89,559,756 downwards.
GCATGGGCAGGCCTGACCAGGGACACTGATCACTCAGGGTGAGACCACAGCCAATTCAATCTCAGAGGCACACACACAACCTCTGTGCTGTGCTTCCTCTAAGAGCAAGGCAAAAAAAACCTTTGTGGCCAAAAGTATTTTATTAATTGTTTTTGCTTGCCAAGAAACGCTTGGGGACACCTCATTCAAACCCTCAGTTCAAAAATCAAGATTCTATCTAAAGCCTCAGGAGATAAAGCATAGTACAGGGTAATCCAGACACATGCAGGTTTCAAAATTATTAGAAGAGTAAACACTTGAATCTCAAGTACTGCTCAGCCCTTAACATTATGGTCTGCTAACTCCAGTATTATTCAGCTCCAAATCCTCTCTATCACTTGCTTCTGTCTTATAAGCTCCCATACTGGGAGTCCCTGGGTGAGCGACAGCAGATGATGTGATAGGACAAGGCCAGAGCCCAGTATTGGCACAGGCAGCATAGCCTCAGCACTGAACCCACCTAACTCACCCTTACATTCCCACTAGCCAGCTGCAGGATAAGAAGGGCTGTGGATAACTGCTGGGGGCTGTAACAATAGAACCACAGAATCATTAGACCTCCAAGATCATCAAGTCCAGCCTTTGGCTGAACACCCCCTTGTCACTAAACCACAGCACTAAATGCCACGTTCAGCTGTTTCTTGAGCACTTCCAGGGATGGTGAAGCACTTCGAGGTGATGGCTGTTTCTCCACCACTTCCCTGGGCAGCCAATGCATTGGGTGTGACAGCACTTTCCACGAAGAAACTCATCCTGATGTCAAATCTAATGGTTTGGAAGGAAGCAAAAGTTATGTTTACACTGTTAAAAAGGTCCATAGGTCACGGCTTCTTCCTTAGGAGATACTAAGCAGTATGAAGCCAAAGCAAACCACTGGGCTGAAGTGTTGTTGGCAGAAGAGACTTGAGGCTTGGCAGAGGAACCCCGCTATTCAAGAACTGTGAAAGGAGTAGAGTGAATGAGCAGCTACAAACTCATTCACATAAGAACATTGAATCTGAATTAGATACCATTAAAAGGTAAAACCACATTATCTGTTGACAATCAGACAATCCTACTAGGTCATAAGGGGGAAAAAAACCTGAAAATGGCAGAGAGAGCACATGGATTGCTCTCTGTGAAAACCAGAATGAGAGACACGAGAGATAGTTTGCTTAAAGTAACCAGAAAATGGCCAGAGAGAAAGAACTTGCTAAGAGAGAAAAGCAGAGCATCACTTGGTGAGAAGGTACAGTCTGTGGCCATTTCTGTAAGTAAGTACCAGAACTAAGGCTCAAATAAGGAAGAAGTCAAGATGCAAGAGATTAAAAGGTCCCTTTAGCTGCACCCCGAGCTGGAAAAGGAAGACTGTTCAGGAAAAAAGAGCAATCAGTAAATAGGTAAAAAACTTACTAAGAAAAGTAAACAAACAGGAAATATCATTCAACAGACACACTTGGTTTATTTTTCAGCTCATTGAATTGAACTCACTTAAACAAGTTTATGAACAAGTTTATGATAAATGTTAAGACCCATGCTGCCTAAGAAAAGCAACAATGTATTAACATAAGCCATGCCAACTGAATACTGACTGCACCATAGGAATGCTATTGAATAAGAATGAATAAGAAATATTGAATGCCTGGAGATTATTATCTTGATGATGCCTCTATTATTCATGCCATAACCAGAGCTCAGCACTCCTACTGAGTAGCCCTTCATAGCTTCCAGCAAACCCCTGTTTCTTTTCTATTCCAAATGGTGAAGTTTTGTCTCAAGGTTTTAAAAAGGTAAAGGACAGAAGACAGGTCTTGGTGAGGTACATGATCAGTCATTGACTCTTCTGACAAATATTCACCATAATTATGATTTTAAAACAAAATTTCTTTGAAGCATTTTCAGGCATTGCTTTACAGTTTTCCACACATAAATTTTGGATACAAATAGCAGCAGATTCTAACATTCTGCTGGCATTTCCAGTAGTCCACAGTCATCAAACTGGCAGCTGCACGGCACCAGCAACACCACCTGTAATTTAAGATGCATACATAAATAGTCAAGGGTGTAAAAATAGGCTGTCAGCTTTCCTGAATATGAATGCTAAAGAGTAAAGTGTTGCAGTCCCTTTTCTCAGGTGATTCAGATTTATAATGAACAAACTTCTTATGAATCCTCAGCAAGTATGCAGACAACTGAATGCTAGCCAAAGATCCAGCACAAAGGTAGGTTGAAACACAGGAAGAGAAGTGTAATAGTAGCAATATATAATTTATTCCAGTATCCCAGTTACACTTGTATCTGCTTTCATCTCCACCCAGATATTTTCCCGCACCCTATAAAGAAATGTCAAGCACATTCCTAATCTGGTGTTGAGTGTAATCCGACATTTGGAAAAGTTTGGTAACTAGAAGGTGAGGTCACATACACCCCTGAGAGAATCTGGATACTTCAAAGGATGAAGTTACCAAGCAAGCAGAAATTATTTTTGCAACTTGCACCACAATACTAAGATTAATTACATCTTTCTCCATTATTACTGGATGGAAAATAATCCTTATTCGAACACTATTCTTCAAAGACAGCCAGAGGTTCTAGGCAGATAGCAGGGCCCTTTCACTTAAAAAAAACCCATGAAAAATTATTTTTTAAATTCTGATTACATTTCTAAAAGAGGAGGAGGAAAGGTTCTCCATAAAATACCCCAAATAATGAGCAACATAGGAGGGTGAGAATGGCTGTGTAGCAGATTGCAGAGTAGCCCAGCTTTCAGTGGGATCATAAAAATTCCAGTAGATCTCCTGGTTCCCCCTGTCCCTGGCTGTGCCAGAGCAGCAATAGTGCTGTGGTCCTCACTTCTGACCCACCAGGCTCCAGCTGTCCTTTCCCTGTATGTAGATTCCTGTAGCCCACTGACAGGGGGGCTTCTCATGCCTCAGTTTTCAGTCTGCCCAGCACATTTCACATGCACCTCATGCTGTTCCTCACCAGTGCCTCACAGCACCATGGGCATTCCTCAGGCCCTTTCCCATCAGAAGCCAGCTCCACACAGACTTCCTCAGCCTTTCTTACCTTCCCCTGTCTACCAGCCTTTGTGAAAGATCCATATCCCACTTGATGAGAGTAAATCATTAAGTCATCACCATTTCTAGCCTGTCTTTTACTAGAGATCAGATCACCTCCCCCTGCTGTTCCACAGCTTCATTCTGCTTCATTCTGTCTTCCCTGCTCACAATTTCTTTTGTACAGCAGACAGCTTCAAACCTCATTTTTGCCATCTGGAAGACAAGACAGCATGCTTTGAAGAGTTCCCCTCCACCATATTTAATCCAAATCCCTTAGCCTTGTGGGGATGAGTTGGTTTTGTCAGTAATTTGAGTAATAAGAGCACAAACAAAATTGCTAACCAAGCCAAGCTGTTTCTGAGCTTTCCTCAGTAAAATTCCTGTCCTAAATCACAGCTCCCTGTGTTTTAAGAAATAATTGCTCTCCCAATTCCATCTGCCTTACAACCAGAATGGAGTCAGTGTCTTTTACCTGACTCCAAATAAGCAAGAGAGATGGAGGAACCAGAAATTTAGCTAACAAGAGGGATTGAGAAGATCAGCAGTGCCAGCTTGCTATAGAAGTTCTAATAAATGAGAACAGTCCAATTAATAATGGCCTTTTTAATTTTTCTTTCAGTTCTATTTAGTAGATGAGAAATTCTTTTCAAGAAAGATATTCCTAGTTTCTGGTTTGGTATTGGACCCCCTAGCAAAAATTTTTCTTTAAATTCTGTGGCCTATTTGCCTTCATTCCTGATGACTTCTTTTTCTTTTTTTCAAAGCCCATGAAAGCTCTTATTAAGCGTTCATCAGAACACACACATCAGTTCTTGTGTGCTGCCTTCTAGCAGAATGCTTTTAATTGAAAGGAAAACCCGGCCTCCTGCTAGGTTTGGGTGGGTTGCAATTAGTTCCATACTAGTTAGTTTTCCCAAAAAGTCATATAACTCTTCTACACAGGCATTCCCACTCTGGACCAGCTGCAAACAATATGCTGAGTCAGAAAAAATAAAAAAAAAGGGGGGGGAAGGAAAAAAAGGCAGCAGAAGGAATTTTTCATTGAATTAAGAATCCATTCTGTCCTCAAATCTTATAAAATATGTGTTGTATTCCATCTGCCTTGGAAGATACCCACTCTGATCATGACATTTCCTGGCACTTGCATGGGACCCGTGTGCCTGCAGTGATACTGCAAATTCCCTCACTGCATGGCTTTGGACTCCATCAGCCAGGGACAGCACCTTGCAAACTAATGGAGTGGGCCTGTGTGGGAAGCAAGATATAAATGTCCCATTTTGCCTGAACCATGCTTCTCAGTGAAAAAAAAAAAAAAAAAAAAATTGGCAAATTCAGATGCAAATGAAAGTTGGAAGAAACCTTTTTCAGGGTACTTCTGGTTTATTTGAAGCCAACAAAGCATAAAATGGTCTTAGCAGTTTGTTATTTTTTGATGTAATGTGAGGATCCAGAATCTCTTGACAAGTGGAGTAGGAGCTCGAGTTTCAGTTCGTTGATTGGTGGTTTTCTGGATTCGTCCAAGAAATGTATTCAAACAGCATGTGCAGCAGAAACCGTTGTAGTCATGAATGTTCAATAGCAAACATCTGAAAGTGGACATCAGTTAAGTAAATAATCATTTTCATTTCCAAAGACAACTGTTAGAATTGGGATATGTTTTATCTTCTCACATGCACCAAGGTCCGTGCTGAGATTTTTCTATGTTCTAACAGAAAACCATGAGTTGCAGGCACATTCAGAGCCTTTACTAGACCTAAGAAACACTTATGTTGAGACCCATTAATTTTGTGGGGTTTCATATCCATGGCTTGGATCAGCACAGTTGGTCCTCCAACATAACAACTACTGCATAAAAATTCAAAATAGTCAGCCCATATTTAGCTTATTCTTTCACAAGCTTCTCTTGGTAGTAGTAAAAGACACCAGGTAAATTTTGCATTGTTAACTATAAGTAAAAGGAGTGTGTTGCATTTTATTTCACATGGGAAGTGAAAAAAGGAATCTTTATTTGAACTTTTTACTTTAAAGTTGCAGTGATTTAGTACGAAAACCATGATTTAGAATGAAAAAAAAACTTTTGGAGGTATTTGCTGTGGGAAATTGAAAGTTTCCAGTGGAAATTAAGTAACACCATAAAAAATCCACATTAACAAAACAGTATTTTTGGTAAGAAAATCTTCTGCACTAAATACTGTGGCCAAGAGTAATTACAATTTATCCAAAAGCCTGAGAGAGCTACAATGGATTTTTGGAACCTTTTAAATATCCCACCTAGTGCAGTAATAATGTTGCACAGTGAGAGCATGAAAAGATTATAGTGAAAGGTTCGTATCTCAGCAGCACCTGAATATAAACAACATGTTTGTTTAACTGACAACAGCTTTTTCCATACATGATTTTCAATTTGCAGAAAACTATAAATAGATAGCACTTTCACTGAAAGCATTAAATTAACCAACTGGGTACTCAACTTCGTAATGTGGAGCAATGTGGAGTGATAATGAATACCATGTGTGTGTGATAATGGGGGTTGTAGAAAATAGATCTGGCCAGCTGAGTGAAAAGGAAATGCTAAAAAGGAAAAAATCTGAAGTCCAAGCCAAAACAAGTGACCTAGTGGAGCAAGTAAAGGTTTGTATTTGGGGCAGGCTAGAGGCCTGAGAGAGATCAGCAATTCAGCAGGGTATTTTTAAGCACATGCTCAAGGCCCTCCTTATTCAGCAGGAAACTTAAGCATATGCTCAGAGGTTAAGCATCAGCTAAAGTCTCATTGATGTCAATGGGTCTTAAACACATGCCTAGAGATACATATGTGCTGAAGTGCTTTTACAAATAAAAATGGACTGGGGATCAGGGCCTCAGTCCCCTGGTATTCCATAGCAGGCTAACCCTGCAACCTCCTGGCTTTCCAAATTCTTCGGAGTAGATCTCATTTATTATACACACAGGACCAGACTTAAGCGTTAAGAACTTGCATTACTGTACATAACTGCCATTGGCCCTTTGGTACCGAAATAAATAGGAAAGTACAGATACATTTATAAAACACCAGTTATTTCTACTGCAATGTGTCCAAAGAATTGTCTTAATGATAACAGTGAAAGCATAAAATAAGCAGAAAGACAACTTTTAAGCAGGTCATTTAGTCTTTCCAATACTGATGTAAGAAGATTTCAACAATAATGCATTTAAAGATAAAACTGAATCTTAACTGGAAACTGACTTTGAGTAACTTATTCTAAAAGAGCACACGGTGCTCTTAATTTTAGTGCAACCAATGGATCTGTATTTCCTTATGACCTTCTGTGCCTGATTAGTCACAGATAAGTCCACTTATCAACCACAGAGCTGACTGGACATCAGTGCAACAACAGAATAATCACTTTGGCAATTCATCTTCATGTAGGCAAACTGCAAAGCATTAATCTGCCATGATACAAATTTAGAAATCCACAACAATTATTCTCTGAATCTCAGATGGCATATTAACATTATGAAAAAAGTCTCCAAAAATTTTAGGTAAGTTATGTCAGACTCAAGTATGGCTTGCCCTTCTTTAAAACTGCATGAAAATATACCATAAAATGGCATGGGGAATTCTATGGTCAGGCTACTAATGATATTAAATATTGTTTCCATGAAGTTAGTTCAGAATTTGAAATTATCAGTGGAAATCCTTCCTGTGCATTTCAGTGAACCTGAACAACCACTTGGTCTTTGCATTTTGTAACTCTCCAAGGACAAATATGTGGCAGAGGAAATGGTAATAAAGATGCACTGCAGGGCCAGTTGAGAGCTACTTTAGATGGATTCTGTAAATGATGGCCCATTTTAAAACACTCTTAATGCAACAGGAGCAAACTGGGGTGCATTTGACTATCAGGACACTGCCAGAGTACTGCTGTGTGCAAGCATTGCATTGCTTTTCTCTAGTGATGCCACAGAAGCAATTATAGCAAAAAGCTGACTTAAACAAACAAACAAACAAAGATAACTTAAATAAAATTTATTAAGAAAATCTATTCTTTGCACGTGTGTTTTCCCTCTGTCAGAGGACCCATGTCTTTAACTGGAGAGCATTGCAGTTTGGCATTTCCTGCAAATGCACTGAGGAAAAGCCACAGCAATATAGTACTCCTTCCATAGATGTTAACGTTTAAAGACTCACAGAAGTGGCTAATGTTCAATTTCTGGTTAACATTTGATTACTTTCTTGCTTTGTTTTTCCAGATGAAGACAACCTGGTGAAAGCATTCCCACATTCCTCTTTGCACTTCTGCTATGACAAATCTTAGCTGATGTAGGCAAATTCAAGTTCCAAAAGCATATATCTTAGTCCAATTTTGTTTCAAGTTTCTGCCGCGTTATTAACTAGGGAAGAGCACCTCTTCCTTCTTGCCCAAGAAAGCTGCTGGTTATCATTCCCATCCCTCCGGTCGGTTGAGTAACACATGATGCTAGCCTAGTATAAATAGGAAACAGGTTCCTATGGAATCTGAAATAGTGTTTGTACATCCTACCACTGACCACAGTGGAACAATGGTGTGCCAATGACAGAGAAAAAAAATAACTCTATTTGCTTGCTCTTTCTGTGCCTCTGTCTGAAATATACCTAACTCCAAAGCTATTATTTATAGTTATGAGGTGACAACTGAGAGCTAGCAGTCTGCTGAGTGAAAAAATGTTTGCATTTATCCTTTCTAGAGATATCCTATATATGCACACACATGCATGTGCAGCAGCTATTCATACATACTGGATAAGGAGAAATACCTAATCAACTACAGTGCTTATTCAGTGCTATGAAAGAAAAGTAAAGAAAAGTTCTTTATTTTGTGTGAATTAAGTGGCAGAACTTCATTTTTTATGATTATTCAAAATGGAGATAATTTTAATCAAAGCCTACAGCTACATTGGCATTGTTTAAAACACTGAGAAGCAGTGTTATAAGCTTTCTGTGAACACTTCTGGGTATCAATTTTATTAAAAAATCACCTCTTCAGAGTTGCAATATGTTGTAACTTGCAAATATGTTTTTTTTAAAGTCAATCTTGGACGAAAAGGTTGGACAGGAGAGACATTAGGAGGAATATCTTCACAGAAAAGATTGTCAAGCATTGCAACAGGCTGCCCAGGGAGGTGGTGGAGTCCCCATCCCTGGAAGTTTCCAAGAAAAGACTGGACATGGCACTTAGTTCCATGGCCTAATTGACATGGGGGTGTTTGGCCAAATATTGGACTCAATGATCTCAGAGGTCTTTTCCAACCTAATCAGAGGTTTTTTCCAACCTAATTGATTCTGTGATTTTTTTTTTTAAAAATGACATTGTTCACACAATCACCAAAATGCTGATGTTGGAGGCGTCTTCTGGAAGTTATCTAGTTTAGCTGCCTGTCTGCAGGACTATCACCAGCACCAGACCAAGCCACCACATGGTTTTCCTTTGTTAAGTCCTCAAAACCTTTAGGGATAGATATTCTGCCTTTTCTTTGGGTGCTCTGCTCCAATCATCCAAAGCAAAAACATTATTCCTAACCTCCATTCTAACACACAATTTGATGTTGTGACCCCTTTTTGGCCACTTGAAGCTGTGAAGAAGGGTTTAGCTTCATCATCTCCATAGCTTGCCCTCAAGCAGCTCCAGACTGCCCATAGCTCTTCCTCATCAGGCGCTACAAGCACAGCACCTTTCATGTTTCTGTAAAAGGCACGTCCTCCAGGCTTCTGGCCACCTTGATAGCCCTCCATGTGTCCCTCCCTAGCATCTCTACACTCCCGAAGTTTCAGCCAATCTCACACATCTCTTCTGTAGTTATGACAAATAGGATGAGCTCAGCTTCATTGGGGTTGTTTGTAAGGTTAACACTGAACAAGCCCTTTATTCTGTTGGGATTTATGGTACAGCCTTTGACAGGCCCAGCTGAGGCAGTCTAAGACATTGGTGCCCCAGGCTGTGCCTTTTCCCAATTCCAGAGGTGACCACCCCTAGCTCAGAGATGGCAGAAAATGTTGTGCCCCAACAGCCCTTTTCTGTTAGCTCTGCTCTGGGGACAGCACAGGGTGGCAGATCATGAGGCCTGTAATGGCTGCTATCACCGCACCTAAATCCCTTGGAGGTCATTTCCAGGTGGACTTTACCTCTGAATTTCAAACAATGTCTTTATTCCTGGGCCATTTTTCTCCATGAATGGGTCATTTAAAGGAAATATAAAAAACAGTTCTATGATCAGATGCAGTCTAAGTCTTATGACCGCTGCCCTTGATTTAAGAGGAGCAGAAATCCCCTACACAACTCTTTCCAGCAGAAAAGCATTTAATAAATCTTGTGAAAGTGTGAGATAAATATGGGGGGGAAAGAGACACTGATAAGAGAAATACTTTCAAAATAGACAGTAACAACAGACAGTTTAAAGTAATTTTCTAGCCAAGTAATTACAAGAGTTCTCAGTCATAATTTCCCACGGAGGAAAAAATTCAAAAACAAATAGGTAGTAATTTGCTAGTCTGAACCACAGAAAATCTGTTGTACTGTCCTTCTAAGGGAAGGTTAGAACTTATGTCAAAATAGGAGGTCTCTGTTTTTCTAATCACAAGAACATGAAGTCTACATCAGTTCTTGGCCCTTGATTGCATGGGTTATGGTGGATACTACCCCTCTCATGAGCAGTGCAACTGACTGTGGCCTCTTCTTCAGCAGTTCAGCTGCGTACTTCCCTCCTTAAGGTGGGAGAAACAACTACTGAACAGAAGAACTACATTCTAATAGCTGTGATTCCACCCAAATCTCATTTTTCAGCATGTCAGGATGTTGTGTCCATGTTTCCTACAGAGCAAAGCTAATTCCATTTCCCTATTCCTTTAGGTATCTCCCTGCTCAGTGCCTTGTTTATGCTCTCTGGGCTGCTTTCCAGAAGCCATCAAAGCTGCCTGGCTCTCCCCACATGCTAGGAAGAGGGGATGAGGTGGGATTTAGGTTATCTGACCATGGCCTGAAGCAGAGAGTCCAAGTATCCCACCAGCCGGTGACAATTGCTTGACTCTCCTCACCTCAGCCATCATGCATGCCTGATCCAGGCCAAATCCCACCCAGCCCAGGGGCTACCCATTCCTACAGGCTTCCAGTCAACATTTGGGAGTTCAGTGTATACACACACACACTCCTCAGGCAGTTCCCTGTGAGTGTGCCAGGCCATTAAAAATGTTTCTTGTTCCCAGCTTGGAAATATTTGACCAGTTGAAGAGAAATATACTTTTGGCATGTACTCCCAACCCACACTTTGTTTTCATATTCTTTGCTATCAGTAAAGACATTTTAATATGCCACAAAAAAAGCTCTGGATGAATTTGCTCAGTTAAAAGTATTTCTGAATCTACACCATAAACAGAAACAGAGCTGACTCAACAGCAACACTTCCTAAAACTCCAAAACTCAACAGCAAGTTACGTACAGGAAACAAGATAGTTTTAGTCATAAAAAGCAAATTCTAATCTCATATTGGGTATTTCTGTCATCTATATGAGGCACAGTAATAAGTAATCAGACTTCTGTCATGTTATTTTCTCAATGCCTTAGGATGCAAATTAGTTCTGGAGAAGTAATGAGCCTATTATGACAATATGAAGGAGACATCTTTCCTTTTTGCACACCAGGAAACTTGAAAACCACCTCTAAAGATGCCTACATACATTTGCTCTCCAGCCATCAACTGACACAGAACAGCAGTGGCAAAGGCCAGCAAATTCTCTCCAGAACTCTCCTGGAGACACACTGATGGGATGGGATTTAGGATTTTGAGTCAAGCTAGATGTCAGCTCAATTTGTGCCATCACAGCATCACGGAGCAATTACAGCACTGAAACCAGTGGATCAGCCACGTGAGCAGTTCCTGCTCTGTCAGATCCCTCTATGCAGTCTGGACACGGGTACAAAGGAGACCATGTATAACCAATTGCATGAAGCTGCATATTCTCAAGGAATAAACCTTCTAATACCCTGGGAGGCTGAGGCTGGAGGTAAAAAACCAAGGTTTGACAGATTCCTCCCCCCCTTTTATGCCTGTCTTAGGATTAGAGGTGTCATTGGGTAACCCTTTCTCAAGGGAAAGGGAAAAAGAGAAGTTCTGGTAGTTGATCTGTTGTTTTTGTGAACATTTTGTTCTAAACTCCTGAAACTGTTTTCAAGAAACAGAAACAGTTTTCAAGTTTTTGCTTTGCAAGGACAAAAAAGTGCTCCCCTTCAAAGAGAGGATAGAAGTGCATCAAAAAAAAAAAAAAAAAAGAAAGAAAAACAAAAAAAAAAAGAAAGGCATACTTTAGGAATGTTTCTCACAGGAAAAAAAAGGACACTCATACAAAAGGACATATAAGGCAAAATTCACAGGGGTATAAGATCATAATAAAAGAAACATTAAAGCTTACCAAACTTTTCTGGTAATCACACAGCTAACCTGTCTGAGTCCTCTCGCACACGACCAGACAAGCTGCTCCCAGGTGAATGTCAGTAAGAACAGACCCCACTACAGCAGGCTCAGGATCTTGACCCAGACTTACACTCTTACATGGACACTAAGGACATTGCTAAAGAAACACAGGCCCTATTGTTAATCATTGCTTTTAGCAAACTTCCCTCACAGCCTGAGCTAAGCACCATATTAAATTGTGAAGAAATCACTAGAGCTACTATGCTGCAAGTGACTTTTAAATCAAGTGCATCAGTTATACGATATTTAGCGCTGTGCTGTAAAGGGTGGTAAATGGAGGTGTCATAAATATCTGACTTTATCATCTGTTGACTCATAATCCAGATGCCAATGGGATATAAATCATGTAAAGCATGTTTCCAGATTAGGAAAGTCTGGCTGTTCACTATTGTTCTAGCAAACCACGTTATTTCTTTGTAGGATCAGGAGTGCCCTCTGATGGATAGCAGCTATTACTGGGAAGTAAGAGTTGACTGGAAAGTGACACCTCCTAAATTGTGTATGCAATACAAGATATTCTCACTTCCTGCATTTACAGTCTTCTGTATGCTTAACTACTATAATAACCAACTTTTTTTTCTCGGAAAGAACTTTTTGCATATTTCTCTTTCCATTTCCATCATTTGTATTAGTATTAGGAATGCAATCTGGGCTCTGCATACGCATACATCAAGTTGTAAAATAAATAAACTGAGAGAAATTTAAGACATGAACTACAAAATTTGTGTAACAACCTTTGAGAAAGGTCTTGAAAGGCTCTGACAAAGTCAGACACCTGAAAATTCAAATATTCAGCTGAATATAAAAAAATATATAACTGGGGAAACAGGTAAACTCTCCTAAGTGCTTATATGCATGTAAAAGCCCAAGAGCTAGTATGTATTTTTCTAGCTCTATAAGGTCTATAACCTAATAAAACATGTTACCTCTCTCTGCAAACTTTGCCTCATTCATATCCTTAGGCAATCACAAAAGAGCTATGAGAAAACAGGAAATATTTTTTTTCCTCTCCCATCTGTTACTTTACCTGTGTGTCAGCAGCACCTTCAGGCTGCTTAAAATTTTAAATTTTATCACCTCTGATATCAACTGCACTTTCCAAACTGATTTAGAAGCTGGAGAAGAGTCACAGACTTGGAATTTTTTGTGAAGATGACTGTGCCCAGTACCTGGTAATGTCTCTCCCTTCCACTAGAGTAGCAGGACTAGAGCTAACTCCTTTGATGAAACAAAATCCCCTCAAACTGGTCTCAAACACACACTTTCCCTACTTTACACCAAAACAAATACAAATACAAATTTGAAATATCCAAGCCCTTATGACACTCATGAACAGAACCTTAAGGTTAACAGCAATTAATATTAATACTGACCACTCAAGGACCCTTTAAAAAGGCAAAATACTAAGAATTGCACATTGTTTAGTAAGTTACAAATGCAGACACCCACAAGTTTCAGAGCAAAGCCCATCTCCTTAGATGTGCAAAGGATGATGGGTGGCATCAAGGAATGTGGCTGGGGAACTGTGTGCATTTCCCCACATCTCCACCACTGCTGCTGATGCACAAAGGCATTTGTGCAGCCATTTCATCCCAGGTCTCTTGTACCCTGTTGGCAGAGACCCACGCAAGCTCTGCTCTCTGACTGTTACTTTATTTTATTGTTATTGTTAAGAGCTAAACCAAACGTCACTTTTAGATTTTCCCTCTGATGAGCAAAGCAGGAGGAGACAGCTTCGAATGAAAGAGATCAGAAGAAAGTTTTTCTGTGATGGATTTTACTCGAGTTTTACATATACCATAGAACCCTAAATATTCTGAAACAGCCAACACTTGGATACTATGATTGTAGCGTCCCTTTCTCACATGGAATTGCGACCAGCCGAGACTCAGACTGGGATTGTCCAGACACTGCCCTGGGTGGGGTATGAGGCATCTCCTCAGCACGTCCGTCTGGGAGAGCTCCCGTGTGGAGGAGCCCAGCAGCCCGGCCGGCCCCGGAGGAGCGGGCCCGCTGCCGGCAGCGCCTCCGGGCTCCTGAGGGCTCTCCGTCGCTGGCAAAGGACGTTCCTACCGCTCGGTCTGAGGAAGGACTGCCCAAGCCCTCGTCCCTGAGGGTTTCTACGCCTCGGAGGAGATGCTCTGGAGCGAGCGGGAGGAGGCAGGCGCCCTGCTCGGGCCGGGCGGGACCCGAGGCGGGCCAGGGGCTCTGCCCGGCCCCTCCTGAAGGCACCGGCCCCTCACGGAGCGCGCTACAATTCCCCGCTAGCGATGAGGAAGGGGAAACCTCCTGCAGTGTCCCCTCAGCTGCCCGCGGCCCCCAGTTAGCCACATGCCGTCTAACAGAGCTTCACGCAATCGCTCCCGACGGGCTGAGCCCGTCCCAAGGCTCCAGCCTCCGCCGCGATCACCCCAGGCTGCGAGAAGGAGGCAGCGGGGCGAAGACCGAGCCCTGCGGCTGGGAGCCGGCAGAGCCACGGCCTTTTCCAGCCGGAGGGTCCCCGCCCGTCGCTGCCAGCACTGCCAGGGCGATGGGTGCGCAGGGCGGCGCAGGAAGGGCCGCGATCCCAGCAGCCCCGCGCCTCCACCGCGAGTGCCGCGGGAACACAGGGCCACGGGTGCCCGGGGTGTCCTGGAGGGCTCGGAGCCGCCTTAGAAAAGGCAGGAAAACGGCCTGGGAAATCGCTTGGAATTTTAGCTAATTTATGCTGAATTGGTGGAAGAGGGTTAAGGTCGAAATGAAACATCATTTCCACTTTTCAGTGGGCCAGTTAATTTTATATTCAGATTTGTGAAAATATCGAAAGCGGTGCCTTTTGGCTGGTTTTAGAGCAGGATTTTCATTTCCATGCTATAACCTTTCCCGCACATTACCACTGCCACCCCACCGCCCTTTTGAAGGTGCTGAGGTGCTGTGCTGAGCCTCGGGGCCATGCCACATCCTTGATTCAAGCCCATCTGAGTCCAGATCCAGCCTTCATGCCTAAATACCCCTCCACATTAATTTTGTATTTTCTTGCATTTTCCCATGTGGGGTTGGGGAAGGTTGGGGAGCACAAGTCTTATAAGGAGTGGCTGAGGGAGCTGGAGATGTTTAGCCTGGAGAAGAGGAAGCTCAGAGGTGACCTTATCACTCTCTACAACTCCCTAAAAGAAGGATATAGCCAGATGGGGGTCAGCCTCTTCTCCCAGGCAGCCAGCTGCAGGACAAGAGGACATAGCCTAAAACTGCACCAGGGGAGGTTTAGTTTGGACATTAGGAGGAATTCTCCACAGAAAAGATGATTAGACATTGGAATAGGATGCCCAGTGGGGTGGTGCAGTCACAATCCCTGAAGGTAGATCTGGTAAAGACCAGATGTGGTGCTTAGTGCCACAGTGTAGTTGACAAGGTGATTTTCAATCATAGGTTGGACTTGATGATCTCAAAGATCTTTTCCAACTTAATTGATTCTGTGATTCTGGTGCTGTCACCCACAGGCCTGCTGTGGTCTGTGAGCTTGGTGGGTAACTTGCATATACATGCCCCGGGCAAGTGGCATTATAGCTCTGCAGGAAAGATTTGTAGCAGAAAACTGAGTCTTGTTCTAAAACTAGCCAAAGGGCACCACTTAAGATATTTTCATGAAAAATAATCCAAATAGAAAATAAAATAGATCCACTAAAAATGGAAAAGTAGTTTTATTTTGGCCTTAACACTTTTCCACCAATTTAATAATAAATTAGCTAAAATTCTAAATTATGTGCCATTCTAAATTTAAAAAAAAGTTTCAATTTAAAAGGTGAGATGAGTTATGCTCTTAGCATCTCTTCAAAACACTTTTCCATTAAGATCTATAGGAACTAACCTTTTAAGCTTGACATTTTTTTTTCCAAATGTAAGCATTGTGCAGTGAGATAATAATCATCATAATAATCATCATTACAATATCACCAACACTATTTGGCATCACAAATACCATGAGATCCCAGTTCTCTTCTGAAATCCCAGTGTCTCCAGTATCTATATGTAGGAGTGTGGAATACCTGCTGTTACAGTTTAGCTATGGCAGTAGCATCTACAAAATATAATCTGTTTTCAAAATGTGAAATGGGTGGTAAAAAATATTTGGCTAAGGGAAAATACTTGTAGTTTTCTAAGAGGAACTAAGCTCTATGGGAGTAGCTCAGAAACAGCAGCTGGCTTATGAGTATGCAAAATAATATGGTAAAAGAAGATGCCTCCTGGGTCCTTCCTGTGTTCAGGGCCCTTGGTGAAATGCTTATGTTATGAACAGTGTCAGAAGGAAAGTATCTGAGCTGGAGCAGGGAAAAAGTTACAGGTTTTTGAGGTTGTCCTTCAGTGAAAACAATATAGTTTGAAATTGTTCTGGGTTTCTTTAGAATAAAATACTGCCTTTTGTTGCTGCATAGCACTGGAGAAGCAAAATTACTGCATTTGTGCTCTTAAGCAATGAGGGTATTATCAGTTAAGTAGTATGACACCATTCCTGTGTGAACACATGGTTTAAATTTATTCTCCAAAGTTTGACTGGACTTACTCTTTATAGGTGAGGCCTTTCAGATCCTGCATACCTGTCTCTGCCATAAATAAGGAGTCAGAAGTGCAGTGTTGTACTTTTCATTTTACTTGTCATTCCTCTGATCTGAAATCTTCTTTTGATTTGCTGACAATTCAGGGCAATCGTGATTTAAACCCAATAGATATGAGAAAGGCAAAATTAAAAGCAGTCCAGAAACAGAACTCTATGGACCAAAAGGCAGTGAATTCCCTAGTCACTGGATGGATGGACTTTAATTTGTCAATAATTCATCAGTGTTATGGAGAAGTATCAATAATAAAATGAGATGAAAATACCAGTCTTGTTGCTTTATGGACAAATCGACCTAGCCAGTCCAACACCTTGAATGAGGGGAGACTGACATGCAAACCATGGTCTATACATCTTTACCCTTCAGGCATGCTGAGGTGATGGCAAGATCAAAGAGGCTTTTGAAATGCCAAGTTCTGAGAAAGGAAATTGGGAAATATAACTCCAGAGTTAGCTGGAGGGGGCAGGGATGAGGGTCATGTTAGAAGGTGTTAACCACTGTAGAGAGAAGAGAGACTCTTATCCCAGATGGTGCAGACATTTCATTGTTGAAATACAACTGTGACCAGCGCATGTTATAAGGTAATGAAATCTGTCACAACTGGAACATCAAAAGTGGTCACAGGCTATAAAGGAACGGTGTTTGTGGGAGCAGTAGGGGCAAGCAGTGTCGGACACTGGAGGCTGTGTCTCTGAGACGCTGTAGCCAAGAGGATCAGAAAGGAGAGGAAGGAAGAGACTGTCTTGCTGACAGCTGCCCGAGGATAGGAGCGGAGGACAAGTAAGATATTGCTTCCTTTGTAATGAATCCAAGATGTACCTCTGTAGCCTGACATTTACTGAGTAAACTGAGTTAGTTGCTCACTCAGACAAGTCCTTTCAGTCCACTCTGGTTTTCCTATACATTCTTAGTACATTCTGTTTTAATTAGACCAGTTTAGTCCTTGATTGTTTGCAAATTTCATGCAGACTTTTCCTTAGCGGTGCTTCTAAAGAAGAGAAACTACAGGAAGATGCCTGGAGCCTATCATAGTTGGGATGTTTGGTCAAGGGGGCTTGGACTATGGAGAATTCTCACAGGAGATGGCACTTGCAGAACTGGGGACTGGCAAACACAAAGGAAACACCTGGATGGTTGGATGTCTTTTTGTCTTACTCTGATTTTCTTATGAGTTCGAATTTGAGAATTATGGAAGTCAAATCAGAAAGAGGGCTGTCAGTCAGCTTTCATGAAAATCGATGCTGCAAAGTAGAAATGTATTGAAAAGTGCAAACTGATTGCAGGAAAATAGGGGAGAGCCGACTAAAAAATGCAAGTAGCAGAACTAGACACTTCCAGCAGAGTGCAGCATCACCCTGGACGAGCTGTGCGTGAGCATGAAGGCTGAGAACCACTTGCCTACTGATAAAAGATAAAATAGTAGGTGTCTGTTGCAAATAAATCTCTCAGAAAACTGATTGCACCTTTCAATTTTTGACTTTTGAGTGATACTTAGATGCTCTTAAATGATTGACTGTGTATGATAAATGTGGTGGGGATGAAAAGTAGGAGAAAGAATCTGGGACAGGAATTGGAAGTGGGAGGCGGGAAGATCCAGGCCAGGCACATGGAGAGGAGTGGAGGGTCAGCCAAAGAAATAATGAGTTGACTGGTAGCTTGGTGATAGCACAGGACATTGGAAATAAATGAACTCATGGAACTGACAGAGCAGAGAATGAAATGAGAGGAAGTACAGGCAAAGAGAACAGGATTAGTACCTGGAGCCAGAGACAGGAAATAGAAAAGTATACTGGAAGAGATGAGACAGGTGGGATCAAAGAGAGAAGGAACAAGCAGAAAGGATATTCTGTTAGCCAGTAAAGCCCATCTCTCTACAGAGGCCTTGGGATGCATATGTGGAACTATTCTGCTTCCTGCAAGTCTCTGTGAGACCCCATGTCTGACATAATATAATACTGTCCTATCAAGGATGAAAACATACTGTTGCTGTCTCTCTTTTTGAAAAACATCCCCAGGATTTAGTGATCCCAAACCAACTGTGGTATCATGGTGATAGTAAGATGCTGCCACATGATAGAACTTATGATTTTTTTTGTTCTCATTTTATTTTTTAAAAAAAACTAGGACATTGCAGACAAAATTATTTTTTAAAACCTTCTTAAGTTTGCAGAGTCAAATCTGAAAAATCAGGCAATGAGACAGTCAGGGGATTTTACCCAATCCTCTGTGAAAAAGCATTGTGATGGGTTCTTGAAGCACATTGCCACCTGGGTCTTTTTCCACTGGAATTCTGTTTCATTTTCTGTATGGAAAAAAGCTTGGTTTGGAGGTGATCAGATTTGTACAGCGAAGGAGGGTGACTTCCCTCCCTTTATACCTCTTTTGTTGCAGAAATACAAAGGACATAAGACATGTGGAGAGAAGTTTATAGAGAAGGACAACGATATGGTAAGAGTCACTGGACAAACCCTGAATAGTAGCACTTTACTTCAGTGCCCTAGCACCTTCCTAGCTTTGTGAATATCTGGGAATTCAGTTAGTGAAACTTTGCTAGTTGTTTTCGTTTTCTTCTGCTTTTTTCAGCCCACTTTTGTTTTCTATGTGGTGATCATGTCATAGGGTGCTTGGCTTGAGGATCAGTGGTATGCAGTGTGTAGCACTACCAAAGGCTACAACTGAAGCAGTATCGTGCTTGAGACAAAAAAAGTACTCTGGAAAGCCAGGTATCAGGAGACTGAAGCTGGGGAAGGTGACAATTCTAATCCTAATTTCTGTGCACCATAAATTCCTGATTTATAAAATTGTCATGATGATGTCACTGCATTACCCTAGAAAAGCAATCTAGAA
Organism: Molothrus aeneus; assembly: GCF_037042795.1. Lineage (NCBI taxonomy): Eukaryota > Metazoa > Chordata > Aves > Passeriformes > Icteridae > Molothrus > Molothrus aeneus. The sequence continues at coordinate 89,540,756 of NC_089648.1, read as the reverse complement.
ATTAAATAACAATTTGGTAATACTGAGGGTACAGCAGTGAGGGATTCCATAGTCCATCTTGCACATGAATCAGAGGTGCAATTGAAAAGCATATTTTATGATCTTCTCATTAAAACCTGATCATAACACAGACAGAGTGAGGTGAAATTAATATTGTGTGGCCAACCTGGGATTCATCTGACCTAGTTTTAGTCATCTAGACTTGCTCCAGTCAGTAGGGATTTTATTCCAAAGTAGTGTCTGTGACAGGCAGGGCACTTGTCTCTCTCTCTATGTCTACTTGCTAGCTGCTTTCTCAGAAAAAATTTATTTAAGAACTAGGTATTTTGCTTCATGGCTTAAAAATTACTGTGCTATTTCACATTGTTTGTGAAAACCAATGTATTTTATTAATGGCATGTGCAAAATACACAACAACACCCGGTGAGTCAAGAAGAGACACAATTATCTGGTGAATTTGATTTCTAAACTTTATTTTCTGACCAAACAATAAAGGTGTAAGTAAAACCCAACTTTGATCTCAAAACTTGTTTTATTTTAGATTCCTACATTATCCTTTCCAGACCCTTTTTTTTCTACCTGATACTTTTCCCTAGACAGTTCTTTGTTTAGCAGCCTGTTCCATGTACTCTTAATCTGGACTGTAAACTCTGGGCTAGGGTCTCTTTTTTATGTGCTGTCTGTGTAACACCTAACATCTGAGACACCTCTTGGGTTTGAAACTAAGCATTTCCATAGAACAGGTAATAAATACTCATAATTCCAGTATCATAATGATTTCAGTCAGGTAGAAGTGAAGCAGCATAGGTCAGAGATCCATGGCTGAATCTTGCACTGCATCCAGATCTAAAGAGTACTGTTGAAATCTCTACAGTGAACCATTACATGCAGGTGCCATAGGAACGGAAACAGAGACTAAGGAAGTTAAATCTGCTTTCAGTAGCAGCACAGGGTTCAACCAACCACACGTGGTTGCTGTTCCATTCTCAGGGAAGAAGTAGTGACTGTCCCATAGCAGCTGGAAGGGATGCTATGAGTCACTGGTACCTTCCCACTCAGATCTACTCCAATGTGGAAAGGAAGGGGCATTTTTCTAGAGGTTTTTTGCACATTTCTGACTAGCTAAACTGCCTTAGAAATTTCATTATAGAACTCCCCCAAAAAATTAGGGGCAACAGACGCTCTCCTTTCCCTATCTCCCCAGTCATATGCACAGAGCAGTGAATTATCCTCAAGAAAAGCAAAGTGCCTCCTCATTTTATTAAATTAAAATCACTATACTGGACATAAAGCATATGTTTAGATATTACATCAGTTAATGCCGCAAGGCTAACAGCAATTAGTGCTATCAGCAGAAACTGATGCACAGACAATTTCACATGAATATGAGGAAGAACTTCTTTACCATACAGGTGACTGAGCACTGGAACAGATTGCCCAGAATGGGTGTAGAATCCCCCTCACTGGTATTTGAGAACCATCTGGATGCAATCCTGTGCTTGAGGAGGGAAGGTGGACCAAATGAACCACTGTGGTTCCTTCCAACATGCCCCATTCTGTCATATAGAGAAAAGTAAAAAATACAGCTGCATCAAAAGGGACTGAGTCTGTTTGGACTAAACATTGCAATGAAAATTCATACTTCTAAGACACAGAAGGGAGAGACAGTAGATGAGAATCCCCACTTCACCAGGATGGAAGTGAAAATGATGTCCAGTCAGGAGGATTGTTTTGTTTTTTAGACATGCCTACAAGCCCATTACCAGAGGCATGAGACTGTGCCCAAGGAGAGCATGCTCTTGTTCAGCCCTGGAAAAGCAATGACAGCATGTCTCAGAGATTATGTAAACCAGGGCAAAATGAAGCCATTCTTGGAGGTGATGAGCTATATGAGAAGCCAAGGACATTTTTTATGTCCCTGATGGCCTTCTGAAGTTGCTGAGACAGTTCATTGCTCTGGGTTCTCACTCAGTTCAGACTCCCTCCATCACACAGCTAGAAGGATAGCCTATGTGAAGGCTGAAGACTGAAGTCTGGTTATTCCTGTAATACCTCCAAGGAAAGAAATGCTGTGAATCACCATTCCTTGCAGTTTAGTAGATTGCTGAGCCACACCACCCTGGAATCTTTGTGAAGAGTATGAGAAATTCCACATATGTGGGGCATTTACCCAAGTGGCTGACAGGCTCTGTGACAGCTCTTAGTTGTCTCAGAGCCAGTGCCTGAAGTGAGGACTCTTCTGGCCTCACTGCTCTGAGTTCCTCATCGAGTATAGCTGAGTGGCCCTCTCTTGGCCCATTCCAGAACATTTGGAAACCAAGTATTTTGTAATATCTAATGTGAGCTGCTAGGAATTGCAACAGAGATGTCAGGAAGGAATACAGTGACTAAACAAGGCTTTTTTGTGGACACTCTAGAATTTCTTCTTAGCAACATTTGAACCCTAAGGTCAAGATATATAAATTAGCCTTTGTTCCACGCTGGCCTCCAGAGTAAGACCAAGAGTTTGTTTCCCATCCAGTTCTGCTGAGTTACCTAGAAGGACAGTACAGAGCAACCTATCCATAGAGGGAAACAGCAAAGGAGAGGTAATACCCATGGTCTCTCAAGGTACTGCTGGCTGGCCGTGGAGGTCACCAACCAAGGTTTGCAACACTTGCCCATGTCAGAATTAGTCCTGTGTGAGAGGTTTGGAGATGGTTAAAGAAACTTCAGAAGAGCATTTATGAGATATATGCCTGTTCTGAACATGAAGAATGATCTCCACTGTCCTGGGATGTGCCACTGACATTCTGGAGCAAGTCTTAATCACTTCTTTGTGAGGAGCAGAAGGGAAGGAAGGAAGGAGTCAATTGCATTGCACATTAACCCCTTTCCTCTCTCCCTTTAGTTCTCTCTCTTTCTCATAGACTTTCTAGACAGACACTTTCTGATGCTCTCTTGTCTTCTCTCACTTCAGTTTCAGCAGTCTCAGGTTTATTTCTGTATATTTTCGTGATGTTACTCTTTTCCTTAAAGCATCGGCTGGGGAGGCAGTGATAGGAGCAGATGGATTAGGTATCCAGGGACATCTTGTTTTAGTAGCACATCCCTTGGCTCAGATACCCTTGTTTGGGGCATCCCAGCATGATTCTGGAGTAGACCATTTTAGCAAACAGTTAGTCCCACACATTTTCCTCTTATTGCCTGAATTAGTATCCAAGAAGCTATTTTCCAGCATAAAAGCGGCATCAAAGAGCCCTTCCCACAGCAAAAGGATGCCTATTTATGCACCGATTGCATTGTAAATGGATGTCACTTGAGATGGGACCTTCACGGCATCAGAAGGAACAGCTTCCTAAGAGAGTCATCATGGACAGCCAAGGCCAGCAGACACAAGTGGCAGGGTGACCCCTCACGAGTGCTTCACTGTCCACCCTGTTCCATGAGGTGCAGGGTCAATTCAGGACAGCCCAGGCTATTTCTGCTGCTCTCTGCCCAACCAGACTAAAGTATGAGTGTTCCAGGCATGGAGAGCTCTGTGGAATTTGAGGTAGGGCTGTGCTCTACAGGCCAAAGACAATATTGTGTATACAAGTCCTCTTTGCTTCATTTGGGGTTTTGCTGTCTCTCTATTTGCACACAGCTGTGGTGGACAGAACCAGCATCTGTTTAGAAATGGTGTGGCTGTGGATGGGGATTGATGAGGAGAGGAAACAAGGCCAGACAGATGCCAACGAGATAAATGGCGTTGGTGCACACAGACATCCAGAAGCAGAGTGACTGGCCAGAGTTATCTTTGTTTCTCACACAGCTGACTTTCCAGCAGATTTGAGACACTTGGTAATGATGGTGTTGCTATTTGTCGAGCAGATTAGAACAGGGCCACTGGATGCGGATGAAGTGGATGTGACTAAACTCAGGACTGGTGTTTACTTTCAACATATTGTGAGCCCTTCAAACTCACCAGGTCAGCAGAGACCTAGTCTAGGGACTGCACCCCAAAGAGCAATCCATCAGGCCTGCCATGGCGTGTGACACTCACTTGTCCAAAAACAGCCAGCCAGACACCCAGGCCTCTGCCATATGAGGCTGGCAGGTATGGCACAAGATCCTCCTTACGGAGGGAAACCTGGAGAGCACCAAGCAAAACCAGCACCTTTGTTTGAGTGATGAATCCCAGCTGGTGTGTCTACTTTATTGTGACCAGATCCCTCTCTAACTGCCCATGACTGTCCCAACCAGATTTCCTCTGGCCACAGTGAAAGTTTAAGCAAACTAGAGCACATGTAGTCACCTCCTTGTGGACACCTGAATGTGTCCTGGCTTTGAGCTGAATCCCAGCCAGGCTGCCAGCAGGGGCCAGCTGAGGAAGAAAGCATAGCCAAAGAGGATGTGAAAAGGAGGGCAGGAAGCACAGCTCCAGATTTTGCTTGCATGCAACTCATGCCATTAAGAATTGCCCTGTGGTGAGGTGGGCAGTGCACAGTGCAGTCACCAGGGCAATAACAAGATACCACACAGCTGTTTTAATTCAAGTCACGTCTGGGAGCACAGGACAGCAGAGCATAGCCATCATGGAAGAAAATTCAGATTCATTCACTTTCCAGCCATCTGAGGAAACAAACAAACCAAATGAGTCCAGATTCCATTCTGTGGACTTCGGGTACTCAGGAAACTGGGTCATGACATCATCCAGCAGAAAGGAGACTGCAGCTTGTTCAGCTTCTGTAGTGCTGTAAGAAACCACCGCTTCTCTGCACAGTGGGGGAGCTCATGTTTTTAAGGGAAAAAGTGACCTGTCAGTCACCACTTACAATGTGTGATTGTCCAGAAGTTCCAAGGAAGTGCACAGAGGTGGCAGCACTTCGACCTTGAAAAATTTCTTTCTCCAGATAATTTTTTTGTTTAATAGTGGAAGAAGATGTGGACTCTCACTGTGAGTGCATGAGTCAAAGGAGCAGGTGGAATCCCCAGTCAGTCTGATTTTCCCAAGAGATGGTCACCCCATGCTGTACCCCTAACAAGCTGTTTATTTAAGGCATTGGCAGATTTTCCCCTCACCGTGCATTTGCCAAACCACAACTAAGAGCTTTCCATTTAGCCACGGAAGGAAAATCTTGAAAGCAATTCATGAGTCTACACTAAAACCACTAGAGCTATAATTAAATCAACTCTTAAAGTAGTGTAACTCTTTTTATGGCTGAAATAGCAGTCTTTATTTTCAGCAGCATTGGAGAAAGAGGAGGAGAGAGGCAAACATTTCCATGTGAAGGCTTGGAAACTCCTTTCAGCGTACTAAACATTCACCAAGGCTTCCTGTGAGCACTGGAGTTTGTCCTTTCCCTGCTGGCTGGATTTTCATCCCGTTTGACCTCCAGCAGCCGGCTGAAAGCCCTTCTCCAACCCGACAGCAGCTATCTTCGGGTCAAGGACATCGGTGGGACAGCGGGGACTGGGACGTGCGCGGGCGCAGGACATCGCCTGGAGCTCGGAGAGCCCCGAGGACGGGCGGACAGCGAGAGAGCAGCGAGGGGCACAGCGGGCAGCGCGGGCGGCCGCGCCGAGCGCTGCTCGCACACGCCCGGCGGACGCGGCGCACCTGCGGCGGGCGGGCCGCCCGTGCCTGGCGGCGGGGCGGTCGCGCCGGAGGCTGCCCGGGGCGGCGCGCAGCCTGCGCGGTGTCTCGGGAGGCTCGCCCGCTCCCCGCCCCAGAGCCGCGCCGCTGCCCAGCCCTGCTCCCGGCCGCAGCCAGCCCGTGCGCGGAGCGGCAGAGCCCCCGCGGGATGGCGGGGCTGTGTCTCTGGCTGTGCCTGTGCCTGAGCACGGCGGCGGCGGCGGAGCTGCGGCTGACCCTGCTGCACACCAACGACGTGCACGGGCGGGTGGAGGCGCAGGGCGCGGGCCCGCGGCGCTGCGCGGCCGGAGCCCCGGGATGCTTCGGCGGCGTGGCGCGGAGAGCGGCGCGGGTGGCGGCGGAGCGGGCCGCGCACCGCAACGTGCTGCTGCTGGACGCCGGGGACCAGTACCAGGGCACCGTGTGGTTCTCCCGCTTCAAGGGCCGGGAGGCGGTCCACTTCATGAACCTCCTGCGCTACGATGCCATGGTAAAGCGGGCCGGGAGACGGCGAGAGGCGCGGTGGGGTCTTCCCCTCCCTCTCTCCCCTTGGGTGCTGGGTCTATTCCTGCCTTTCCTCGCCCGATGCCGGTTTTTTGCATTGCCGCCTCCTCCGGTGCTTAAAGTTGCATCAGAAAAGGCTGTAGGTAATGCTAAAATCGTGACCAAAGGCAGGTGGGAGGCAGGCGAGGACAAGGGAAGTGATTTGGTAATGGGTAATGGGTTCCCGGCCGAATTAAGCCGTGAGCTGGCAGCCCCGCGGGCATCCAGAGACCGGGAGATGCTGGCAAGGCTACCCAGAGTGATGCAATGGAACTCTCCTTCGCAGATGCGGGCAAGGGGCTGGATGGGCTCTGTTGGAGAGGGGGTGGCAAGCCATGGAAATGACCCAGCAAAAGCCAGGCGAAGGGTCTGGTCTGAGACAAGGGAGTTAACTCTGCCTGAGGCCCGCAGCCTCTCCTGCTTCGGTCCTGCAGGAGGGCACAGGTGGCACAGGTTGGCAGTGCTATTTCAAAGGGGGGAGGTTTTTAATTTTCATCGGTCCCACCCCGGTTGTGTCCAGTGGCCTCAGAGCTGTGGTCATGACAGGGTATATAAGGAGCTGTGTACAAGCAGCCCAGAGCCTACAACAGCGCCTAGTGAGAAAGGTCTCGGAGGCTGTGCCAACCGCGCACCTTTACTCTGCCTCTTTTGGTCATGCAAGTGCTGAGAGGAAGGCAGAATTTGTGGCTGAGGTTGGGGGATGTCACTCCATGTCCTTAAATCTTTTGTCGCAGGGCAGTGGCTTATTTTGCTTGTGTACAATCCTGGAAAGGAGAGAGATTAAAGTCATGTTTGAGCATGACTGCTGTTGTGAGAGTGACTGGAACTTTATTTCATCCCATCTGTCAGCTTGAGGGGAAAATCTTCTGGGCATATCACATTCTCTGTCTTCATCTTTTTTGCTTTGTCTGGAAAGGACGGTGCTGTCCTTTCCAGGTGAAAATGGCTTCATCTGTGTATTCCCTCTGCTTCAGGACAGCTGTTGAAGGGAAAGTCATGCCCCAGTGCACTTTCTTAGGCTAAGCACCAGACAGACAGGTCTGTGAGGGGTACTGCTCCCTGTTCATGTACCCTAGTGAACGTTTTTTAAATTGTGAAACATTAACAGGGTCTTTCCTCCCAATGGTGATGGAGAGTGTGTACATTCAGGACTCATCCTCACTGAGAGCTGGAGAGCACCTTGGGGTTCTGCAGTGCAAGAAATAGCTTGAGGTGGTTTTTCCTACTTTCTTCATAAAGCTTTCTGCTGTCTGTCATTTTTCAGTCTTGTGCTTGCTGGTATAACTGGTTCATGGGCAGCCTGCGAGCCTGTACAGTTCCTGATTATATCACAAGAAGAATTTTTTTCAGGCAGTGTTGAAGAACTGTTCAGTTTTAGAAAAGTTATGTAGGAACAATCTGGTTTGGAGATACCATGAGTTTTTTCATGAGAATAAGCTTTAAAAAATAAACCCACCCCATACCAGATATCCAGAGGCTTGTGCCAGATGTGAATGCCTTAGGCGAAGTAGCCAACCACTTGTCCTCTGTGGAGGTGCTGCTTATTACAATTTGAATAGAAGGTGACAGGATAGCTGTTAAACGTTCTGTAGCTTCTCAGTCTTTCTCTGCTGCCAAAAACCCTGAGGGATAGATGCCCAGTGTCGGGCAGTGCTGCAGCATGTGTTTCTATTCTGTCTGGGGACCGTGGGGGGCCGTGCAGTGGGGATGGTGGCTGGGTGGGGGCACAGGGAGCAGGGCAAGAGCCGCACTGAGAAGGGTGAGATAGTGTTTCTTTAAGCAGAATTTGGGGAGCCACATCCCTGACAGTAGGGGTGGGGATTACTGAACGTTTAGAAATGGCCTACAGGAGTAGGATTACAAACAGGGTGAAGGAGGGAGCATGAGTCATTAAAGTTGTTACAGGATGCGGGCAGGAGCCATAGGAGGATTTGGGACAGCCTAGAAGCATTAGAGCTTTTCTCCACAAATAGGAGAAATTTCCTTTTTTAAGTTTACCTTTTTCTGATTTATACCTGTTATCACCTCCAAACTGTTTTCTCCTGTTTCATTTCCTCCCAAAAAAATTTCATGACACCAGCCTTTTTTTCTGGTGTAATTAAGACTAAAATCCAATATAAATTCCTCAAATGCAGTAATTGGAAAGGTGATACAAGTCTTCTAGCTTTACTTTTAAGTTTCATCTTTCTGTTAATTTGTATCCTGTTTTTTGAAATATTTTTAGACTTGCTACTTGTGAAAAACAGGATTATATTAATCACATGTTGTGTGCCTGAATATTTCTGTTTATTCCCCCTTGTGACTTGCACTTATGCTGGCCAAAAGATTCAGATTTGGTTAAGGGATATTGCACAGGTGCAGAGTCCCAGGAGCTCTGAGTGTAAGGGTAGTTAGGTAGAGTATAGCAACCCAAAATTGTCCACATCTTCCTCCTCAGAGAAGGAGTAGCATCAAAAGTAAAACTGTATTTTTAGCCACCAGTGATTTCTCATTAACAACTTAGTTACCACCCGCACCACGGGAAAAGTTTTGATTAAAGCTAGTCTCCTAATGGACATGAAATAATCCAAATGCAAGACAACGAAGCCAAGAGAAACAATCTTTCTTAACTGGTTGGTTCAGTTAGGATTTTGGGATTTTTTCCTCAGCAAGCTGGTGGCAGTTATAGCCCATTCAACTTCTTAATTCATTTGCAACCTTTTTTTTTTGTTGGGGTTTAATTGCATATTTATGAGGAACAAAGGGATGTGCACTAGCCATTCCAATACACTCTACCAGTCCATAGATATCTTTTCAGAACATGCAGACAGCACGAAGATTAATTTTTTTCCTCTCTTTATTAGTATTTTTTTTACGGCAAATTAGATTGCAATTAGAATACAGTTAGAAATGGAACATAGTTGGAGTGCACTGTGTTTTCCCAAGTCAGGATTTTTTTAAAGATAGTTCATGGTTCTTTTGGAAAAGTGCTGCAGCAGCACACAAACAATTTGGCTCCTTCCTAGGGGTGTGAGCAGTGTTCTCACCAGTGTCAGCAGGGACAGCTGATTTCCAATGCACGTTACTGCTGATATCTTGAAATTTCCACCGAGCCGTTGACTAACTGCCTGTGAGGATAAAAGGAGCCAGGAATCTTTGTCTATTCCAAAAGAAAAACACTACCAACCAATTGACTGAAATACTGAGCTCCCAGACCTGTGGTGGCTTAAGGTGCTCCTTGGTTTGGAATGTGATCAGGGTTCATACAGCCAATTCCAGAATAAAACTGGGGCAAGCACAGCTGGGTGTGTGGGCTGTTTAAGTAGAACAGAATGGTACATAAGCCTTCTGAGATGATGAATGCAGCTTTACCCACTTAATTTCAGAATGAAATTTTGGAACACTTTTGCCTGGAAGAGTTGGCCCGTTGGCTTTGGTACCTCTTATGTGCTTTGCTCCAGCTGCAACCTGAAACCTCATATAGATTTATTATTTACCAGGTTACACAATTATAGTGTTTCTGTGGCTACATCTTTTCCTTGCCTAACACCTAAATATGCTACAAAGTCCTTGCATGTATTGTGCTTCTGCAAAATGCCATCTATGGAGGTTTTGCTGGCTTATCACCAAACTTGCAGGCATGGGCATGTGGCAAATGAGGCTGAGTACGAAAAAGGGGCAGATAGGGGAAATTTTCCTCGAGGTAAGTCCCTTTCAAAACCAAACATTCTCATCTGGGTGGTATTGCCTTGCTAATAAATAAACAAGACTGCTCGTTTTGTGTGGCAGTCTCAACATTTCACATGTTAAGTGCCCACCACCTGTGTGCACACACATCCACTGTGAGTTGGCTCTGGGGACTCTCCCTGACTGATAAACATTGCATCTTCCACAGGCTAGTAATGATATTGATGGAGGATAGGAAATGATATTTTCTTGTTGCATGGTAAAGCACAGAAAAACCTTTACTAAGTGCAACGTAAGTATGTTTTAAAAACTGTAGTCTAAGAACAAAGCTCCTAAAATGCAATTTTATTTAAAGACCGGGCTAAATATCAATGACAATATTTGTTTTCTTCAGTATTTAAACAACGTATTTTCCATACGCAAAATATATGTTTTCCTTTGTGGTTATTGTTAATCCTTTTTTTTAGAGCTACAGGATGTAAAATGAATGGGTTTTGATCTGATACACTGTCACAAACAGATAGGTTTTGGATTTTGAAATCTGTATCGTGTATCTGTATCACATGATCTGTATTTCATATCTGAATCCATGTAAGAGAGTCTGAAAAACAAAAACCTACATCTAAAAGGAAAAATAACCCAACCACTTCTGTGTTCATGAGAAACAGGAATGTATTGTTTTAGAAAAGTTTGGGTTTTCTTTCATAGAACATAGACTTTGTTTTCTCAAACATACCATGTAAATAATTATGAGACAATTTACACCAAATATTTGAGGTAGGGTCTCATATTTTCTTCTTGCTTTTCGCAGGCTTTGGGTAACCATGAGTTTGATGAAGGTGTGAGTGGATTATTGGATCCTCTTCTTAAAAATGCAAATTTTACAGTCCTGAGTGCAAATATTAAAGGGAAAACTCCATTAGGAAATGAAATGATGAAATATGTTCATCCTTATAAAATAGTTCATTTTGACTCAGAGTCAGTTGGAATTGTTGGCTACACTACAAAGGAAACTTCTTTTCTTTCCCAGCCAGGTATGTTTTCTTTAGTATGTAAGTTTTTGTCCTTTGTTACTATTTTGCTATTTGCCTACTTTTTTTAAATCCAAAGATGAATGTTTGCAGCAGAAAAGTAGGAAGGAAGTCTGTTGCTTTATCAGTATCTACTTGTATTACTCAACTTTGCCTGATTTTTAACCTTAAAAAGACTTGCTAGCATTAAAACCCTCTTTTATACAGACCTGGACCGTATCTGTGAATATCAGAAAGTCATTGAGATTGCAGAAGAGCTCAGGGGTTGTTGGGATTTTTATTCTTGCTTGGGTTTTTAAAGTTATATTCCATGATATTTTACAGTTATTTATCCATTTGAACAAAAGTTAAAACATGAATACAACTAGTCTCTAGCATGAAGTGTGACATTTCTCTGTGTGTTGAAATTTTGTTCTTGGATGCCTCCATGCCTAAAAACAAGAAGTTCCTACTTGTTTTTGAAGCAAAATTTGCCCAAGATGTTTTTAGCCTCTCAAAATATTTGCAGAAATTTGACTACAGAAGGAACACCCATCCAGCTTTTACCACAATTGCTTCATTCATGAGTAAAATTAGAATTGATGAGGAAGAAGACTTCTCAATTTCTGACTATTTTTTCCAGCTTTTCAGGGGGTTTGGTTTGATGAGGGTTTTGTTTGGGTTTGGGTTTTTTGCTAAAATAAAATGGTCTACTGGAATGAGAAACACATTTAAATCAGCTGTAGGAGATATGAGTCACTGCCCGCTCAGAGTTCAGCCTACATGTAACAAAAACAGAGTTTCTTCCCTGGGTTTTGCAGTTAGGGATACTCTTAGCACTGCTTTGTAACACTTTCACATTGAAAAGGGACTTCATATTATTATTTCATATTATTATTTCTCTTTCTATTGCTTAGTAATACAGAAATAGTGCATTGTTTTCCTGAAAAAAAAGGAATATTATATTCTAATATATTCTAATACTTTGAGGAAGTATTAGAATATAAAACTCTTCCTTCTGTGATTTTTAATTCCAATGCTGTATGTTTAACCTGTCGAGAAATGGACATCTGAGGTCTGAATAGACTTACTGATCTCACTTCTATTTTTTAGTGACGTGGTTTTGGGTTCCTGTCTTTTTGTCCCCCAACAAAAACAGAAAACTAATCTGTTTTTTGTGAAGGCAATAGTATTTTACCTGTGCCTGAGGGCATCAGGGTGGATGTCATCAGATGTCATGCTAGGTTTGAATAATGACAGCCAATATTGTCCTCTGTTAGGGAATAATAAAATCTGCTGCTGCTCTTCTTCCAAACACCTGTGTTAGGGCAGTGAGATCATCAAAGTAACCATCTTGCAAATAAATACACTAGGTGAAAATCCAGATAGTGCTGGAATGATTCTATGAAGCATTTGTATAAATTTCCAATAACATTCAGGCATCATAACGAATGCCTCAGTATGCTGAGATACTGGAAGAGACCACAGCTAGATAAAAAAGCAGTGGTAAAAGGGAAGTCCTATTAACTCCATAGATGGAGCTGAAGCATCCCTAAGGAAGTATATCCCACAGTGTAACTGAGCAAAAGGCAGAGGAAGTTTTAACAACAACATTTATAGTGATCAGAGTTTTTCTAGTTTTCTGCTTTGCCTTTTTGGTGTGTGGAGGAACATTTAGAAGCTTTGAAAATGTGAATTCAGGACATGTTAATACACCTCAGTGTCTGTATCTTGCCATGACCTAGCAATCCTTCAGACTGGTAAAATCATGGCAGACATGGGTCGGTGGCTAAATAATTATCAATCTAATTCCTTATATTCAACTGATAAGGGACCTTGCTAATTTTAAATTCAGCACCTTGCTTATCTCTACACATTTCTTCCAGATGATTCCGTTTTCTCTGCCTCTGTGTGCTTTGGCATGCTTACACTCTTAGGACATTCTCAAGGCAAACAGGAAGCTTGAGAATGCTGAAATGTGAATTCTTACATTACTGCCTTCTGTGGAAGTATTTTGTGAGTGTGTTTTCTTCTATTGTTAAATCTCCATAACTTCCACCCAGCTATGAAATTATAACTTGTACTTTTCATAGTCTGCTTAAAAAAAAGGTTATCAAAAGACTTGAACAGAATATAAAGTCCTTAAATCTCAGTGTTTGCACTGGGAGGGACCAACTAATCTCTGCTGAAGGTACTGTTAATGCCACTGTTTGGAAACCATAGGGATAGGAAACACATTTATAGATTACAGCCAATTGGCAGTTTTTCTGGAGTTCTCTGTTTTGCTATGTACAGCTATCTCAGCTGAGTGCCCAGCAGGTTTTCCCATGTCCTGAAAGAGTAGCTCATAACTTGTCACACAGACACAGTTACCTGTGTATTTACTTTCTAGTATTTGATGGTTCCAGCCCACTTGCTTTAGTTCTGTAATGTTGTTTGGTCCACTGTATTTTTTTATAATGTGTAAATACAAACCTACTTACTCTGTAGTAACCTTACAGGCAGCAAAATATTTACTTAAACTATCAACTTGGCAGAGTTTTCAAAAGTGGAATTTTAAATTGCATTTATTCCACTTCCACTTTATTTTGGCTATCTTGCATAATATTTTTAACAGGCAGACGGTTCTTCTCCCTTGTTCAGTTGTAACAGTTTGGCTGTTTTTTCTGAAACTCTACCTCACCTAAAAAGAGAAGAGGATGCCAAATCAGCTTAAAACTTTGAAAGAGAAGTGGAATATTGACATGAGCAATAAGTTAGTAATTTTGATTCAGATTGTTTTGAAAAATGCCCAGATGAGTGCTAAGCAGAATGCTGCTTTTTGCCTGGTTTCTTAGAGAATTGAACACTGTGTAATTGCTCTTACAGTTCCCCACTGTAAAACTTTCAAACCTGCTAGCCCATTTCATCTCAACTGCATCAAATACTCCGATGACCAGGATGCAGAGCTGTGTGCAATGCCATGGCTAGGCCATGGAGAAGGGGTGAAAGAAGCCCCTGCAGCCCCAGGCAGAATTCCCTTTCTGAGGGCAAGGCAGACAATGGGACATCAGTGGGTGGGTGGATTGGCAGTGGGATGACCCACCCGAGCTCTGGTGTCTCTCTGTCCTGACATGACAGTCCTGGGAGAGGGATGGGCTTACCTGCGTGGGATGGGCCTTGTTCTTTCCCTCATGATGAGACTGGGTCAGTTTGTTTTGATACCTTTTCTCTACAACTGTCTGGAAGAAGGGTGTAGCAAGGTGGGGAACAGTGTCCTTCTCTAAGTAACGAGTGACAGAGGAAATGCCCTCAAAGCTTTTCCAGGGGAGGTTTACGTTGGATTTTTGGAAAAAATTCTTCTTGGAAAGGGTTGTCAAGCACTGGAACAGACTGCCCAGGGAAGTGCTGGAGTCACCATCCCTGGAGGTGTAGATGTGGCACTTAGGAACACGGTTTAGCGGTGGATTTGGCAGTGCTGGATTAATGGTTGGACTCTATGATCTTAGAGGCATTTTCCAGCCTAAAGGATTCTATGATTCTGTGGGTTGAAGACTAATAATAACATGTCTTCAATGCAGAAGGCTCATTTGTATGCTGCAATGGCGTAGAGGCATAACAGAGCTGGTGCTGATGGGGACAGTTTTTTGTCATGGACTGCCTGGCTACTGGCCATGGGAGAAGTTAGCCCAAAGGCACCTGCATGCTGGCATAGCTTGTCAGTGGCTTGTTCCTGCTCTCTGTTTCAAGAGCTCAGCTCTCTTTGCAGAACTGGTCCCCACACCAGTGGGGTGCAACTGGTCCATGGTGGAGGGAGGAGTACGTGAGGAGCCTGTGCTCAGGGATCAGTTCTTGCACTTCCCTTTCTGCCAGCTGCTCTGCATCAGGCCCAGCTGCTTTCAATGCAAGGATGTGCAAAGAGGGGCTGAAGCCAGTGGCTTCCTTCAGCCTGGAGAAGAAGGCTAAGAGGGAACCAAACGCAGTCTTCCACTGGTATAAGGGGATTTTTTAGAGAAGACAGGGACAGAGACTTCCCAGAGGGGAAGAGAAAGGACAAGAAACAATGGGCTCAAGAAGTAACAGAGGGAATTATGGTGGGGATTTAAGGAAAAAATTTGTCATGGTAAGCATGGTTAAGCCATTAAACATGTTGCCTAGAGAGACTGGAATTTCAGCCAGCTCAGACTAGACCCTGAGCATCCTCATTTGGCTTTCAGTTCCTGCTTTGATGGGTTTTGGACTACATGGCTCCTGGAGGTCTCTTCCAACCTCAATTAACTTCTGACTCTTTAATTCTGAGAAGAGGTCCACAGGAAGAAAATGTGGGGATGCGCTGCGCAATTCACTCTGCAATGTGCAATACAAAGATTCCCTCGGGCACTAACAGAACTATTGAATGGGTGTGGTGCTGAACCAATTTATGTAACTCTCTTTTATCTCTTCCATTGTAGCAGCTTCCTCCTCATTTCCTGAAACATTTTGCAGTGGATTGTGAATTCGTTTCACTCCTCCCTTTGTTATGAAATAATGTAAATCCTTTTACTTTAAAGGCATTTTTCAAAATGATTTGATCAAAAAATTCTTCAGGAAGGAGAGGAATTAGGTAGAGGAGGAATTGGTAGAAAATTCACTTGGTTGTCTTCACCAGAAAGTCAAAGTTGAACCTGTCCTTAAGCTTTATTCTTAAAACTTTGTCAGGGAAATTATCCTCTTACATAGGAAGTCCTTTTGTGCAACCCAAACCACTGTGCCCAGGATAAGAACGCCTGTTCTTCTAGAGTTCATGTAACTGTTTGTAACATTAGAGTAATTTCAACAGGCACAGAAAACTTGCAGAAAGACTGTTGGTTTCCCAACATCCTTGTCCAGAAAAGGTTTCCCCTTTCCAGACTTTCCGTTCCTTATGCTGTTGTTTCAGGATGGTAGCTCAGATGTGTGCTGTGCTGTACTGGCATTACTCAGACTGGTTCACATTAGGTGAGATTATTTGTATCAAAAGGCAATTCAGAGTTTAATGGAGGACTTTGAAGAAGTTGCTGTTTAAAGCCTTGGGAAGGGGGGATAAAGGAAAGACCAAGATGAGTGTGCAGTAAAAAGGGAGATTTAACTTGGGAGAAGATAGATGGTCTCCAAGAAATACAGTTGGGGAAGAAAAAAACCTTTGTAATAGAATACAAGTGTTTATATGCAAACATTTCAGTTTCCTTTCCCTAGTATAAATAATAAAAATCATTCAGTTTTTTTACCATTGATGCCACTGAATTTTTTTATGAAGTTATAACTTTTTTTAATCTAGGCAAGTACATCCAGCTTGTTGCAGAAATGTTGTATTAGTCTAAGCACACAGGTGCTCTTGAGAGGCTGAAAAACATTAGCTCAGATCAAGAGCTTGAACCAGCTAAGGATATTTGAAAGGCACTGCCATTCAAAGTCCTTTTAATTATACAAACTAATATCTGATGCCAGCTACTTTATCTCAAAGTAGCAATTAAGGTACTTTGTAAGTAAATTCTTTTTGTTTATTTTCTTTTTTTAAGGGGATGATGTAACCTTTGAAGATGAAATTGAAGCATTGCAACTGCAAGTGAATAAACTTACTGCTATGGGAGTGAACAAAATAATTGCACTAGGACATTCTGGTTTTACTGTGGACAAAAATATTGCTCAAAAAGTGAAAGGAGTGGATGTTGTGATTGGAGGACATACAAACACATTTCTCTACACAGGTATTTTACTTCTTACTAAAATGTTGCTTCTGAAGCTAAGATGAAACTGTTTGTTTTTAAACTTGGAGAACTTTCACTAATGTAGTTTACTGCTGGCTGCACCCAGCCAGGTTCATAGCTGGTACATCTCCATAATTTCCATGGAAGAAACCAATTCAAAACAGCCTGTTCACACCAAGTACCACAACTCACTGAGAGCTTCCACAATGCTGTGGATGTTCAAGGTGACCTATGCAAAGTGGGGAAGAGGAAGAAAGGTAGTAATACCTGTAAATTACTGCTAAACATACTATAATTTAAGCTCACATCTATAAAAGAGTAAATTGGTTGTCTACTTTTAAACATGCATGTGTCTTAACCAGAAAAATCAATCACAGAAGACTTCAAAACTGCTACTGGTGTTGATTTTCTCTGTGATCTGATTCTATATTCATAGGTCTTCATTTAGTCTGACATTAAAATACTTTCCTCAAGTTTCATCTGTTTTTCTCAATACCTCTTTTATTCTTCTTTATTCTTCTTTCCTTTATTCTTCTTTTCTCTAGAGGCAGATGTCATTCTAGAGATAAACATTGCTAATCAGTTTTCTCCTGCAGTTGTGCTACTTTAGGCAACACCTGCCATCAGCAGCCTCCCCAATGCTGTTACCTTCCCCAGAGTGTAAGGACACAAGTCAAAGAGAGGCTGTTTTGTTGTTCTGTTTGATTGAATTTTAAAAATCCTTTAAATTTAACAGAAGCTTTAGTAAATAGTTGAGACTATAATGGAAATTTTCTGTAATTTTTAGAGAAGTTTCCTATGTTATCAGAGATAGCATTATGTACCCTACCCTAGGAGCTTGACCACTTAAAAGGTTTGCACTATCATCCTCTCCTCTCCCTTTCCATCTCCTCTCTGTTTCTCATGCCTTTTTTTTTTCTTATCTGCACTCTCACCTTTTGTTATCTCACTTGTTAAAAAGAAACAACTGCATGCCACAGTTACACACTGAGCAGATCAGAATATCTCTTGAATTTGGCCTCAGAGAATAACTTTGATGACTAATCTGGAGGCACAAAGCATTTGCACACCTACCTACAAGTCAGAGCTCACAAACACTTTGCATGGCGGTGCAGCAGAGAAGTAGCCAAAGTGGAACAAAAAACAGGATGGAGCATCCCAATACCATGTGTCTAAGAGTGACCAAGGGGGATGGTTGAGGGATCTCCACTGGATGAGCCTGTGGAGACACTTTACTCAGATCTGCCCATGTTTCCCACCAGTTTGCAGCTCAGGGATTCCCCAAGATAGAAATTATATTTTGATATTTGCTGGCTCCATCTCCTCCTGACTACCTTCAAGTTCCACAGCAGCCTGTATGTAGCAGGGCCTTCCAACACTGACCTGCACAAGCCACAGAGACCTTGATCTTGTCTTGGGGTGCAGCCTGCAATTTTACTGAATTATTTTTGAGATGGGAAAAACAAGGATGGATTCCATATCCAAAGTGTGCATTCCTTGTGGATTTACACAGTGAAATCCATATTCTTTTGCACTGCGTTGTGCACTATGTCTGTAGAGAGTGTGCTGTGTTGGCCAATGCCTGTAGAGATTTTGTGCCTCATCATGGTAGCCACAGTAGTCAAAATACCTTTTTGGGTGTGATCCAAAGAGGTGCCACATGTCACAATTTGGAACCATGATGTGAAGTGCTGCAGGAGCTCATATATCTGAGCTCATATCTTGTCTAGATCTGCAGGAGTTTGCAAGCACAGCTCTAGTCATCCTAGAGAGTAGCCTGCTCTGATCAGACTAGACTATGTCAAGCTGTTCCACCCCTCCCTTTGAAGATGTCCAAGATTCACAGTGCCAGAGAGAGCACAGGAGACTCTGCAGCCTTCAGATTAAAAATCTCAGCCAGGAATGAGTTCTGGTCCCTTTTCCAAGGGCTCTACTCTTTTGATGAAACAAAACTCTCTTAATAATTAATACTGGCAAGGTGAGAAAAATAAACAAAGTAATGTCTGGGGGAGATACACCAAAAGTATCTATTTAGTCTAAACATAAACAAAGTAATGTCTGGGGGAGATACACCAAAAGTATCTATTTAGTCTAAACACGATTTTTGACAGAATGTGGTCTGAGCATATAATTTTTATCCCAAACACATGCTCACCCATTCAGGAGCATCCTGAGTGCATTTGTGAACCATGCCCTGCTGAGTCAAAGCCACCAGTCAGCATTCCCAGAGAAACAGCCACATCTGTGGAGGTGCTTTCACAGCAGAGTAAAACATCCGATTTGAAACATCTTTCTGCATGTCTCATGCTTATATTAAGCTTGTAAGCTCTCATTTAAATCAAGAGGTGTAATCAATAAGTGTCAGCAGAATCTGGGTGAATGTTCCAGCTCAGTCTAAGTGGAGATGTATGAGCTGCTCAGCCTGTTCTGTCATGGAGGTTTAGAGACATACTGCCCATGGAAATGTCTCCACAGAGAAATCTTAATGTAAGGGTTTCATCTTGGACTAGTCCAACCTGTCTCTAAGATATTTGCCAATCTCCAGTTTATCCACAGGTTATAAGGCAAATATTGTCCTGGCTTGTTCAGGTGTGCATTTGGTTTGTAGAACTGATTCAAGCAGCAGTGGCAGTTTTGGGTTAGAGCAGTTAAATTTCTGGTTTTCATCAGAACTGATATTATGAAAATGTAGTGTGTTGGCTAAAAGAGGGTAGAATATAGGAAAGTGTTACAGGTTCTTCAGTCACCCAGTATGAATTTGTGCATTTGTAATGAAGCAGCGTCTCATGCCTTGACTGCGCATGTATTCTAGTGCTGCTGGGGTAAGATGCACTGAATAGTCTTCGCATTTCAGAAGGAACACATCTATCTTACAAGGGAAAGATGTCAGAGTGCTAATTAATCCTGAAAGGAAGCATCAGAATCAGAAAGTATTTTGTTAGAAAACAAGAAATGAGTAGGACTCTGGACAAGCACTTAACTACACACAGCTGATATAAACTATAATAATGCCTAGAAAGAATAATCTTCTTAAGATTAAAGAAATATCTTTCTTTATCTGTTCATTTGAGGACTAAAGAAGGACAAGAAATCAAAACTTATTCCTTTTTCAGTTCAGAAAACCCCAAAGCCACTTTTGCTTGCATAAATACTAGAGAGTTCTCATTAGCTACAGGATTTCTTAAATTCTTCCCTAAATAAACAAATAGTTAAGTGGCACTCCAAGGAACCAGCTCTGTTGGCCTGGCTGAAAGTAGAAAATCTAGTTCTGTGGTAAGTTTGGTTCAGTTTGTTGCAGCTCCTCTCCCTGGAGAAATAGGAGGGATTAGAGAGGAATATGAATTGTATTGGAGTTCTAGCAGGAATATTTATCATGCTGCTTATCCTAGGATTTGCTATTAAGTAAACAAATGTAAATGGAAGAAAACAAGTTGTTCTGTGAGCAGTGGAAGTGAAGAGGCTGCTTTCCTCTGGATCCACCTCCTCTGCACCTGCCTCCCCCGCCCTGCCTTGCCAGCAGCCCAGAGCTCACCAACACACGGATAGGAAATGAGCAGGCTCTGAGGAAGCTCTGTCACACAGCACAGAGTGATGGCTCTTGGAGCTACCCAGCCTTGGTCTGACAGTGGGGCAGAAATAATGACAGGAATAACAGCAGGGAGAGATACTACTCAGATAATATTGTCAACATTCAGATAATATCAAGGAGACACGGAGAAGCCTGGTACCCTTGAGGCAAGAGCTGTGCTGTGCAGGTCCGGTTTTCTTTGCCACTTTCTTCCTTGTGTGGCTTCTAAATACTGTGGCCAATTGAGCTATCTCTTTTTTGCTGCCATGCCAGTGCCTTCCCTTAATCTGTTTCCAAGTCCTATCTCTAGTCATCTTTCTTTGCATGTTGATAGGAGTTTTAAATTCATGACCACACAACTTTAATGCTAATGAAGGTTGGTTTTGCAGAGGGTTTACAGGCTGTCTGAAATTTTGGAGGCTGTTTGGTATAGTGAAAAAAAAATCAGCTGGCTCTATGTACAAATTTACAGAACTGCTTATAGGTATTCTGTCTGCTTATTAGCAGTAAAATGCATTAGACTTTTTCAGACCAAGAAGTCTGATGTATGTTTTACTCCGATTCTTACTTTCTGCCTGATGCAGAATAATGTAGTGTGAAGGCTCAGCAGTAAACTTTTGATCCAGTGGATGGTATGTTTGCATTACTGAGGGGTTTAGATTGCAATAATTGGAATGAAAAGTTGCTTTGTTGCTGTTGTGATGTGATGCCATGGCAGAGTGTGCTGTCATAACTTCAAAAAACACTGTGGTAGTTATTTGAGTTCATGTCCTGAAAACAACATTGTCTCTTATGAGATAACTGAGCGATCAAATATCTGCTTGTTAGCCATGGCTGTTTCTATCCTAGCTGGGTTTGTTAAGGCTGAGAAACATTTGAAATGTCACTGTAGTAACTCCTTGAAGGTCACATGAGCTGAAGAGCCACTTTTCATGCTTGTTCTGTGCAGGCACCCCACCCTCCACTGAACTGCCAGCTGGCCCCTATCCATTCATGGTTCACTCAGATGATGGCAGGAAGGTGCCAGTTGTACAAGCTTACGCTTATGGAAAATATCTTGGTTACTTAAATGTTACATTTGACAAGAAAGGAAATGTAGTTGAAGCAGTTGGAAACCCCATTCTGCTGGACAGCAGCTTCCCTGAAGGTATGTGAACTAGGCATTTGAGTTTGCCTGCAGCACTCTGCTACAATTCAAGTCTTGTCATGTTAAACACAATGTCTGAATAAGAATTCAGCTTTCTTTCTGAGCTTGCCCATTCTCTTCTGTGAAGGGTTCAGCCTGAGTAACAGTTGAATATGCATGCATTCAGAGTGTGTTTTTATCTATTTAAAATCCCTGAATGTCCTTTTGTAAGAGTTCAGGTGATACAATACCTTACCACTTTGTAGGACCTGTTTTAGCTAGTCCTGTAATTGTGATTTAAAAGATTATGAGGACTAATTTACAGTTTTGCACAGGCTGGGTTCTTCAGAGCAGAGTTTAGAGCAATATGGAAAGTGGAAATGTTCCAGGAAAAACTTGAACTACCCTGCCAAGTGCTCTGCCAAAGTGCAAATACAATGCAAAACTGCATACAAACCCATGAGTTCTTGTATGCAGTTTTAACTCTGAAACATTTAAAGAAGTGAGAGGAGGAGAATCTCTCTGTCACTTTTTGTTTGCAACTCCATCTGTGCTTTGTTAACTGGTTTTTTGTCAGCTCTGCAATTACCCTGATTTTCTAACCTATTTCTTCTCCAGTGTTTGCTGTATGAAGTTCTGAGGTTTTATCAGACTTTCTACGTTCTACCTGAGTATTTGTAAAACAAATAGTTTAAAAATTATTTGTTAATACATATTGAATGTGTTATTCTCAGTGACTTAATAATGTAGTGAGATGATGTAGTGAAACTTTACTTTCTCCCTCTGAAGTCAGTAAAACTTAAAGTTCAGATACACTGATGGTATAATTTCATAGATGTTGTTCTTGCTGACAGGTGTGAGCAAATTGATTAAAAACTAGTAGCTGATATAAAATAGTTGTAACATCTGTCTGCATATATAAGTATCTTTGGTTTCTTTCTGAAATAATTAAATTTTCACCTAAGAGACAGATGTGCATAAAGAATTAATTTCTATAAATTGTTTATTCCCTGACATTGATATTTGAGCTATTTTTCCTGTTAGCACAACATTAAAAGGAGGAAATTACAAACAGAAAAAAAAATAATGCATCAAAGACCAATCTCACATGTATTTTTAAAAATCTGTCACCTGTCAAGGTAGGTACCAGAAACCCCATCAGTCAGTGGTTAGAACAGGACTGGGCAAAAGTACAGAGGAGGTAACCTTGTTGTGGCAAAGGACTGGATTATTCCCTTGATTGTCCTGTCCTACCTTCTCCCCTTACAGGCTTTTTTTGAAGTGAATATTCTTGCCATGTTGCTTGAGAAGTTTTTAGGGAAAGTGCCACCTTTTAGAATCTTGAATCTTTTCTTTTCCTAACTTTGTATTCACTGAAACATCATTAATACAAGACATGTATGATGCTTATTTTACACTTTTATATTACTTTACAGATGAGCACATTAAGGAAGAAGTGGAAAAATGGAGAGAAAACCTGGGGAATTATTCTGAAGAGATTGGAAAAACTAGTGTTTACCTGAATGGTACAAGCCAAGCATGCCGTTTCCAAGAATGTAACATGGGCAATTTGCTTTGTGATGCTGTGGTAAGGTGTTTTCACCACTACAGGTGCCAATTACATCTAAGGGTTACTGCAGAGCTATCCAGATCCAAACAATCAGCACATGGGCTCTGTGCCTGCTTTTCTACTGTGCAATATCCAGCGTGTCCCTAGAAAGACCTGGCAGAAGCGAGGCTGTAAGGAATGCTGCTGCAGAGAGTAAGCAGCAGTTTATTCTTTGTGCACAGCCTCACAGAGAGAACAGCTTTTTCACAGATGGCTTTGAGGCTGCACTTTCAAGGGACGTGGCAGTCTGATCTAAGAGCCCAGCAAGGAGGAGAGCTCAGCTCCCCTGCCCCTCTCCTGCTACTGGCCCCTGCTCACAGCACTCATCCTCTGTCCTCTCATTACTCACTGGGCTTTGCTGTCACTTCAGTGCACTGGCACAGAAAATAAATCTGAGTAATTTTCTGTCAAGCTGCTGACAAGAATTGTCCCCCTGAAGAGCCCAAAAGGTGCCAGCTGAAGCAAGGAGGGGGTGGGAAAGGCCATGAACCCAGCTGGGCACAGGACACCCCAGCCCAGAAGGAGCCACCAGCCCCTGCTGTGTTCTGGCAGGCACTACTGAGCTTTACAGTCACATAACTCCAGAAAAGTCTTTTTACAAGAGGTCGCTTCCAGTTTTTAAACTTCCTGAGTTTGACTGTTTTACTGCCCTGCAGCAACATCATTTCATTTAAGTGTTTCAGGGGGAAACATTCACTAATGTAACTGTTTCCAGAAAACTAACTTACCCATAAAGGGAAAGTTAAGGGACAGTTAATAATCATGACTTTTGACTTAGATATGTCCCCAAAGCTATTTATCTAGTCCATGGTATTGCTCTTATTGTAGTCCTCAAAATAATTCTCTAGTTCATGAGCTGATTTTCAAATCAGACTAATGTTTGGGAATTCTGCATAAAGTTCTCCTAGAATTGGAGCATCTTTCTTTTTTTTTCCATCTGCTAGAATTTTTAATATCTTTATTTGCAAAAATGTGAACAAATGCTTTGGCACTTTTCAAGCTTAAAGAAAGTAACCCTGTAATCTTTCAGAAGTCTGTAGATTTTCTTGCAATACATTTTTTCTTAGGGGATCAAATTCTATTTTAGTTCAATCAATGTCCCCAGACAATCACCTGCGGTCATCAGCAAATACATAGATTTCTCTTCATGTTGCCTTGCCGGTTCTGTACTTGCTTTCCTGTCTGCTGACATGTGGTCAGAGGTATAAAGGTAAAAAATAGATCTGCCTGTTCCACAAGCTTTAATATTTAGAGTTGTCCTGAGAAATGGAGAGATTGAGAATTGCAAAAGACTGATTGAATGTTTGTGCTGGGTCAAAACAGAGATCCATTTAGTTCAGTGATGCATCTCAAGCAGTAACCCAAAATCTGAGAATAGAAAGGTTGACAGGCCTAGATGGCATTTTACAAAGGACTTTAAAGGGACTCAGAGGTGAAAAGACTGTGAAATTGGCAACAGCACTGTGTGAGCTCCTCTTTTAAGCTGCCTCAGCTCAGGGCTGGGAAGTTGCAATCCTTTGATTAAGAGTTACAAACCTAAGCATGGATCTGGCCTCAGGGCATGACTTTGATGACTAAGCTGAAGGCACAAAGCATTTACACAGCTCCAAGTCAGAGGTCACAAACACTTCACAAGGGGTGCAGCAGAGAAGTGACCCACCTGGAACACATGACAGGATCATTCATCCCAAAGTTTTGTCTCCAAGAATGACAGAGTGGGGATGATAGGGGAGGAGCATACTCCTGGACAAGCCTGTGGAGCTGCTGTGCTCAGATCTGCTGTGCTCAGATCTGCTGTGTCCCCCACCAGCTTGCAGCTCAGGCATTCCCAAGGCAGAAGAGGTCTCTTGACATTTACTGGCTCAACTGGAACATGTGAGGAGAGCAAGAAACAACAACAGGGAGAGAGGGAGGGAAAAGGGTAGGGAGACAGTGGGGATTAGCTCCTGCAGAGTGGCTCCACTGCCCTTTGCCTGCCTCCAGCCTTCCCAGCAGCTGGTGGCAGGGTGTTCCACTGTGGACCTGCACATCCTGCAGAGACCTTGCTCTTGTCAGTGCCTAGCTTGCTGCTGCCCACTGCCTGCATAACTGCCGGGGGTCAAGAGGCCCTTGCTCTGGAACTTGCTTCCTATCCACCATCATACCACTCATGATTTTATAGCCTTCAAGAATACTTCCTTCCATGATCTCTTTACCAGGTCAGACAGTCCAAGTCTACATTATCATTCTACATTCAGAAGTTTTGTGTGTCTTTGGCCATCCTTGTCACCCCTCTCTGAATCTTTTAGGGTTTTTATCATTCTTGAAATGAGAAAAGACACAAATTCCTACCCAGCTTCCACATGCCCTTCTTCATTTCATAGGCTTCTGTCATGTGCTTCCTGTACTTCTCTCTGTAAAACTGAAGAGTTATGGCCATAGTCACTCCTGCATGGAAAGCAGTCCATCCTTTCTATTATCCTAGGTCATTTCAGCCTTTCCCCATTCTACTCAGTTATTTCTGAGGATTAACACTGGAGACTTATCATCCTGATGTAACTGGGCAAATTTCTGGTCTCCATTTTCTTTACTATTAAGGATGTCACAAGCAAATATTATCCTGTCCTTGCATTTTGTCAGAGCCTCGCCACTTAACTGCTGGGGACCCATTGCTGTGCAGAGTAGACTTTCTCATCTAGTACTCCTGTTCTTCCACTGTTCGACACCTTTCTAGTTACCCTAGACCATTCCAAATACTAAAAACCAACCACAGAGAAGCTGAAAAAACTTAGTTTCTGACAAAATGATTAATTTATGCTTTCCCTAAGAGATTTTAATGAACAACAGTATTTAAGGTCCTCTTCACTTCTCAGTTCCCCAAATATGCTTGAATCATTTGTCTTTATCACAGTCACTAAAATAAAAAAATCACTTTTCCTTTGTTCAGCTGGCCTGCCTTGACCATGCCATAGACACACAGACTAGGGCAGAGCCTGAGAGTTCATTACAGTGAAGGGCAAATATTTTTCATGCTAAGAATTTTAAAAAGCAAAATAGTTACTTGGGTTTTTTTAGCAACTAAGTATTTTACAACAGGGCTGAAGATAATAAGAAAAAGTCAA
The DNA here is from genome assembly GCF_037042795.1 of Molothrus aeneus. Classification (NCBI taxonomy): domain Eukaryota; kingdom Metazoa; phylum Chordata; class Aves; order Passeriformes; family Icteridae; genus Molothrus; species Molothrus aeneus. Next base: position 89,514,832 of record NC_089648.1, on the reverse strand, counting down.
AACCTTTCTGTGTTTTTTCAATCTCAGATTGTACTTGGTGTAAATTTCCAGAGGCTATAGTAAGTGAAGATAAAATCTGTTTAAACATTTTCCTTTGGTAGCTTTATGAGAATGTCAGGCGTCCGGATAAGAATTCATGGAACCACGTTTCGATGTGCATCCTGAACGGAGGTGGGATACGGTCACCCATTGATGAGCAGAGCACTAATGGTAGGTAAAATTACCAGTTGAATGGCAACTTCATCAGACAGAAGGAATCAGGTTATGTCAGCCTGAACACAGCCATAGGTATGGGCTTATTCTGATGGGGTTTGCACAGTGTTAGGTGTGATTTCAAACTTTTTCAAATGGTTGTCCATCATTTGAGCACAACTGCACTCAGGCTGACATTGACAGAAGTCTCTAGCATTGTTTGTACACAATGCTTTTTACAATTTCCCTCTCTCCCTGCTGCCTTGGAACAAAGGAAGGTCTCCTGCTGTACAGGGTCATCTGGTATGGTCGCTGTGAGCCTTCTGTGGTCTGCTGTAGAGTAAGTAAATTCTGAGGTTTCTGAATGCTAAGGTTTTAGTTTTTATTTTCCTGATACCACATAAACGCAATGTGAAAACAAACAGCTTTCTCAGTTCAGCTAAATCTTTCTGTAGGACTATGTGAATAAATCGTGACTGGAAAAAGTGCCTGATGTAGTATGAATAGCTGTGTTTCATCTTAGATTGGTGCTTTGTCATGTATTTTAGTAGCTCTGTTCTAATAGCAATACATGCAGTTACACCAAACTCTGATTTATTGGTCTTGATACTTGCTGGACAATAAAAGATATAGGTTCTTTTGGAACCTGCAAAAAATATGTGAATCTCACTCCTCCAAGCCCTCATTTTCTTAAACTGTATTTGCCATGTTCCTTGTCCAAAACTTGATGTTAAACAATCCTAAAATAATTCTGTAAACAACAGGAAAAAGAAACACACGCACACACACACACACATATACACCAACAATAACTAAAAAACCCAAGCAAAGAAGTGAACAAAATCTCTTTCCCCCAGGTAGCATTACTGTGGAAGATTTGCTGTCTGTTCTGCCATTTGGAGGTCGTTTTGATATGGTGACATTAAAAGGCTCCACACTGAAAGAAGCTTTTGAGCACAGTGTGAGGAGATATGGAAAAGGAAGTGGAGAGCTGCTGCAGGTTGGAGGTATATTTTCTTCTTTCCTCTTCTCAGTTTTCCAAAACAGCCATCCCTCCTGTTGGCCTTTTTACATCTGGAAAGGCTTTTTTTAAGAATGGAATGTCAAGCTGGCCATACATCCTCACCCTGTGCCTCCCACATGCCAACCAGCAGCCACTTTTTATCCCATGTGTGTTTAATTGAGCCACAGCAGCACACAGCCCATCGCTGCTCCCTTCAGCAGAGACAGTGCTCCTGAGCTTCCCAAACCCATAATGGCATCAGTTTAACACTGCAATTAACCTGGGGAAAATAGAAATTAGTATAGCTGTAGCACAGAAACAGCTACAACAAACTCCAGTTTTTAGTTCCTAACTGGCAGCCTACCTGAAACGCCAAACTGCATAGCTGTGCTGAATTTCAGTTTATCAAAATCATTTTGTGCAATTCTCTAATGACTGATGACAGTTTTAGAGTTCATCCAACTGGGCTGTGGAATTGCTCCAGTGAATTTCTAAACATTTTATGGATGAACAGTTAATATAAAAAATCTACTCATATCTTTAATTGCAGCTATCTATATGTTTATCCAGATGTGTATTAGGCTACAGTCATGTTTATTCCTGGTCTCTCTGTGATTTAGTGCAGATTTTATTGTTTAGTTAGCAGAAGAGCTGAACTTTAGGACAGGGGCTGATGCATTCCCTCCCTCCAAGCCTCTCATCTCATACACCCTGACAATGTGATCCCTCACACGCCACAGACACAGTGTCTCACACTTTCACCAGTTCTTAGGTACCTCTGAGGTAAAACAGGAACAAGCTCTGCTTGCTGCCTCTCCACAGAAAAAGAAGAAAACCAGTAGCTCTGGAAAGGGTTCAGGATGAAGATGCAGAGCAGGAAGAGTGCCGGGATTGGAAGAGCCTCAGTGCTTTGAAGGACCCTTAGTGGCTTCCTCATCTGCAGGATTTTGGCAGGGCTGCTCTGGGAGCCTGGCTCTCCCCTGGCCTTGATCAAGGCAGGCTCACAATGAGAAATGTTGCTTCTCCTACAGTGAGGAGACATTGCAATGTACAGCCCTGGTCTGTCTTTCCTTTTTCAGGACACTGCCTATTACCCAGAATAGCTACCAAATTAAGCTGTCTGGCTTTGAAAAAAGTAATTTCAGCCAACAGCCAGGCAAATGAGAAAGCATGTGACTACAGAAATAAGAGAAGGTATTTTTATCTTGCAGTACTCCAATCCCATGACCAGTAATTTCCTTTTGTGGAGTAGTGATGAGAACAGACATCAGATAAGTAAATGAGGTGGGACAGTGCTCCAGCAATTCTTATTTCGCTGGAATGTTCTTGCATAGTAGTTGAGTAAGTGTGCAAAGGACACAGGGCATTAACTGGTGCAATTCAGAATGATACAACTCTCGGTCACAGAAAGCAATGCAAAGATCCAGCTGAAGATGAGGGAGAATGCTGCTTCTGACCCTGTGTGTTCAACATGCCCTGCACTAAGGGGCATTCCAATGTGTATTTTTGTAGGCATCCATGTGGTCTATGATCTCTCCAGAGCCCCAGGAAGCAGAGTTGTTAGCTTAGAAGTGCTTTGCACAGCATGCAGAGTCCCAGCCTATGTCCCACTCCAGATGGATGGAATATACAACGTGACTCTGCCATCCTATATGTTATTTGGAGGAGATGGCTACATCATGCTGAAAGACAAAAATCTGGGATACAGTAAAGGTAAGGGGGATACAGTCCGGGTAAGTATGGGCACTAACAGGGTAGCAGGCAAACAACTCACAAAAATTAAAAGATCTTTCGACAGTATAAACCTCAGACTTTTTTGCCTATACTCAATGATTAAATTTGCTTCTACCCTGACAGCTTCTGGCTTGCTACATTTGGTTGTAGGCAGCAACTCTATTCTTTTTTCAGTTAAAATCACAAAAGTTTCAAAGAGAAACATTATCAATTCAGCAGTGCTCAGAGAGCAGTCCTGAGGTTGTGGTAAACCAGAAAAGCAGCAAAGAACACACAGAGTACATCTTACATTGCCTTGCACTTATACTCATTACTGAACAATGCATCAAAAAGAAAGGTGCTATTTCTACAGACCTTAAATTTCCACTGTATAGAAGTATTTAGAAAGACAGAATCATCGCCTCCACTGTTAAACAAAATGCAGCTCAGGTGAACAACATAAGGTGAGGGGAAAGATGCCAACCGGCTTGAAGGGAATTTTGGCCCAGCCAAAACCAGGGAGCCCCGGGAGCTCTGCAGGCAGCAGAAGGCAGCTCTGCAGACATCACACCACAGAGGTGGGAGAGAGGCGTTTTATAACACTGGCTTAAGGTCCTCTAAAGCTGCATGCAAAGTGTTAGAATGTCTGTGTTTGTACAATTGGTATCGTCCATCCTTTAAGATGAAGGGAAACTTGAAAAAAATTGAGATTAAAATCCATTATTCCTGAAAACACAGAAGGGATGTAGTGCTGTATTTTTAAAAAAATGTCTTGTTGGAGCCCATCTACATTTTTGCAGAACTTTAATTTTTTATGTTCTGCTTGTGCATGGTGAAAGCATGCTTTTACCTCAAAATTTTCCTTCTGGATCTTTGTTACGTATTTTTTGTTTCTACAGGTGTTTAAATTTAAAGCGGATTCTCACAGATACAACTGGTGTTTTAAATCAAGTTCAGCAAAATTTGATTTAAAACATCAGCCCTACTCATGAGACTGAGAAAGATCATTAGGAATAGGGAAAGGCAACAACCTGTAAGGTCTTTCAGTAAAACAGAAGGGTAAAACCGTAATTATTCTTAAGATGGACGGTTAAGAGCTTGGATCAGAAGGGGCTCATTGCATGGTTGGCAGCCGTGACTGAAAAGGGTCTCCCACTGTAGAAAACCCATGTAATACCTTGTGCTTGTGTGCACACAAGCAGTGCCAAGACTAAAAACTTCTCCTAAAAAAAGTAAATTTGAAAAAGTATAAGCAATAGCTTTGCCAGGTCTACAGCCCTATACCCCAAACAGGTGGGAGACTATCTCAATCTACCTGAACTGGAAAATACCATTATAACAAATTCAAAATGAAACAAACAAAAAAAAAGCCAGACAAAACAAAAATAATTTGTCTGTTTGTTTGTAAAATACAAGTTGCTACCACAAATTCTGGCTACAAAACACCACAGGTGATGTGTGCTGATTCAGAATAGCAAACCATAGAAAACAATTTGATTCTTGAGCTAAAACTGGAATGTAGGCAAGTTTTTACATTTTGGTTAAGAGCTTGGCAGATGCAGAGAACAGTTTTGTGTTTGTTTCTTTAGGTGAACCTGATGTTGAGGTTGTTTCCCGCTACCTCCAGAGAATGAAGAGAGTTTACCCAGCAGTTGAAGGTCGAATAAAATTTTCTTCTGGAAGTCTTATTGAAGCTAGTCTCACCCTGATCTCTGTATTGTTGACTGTAACATTCTTGCACACTTGATTTTCTGTTTGGAGGAATACAGGAGGAGAGATGCTGAGGAAGCTGTAAGAGACCTGTTCTCTTCTGTTTCACCTTACAATGAATGGGCAGTGAGGTTGCTGCATGTCAGCAGTCAGCAGCCCCCTGCCTTGTCTTTAACCTGGTGCTGCCACTGGAGCACTGTGTCCAGGGCAAGGGGGCACAATCCACAACTTTTCTTGGTCAGAATCAGCAGGTACCTGAAACTGAGGTCTCAAAAGCAAAGTTTCAGTGAATACTTACTGCTCAATCATAAAACAGTGACAGACTGAAATGGGGTATTATAAATCATCAAATTCTTTTAGCTGCTTTAGATAGTGAGTTAAGAACCTGAACCCAGACATAAACAAGATTCTAGAAATAGATTTATTATAGATATATATTCCTTTCTTTGATGTCCACTCAGGGTTAAGGTATTCAATCTAATATCTCTATTTTGCTTCCAGTCATATTTATCATACCTACATGAATGCCCAAAAGAGCTGGATTAAACTCGGTGCCATTAAAATCATGAAGTCTACTTAATATGTAATTTTTATAAGTTTTTCTTTTACTACTGAAAAAGAAATAGCACACTTTTATTTTTCATAAATAAAGGATGCAATGAAAGCTTGACTTGATTTTGACCAATTTTAACAAACTGAGTATTCTTCACTCTTAAATATGACCAGTTTGGGGACTGTATCTAGAGTGAGAACTCAATCTGTGACTGTACTTCGTATAAATATGCTCACTTTTAAACCTCTTCCAAAGAACAAAGCACAGGACTGCTGCCTGTTACTCTGCATCAGCAACATTCCAAGAAATGTCAGATACAGACATTGACTCCTGCAGCACTTTTGGCACCCTTTGGAAATAGTCAGGTAATGGGGCTTTTTACAGCATAACCTGGCTTTATGATAACTGTGATTGTATCTCTTCTATGGGAAGGCTGTGCTTAAAAAATACTTGTAAGAGACAGACTCGTAAGTATGAAATCATGTTAAATGCTAAATGTACATTGCTGATGCTTTATCAAGAAATGATTGCTTATAAACAAGGGTGAAAATATCATTATTTTTCTAAGATTACTGGGAATTTTGACATCAACATGTTTGGGTTGTTTAATGCTGTTTTAAACTGATTGTTTTGAATAAACCTGCTATGTTTTCCTGGAAAGCTCACCATGCTTTTTTTCAACACTGAAGCTACTTGCCTCTTCCATCCATTGCTGCTGTAGATTTCAAGGAGCAGATCCATTAAGATAAACATTCAGGATGCTGAAATTTAAAGACCCCATTCTCTTCCACATCCATTCAAGGGCTGTGCCTGAAAGGCTCTGGACCCACAGCTGTATTAGGTGTATAAGGGGTGTAGAAGAGGGAGAAAAACAACAACTGACCTTGTCACACAGCCAGTCATGCCCTGGCATTGATGATTGTCACTTCGACTCCCTAAGCTGTTAATTCACAGAATGGCCTTCCCTCATCAACATCAAATTAGTAACAGAGAGGGCACTGACAGAGCTGTGCCTGCACACCGATTCTGAGAGTGGCAACAACTGCTTTGGCAGAGCCAGAAAGGAGAGGAATAACACTTTTACCTTCCTTTGACAAACAGAAGGAAAAGGTCTGCAACAGTAATACAGATGAGTTATATTGACAAAGAACACCAATGCTGCATTAGATTGGTGAGTTTGTAAAAAAGGAGAAAATATAAGTTTGAAAAGAAAAATTAAGGAATGCCTATTAAAGCATCTCTGTATTGTTCTGCAAGTAAAACTTTTATAAAGCCACACATAAAAGTCCTTTTCAAAATGTCTTTTATAAAGGCTGGGTCAACAAATTAAGACTTACATAGAAAAATCTTCCACACATTTTTATATGAATGAACTTTTATAAAATGCTGTGAACAGACTCACATCCTCTTTTCTAAGCCTGTAAAGAGGATGTCAGAAAAAACCCACAAAGCCAGATAAGAAACTGCAAAAAAAATTCTTTTCACATCCATTATTATTTTAAGAGGGCTTTAGATTTGAAGGTCAGGTTTTGAAAAGACTCAATTACAAATGTAATTTTCCATGCTCACAGAAAGATGAAGGCTAAAGACAGTTCTGAGATTAGTTGATTATTTCCAATAGATTCAATCATATACCTTTGTTTGGGGAAAAAAAAAAGGATTTGTTAAGACACTTTAAAATAACTTAATAGGAGCATTCTACAACTTCTTCCAACCAATTTTTCTACATATACTTTCAGGAAGACATCCAGTAATTGCTCTTTTATCAAAGCATAAGTTGGCTGATTGCCCAGCTGTCTCTTTTGATGTCATCCTGTAATTTCATTCACTGAGAGATTTTGGTGAAATTAATTAGACTTTTACTGGTAATAGCTAAAACAAATTTTAAATTAAAAGTACAAATATTTTATTTACTTGCAATTGGTATTAAATTTAAATATCTTTATTGCATAAAGGTATTTTTGAACTTAAATTTTATGTTATTTACAACAAAATATACAAGGCAATGTTAAAATGTCACATGTCCATTACAACAGTGCACAGCAGATCCTACTGGGTGTCCACTCACATCCAGCTTGACACAGAGCTTGCTTCCTTTGGACCCTGCTAAACAGGAAAGGGGGAAAATTTACTTATTAAGCTTGAAAATGTGTATTTACATAGAAATGACTGAACTGAGCTGCAACGATTAATGGTATCTGAAAACATCCACTTGAAACCAGAGTTAAGAGAACGGATTGAAACCAGAGTTAAGAGAATGGAAGGCTATTGAGTTTTTAATATGATTTCTCAAAATAGGTGTTTTCTTCTTTCTCTAGAAGTTCCCACCTCCCCCATTACTAACTGCTAAATACAGTATTTTTAACACAGCAATTTTCTGCTCTGGAAATTGTACTGGAGAGATATTTTTTCAATTGGATTTCTTTCCTTACTCTGCCCAGAATGCTTTTTCCCTTTCAGCTGTCCCTTTTCCTTGTATCCTGTCTGACAGACCCCCAAGGGACAGGCTGTACACTATCTCAGGATGTTTTCAGCTCTTGGGGCTGGCTGACTTACATGTGCTGCCATCAGACACAGCACACACCGAGCGATCCAGCGAATATCCGCACAGGTACGTGCAGCAGGAAATGCCTGCAAGATACCAATCTCAAGAGTGGAAGCAGACTGACACCCCCACTAAGGAAAATATTCCCATTTCTCCCATCACTGTTTTCCCTGCCAAAGGAGCAGTGCTCAAAACAAAACTTCTGGGATGCTCAGTTTCCCCTTTACTGACTGGCCGGAAACATTTTTCCATTCTTCAGTGTAACTACAAAAACATTTTGGTGTGAAGCAACTCAAAAAGGACCAGTCAATGCTGAAAAGAGAGAACAGGCATTGGATTGATTCCCCAGTACATACATGCATGGATAGCTAAGTAAGAACCAGTCATTACTTTTAAACTTCCCCACTGCAGTTGTTAGGAAGAAACAATTCTCTTTCCAAGTGGCTTCACAGTGACAAGTGTTTGCCGTGGTTTTGGGAAAATGTTTTTAGGGCTCTGGATGAAAACCACTGCTATCCCTCCACCCAAACCCTCTCCACCTTGCATTCCCCCCTCTCAGTCCTGATACACAACCAGGTCCCACTGCCAAACATCACAGATGCAGATGCTCTGTACTGCTCTCAGTAAATAGCTCCAGTTCCCAGCTGAAGTATTTTACTTCCTTTCCCCTACTAAAATCAGGGCCAGAGATTCCCTTGCTCTGTCCCCATCAGCTTCCGTCACAGGGGACAGGGGGAGCCCACCCCTCACCCCTGCCATTTCACCAGGAGCAAAGGTGGCACTAGAGGCCTTTCCTCAGCAGGTGGTTAAGAAACACTGCAGAGCAGCAGGGCAATGTCATGGTTAAGCAGGAAAAAAGGATAGAAAGAAGCAGAAAACATGATCTTGATTTACCTTGAATTGAATAATCTTTCTCTTGGTTTGTTTTTTGAAGAAAAAATATTTTTCCCCATTAAATGTACACAGCTATGAAACCACAGCATGGCTGGGGTTGGAAGGTGCCTCTGGAGGTCACCTGGTCTAGACCTCAAGCAGGGCCACCTAGAGATGCTCAGGACCATGTCCAGACAGTTTTTAAATACCTCCAAGGACGAGCATCCCACAGAATCCCTGGGCAACCTGTGACAGTGCTTGGTCACCCTCACAGTGAAGAAGTGTTTCTTCATGTTCAGAGGGAACCTTTGGTGTTTCTGTTTGTTCCTGGTGCCACTGGTCCTATTAGTGGCCACCACTAGTTCTGTCTTTGTACTATCCCCTCAGTATTTATAGACACCAGTAAGATCCTCTGAGCTTTCTCTTCTCTAGGCTGAACAGTCCCTGCTCTCTGGCCTCTTCTCACAGGAAATATGCTCCAGTTCCTTCATCATCCTCATGGCTCTCCATCAGATTCATTCCAGTATGTCCATGCCCATCTTGTACTGGGAAGCCCAGACCTAGACACAGCACTCCAGGTGCCACTGCTGAGCAGAGGGGCAGCATCACCTCCCCTGACCTGCTGGCAGCACCGCTCCTATTGCAGCCCAGGATACCATCAGCCCTTTGTTCCACTTTGTGAGCTGGCTGGCCCCATCCTAGCACCTGGGGCTGTTCTTCCCCAGGAACAGGACTTTGCACTTCCCTTTCTTGAAGTTCATGAGGTTCCTGCCAGTCGATTTCTGCAGCCTGTTTAGGTCCCTTTGGAAGGTAGCATGGCCCCCTGGTGTATCAGTCACTCCTCCCAGTTCCGTGTCATCATCAGGCTTTGCTCTGTCCCATTATCCAGATCATTAATGAAGATGTTAAAAGGACTGGAGCCACAACTGACCCCTTGGATAACTCCATGTTACTGGCCTGCCTCCAACTAGACTTCATTCCATTGATCACCACCCTCTGGGCCTGACTGGTGCTTTAAAGACTATTTAAATGCCACTCATTTTTTCCACAATCAACTGAAGTGCTCCAATAAATATATATAATTAGCTGCTGAGATACAAAACCAGTTCAGCTGAGTAAAATAGCAGGGCTAAGTCAGGTCTTTTTTTCTGCACTCAAGTTCCCAGGCTACTTCCTTGTTCCCTTGGTCAGCTGTCTGAGCATTGGCTGGAGGAGGGCAGCTACAGAGCTGACACAAAGTAGGTCAGACTTGCTGAGCCAGCCTCATTTCACTGAAAACAATGCAAGTGTCCTGGCTTGTTCCAAAACCTTGTACTTGTTTCTGTTTGTCATGCAAAACAAATCACTGCTGACACTCTGCAGTTGTCAGGCACGGGGTTCGTGCAACGAACATTTATTGTTAGTGAGGGGGCTTTTAAAACTTGTTTGGGGTTTTGTTTTTTACTGGCAAACTAGCAGGTACTTCCTGCTTGCCACGAAGACCAAACTGTAAAATTGCTATGTAAAAATCTGTCAAGTTTTGATATACACAAGAACAAATATCAGATAGATCACAAACCTAATGATATGCATTTATACAGCCATTTCTCTTGTGCAAATTCTTTCTCCTTTGTCTGGATAGCTGAAGTTAACATTGCAGTGACCAAATCAGAGGTAAGAAATCCTCCTGCCAGATATTGTCAAGAAAAATACTGCAGCTTGACCTGAACTTTGCATGCAGAATTCCCTTCCTAAATTGAAAAATGCATAAAATAGAGTGGAGACAAATCAATCAAAGAGAAAGGCACAGAGATCCCAACTGCTGGTTGATCTGTCCAAGTCTCCTGAAAGGCAACTCAGACTTGCTGCATGCTGAACAATCTGGGCTTGAAGTGATTTAGAAAGAGCTAATTAGCCAAAATGTAAGTAATCTGGATTTCAATTATTTCAACATACTGGAAAACACATAATTTCCCCCAAAATTAAGAATTAATATTAGTAATAACAACAGCAAAAGTGCACCAGCGATCAGACTCAGTAGCAGCTTGAAGAATTCTGCAGTTCTTGAATGGAGTTAGCACATACCTTACTCAGCTCTGGAAAGAGCTCTTGAATCCCAATGTCCAGCAGAACATAAGTTAACTAAAAGAAAATATAGAAAATTAAGGACACTCCAAGGCAAAACTACTGGTTTTTATTCTTGATTCTGAGTAAGAGCCCACTCCTCTACTATATCAAACATTCACTTTAGGAAATCCTGTGCCAGAAGGCAAGTTTGTCACACATTATGAGGTACCTGTTTGTTGAGCACTGGTTGCTGCAGTCCATCAAACAGAAGCCTGATGCCTTCATATTTAGCCTCTTCCCCAATGCACTTGCCTATTAAATCTAGACCAAATTCCAAAAACAAATATACAAACCATGAGGAAGTACTGCAAAGCAGCTTTATGATGCAGTCATAGAACTTGATTAATTAATAAGAAAAAAACTGTTTAAATTAGAGTTCAATTTCTTTTCTGTCTGAAATGGTAAATGGAAAAAAAACCCACACTTCTGGGTTCATCCTTTTCTCCTCCCTTACCTTCAGGGCTCCACACCTAAATAATTACTACACTTTCTGTAATATTTGTAATATTGTTTTGTTCTAATGCACTGTTTAATAAACCACAAGTGGATTTTAAAACATTACTTTTAATTAAACAGGCCCCTCTTTCCTAGTTTATACAGTGCAAGGACTCAGATGTACCTTCCAGCTTAATGATGTGCCTTTTTTTTAACACAGTTTTCATCTGTATAAAATACAAAGCATAGGAACATTCTAAAGATGAAAAATTACAGTACTAAGTACATGTTAAAGCTCTTGATTTCCATCACCATGTCTTTACTAAATAATCACTATGCTACAGCCTTAGTCAGCAACAGTTAAATGACAAAACTGAACTGCTGGGTTTTTACACCTGGTATTCCAGCAAACTCGAATCCCAGCAGCCCAAGTATCATTTGATTTGGAAAGACAGTGTGACTGTATTTGGGTTAAATATCTGCTTAAACAATTAACCACACTCATACAGGCAGTCATGGAATACAGAACCTGGAATGTATCTCATCATTTCTTCAAAAGTCTGCTTTGCTCGTTTCTGTTTGTCCTGGGGAGAGCGAGGCTCAGTGTTCTCACAGAACACGGCATCTGCAGAGAAGACACATTGAAAAAAAATGTATCTTTAGGCAGCTACATTGACATAGAAATGTGTTTTGGATTGTGGCTTCAAAACTGAACTTCTTCTTTGTATTGTCTTGATTAGAAGGGAATTCTAGTCTTGTCACATCATACTTTTTGCTTACATTAGCCCAATCAAACCCAGAATACCCCTCCTGTTTGAAGAACAATCATCTTTTCACAATTTGTTTCCACTCTTTTCAAAGTTTAAAGAACTCTCTTTAAAGTTTGGATCAATTTCATTTTAGGTTAGTTATGATCTCCTTAATCACAATTTCCCTTATGCTTTCAAAACTATATGCAGTATTTACAGCTTGTGCTAAAACACTGTCTGGAACTGTCAAAAACTTTGAATTTACCTATGAATGAGGAAGCAAGTATTGCTATTAATCTGAAGTAACAGGTGCTCAGTTTTGGTTTTAGGCTCTCCTTTTTTGCCTTTCACAAGCTTCATTTTTGGTTTGGTAAGGACAGAGCTATCCTGAATCCAGAGTTTTGGCCAGATGCATTGTTTGGATCAGAATGCAGTCATGTAATACTCTGCAGTTGTGAGGCAATTTATAATTTTTTTAGTCACTCTCCTCTTCCCTTATCTGAAGGTCAGGAACACTCAAGCCCTCTCAAGAGCCGACCACAACAAAGGGAACCAAAAAATTAACAATAAAAGACTGATGTAGTACACAAGTGAAGTAACTTGACAACTTCATGAAACATTTGCATTGATGTACTAAATCACTCTATTCTGTTTTTCTTGTTCTTTGCACACCCAAGCAAATTACTATTCATAATACTTTCTGTAATCATCACCGACAGACAACATAGGTGGCTTAACATCTTTCCACAACAAGCTCTGAAGTTAGTCCAGGCCCACTTGGTTTTCAATAGTCCACCGGTGTTAGCATTGCGAAGTTTAGCACTCGGAAACTTCACTGAAGGGATTTCAAACACCAGACTAAAGCAATATTTTTTCATCAAAGATGTAACTATTACTGACCTCTCAGCAGTGTTATCAGAGAAACCAAACGGTGCTCCTCAAATAGCTGTTCTAACTTGTTATGCAAGTAATAGTCTGTGTAGAGTTCCAATGTGTTTTTGAAGAGAATTCTTCCTCCCATCAAGAGATGATGCAGCCAGTCAGGAATGCGGAAAACTACCCTACCTGCAAAGTCACAGCAACATCTATGAGTAGTAACACATATGAGGGTCTCCTGCTATTCATGACAAAAGAATCATTTATTCAAAAGAAAAGAAAAAAAAAGATTGCAAGCAAGAAAAAAATATTTCAGTTTTGTTAGTGCAGCACTGAAAATATCAGTACTCTCCACAGTGCTTATCAAATACTTCCTTTAGCTATTTCTATTAATTTAACAATTCCAATTCCCAGAGTCTACCAGCAGCCTAGGTCAACCTGAGAAAAGGGATGAGACCTACTCTCATAAAGTCATACTACTGAGATGCAGAAAGATGGAGACATAACAAAGCAACTAAGCAATGATGAATGATAAATGACATTTTAGCACCACAATAAATAAATAAAGTCTTCTAATAATGTCTTCTAAGGAATGACCATGTCACTAAGTTGTATATTAGCTTCAAAGCGTTGAGTTATATATGACTGCTACAATAGGATTTCATTTCTTACCAGAGACTGTGAACTTCATATTTGTCATGAAGTATATGAACAATTAAGAGAAATCACTTCTTACCAACATACATTAAGTAGTCATAGACTCCTTCTACAGTCATCATTTCCAGGAAGTAGTTCTGATTTTGTCGCCTTTCTGTATTCTCAGACCGGTTTGCATTGTTCTTGAATAGATCATTAAAAAGCTAAAAACAGAAACATAAGACTGAAGCCACTGTATTCAAAGGCAAAAGGATAGCCACCAGTTCTTTGGATTGGTTTATTTTTATAAAAGCAGCTTCTTTCCAGAGCTTTCAAAGAACTGATCAGGGCTATTGATTTGTTTCATTGTTTCTGGTTTAGTTTTTTAAAATGCTTCACTTTCCAATAAAGAGCACATCACATGCTGCAAGATTCACAACAACCAAAATACCTGGGTTCACAACAAATCAGCACTGGGACAATAATTCATGAGATTTTCTGCTCCCACTACCTTCTTCCAACCTAAACAACTGCATGACTGTATGCATCTAGATTTTTGTCATAGGCTCTGATTTCCTTGATGCACCCTGCTCTGAAAATGAGGGGCTAAGACAATACAGAGTTTGTCTGCCTTAAATCACAAGGGAAGCCTACAACATCAAAGTACTCCTAAAAGTTCCTGTTGGCTTCCACTTTAAATAAATACAATGGTTTCTAGACAAAATATACGAGTTTTTTACATAGAGAAATACCTTTTTCCCCTTCATGAACTAACATTTAGGTTTCTTTCCATTTATCTAATTTCTCAATTATATTCCTTTAGCCTTCTATTCTCCTATGTCATCACCTTCCTCCCTGATCCCTGTATTTCCTTGCCTTTGGTTCTTTCTGAAAAGATACCCCAATTCTTGCAAAAATCCAAGAGGTTCTTCCCTGCACAGCAGAAGGGGTCCCAAACCACCTAGGTAGCAGTCCTTGCCTCCCCTGCCCCCAGGTCTGTGAATCCTAAGAGAAGGAAAGGAAAAATCAGGACCTAAATCCTGATGCTTTCCATGTTTAATATCTAGCAATCCCTACTAGTAGTTTATTTAAAAATAAACTTACCGGCAAAATAGTTAATCTAGATATAAAATAGGATTTATACAAGATACTCTGTATTATGAAAAGAAAGTTCAAAAGTTTATGCCAGGGTTCTAAAAAAAATCCTAGAATTAAAAGCAAATGCAACATAATCATAGAATTGCCTAGGCTGAGGTGATTGCCACTCAGAGAGGTTTTTTTACTACTCCCAAAATAGCATTAGTTCCAAGGAACAGGAAGTAATTTGCTTATATATGGTTCACCTTCTGTACTGCAATTCTCCCCAAAATAAATGAAGCCAAAAACATGCAAATCACAACATCACTCAAGTCTCTAAACAGAATGTTTTGCACTCTTAGGAAAAACTACATCAGGACATCTGGCAAGAGTCAGGGTTTTGACCTGTACTCCTTCAGGCCCTCTCTTTTGTTAAGTGCTGAGCTGCTGGTATTACCTTCACAAGGTTCACTCAAACTAAACAACACCAACATATTACATAAATTACACAGAAGGGTAAATATGGCTAATGCACTGGTGGACGACTGGTATCCAGGAATGTAACAAACCTAAAAATAACACATAATTATTCACACCTACTTTATGGAAGCATCCCTGGTAGGTTGCTTAAAAAACTCCATATAAACTGAAGTCTACATCCTCCATAATACTGAAACCAGAACAGCAGAAAAACCTTAGCTGTAGTATTGTAACTTAACAAGAGCCTCCTTTATTTTTTAGATACACCTGACAAAGGTGATACATACTGAGCCAACTCAAAGCAGCCCATTGTGCAATGCAGACCTAGGTTCAGTGTCTGTAGGCCAAACTAAATCATTCACAGCAATCTGGTAGGTAACCTATAAAAAAATCAAACATGAAGGCCAGCTTAGGGCAAAGCTTGATTTCAAGTGCTATTTCCTCTTTCACCCCAAACCAGAAGCAGCATCTTCTGAATGCTGACTGTACCTCCATACATGGATGATCTGTGCTGCACCTTAAACACTAATGGTTCCTTGATCAGAGGCACACTCTGAAAGCATTTCAGAATGCAATCTACAATGCACTGCAGCAGCCATAATACCCAGTGGCATTAGACCTCTACTTCCATGTTTTACACTTTCCAGTATCTTGGCAGAGAAGAAATTCAAGTGAAAAACACACAACTGGTTATCTAGCACAGAAATTGAGATTATACTCACAACTCAGATAAGCACAGGATTTTGCTTTAGATGTTTCTGTGCATGTTAATATTTGAGACTCACACCACAAACCTCAATGCTGTCATTATTTGTATCTTTAAAATTAAACAGTAATTATGATTATAACCATGAAATATTCTTAAAAGGTTTACAATGAGGAAATTCCATGAACTAGTATTGATTAATAATGGTAGTCAAGCTCTTGAAGTCAGTGAAATACAAAAGGCCTGTATTAAGAAAAAAGACCGAAGTAATCCCTTGTACAATAGGCTACTATGCCTTATTGGGAAAAGCAAGCAAAGGAAGCATGAATGCTCATACAAAGTGCCTTACAGAAAAAAAAAAATTACACAATGGTGAGTGAATATGCAAACATACGCCCATACATTCCAGCACAGGTGTGAACTGTACAAAAACAATACCATGACTATGAACAATATCTACAGCCAGAGGCATAAACCTCTCTCCTGTTCTTCCTGCTCATTTAAAAAGTACAGAGGACACCAAAAGAATAAGAAGAAAGATTTTATGTAGTCTCTGAATCATATCAGTCAAAGTGTCCACGTCTTCTTCCAAGTAGCTACTCAAAAACATTTATTATACTGCTGGAGTTCCAAAACCAGCTTTTATTGCTGTTGGCAGGCCATCACAAGCCAGCAGAACAATGCCTTTATTGGCATCTTTTGCAAAGTCTGCATCAGCTGAGAAGTCCTGACCTATTATAGCAAGTCTGACAAAAGTATGTTCAGAAGATGATCAAGCTGCTTACAGACCTTCAGAACCAAAACATGACCAGAAATCCTGCTAGTGCCCCTAGGAGGGGGAAGCAGAGTTTTTTGCTCATTTTTTTTAACTAGGCAGGTTAGTAACTCTTATTTCTAGTGGATCTGATACTGAATGAAATCCAATTGCTCCTGGTTATATTGGGGTTGACTACCCACTTTCATCGTGCATTTTTAAATAGAAGTCTTTCCACCAATATTTAGACCACACAAACATACACACACCCCAGGAACACTCAAAAGAAAGGAGCATGCAGAAGATCTGTCAGAGCATTAGGCACATTTCTGACTGGGCCTGCCCAGACAGACCTTCAGGCATTTCTTATTCAGCCTGCTGAGGAAGAGGGAGCCTGCAGGTACCTACTCATGGCAGCACTGGGGAACGTGCATTGTAATCTCAGCACAGTCCAACGTGCTGAAACTGAAATAAACAGACCTGTGTCAGAAAAGACACATGAGAGCACTGTGGCAATACAAGCATAAACTGGAAGTCAACCACCATTTATCAAAAACCTGAGGAACTCTCTTGCTCTGAGATAACATGCTCTTTTCCCAAATGGGCACTTGGGAAGCACTAACCTTTCGTCTCTTTGGCTGCCTGCCAGATCCCCACACAAACTCCATGCAGGCAGCTCCCACTGTCCTGGAACAGACATTTGGCATTCACCTCCTTCACCAGGAGTGAAGTGCCTTGCTGCTGCACAGCAGTTACTGCACAGAATCACAGAATGGACTGGCTTGGAAAGGACCTCAGAGATCATCTAGTCCCAATCCTCTGCCATGGGCAGGGACACCTTCCACTAGACCAGGCTGCCCAGTGCTCCATCCAGTCTGGCACTAAATACTTCCAGGAAGGAGGAATCCACAACCTCTATGAGCAATCTGTTCCAGTGCCTCACACCCTCACAGTTAGACATTTTTTCCTTTATATCTCATCTAAACCTACGCTCAGTTCCATTTCCCCTTGTCCTGTCACTAAATGCTCTGAAAGTATCACTCCATCTTTCTTGTAGGCTTCCCTCAGGAACTGGTAGGCTACACATCTGCACAAAGATGTCACATCTCACAACAGAAGTGAAAGTGCAGAACTGAACAGCTCAAGTCTATGCCACACATATCTGGGGAGTAGGAAAGTGCGTCGCTCCAGAGTCTACTTTTGGTCTGGCCTTTGGACTGAACACCCTCAGTGTCTGCATTCCTAGACAGCATTCTCCTGTTTGGCTTCATCTGAAATAATTTTAGTTAATGAGCTCTAAGACAGCTCCCTAGTATGAGAGAAAATGTATGGTCAGTTTTCCCTACTGGTGTAAAATGGGAAAGGAACATGACTTACTGTACCTTCTTGTTATTTTCAGAAGTGGGACTCAAAATGGTAAGTTCAGGCCTGCTTGGTTTAGGCTTGGGAGATTCACAGGAGTTGATAAAATTCATGATGAATGGCTCCAAATGCTGACCTTTCTGAAAAAAAGATATGAGTGACTTGTCACTTGCATAATTATAGAAAAGTGAAAACAAAAACAACAAAAACACAAGAATTTTCAAACAAAGTTTTGATTAGCCTGTAACTCAGTAATCTCATAAAATTAGCTAATGAAAATATTGGCAACTTGAAAGACTCACCTCTTTCATCAGCTTTCCTGGAACAGATTTTATGATTTTACCTACAATTAGAAAGAAAGAAACAAACAAATATTTTCTGTTATCACTGTCTGATTTGAAAGATATTTTGCTCTGCTAGATGTTATGTACTCATTGTATATCAGTCATTTAAAAATACAATAATTTTAAAACATCTGCTTTTTTTTTTTTTATTTGGCACAAAACCCTATGAAAACAGTCTTGCACATAACCAGCTTTTAACCTAGTGATTATTACTCTTCAAGAAAATATACTTAGAAATATACAGATTATTAATATGAATACTTTTTTAAAACCCCACAATAAAGTACTGTAGTTCTACCTCTTAACTCTTCCAGAGTTTAATCATAAATAGCTCTAACACTGTAACAATAGTACTGCTTCAACACCAGTACAGGCAAAATTCCTTGTATTTAAGTTACTCCTAAAATCATGAACACTTATCACAGAAGAAATCAAGATAACTCAGATTCTCCTCTTCTTGTGGAAAAATCAGCAAATATGGAGAGATTCTGTGGTGAACCAGCCTCAAAAACCCTGGTGAGTAAAATTTTCTAAACTGGACAGGTTACAACCATGGTCTGAAAGATCAGCTCTTATGTCCTGATAAGGCTATCAGGATATGGCACAGGAACTTTGAATGCTGAAAATGAAAGTGTCTAGGACTAGTTTTATTTTAATCACTACAGTTACAGTAATATTTTTCTTATTAACATGTCATTAAATTTGGAATTTACACTGAAAAGTATGTACAATGATCAAATGATAACAATAAAAATTCTCATCCTCACAAAAAGCCCTACCAAAATGCCAAGACTTGTTATAATGCTCTTTATGGAAGTGAAACATGGTCTCAGACAGGAAATGCATTACAGTAACACCATAATTATAAACTTTTATAAGGATGTACAGTTGGATCTAGAAGGGAGACCTGAAACAAAACCAAAACTTTTTGACTGAAGGCTGAGAACAGAAATCTCAGTTAACAACTCATGAAGCAGACCAAGAGAAGGGCTGCCCCAGCAGGACCACACCGTGACCAGGAGCTGCAGAAACGCAGCGACGCAGCTCAGACACGGCTCTCTGGGACCACAGCCACAAGTGGCACAAGACATGGAGACAGAATGGCCATGAGGTTGACCTGACCAGCTCAGGCCCACTATTCTGAGACAGCTACGTTGCAGCCAAGTCACACTACAGTCAACTTTTTTGACTCATTATGAACTACTGTCATTAGACATTAGAACTTCTCAATTTCCACTTGACCTGCCTGTATCACACACAGAGATTCTATTAACTAGCTCATGTTAGAAAATATCTTAACACCAGCTAATACTAGAAATATCAAATACTGGAGTTTTCAGAATAAAAAAATAAGAGGAGTTTGATCAATTAAAATCCAAAGGTAGTTTTCTAAGTGTTCATGCCTTCTCATCTGCAAACAATGACAGACACATGCAGATTTGATCTGTGACAACACTGTAAATTTTCTTGAACTATGCAATTTATTAAGAGAAACCTTATCTTGCTTGCTGACACAAAAATTCAAAAGCCACTTAAGCAATTTTTTCCATTACTTCAAAATGTCTTTTTTCTTCAAGGAAGAAGTATCAGCATATCTTCCTCGCTGAGCTATAATTTTAGGGGCTGTGAAGGAGCAGAGTTCTTATTTCATACATCCACAAGAGTTATCTATTCATTACAACAGTCAATCACAGAATTCAATCACAGCATCCACAGCATTCCTATTTGTCAGCATAAACAAGTAGCATATTACATACCAAGATTCACATCAGGCAACATTTTATCAAGAAACTGAGTCTCTCCTCCATTAGGGGATAGGAAGTCAGCTAAAAGCTGGCTGTTACTTAGTTCTGGATGTTGCAGAAGTTTCTTTGAAACAAAAGGAACAAAGGAGGTATAAGTACTTTAAAACTAACCTTAAAAATCCATTTCTGTATAGTAAAAAGATATTCAAAGAGTATTATACTGTCACAGATATTGGCATTTGCGAGAGATTTCTATTTTCAGTCAGGTGAAACTTTAACATTGCCCGCTTGAATCCTTTCTGTAACTGTAAAGTTACTTGGAAAAAAAAAACCACCCCCCCCCAAATATTCTTTTATTAGTTTTATACCATTAGTTTTAGAATATTCTTTGCTCCAAATGTTTGTTTAATACCTGCAGATATTCCTGAAACTCCTCTCTCTTGGATTTTAAGAACTCATAGTTCTTGGGGCCAATGATTCTCTTTGAGGGAAGCTGAGCATCAGGAAATGTACCTAGTAAAGATAGCAAGGAGTTTAAATTATTCTTGTAGTGCAGTAAACACTGATTTTATTATTTTAAATTTAATATAAGTAATGAATGATAAGCAGGGGGAAAATGACTTTCCAAACGACAGACAACGTACCATGAAATTCTGTAAGTTTTGATTCAAGCACGTAGAATTCAAGATACCTCCTGTAGACAGACCAGTGTTCAGGTTCATGTCCAACTGATGAAAAAAAAAAAAAAGTTAAAAATAAACCAGGTTTTATGGCACCTGGGAGACAAATTAGGAACAGCAAACATATGCTGAATATCATAAGAAAAACCTCAATGACATTAGCCCCCTGTTGTAGTAACATAAACCTCAAGGTACTTTTAATGTTACAGTAAAATGCATAACTGGTAGACAGATACAGTACTAGCAAGGAAATTATCATTTATGGAATCACTACAATCTAAACAATGGAGTCCTGCATAACTTCAACATTTATGATGGCTGACTACATTAGAAGTAGTTTCCAATGTGGAACCAAATGATTTACAGAAATAGTACTTGCTGAATACAGTCCTCTGCACCACCAATTTGAATGCTGATGATTCTTAATCCTATCACTAAAGATATCACTAAATGCCTCTTAAATACTTTCTACTCATTGTGGAGGTATTAGTCTCACTAAGATAAATCCCAGTAGCCTTAGGATGATGCTGTTTCCACCCTCTCCATATGGATGCATTGCTATCCAGATACTGGTAAACTAACTGCACGCCACAATGGTTCCTAATAAGCACAGCATTTTCATTTCCTAAGAACTAACTTTAAGGTTATAAAAAAAATTATTTGTTGTTCATTATTCCAAAGTTCAGAGTGGGTGAAAAAAATATGACAGGTGTTTATTAATATGAATTTTAATGTAAGTATTTTTGGAAAGAGAGCATTTCAAACTTTGGTATGAAGTCTAAATAGAACTGATTCATGCTGAGGAGTCAGTTCTCAACTTGCAAATGCTAAATGCGATCATTTATCTCCCAAACTCATTTCCTCAGAAATTTCAAGCCATTATTTTGAAATCATAAGAACACATATAAAAAACACACTTGCAAGAGTCAACAGAATACAGCACACTAGAATATTCTGAGTTCACTTTCAAATGACACTTTATCGATCTGCAGAATTGCATACCTGCCCTTCTGTCATTTCTCTCTACATCAATGCAGAATACAGGAATTCTCTCCTTTCTGTCTTTTCTTTCCAAGGAGGGATCATCAAAAAAATCAACGTATGGGATGCTGATTTTCCAAGCAGCAAGGTTGCGGGGTGTATTTGGAGTGGTAACAGCCTCCTCAGGAGAATCATCTTCCATTACCATAACACCTTCTTCAATCTGTAAGGATTCAAGCAGAGATCTCCAGTTCTATTTTAATTGGTACAGCCTACCTCTGCTTCAAACCAACTCCCTCCCCTTCCCTTTTTCAAATTTTCCATTTGTCCCCCAACTGTGGTTTAGGTAACAATATCCCGTGCAGTAAATTCTACCATTGGCTCTATTCGTGACTATTTAGCATGGAAGAAAAACATTAACTCAGGGAGATATCTAAGACAAAGGAGAAAGGACTATTGGCTCCTGATCTATAGAGAGAATGCTGCATCACAGACCAACATGACAGTGATTTCTATGCTATGTTATTTATGGTTTTAAGGTCTTGTGGCACACTGAAGATGAAGAGCCATGCACGCAGTCTTGTGCATGCCTTACTACTCAGAATTGGAGAAAAAGTCATTGCTTTTGGTATTACGAGAACAATAAGCTCAGAAGCACAGAAACTGGGGATGTGACCTTGGCTTGTGAATGAATACAGGGAAGATAAAGCAACCTAATCAGAACCCAGCACATGAAAACTGTGCAGTGAAGAAAGCAGAAATTCAACATTTTCAAATGAGCAAAGGAGGAAAAAAAAATCAAAGCCCAGCAAAGACTTCAAGTAAAATTTAATGGCTCTACTCACAAAATCATCTTCTCCTTCATTTATGTTATAGTTAGGCAACATAGCTCCTTCCATTGCAGAACTCTTGAATACACCTTTTATTTTGTTCCCTATTTTGCTGATTCCAAATGATTCTCCTCTCTTTTGCGTGGTCCTAGGATTACAGAAGCCACAGTTCACAACACAAGGCATATTATTACAGCTGCTCATTAGGCCATTGCACACCATTTGCAGATAAGAGAAACAACTCTATAAACAGGTATCCAACATATTTACAGTTCCACTTATTTAAAATTCATTTATGGTATATCTGTTCTCTGATCAACCAGAAAATTTTCTTGATTACACTTTTTAAGAGACACAGGATTCCCATATGCTTAACCACAAGTAAACTCTTAAAATAGTATCCTAGTAATTGATGACACAGAATAAACAAGTAGCTAGGTAAAACAACTTTGTTTTGACAGCAGAAACTGGGATATTGCTACAGGCATGCACATCAAGTAGGTCATTAACTTTGTCCTTTTCCTTGTACTTGTATTTAAATATTTATCCTTCTACCAAGTGTAGATACATTTTTCTAAATGGAATTTTACAAGCATATATCATTCAAGATAGATCTCAGTTTTTAAGCAGTAGAGACAGATAAAAGGAACATGCAAGGAACAAGACTAAGCATGAGAGAAAACAGATGCAACTGAGGAATCCTGCCTTGAAGAGCCAGTCTGACCAAAAGATGAAGAGTTTTTAAATTCTCGCCACTTATGACAAAGCATCCAAAAGCCAACAAACCAGGTATGGGACTAAAAAATATACAAATACTTGGGCAGCAAGCACACTCCTCACTGACAGAACAGATTTTTTATCATTCTTCTGCCCTTACACAAGTCCTGACACTGAAGACTATTTCCTGCGTAGAAACACTAGCAATTTTGGAAAGAAAAATGTTTCTGTTGAATATAGAATCAGCCTGAGGTTCCTTATGGGTGATTCAATATATACAGCTGAGGGACAAGTTAAAAATCAATACAGTGAGCTTCAGAATCAAACATTCAAAACAAATTTATGGACTGCTATTAGATGCACAACTAGTACTTTGGAGGACAAACAATCCTGTTTCTTTTTCCTTTAAAATAAGAAACTATTGACTTCTGGAAGGGATTACAAAGAGAACTGCGGCAATCAGCAGGTAAAGCATATTCATCATTCATAAAACCATGCAGACAACACCAGCTGCTGACTCCAAGCATGCACATGCATGTTACTAACTACCTTCCTGTTTACAATCTTACACAGACTGTGTACATGACTGAAGTTGCGTAAATAACCCACTGTTTTCCCAATTTTTTTGCTTTTTCTATCTCATCTACTTATCAGCTCCAAAGCATACTGGCACCATCTGTCTTAATTATCTCGTCTATGCAATGACAAGGTTGCATGGCTGTTCGCAATCTAAATCCGTATTTGAACAATCTTACTCCATTCTTGAACAACTCCTACTACATGTTACTGTGCTGAACTGAGCTGCTTCACATAGGGGATTGACCTTGCCTGAATATTGCTCACGTGCTTCAACACTGGGCTAGAAAACACAAACCTCCATGAGACAAAACCAGCTT
Source organism: Molothrus aeneus (assembly GCF_037042795.1). Taxonomy (NCBI): domain Eukaryota; kingdom Metazoa; phylum Chordata; class Aves; order Passeriformes; family Icteridae; genus Molothrus; species Molothrus aeneus. Next base: position 89,490,869 of record NC_089648.1, on the reverse strand, counting down.
TTCTGGAAGGCTGGTATTTCAGACCTCTGGCTTAACCTTGAAGGGAATTTTCATAATTTCTCTCAAAACTAGTGCAGTTCTCAAGAGTTTGAGCAAAAACATTGATTTGCACAAGGTCAGTGATTTGATAGGAGAACTCCAGTCTCAAAGCAGTTCTTCCCCACACTGAGCATGCTGCAGGTGAAAGCAGCATTCCCCTGTGCCTGTAGTGAGCTGTATGCAGCCAGAACTCAATCTGACAGCCAGGAACCAGCCCTTCCAGCCCCAACACAGAGCCCATGGACTACAACATGTGAATAAAAAGCAATTACTGAACTGGACAAGTATCAAGTAACAAACTAGGATGGGAATCTCTTCACAGGAAGGGACAAATTCAGAACAAACACCGGTGAATGAGATGTTACACAGACACTCTCCACTATATATGGAGACAACACAGGACTGGTTTGGCAAAAATCCTTGATCACAAATCACATTAGATGAGCATGGAAAAGAAATGTGGGTGTGTTAGCAAAGATGGATGGACCAACAACAGGATGACTTGGCACTTCAAAGAAACGGAGCAATAAAAAAATATATACAAAAGGTATCATGATGAAAATCTAATAGATTCGCTGGCTAAGCAGAAATAGAAAAAAGACCTTGAGACTAGGTAGAAGGAAAGATGGGACTAGGATAGGGGTAGGTTCAAGACACAAAGGACCAAAGATGACAGGAGGTAGCCAGTTTAGAACAGAGACAAGATTTTTTTAAGACCTGTCAACAAATATATATACATCCAAAACTTGATGGAAAAATAACCCACTCCCTCTAGTGCTAATCCATATAATAGCATTATTTGACCATCATTCTATAGTTGCTTTCTCAGGAGGGCCCTCTGTGCAGAGTCTACAGGCTCCAAAATTCCTGAAGAATGATGTGACAACAAGAGCTTGGAACACTTGTTTTTTTTTCAAACATTCCAAAAGTAACACATACCTAACATTAGGAAAAATTATAATTATTGTTTACTCTATAACAGGGAATTGTAGACTGAAGAAGTCCACTGTGCACTGTGGCATTCTTCAGTCCTGGATGCCTGCCTCATTCAGTGCACTGAACAGACCCTGCAGGTGATGAGCCAGGGCAATGCAGCTGAAGAATGATGCTGTGAGCCTCTCTGGGTCAAGAAGGACCAGACCAGTTGTATATATCAGACAAGGCAGATATTAACATGCATGTGAAGTCATAGTACCATTTCCTTTGGCTGACTAAACTCCCTACACACAGTCAGGAGAAATGCTGCACTTGAAAGTCAATGAGCTGCATTTATAACTCAAGAACTCCTTATTGCTCAACAATCAAGCAAGTTATAGCTCAACATGCTGAACTGGTACACAAAATATAAAAGCATCTAATTACCTTGATTCTTAGCTTGAAAAATTAAGTTGAAAAATTTCTCCTCAAGACTAATATGAGCAAACTATGTCATACTTATCCTCTGTTAAATTCTAAGGAAAAGTCCATGAGGAAAAGATTGTTTTCTGAGTTTGGATACCATGTATTTAAAGAGGCATGAATAATGAGAAAACAAACCACTGGACAGCTACTAAGGCATTAATGAGTGGTCATATACTACCCACAGCAAATTATAAAAACTAGCATAGGTTGTCATCAAACCTGTAACAGACACAACTGTAGGGTTTGAGTGCTTAAAAATCATAAACTGGTTATATTTGCAAGTGATGTTAGACAATGATCACTCCAGATACAGCTTGCAAGATAAAACAAGCACCTAAGTGGATAACAATATGACATGAAGTAAAGGAAATTTTGGAGCAGCTACCAGTCAGAAGTAAAAAAAAAATGTTTCAAGCTCTGGAAATATATTTCAAAACAAATAACAACAGACAGAGTGTTAAAAGCAAAGTGTTAATGTACAACAAACTATTAAATATTAGATCCCGATGTTTCCAGGTGTGGGGGGGCCTGGCTTCTTCTGGCCCTCGCTGCTGGACCAAAGGCAGCACCTGTGGTGTTTTCACCCCAGAGATACCTTTGGCCAGCTGGGTGCTGCAGCTGGGCACTCAGAACAAATCCAGGCAAAGTAGGAACTCAGTTTACCTTTGGTGGAAAAGGTTCAAGCAGCAGTGAAAAGGAGCGGGTTCTGTCATAGAGCCTTAGTCCAGAGTTTTATTGCAGCATGGTAGACCTCTGAATGTGGTAACAGCTCACAGACAGACACCCTGGCCGCATGGTCGCCTGTCCTTTTAAGCCCCTGGGACAGGGGGAGGGGAGGGACAGGTGAGGGCCAACCAGGTGGGAGGAGGGGAAGGCTCCAGGGAGATAGACACTTGGATAGGCCAATGAGCCCAGACCTGAGGAGCATCTGCCAACCACACGATGCCCTGCTGGAATGTTAAGATTGATGGACAGCTCTTAGGCAGGAGGGCAAAAGGGGGAGGGGGAAAGGTTGGCACACCTGAGGAGATTGGGATAGGTAAAATAGGAAATCGCACTGCAACATCTCCCCCTAGTTTTGTTTAAAAAGAAGAGAACTGGGTTTGTGGTGCAGAATGCTTGCCAAACTATGGTTGGTAAATCGGTTCCTCCTCTACAGGAGGTTCAGTGCTTTCCACTGAGGGTTCCATGTCATTCATTGGAGCACTAAGGGCTTCTAAACGGTAAACTTCGGGAGGGGGAGATGAGCTTGAAATCAGCTTGAGAACCATGCATTAGACTAGTCCAAAAACAATGCTAACAACTACAACAACGATAACTAATACAAACAATACTAAAAACACAGTTTTCAGAATAGATCCCAACCAGCCCAAGAGTCCCCAGCCTTTGAACAGTCCACTCAGCCAGTCGTCAGTTTCTCTCTTGTCAGAGGTCTTTTGCCAAGGTAGTCCATACGTGCTTTGGGCTGAGGGACTATCCAGGAGATCCCTGGTGGGATGATCATGAGTAGGACGAGGAGCAGGCTTGGTTTCATGGAGTCTTGAGGCTACACACGAACCGTGGGATCTAAACTGGTACAAGGAACTTAAGACAAACATATCACAAACTGTTCCAGAAAGGAGGCTTAAATGGAATTTCCTCCAGGGAACGCGTGCGGCGTTTCCTTCTCCAGGCAGCATTGGCAACCTGGGGCGCTTCTGTCGATTTCTCTGAGACCTTGGGAACATAGGGCCTTACCCATTTGGAAGGAACCCACTTTAACCCAGAGGGGGTGGACACACAGGCGTATCCACGTCCCCAAGTAACCAATTTGTAAGGTCCCACTGTTTTCCAAGTCTCAGGGTCCTTTACTAAAACCAGAGGCTTTTCTCTCAACATCATATGACTGCTCCCCCCAAAGTGGCGCAGGATGGGCAGGTTCAGGCTGTCAAAGGAACAATTCAGAAAATTGATTGTGAACAGCGCCCTGGACAATCGGATGTGGGGGGGTTCCACCTTCAGAACCTGTTGCTGCTGGTCCAGGACTCTTTTAATATTGCAGTGAGTCCTTTCTACAATGGCTTGACCTGTGGGGGAGTAGGGGATGCCAGTTTTGTGCTCTACTCCCCATTGCTGCAGGAAGCTCCCGAACTCCTTAGATTTATAGGCAGGCCCATTATCAGTTTTCAACTCCTTGGGGATGCCCATGAAAAAAAAAAGCCTGTAAGAAGTGCTTAATGGCATCATTAGATGACTCTCCTGTGTGGGCAGAGGCATAGACTGCTCCAGAAAAGGTATCTACGCTAACGTGAACGTATTTCTGCTGTCCAAATGACCGTATGTGTGTAACATCTGTTTGCCACAGTTCACAACTGTTCAACCCCCTAGGGTTTGTTCCCATACTCACTGTAGGGAGTGCATGTTGTTGGCAATTTGGGCATGTGGCCACAATCGCTTTGGCCTGTTCTCGAGTGATGTGAAACTGACGAACCAGGCCAGGTGCATTTTGGTGGAAAAGCTGGTGGCTGATTTTTGCCTGCTCAAAAACATTTGGGAGAGTGGCCATCACTGCAGGTGCAGCAAGGGCATCTGCCCTTCTGTTGCCTTCAGCGATAAATCCTGGCAAGTCGGTGTGTGACCTGACATGCATCACATAAAACAGTTGCTCCCAGTGAGTGACTAACTTTACAAGTTTTGAGAGCAATTCAAAAAGTGCGATGTTAGACACTTCTTGCAGTATTGCTTGATCTGCCCTGGACACTACTCCTGCCACATATGCAGAATCCGTAATCAGATTGAATGGTTCTGAGAACCTTTCAAAAGCCCTAACAACAGCAGCCAATTCAGCAACTTGAGGTGAACCTTCCACCTCAGCGATGTCCGTCTCCCAGTGCTGGGTTTGAGGATCCTTCCAAATCATAACAGACTTGTGGGACCTCCCGGACGCATCTGTAAATACAGTCAGAGCCTTTTTTAAAGGTCTCCTACTCAGAGCACTTCTCAATTTCAGAATAAATTGAACATCTTGTTGGAACATTTTGTGGGCAGGCCGGTGGACAGAAATTTGTCCTGAGTAGGAATCCAGAGCAAACTGCAACACTTCATTTTCTCAAAGCAATTGTTCCAATATTTGCATAGAATTTTGACCCGATTACAACTCAATTGGAATGTGAATGCACTCAAAGTCACATCCTGCTAACTCCCTGATTCGGGTCCGTGCTTTCCGGATAAGTTCTGCTACCAGCTCCTGAGGCTTTGTCATTCTCTTGGACCTTTTGTGACTGAGGAAAACCCATTCTATAATCAAGAGAGGGTCCCTCTTGTCTTGGCCCTTTTTAGGTGTGCCCTTCGCCTTAGGAGTTTGTTTTTCCTCCCACTGGAAAATGATTCCATGGAGGTGTGGCGACGTACCTAAGATGATAAATTTGAATGGCAGGTCAGGCCGGTATTGGTGGGCCTGTCTTGTGGACATTGCAATCTGAACCTTTTCTAGAGCTTTCCGTGCCGCTGGGGTAATAGACCTAGGAGCACCTGGGTCCTCTCCCCCTTTCAATAAATTGAAAAGAGGGGCAAGGTCTTCATTAGTCAGACCGAGCCATGGCCTTACCCAATTCAAAGACCCACACAACTTGTGGACATCCGCAAGAGTCTTGATCCTTGGATTGATTTCTAGTTTTTGAGGAACAATGGTCTTATTTCCAATTTCTAGGCCCAAATATTTCCAAGGTGGCATCTTTTGAATTTTCTTTTCCTGGAGCTCGAACCCTGCAACAATCAATGCATCGATCATTAGGTCAAGCACATGTGTGAGTAGATCATCATTGGGGGCACACACAAGGATATCATCCATATAATGATAGATGATGGCCTTTTCTGCAGCTGCTCGCACTGGGGAAAGCAGGGAAGAGACATACCACTTGCAGATAGCTGGGGAAACCTTCAGGCCCTGAGGGAGAACTGTCCAATGGTACCTTTTCATAGGGGCTTCCATGTTGATGGTGGGGACTGAGAATGCGAAACGCGGTGCATCATCAGGGTGTAGGGGAATATGGAAAAAACAATCTTTTATATCAATAACAGCTAATTTCCAATCCTGGGGAAGCATTGTTGGGGATGGCATACTAGGTTGGGAAGAGCCCATATCTTCAATGACATTATTAATTTGTCGGAGGTCATGGAGGAGCCGCCATCTCTTTTTGTCCCCTTTCTGAATGACAAACACCGGAGAGTTCCACGGGGACGTGGTCTCCACAGTGTGACCCTTTTTCAGTTGCTCTTCCACTAGCTCCTCAAGCGCCTTTATTTTTTGTTTACTGAGCGGCCACTGTTTCACCTCAACTGGTTTGTCTCTTTTCCACTTCAGTTTTTGGGTGGGGCACTGTTGTTCAATGACCGCTGTACAGGAATCCTGTGGAGAGTCTGGAATATCAATTGTGACACCCCACTGGGCCATTAAATCTCTCCCTAACAAAGGTTCCGAATAATCTAACACAAATGGACGGATATTTGCTAATTATCAGTTTGGTCCCTCTATTTGGATGATGCTTTTGGATTGTCTTGCCAATTGCAGACCTCCTACATGTTGAACATGACCAGCAACGTTTTGCAAAGGCCAATGTGCAGGCCAGTCTTGTACTGGGATCACTGTGCAGTCTGCACCCATGTCTACAAGCATCTCAATGCATTTTGACTCCCCACCCCCACTGACATTACACCATAATTTGGGTTTGTCTCTCCCAATAACTTGGACCCGGGCGACCGTGGGCCCTTGTTTTTCAGTGCCTTCAGGCAAAAATGGCACAGGGATAGTTTGTGCAACAATTTGACCTTTGGGAAGAAACAGGGGTGGGTGGAAACAGTGCAGCCCGAGAACGAATTGCTCAGGATCTGATGCTGTCATTCCTGGAGCAATTTCAATCTCATGCGGTATGTGTTTGGTATCCCCAATGACGATGTACTTACAACAAATTCGGTGCCAAGTACCCTTCTGTTCTGGATTGACAGAGACAAAATGCCAGTCCCTATCTTTCAGGTGGAGTGATTCTGTCAGCTGCAACCTGTAAGGCTCATTGACAGAAGACGTGGTTCACATAGGTTCACTTAAATCATAACAAAGGTTATTTTGTTGCATTTTTAACAGTGGACCAGCAGACGTGGTCTTCGAAGCATCTGCTTCACTTACAGAAATAGTAACATTACCGCAGCGCGCTTGGTTTGTTTTGCTTCCCTTATTCCCTTGGCCTGCTCTTTTTGTGTCTGCACGCCTGGCAGGCCATCACTCCACATTCAGTTTTTTTGTTGTTGTCGACCCCCTGGGAGTGTTTGTAATTTCCCTCCCGTGCCATTTCTAAATTCATCAAATTGCTTTTTCAGGGGGCACTGGCTACTCCAATGCCCAAGGCTGTGGCAAAGCAGGCATGGCTTTGTGGGGTCAACCATTGCTGGTCGTCGCTGCTGTCCAGGGTACTGCTGTGCTGAGGGAATGGGCACAGGGCTGGCAATGGTGACACGCTGAGGTGGTCTTGGCAGCAGCCTTGGTCTGGTGTCTTCAGCAACACTCATCAGAGGCACTTTGCTGTTACAGACTAGAAGCATATCTTTTAGTGTAGGGGGGGGGTTCGAGAGGAAGGCTCAAAATTGCCGCTCGACACTGTTCACTGGCATTTGTAAATGCCATTTCCTCTAAAACCTCTTCCCTTGCATTCTCTTTTTTAACTTGGATTTCAATGGCTCTAGTTAACCTTTCTACAAATTTCAGAAAAGGCTCGGATGGTAGCTGCTTGATCTTACTGTAGGGCTCAAAAGGCCCCTCAGGTTGAAGGGAAAAGAATGCTTTTTCAGCTGCTTCCTTTACCTTCTCCAGTGCTACTGCAGGAATTACAGTTGCTTGGATTGAGGGTGAAGACCACTGACCATCACCGAAGAGATGCTCAATGGTAATTGGCATGCCATTAGCATCTTTCACTGTGTTTGGATCAGCATGCAAGCCTGGGAGAGCCTCCTTTAACAGTTGTTTCCATGCTAATTCCCATAATTTGAATTCTGTAGATGTCATGAGGCATGAGAAAAGCTGTTTTAAATCATGCGGGACCACTACATTTCTACTCAATTCAGAATTTAAAAGGCCACGGAAATATGGACTGTGTGGACCATACTCCTTGTGGGATTTACAGATTTCTTTAATCAACTGTCATCCAAAGGAACTCCAATTAGCAGTTTGGGCTGCTCCCCCTTGGGCTGCAGGCTGATACAAAACAGGGGCCGAATGACAAAGTGGGACCCTGTATTGGGTCTGCAGCTTCCTGCCCTGTATCCCTTGAATTGGAATTATTGGGAGCACAGAAGCAGATTTGGGGACATGCAGTGGGCGTGCCCCCACCGAGGGAACCCGGGGAGGGGGCGGGGACACAATGGGAGCAGGGGGCGGAGACAGGGAGAAGGCAGGGGGCGGGGATACCATGGGAACATGGGGCGGAGACAGGGGTCTGGCAAGGGGCGGGGATACTGTGGGAACAGGGGGTGGGGACACCTGGTGATGTCACCTCAGCAGACGCCCCCTGGGAGGAGTAGAGGGACAGAGCTGAGGGTAAAGCAGGTAGGGGAGGGGGAGGGAAGGTGTCACGAGGAACAGGAGGAGAGGGGGATGGGGAAGGAATTTTGGGATGCTTAAGGAAATCTTGGGAAGAAGATGACCAGGTCTGGGAAGGTGCCACGTGGCATCCTCCATCTTGGGTACCCCCTAGACACTGGGGGCCATTTTGGGGATCACTGCTCTCCGAAAAGCTAACATGTGCTCTGGGATTTAGAGCGGGGGAAACAGGGTTTTGGGAAGTTTTCCACGAGACCTGGCCAGGGCCTTGTGGACAAGGGGACTCGGGCATTTTAATCTGTTCTGGGAGTTGACTTCCCAGTGCGTGAGCAGGATTTGCTCTCTTTAAAATACCAAGTTTTGGGGTAAGAGTTTTAGGGCTGGAAGGGGGGGACACAGGCAGAGCAGAGGTACATGGCTTAATATTTGGCTTTTTCTCCAATTCCCTTTGTTTGAGCAAAGCGGTCCGAATTTGTAAGCTCCAGAACACAAATTTAGCTGAGGATGTATTCCCAGACTGTCCCAAGGTTATCAATTCATGCCCTACTTTATCCCAAAATTGAATATTGTGGACTTCCTCAGGAGAAGTTTGTGGGAAGTGCAGAAAAAGCCACCTTATAAACTGTTTCAATTTTCCTTTAGAGAACTTTACATTTGCATTAACTAAAATTCCAATAATATGATAATACACTCCTTTTTGTGCTGTGCTTAATTTCGAGCCAGCCCATCTTAGATGTAAATGGCACTGAACAAATTCTCGCTGACCGAATACAAAACCAAAATCAGCTACCGATTTCTAAAAAAAAACCACGGTTAAAAGGCGATAACAGACGAAAGCTTTCACAATGCAGCTGTATACACTGCTTTTAAAACTGCCGCGGCAGCAGCAGGGAGTCGGGACCCGCCCCGGCCGCGTGGAGAGACAGACAAAGCCTCCCCCGCCCGCGAATGCAGCCCCCACGTGCGCCACGTGGCGAGCCGAAACCGGGGCCGCCCCGCGCCGCGTGTAGAGACAGACAAAGCCTCCCCCGCCCGGGAATGCAGCCGCCCCGCACTGAGAGCCGGGCACGCGGCGCTGCCGAGCCGGGGGGAGGGGCAGGCAGAGCTGTCCTGCTCCTCCGAGGCGACGCCAATTCTAAAAGCGGCTAAAACACGCTGCAGAGTTAAAGCTTTACAGGGAACCACCTTTAGCTCCGCAGGACTGCGCAGCCTAAAATGCAAAGAGCAAAAAGGAACTCGTCTTACGGCAAAGATGGATTTTTGAGCTTCTACCCCCCTCAAGGAGCAGAAATACTAAAAGAAATCGAAGCTGTTGCTGGCAAAGTCAGGCAGGCTGGTCTCTTCACTGAATAGGACCCCTTGGGCAGGAGGGGCTCCCCTATTCTCCCCTGGAAAATTCGCTCACCAGAAAGGAGCTGTTTTTCCAAAGGCGCAATGCGTTCCTTGAGGCTTTTTGTGGGTTCAGTCCCAAGTCTCTCTGGAGAACTGTGCAACCACAGCTCTTTCCAGTGGAAGCAAAGCTGCTGTAACGCTTTTCCAAGGTTCTGAGATTCCTTCTGAGGCTGCAGGTCCGTGCAGCCCGACGTTGGGCGCCAATATATTAAATATTAGATCCCGATGTTTCCGGGTGTGGGGGGGCCTGGCTTCTTCTGGCCCTCGCTGCTGGACCAAAGGCAGCAGCTGTGGTGTTTTCACCCCAGAGATACCTTTGGCCAGCTGGGTGCTGCAGCTGGGCACTCAGAACAAATCCAGGCAAAGTAGGAACTCAGTTTACCTTTGGTGGAAAAGGTTCAAGCAGCAGTGAAAAGGAGCGGGTTCTGTCATAGAGCCTTAGTCCAGAGTTTTATTGCAGCATGGTAGACCTCTGAATGTGGTAACAGCTCACAGACAGACACCCTGGCCGCATGGTCGCCTGTCCTTTTAAGCCCCGGGGACAGGGGGAGGGGAGGGACAGGTGAGGGCCAACCAGGTGGGAGGAGGGGAAGGCTCCAGGGAGATAGACACTTGGACAGGCCAATGAGCCCAGACCTGAGGAGCATCTGCCAACCACACGATGCCCTGCTGGAATGTTAAGACAGCTCTTAGGCAGGAGGGCAAAAGGGGGAGGGGGAAAGGTTGGCACACCTGAAGAGGTTGGGATAGGTAAAATAGGAAATCACACTGCAACAACAAACAATATTAATGTAATGCAAACATGTGATATTAGTGATTAAGCAATTTCTAAACACTTGTGAAAAGGACATGGGGCATAAAGCTTTTTGTGAGGAGCAATGCACCTCAGACCAGAGAAGACATTCATGTCTTTTACAAATAAAATGAACAGTTAATTACTGTTACAAAGGCTGTATGTTGAAGTCATGAGAGATGCAGCATAGCTAACACACAACATTGATTGAGTGTTAGATAGACTTACCGTAAGTCATCCAAACTCAGGCTACTTCTGCAACAACAGGCAAATAAATTACCTCAGAGCCCAGCAGGAAATCAAATTAAAACATAACCAAAACAACAAAAGAACCCAAACCAAACCAACATAATTGAATAGGCTTTGACCATCACCATGGGTTAAGAAAAGAGGTAGTAGAATTAGGAGTTCCTGACCTAGAACCCCAAGAAAGTGAAATGTGAACAGTATCTACTCATCATCACAAGTCTGGCCTTTGGATTTGAACCATCAGATATTGAAACTTTCAGGAGATTCAGCACAAGCAAACACAAATTAATGGATGCCAAATAGCCAGCTAACTTTTCCTGTAGCCTGTATTCAGAAGTCATGTAGGAATCAAGTTAATTTGGCCAATACAATGAAAAGGGTGTGTACACTTTGCGTAATAACACATGCTCTCTCCCCCTCTGTATTATTACAGTATATACATATATAATACAGTATAATATATGTATTAGGTATAGTAAGAGCCACTACTAAAAGTTAAAATTTTTAATATTTGTATTTCACAGGTTTTAAGAGCTGTCATGCATTTTTGACATTCTACATTCTACTGGTACATAGAACCAATGCCTCAGACATCAACCCAGTAATTTCAATCAAGATGTTTAAATGAATTAACTATAAACACTGTCACCACACACAGGATTTTAATTCATTGGAGCTACTGAATTCTGGACAAACTAACATGAGATAAAAACATTAAAATTTTAGATTTTGTTTTACAGAAGGATCTGATTGTCAGACATCTTACACTGCCTTTGGCTTTGTAAACTGTGAAACTGGAAATATAACCTAGCAGATTAGAAATGATGATGACTATTACATTACATAGAACTTTTCAGACTTAATTCCATGGGTTTTTCTCCTAACCACTCCCTGAAATTTTTGTTATCTTTTCTACATGGTCCTTTAACTTAAAAAATTATTTCATTTCACTGCTATTTAATATGAGAGACGAGGGTGCGTCTATTTGCATTAGTGGTTCTTGTCTGTAGAAAATTAAGACAGATATACAGAAATCTGGGAATTCATTCTACATAACAGCTTTTCTTTCTTTGTTAAGACTTTCAACACAGACTACATTTAAGTAATGTAGTAATGTATTATAAAGACATATAATGAGAGAGGGAGAGGGAACTCTTGTTGTCTCTTCCATGCTACCCAAATTAAGTTGGCAGAACTAGAACTCAAAACATCAGTTATCATAGGCCACACACATTAAATATTAGGTAAAAAAACATCAGTTACAGAGTTAAAACTCATGACAACCACAGTTAGTTATCAGGCTGTCAGAACAATCTCAATGTGACTTCTTTACACTCCAGAAACCCTTGGCACTGCCCACCTATTGCCTTTGCAGTTTTCATAGGACATTATTTGTCCTGTCTGCAAAAAGCTATGATTGTTCTGTACAGTTCAAAGAAGTGATTCAAACCAAAAATTACACAGATGTCACTTCTTCCTACTTTTCCATCTATATTTTCTAGAAACTCCAATTTTCTTGTCTTGCAGTAAGGGAAATGTTTCAACACATTACCCTAATGCACATTCCACTGGGATTTCATACCTACTTGATCTGGTTTTTTAACCAGCAGTATCTAAGCAATACACACACAGTACCCATAGCAAAGCACATCAAAAATATGGGAGACAAAACTCATCTCTTTGCATGTAATTACTTTCAAGTGGAACTAATGCTAGAATAAGAAAGATAAGGCAGGACAAAATAAATGGAGTAACATCTGGAAAAATTCTGTGCGAAACCTTGATTTTTCCCCACCCACTTGGAAGTGACTGTACACAATTCTGCAGAGGGAAATTCCAAAGCAACAGGCTAGAACCTCTGTTTCATGGAAATAATCACTGAGGCACCACTTCTGGAACACACAGTATCTTGTATTATAAATCAGCATATATACTGAGAGCATTCATATTGTTCTAAAATGTAAACCAGATACATTTTCAGTAAAGCTAAGGATGCTGTTTGAGAATATGCTGCAACAGCTGCCAAAATTTGTTTATTTTGTAGCCAGAGATGCATTTCAAAAACTCCAGGCAGCAATGGCTTGTAACTTCCCCCTGTCTGTTTTTAAAAGCCAAGCACCAAAGAGGTGACCTACATGTTTTCATATTTTAACTAGGTTTAAGAAAAGTATGACAGAATACTTCTAATCCCTGACATGAATAATTTGGGGGAAGAAACCAGAAGGCAGATTTAAAGGTCTAGGTGAAACCCCAGAGCCATCCTCAACAGAAGCTGAAGTGTCTTTAAGGTCATCCTACAAGGAGTACCATATGTAGGAAAGGAATGCAGTTTGGGCTAGCTGCCTTCATCCCATGCCTCTTTGTTAAGACACAGAAGTTTGCCAGCACCACTATGAGACAGCACTACACCATAGCTCCAGTCCTGGACCTACAAAAACTATAAAGACTACATAAAAGATGTCACCCATGGAGACATAACAAAGACAACAATCATCCCATTTTTGAAGAACAGGAGCAGGGAAGAAAGGTATGTGCCAGTAATACAAATCTCACAGTGGGCTGTGAAAGAGGAGTTTACTGTCAGGTCTAACTCTAATGAAAGCAGAAAAGGTTAAGTGAATGACTGTTACTCCTCTGGAAGAGGACAAGCATTAGCATTTTCCAGAGTACCATGGATCTTACTTCATATCAAGAAAGAAAGCATCTTCTGATGTTTTCCCTTCTTTTGGCCAGGCCAGAAAAGAAATTCATTTGGGCTAGTCCACAACTGTCAGAGCCATCCAACATAAAGTGAAACACAAGAAATTCTGAGACCTCAAGGTTTATCAACCTAGCCCAAGCCACAGTGGAAGATCACCCATCCCCACCACAGGAGAGGCTCTTTTCCTCCACAGGCTATAAGGAGCCTGAAGGGGCTCTGGACCATAAGTAAGGAGCCTGAAGGAGGTCTCGACTATAAGAATATGGCCCAAGCCCAGAAACAAGGCTTCTGATGCTGCATTTCTGCAATGGAGTGGGGGAACAGAAAACACATTCGATCTAGGAGAAGTGGCAAACCTTCCTTGTGACAGTAAGAGGAGATTCCCATCAAATAACCAGACTGGTTTGGCATGGGTACACTATACCTATCCCTATAACATGTGAAGAAGATACAGCTTGGCACCACTAAAACGCTATTACATGTACACAGCCAATTAAATCATCACTTGATTTTCACATAATCTCATTCTCACTGCTTATTTTTTTTCCCTTCCCTCTTCTCAAATATTGAGGTCTGAATCACATTCTGAATTCCTGAATGTAAAATACTTCAAGAGAAGAGACATCTTGTATAATACTGCTTGCATCTTTAGTATGTAATTTGTTCACTTAAAAACAAAAAAGTAGAGCTAAAAATTTAGTCAAATTAATATCAGGCAATAACAAAATTCTTACAGTTTCATATTTTGATGTTTTAAATTAAAAATCAAAGAAAACCACTTAAAAGTTCTACCATACCTACCTGTTAAACTTCGAATTGCGGGTTGGTGACTCTGCTCCTCTTAAAAGGTGTCTGAAGTACTGTAGCAGACAGATAAGGTATCAAAGGAAACACTGGATTAATTGAGGTAAAGGCTACTGTGCAACAATATTGCAAAATTCAGGAAATGAGAACTGAAGGAAAATCCAAACTGACTATAATCTAGCAGTTAGAATTTTAATCTGGAAAAGGACAGACCATACAATAATCAATACATGAGACGACGACTACTTACTTAACCTTACATAATCATGAGATTAAAACCACAAAAGCAGAAATAAAAATTAAATTAAACACCAAAATCCATGTCTTCTCCTTGTTAAAAAATCAAGCCTTTTGAAGCATTACATCTATCATGTGAGAGATGACCATCAAAGCCATTTTTGAGAAATGTTCTTTTTATCAATGCCAAGTAAGGCAAGTACCCTGGACAAATCAATATATTCTGCCTCAAATAAATGCAAGAAGCTTAACACACCACCTGACTTACACACATAAACTTCTGAAAGGAACATGAATTCAGACTCACTCCTGTGATTAAAGTGTGTCCTACTAGAAGGCCTTAGGCAGATAAAGTCAACCCTGTGCGGGGAATTCTTAAGGTGGCATTTAGAACCCAATCTCACAACAATCTTAAATACCCTGTGAATTGCATTGAGTGATCTTCTTGAAAACAAACACCAGACTTTTAGCTGCAGGAATGCATAATGCTGAAAAAACCTAAATACAACTTTTGTATCTTTAAATATCGTTATATTATTAAAAGTAAATAAGGAGATTGAGTTCTACATCTATCAGGCAGATTATTTTAGCACCAAATTTGCAATCATAAAGACAGGGTGGAGAGGATTTTGGAATAGCTGTGATATACACAAAATATTACATCAAAACCAAAAAATTTTCCTTTTATTCTGTGATTATGTGTTGGACTAGAATGAATTTTATTTTCCTACTGAGAATGGTCCAGCCCTAGAATGTCAACTGAAGTGGAAAATGAAACCATATTTTTCAGTTCCACATACACGAGACTGTTGTAAATAGCGTACCCTAAAAAAATACAATCTCACTTTAAAGACTACTCTTCCAATCTTTCATGCTTACCTCATCACTGTGACAGAACATGGGAGTAAAAACATTCTCGAGCAGAGACAGGACGTGCTCATAAGCTTCAAAGAGACAGCGCATAGTTTGAAGTTTCACAACATCCTTATATGGACCTTCAGCAACTATTAAAAAAAATTTAAGTATGAATAGAGAGAGATATACATAAGGCATATAAAGTTTATGTTTTCTCCTGGTCAGAGTTTGTGTTATTTTGCAAGCTACTCCAAGTTTTATAAATAAAAATATAAATAAATTGACAAAACAAGGACTAAGCACAATATAGCACAGCAATAATTTATAAAACTGGCAAAAAGAAGTGTGATGAAATTCAACAAAATTTCTTTTCACTTTATTACAGAACGTTGTTTAAATTTCAATGTACATTATTCTTTTTGAATTCCAACTTACTTCTTTGAATCTCTTCCACAATGAACGGGTCAAATCTAATCTTGTCAATGCTTTCATCCAAACAGTACGTTTTATAAATTTTCTGTACTTCGTCATGAAGAGACATCTTTTCAGTATCTGATAGTTCTGGTCTCAAAATTCGGTCATTGAATTCCTCTGAGAAATAAAGGAAAGAAAAAAGCATTTCTTGATCAACTTGGCAAACAAATAACATCTTGAAGCACCCTATAACATCAACTAATTTTCCAGTAGGTAAGTAATTTGCAAAACTTCAAAATTAAAAGAAACATAAGACAACCCAAAATCTGAGGTAATAAGGCAGCTGCCTTCATACTAACTATAATTCAGATCTGTTCATAAAGTTATTACCAAAAATATATTGCAATTAGAAGAAATTATTCCTTATCACAGAAAGGATAAATTCATGAGGTTGTTCCTGGCATATGAATGATTTTTTCTTCCTAAATTACCCAGACGCAAATTGCAGTGTTCCATTAGAATGATTTCCATATCATCAAGTAACATCAGCACATGTCTGTAATCTTACCCACAGCCAGGCAGAACTGCAGCACATGGACAGCCCCTTCCTGTTTCAGGAAGTTCATAAACCGAAATAAAAGGTCCTGCTGATCTCTGATCTCCTTTAGCTCCAGTTTCAGTACCTGAGTAGGTTAAAAATGCAGTAAGCCAACTTTCAAACTTGCAGTCAGCACATAAATAACACAAAGAGCTGTAGAACAAAATCAGCAAGTAAAGTAAAACACTTATTCAAAACAGGAAAGGAAATAAATGTTGCCTTTGCTTACAGATGGCTTTTTATTTCTTGGCTCAGCAAATTTCTGAAGGAATGGAACCAATGAAGAAGTAGGCTCAGTTGCTATCTCAGGCTGCAGAAAAAAATGACAACTGGGTAAGAAAGCTTCTTTCATGGGTGATCAAAATGCCACTTTTAACTTTGTCAGTACTCACTGGACTATCATCAATGAAGATCAGCAGTAAATGATTGACAGTATCCTGCAAGAAACACAACACAATAAATAAGATTATTATTAAAGAAACTCAACAAAATAGATTAAAATAATTTCAATGCTATGTTTTACCCACATTTAAACATGAGTATATTAATACTTTTAAAAAAGCAAAGCCTGGCAATACACATTTGAGAACTGACCTTCAACGGTCTTAAGTTTTTACAAGTCAGGGAATTTCTGAAAAGACCTGCACAGAAATATTCTTTACCCAGTGGAAGAAAGACTAAAAACACTTTGGAGGCCTAAGTGCAGATCTAACAAACTAGTAATACTTCCACCCTACAGTACTTTCTGCTTGCAGCCAGGTGACGCCTGCATAAGCACTGCCATTCTGCCTATTAAATACATGCATATATGAAAACAAGGATGGCAGTGTTGCAGCTTCAGAAATAAATGCCCCCTGATTTGCAGAATTGAGGGGAAAAAATTGATTTCAATACAGTTGCAAAAAAAGCTGGTTACTAAGACTATAAAGATCCACAGAGCTAGAGTCCAAGTAATCAAGCCCTTTTAAATGTAGCAATAGTAACTTGTAGATGTTTACATTTAGCACAGCATCCTCCCATTTGACAGCAGTTGTAATCCTTCACTGAAAAATACATTCTTAAGAGACCACACCAATACTGTTATTTCAGTCAGTTCAGTGAGTTAATTCATATGAACAAACAAAAAAATTGGCCACAATATTTCTTTTTCTTTTATATAGTCAAATGGACAGCAAGTCATTGCACATAATTTGCTTTACCACAACATACTTAGTAGGTAAACAGTAATTTTGAATAAATTAAGATTATTCTTGTGCTCCAAAGTCTTACAGGGTCAGCTAAGAAATCCATTGAGGGAAGGAAAACTGAACCTGGGAGAATCTCTCTAATCAGAAGGGCCAGGGATCTGAAAAGAAAATAGAAGAAAGAAAATAAAAATCCAAAGCAATATTAGATTACATCAATTTCTAAGTGAAGTTTCCAATTCTGTCATAAACTACTGGGAAATATTTCAGGATTTAATAATACCATAAGCAAGATATTTTAAAGACAAATGCAAAAAAAAAACATAAAAAAGGGGTAAGAAGGAAGATGACTGTGAAGTTCATTCTTTAACTTTCCAAAATGATTGTACTACATAATATGGAAACACTTTAAACACAATTCTAAGTAATTTATATACCTGCACTCTGTTGACTTTGGGGGCAAAATATAAGGAAAAAGAAGTTCAGTAAGTTTTCTCAAGTAGTGAAGTTCATCTCTTCTGCTTCTCAAAGCAACATGCAGTTCTGGTCCATATTCTTCTAAAGCAGCTTGCTGCAAAAATTCTGCATTTTTTACTGAAAGTAAGAAACAGCGTTACAGAGTTGCTTTAGCTTTTTCTTACTGGTAAACAAAAGGCAATTGGTTGTTTGAGCTAAAAAGTTAGTATTTGTAGTACACACACAACTGCCAAAGGGATAAAATGGTGAAACTTTATAAAAGAACCTTGGCTTAGACTTTGAAGCCATGCTATATAAAAATAAAACCTCACACTGAAATAAGAATTCCTTCACCAAACAATTGCAGTTTGCATAGTATCCAGAATGCTTTCTCATTTATCATTATATATAAATATATATAAAATAATATAAACTTTTAGTTATACATTCAGTTTATACATATATATATAAACTAAATATAAAAACTCAGCATCTGGATTCTCAAAAAAACTGCATCGTGCAAAGTCTGCCTCTAATTGCCTTTTTCCTGACCTTCTTCATGATCTCCATTTTTTTGGCCTATGACACAATTTGAAATCAACGTAAACTTTTACTCAATCCTGTAGTATCTGTTTCCTCCTTAGAACACTTAAAAACAAATGTGAAGGAGCATACATTTTAAACACAGGGTGAATGAAGCCAAAACCTGCAGGAGGATCTGCTAGAGTACTGCCTCTTAAATTACAGTGGAATTGAAAGAATACGTTTTTATCAGATTAAAAACTACAGATATTAATTAGAAGCAACAATGTTACATTTCTTCAGATCACTTCAAAGGCAAGAACTGAGCTGCTATAAATCACACCTAGCTGAACTAGCAATGTGGCAGAGCCTCATGTCAACACCACCACCAGGCATAGTGAGGTATGTAATATATTCCTCAGCTACCCTCAAAGTTAAAGCTTATTCCCAGCAAATGAGAGAAACCTGCTGGCTTGGCCTTCACAGCCAAACCCATGAGTGGTATCAGCTGACAGAGAGGATGTAGGAATATACATCACCTGGTAAATCTGCCTAGCTGGTGTCACTAAAAGCAGAGAGAAGGAATGCACCCTCTAGCGAGGGCAGGTAATGAATTGTGGAGGTGTCTGTGCAAATAGGAATTACTAAGAGAGGTAAGGGTAACAAGAGCAGGAGAAAAGGAAATACCTCCTAAAAGCAATCCACTTGAAAAGGATTTAGAAAATAAGGAGAAAAGGTTAGGCTCAACTAGGAACCAAAGCAGGGTCTGAAAGCTGCCTCTGAACCACATATCGTGGTAGCTGCTTTAGCAATGTTTACTAGAAAGTGCTACTAAAAGTAATTTTCAGTTGCTACTTCACATATCTACCCTTAGGAAACAAGTCTTTTTTTGTTTAAACACTGAGAAAAAATGGCTATATTTACAATTAAATACATTTGTACATTTAAAATACATTGTTGTACGTTTAAAATACAGTTCTTTACTGCTAAAGAAAAGTGTTTCCAACTCCTTGGAAGAAATCAAAGGAAACATGAAATTTGGCATAAACAGCACTGCAAGATTATCTATCTTGAAATTGCTGTTGTGCCATGAAAGACATCCAACATGATTAAACTATGTCTCATTACTCATCTTAACCATTAACACTACTCACAGGACCAATAGCATGTATTTATGGATATCAAGCAGACTTTTGGAGGGAAAGAAGTTCATGACTCCAGTTAAAGTAAACATCAACACTTAAAAACTGAATGAAACCACATTTAGTAGATACAGCACTGTGGAACACAGCCAGTGAAAAAATAATAACAACAGCAAGTGCTTCCAAGTATTTCTTCTATGTGTAGTTTAAATATAACTTTTACATTAGGCTTGTGAAGATACTCTTATCTTGGATAATAAATATGCTTTTGCTCAAAGTCTCTCCATGGCTTTTCAAAGTATTACAACTTCACTAATGCAGATTTCAAATCATTCTACCTACAAGAGCTATGAGGTACAGTGCACAGATGTACAAATCCCTTCATCTACAACTGCTCATCTGGAACATAAAGGAAACGCTTCAAGAAGCATTCCTAAATGATCTTGATTGCTCTAAATAGACAAAACCCATATTCCTGTTCACCCCTGTACAGAGAGAGAAATTTTGTATTTTTATTGTGGGGCAATAACGATCAAAACAGATAATACAATTATGTACTTTTTCCCTATTTGCCTTCGCGACCACCAGAAGAAAAATGCAAAAGGATCTCATTTTTAAAAAAAGAGGCCATAAGGATAAAAAGACGAAGTAATATAATCTCAAACATGCATAAAAGAATATTCATACTTGGCCTTTGAAACTGACAACATATTAAGTCTTGACATTACCTTTTTGCCTGGCCTTGGCTATTACTTCAATGTGTTTCATTGCTGCCTTGAGCATCTTCTTCGTTACAACCGTTGGAATGTCCACCTAAAGAATAATTTCGAAATCAAACCAAAACTGTTCTATTGCCCCCCAAAATTTATTACAGACAACCATCAAACAGTAATTTGCTTATATGTTCTGGTTTGAACCATAAAATGAACCATTAAGAAATAATCAAAAATTCTCTAGGTGCGCTTACAGTGTCCTCATTCTTCTGCCAAGGTATATAAAAACACACAGAACTAAATGCCATAAACAACACAGTTAATACATTTATTGCCAACTCATTCCCATTATGATTTTTTCATTGCAATAAATAAAACAAGGCAGTGTGACTTTTGAGTCACAGTAGATGAAGCCCAGCTCCATGGGACGATTTGACCACCAACAAAAGGATCAAGTTAACTATGCTCTGCTTCTAGCACCTGCATGCCTTAACACTCTGCAGTCATGTCCACAAGGACTAAAACCAAAGAGAAACCTTCCTACGCACAGGCAGAAAAAAATGTCACCCCTCATGTGACAGAACCAAAAGAGAATTTGAGTTACACAGTCAAAAGACCATTAGTGCCAAAACCAAAACCATGTGATCATGAGCCAAACAAAAAACATGTATGATTTAATAAAGGACTGTATTAGGGTCCTGCATTTCTATTTTCTTTGGTGGCTACAAAAATGGAAGGAGAACAATTCAGGCACAAATGACTTTGGGTTGCCTTAGCCCTGCTCCAAACAGGCTCTGATCACAGTGCTCATGGCTGTATCCAAACTGGTGCTGAAAACCTCCTGAGTTGAACACAGTCATCTCCTCCAGCACCAGGGTGGCTCTCCTGTTGAACCTGCTCCACTTTCTTGTAAAGAAGAGCCCAAAACTGGATTAGTATCCTAGATGCCAACCAAAGAGCATCCAGTGAAGGCAGATAATCACTTCCTTGATTTTATCTCCTCCTGTCATTACAGCCCAAGATGCTGCTGGTGTTTTAAGCTGCCACTGATGGCTCATATTCAGCTCACAGCCTACTATGGGCCCAGGTCCTTTGCAGCAAGCACAGCTTCTCCCTGAAGCCAGTCAGTCCCCAGCCTGTACAGTTTCGAGGAATTCTTTATCACCTGCAACAGTTTTCACAGAAATTCATCTAGAAGGTGTTTACACTTTGCATACTCTTTATTTTAAACAAGAGACACCTTAGAGATGCAAAAACATACACCTGTAAGTGTTCAAAATCTAACAATTCCAAACAAGTTTCTTTCCTAATGGAGGAATCCCTCCTTGATACAGCATCTTGCCAGACAAGAAAGAGACAATGCAATTGCAAAGGCCACCAGAGCCAAGAGAAAAGTTGGTGGTTTTTTATTCAATTGTACAAGGAGAATATTGCATATTCCTGCACACTCCCCTATAATATTTGAGGTGCACAGCTATGACCTGACCTGGCCCGCCCCGACAAGCCAGTATAATTGACTGGAGCTGCCTAAAAGTAAGGTCAGCTCCTGTTTACAAGCACAAAAGGACAAGCTTCTGCTTATCAATGGAAAACCCTGTCTTTTGTGCTTCACATTCCAACAGTAAATTCTAGAAATTAAGTTTCTTATGGCATATAAGGATAGGGCAGTGTTTCTTCCTGCAGAGGTACTCAAAGAGCACAGACAAAGGACTTGTTATCAACTCTGCAGCAGACACTGTGAACTTTTGTCAAAAACGTCAATCAGATGCAAGGTTATCTATACCACCCCCTACTAAGGCATGGTATAACTCTACCCTTTCCCTTCAAAATCCATAACCAATCCAAAAATGGCCTCAGCAAGGAAAATCCAGATTTGAAATATTTCAGCATACATATTAGAGTTGACTGGCCTGAAGTGCTTCTAACTTAATTCAACAACCATGCTTCGACCTAGGCAGCTTTAAACGGAAAACAAAAGCATTCCTTTCATTAAAGCAATTTGTAATTTTAAGTCTCAATTCAAAAGTAGAATATTGTTTGGCAAAAAAATTATAAAGATATAATCTAAAAAAATGGAAAAAGCCTGTGTTTTCTTACACAATTCTTCCTTAATTTAAACATTTTATCTCTATTAGCTAGAACTATTGCTTTCAAGCATTTAATAATAAATCCAAAACAGAGTACAGCTGCTTGGCAAGATATACAACTATTTTATTTTTCAAATGATGATGATGAATTTCTCCTCCGTGTATGTATTTCTGTGATGAACTTTATTTTGTAGGTCTCCTGACAGTGCTTAATACTGGCATATGTCTTGATTGTTTGTTGCACATACTGCCTACCCAGAGAACTGAAGAGACTACATTTAAATCCTCACCATCAAAGGCAGAGATTGTAAATTAGCACTCTACTTCAAGGTGCTGTAAACTCACTTGAGATATCCCAATCAATGGCCCATTACATGATCAATACAGGAGACATGGTCACTTTCTGAGTCAACAATGGATCCATGCACAATGCAACTAACACCAGCAAGTATTACAACTCCAAATTAAATTTTAAGACCTTGGTTTAGATTTTCACTTTGAAGCTTTACTCCACTTTCACACCTCCATACAATGTCTGTGCTACACAGACATTTCCTCATCTTCTCCCGTGTCCATTTTAAAAAGTAACATGCCTGATTTAGAGTAAACAAGAAAGTCATCTGGATTTGATATGTGAGAAGGAGAGAATCGCACTGTTAATAAGTCATGACAGGGTACGTGTACAACTTGTAGCTCAGAAAAAATGCTGTTAGTAAGGAGGGGGGAAAAAGACACATATTTATGGTAGTGGCTCCAACAGAGAGGCCAGCACTGACTAATTCTGGAAATTGAGTTAGCAACACTTTATGCTCAGAACAGCCAAATAGTTAGAAGCAGTTCCTGTGAAACAGGCTTGGAGCACTTTACCAGGAAATAGCTGTGCTGTTAAAAAGAGAGCACGCAGAAAAAAAGGATATGCTAATAGATTAAACACATCAAATAAAAAGTATGTGCTAATAGATTAAACACGGCAAATAAAAACATTTAACCTTTAGCACTCAAAATGCCCCCGAAGAACTGCATTAATGTAAGAACCACATCTGTTTTAATTCTTACAGTAACCTGGTCACCTAATGACAGTCTATTCTTTATAGACAATGTAAGGGCCTTGTTTGCATTTTAAGAAGACAAGCAAGCAGAAGCTATAACACAGCTCACCATTTCCTGGTAGGTTTTTTTCACTAATTCTCAAAATGGTTTCCACTTGGATTAAGTCAGCAAAAGACAGCTAAAAGATCACAAGGTTTTAATAATGCCTTGCACTGGTGTAATAAATATATCCATTTGCAAGAACTGGGAAAAGGTTTGAGTCACAAGGGACCTTCACATATCACTTATTCCAATCCCCTGCCATGGCAGGGACATCTTTCACTGGAACAGGTTGCTCAAAGCCATATTCAACACAATGCTGAACACTTCAAATGACGAATCTTCAGAGATGGTTTAACACTAGGAAGGGAATAAGTTCCAGAAAGATGGGGCAGAGACCACAAAGAAATAACTTGGATGGTTAGAAACAACCTACAACATAGGGCTGACTTTGGAATCACAATTAAAAAAAATAAAGAACTCACAAGAGATGGATATTAATTAATTCTGATGGAAAACCAAGACTAATACCTTTAAGTCACCTTACCTTGTGAATTCTCCGAACTAAGACAGATGCAAAAAACCGTAGCGTCCCTCTCAGTTCATCCACTGAGGACTCATCATCAGTAATATTTCTGCAGTGTTTCAAAGCATGGCATATGAGAAAACAGAATAAAATAAATTTCTATTAATCCAACCACAATACATTTGGCACTATTAAAAGCATAAGAGCATTCAACAGTGATACTTCAGCTGAATGAACTGAAATGAAAGCTACCAGAGAGTCAGCAGTCTTTTGTCTGAGGAAAATACACAGCATTCCCACAATGTCTCTCCGCACAACAGCTTAAGAAAAATGTCAGGAAATTGTAATGATATACCAATTCCTGCTATCATATACTATCTGCACAATTTTGACTGAGTAAAATCTAACCTAGTTTCTACATATGGAAACACATCCAAACTCAACAGTATAAAGGAAATTGAAATTATTTAAAGTGGCTTCTGCTTGGAAGCAAAGAAGAATTTAAATAGATTTCCAAATCGCTATGTCAAAATATCATCCAAACTTTTAATCCGGCTTGCCAGTTTCCATCCACTGCAATAAAATATGTTCAGTGAAAACTCACAGTAAAAATAATTAAATGTGATTCAGGAAGAAAAATACCTAAATCCATTACTTTTTTGGAAAATTGAATGAAAACAGGAAATACACTAAGTCTGAGATGAAGAAACTGCATCTAAACTGAGTGGAAAAAGATCACAATGCCAGCATACCACAAAATGCAAGCAAAAACCAAAAATCTATCTGTTATTAATATGAACTTCAGAGCATGACTAACATATTGGTAAAACTGAACTATAACAGCTGAATAATGACAAAATAAAGGAAGTTGCATCCAGTTTTAACTAATGATCATATGCAAGAACCATCACACGTTTTGGTGATAAATTAGTGTAGTAAGTAGAAATATTACTTTCATTATAAAAGAACACTACAAGCAAGAACAGGACATTTAAAAATAATTTCTAAAATTATGTATAAAACATTTTATATTATTCACTATCCAACTTTTAAAGCACTTTTAACCTGGGTTACAGAACATTCAAAGGCATGTTGATGATGAACAATCAGGTAAATATACTAGAGATACCAGTGACCTGAGAGTCAAAGTATGTAACTAATTGCACGAGAAAAGAAAACACCTCAAAGACAGCAGCCTGGCACAAGAAACACAATTATCCTCCAACTGCTAATCACATGCAGATAAGAACACTGTAGGGGAAAGTTTGGTTTAAGATCAGCAGCTGATATTTTATAAGCAATATGGTTAGAAAATACCCACATTGTCAAAGGGATTAGCATTGCCAAGGAGTTAGCAAACCGACTGCATTAAGGTATTACTAGCATTTGACAGACAGGAAGATAAATGAAGTAATTTGGACCAAGAAGTTGTTATTTTATTGACAGTTGGATAACCAGTATCTTGGCTAGCTCAACTTGGACACAACCTTATGCCACATATTCTCACAACAGATTTGCAGAGACATTCTTTTAATCACCAGCAGACTGAAGACTGGCGAAAAAAACATCATGAACCTGTAAAATGTCAAATCTCCAGTGATTCAGGGGAAAGTCCAAATAACCCTCTTGGAAACATTTTAAAAGCTGGCTGTGTTTTCCCAGAACTTTAGGAATATCAACTGTAAACAGTTACAGAGTCTAATGTCTCAAGAGAGATACACCCAACTGCTATTGCACGCAAAGCCTTACGGGATCCACTGATAAATGAAAATCATATACAAATAACAAAGTGATATTTTTCCTCTGTGTGTCAATTATTCTTACAAAACTTGGCTAACTCCTTTCAAAAAGATGTAGAAAATAAGTCACAAGCTAATAAAAATGTACAGCTATGGTTTGTAACTCAACAAAAATTCTAAATTTTTCTTGCATTACTTGCATTTAACAAGAACTTTCATTTAAAATAGAAGCAGCTCCACATGTGAAAAGACTGTGTTTAATCACCATCAAAGAAAAATGTTTTCATAGTAACGTATCACAAAAATGTGGTAATTACTGAATTCTGTCCTAATCTGAGAGAACTGGAGTTGCAGTACCATCAATGACCAAAAATATTTAGTAAGCAAGAGTGACCCATTCAAACTTTAAACTCTATTTAAAATAAGGTCAGTATAAGCAAGATATTATATAGTCTTGCTGTACAGCATAAGCAATAGACTTAGACCTGTGTTTTGTAGCTCTACAAACTTGGCATTACTTACAACTATGTTTGATTCGTCTCATACAGTTGAAAAAAAAACTTAATATAACCAGCATAAATACTTTGAAAAATAAAAAACAAAAATGCACATAGGAATAATGACCTATTTCAGTAGAATTCAATGGGTTTTAAGCACTAACCCTCATTCCCCTAAAGTGGTCCAAATTTAGGACCTGCTTAAATTTTAACCTGCTAATAAAAAATTAGAAATTCTTACACCATTTATTAATGAAACAAAGATAAACCAGCTTTTATATGCTTACAGCACTTTTATTTCTAAGCAAAAATTCCATGATTTTATCTTGCAACACACCCTGGAAACATAACACTTCTCTGGCTTCTGACTGAGATACATCCTGGTAACACTAATGTCCAAGACGGCATCAGTTGGCACAGCACATAAAACAAAAAACAAGGTCTTTTAAAAAATAAATAAATAAATAATGAAAAAATAGGTAGCTTCTGTGCAAAATCCATTCACATGAAAGGCAGAGCAGCTAGCCCAAGGAATTATGCCCAAACTTTTCCATGCAAAGGAAGGTAGCCAAGTGTTTTAGCAGCCTATCTGTCAAGTATGAATTCCCTGCTAGTGCTCACCCAGCCACACTGCTAAATAAGGAGAGCGTGGAGCAAAGGCTCTGGGAAGAATTAACCTGAGTTAGGTTTATTTGCTCAGAAAACAAACATGCCCTGGATGCATGAATTCTATTTCTCAAGTGATGTGAGCTCTGCCAACAGTGCAGGTACAACTAGAGTAGGAAAAATCAGAGCTGACATGCTCTACAAGCCAGCTCTCAAACTATGGCACACAGACAAAGTTCAGGTCTCCCTGCACAACCCCTGCTGGAAACACCTTAATGTCAAGACTAAATAGGGTCAGATCTGACATTACTACTGTTAAACTGAAACCAGTAAGCCTTTCAGGACCAAGATGCTTCCTGTAGAATTGCTTGGACATCACAGCACTCACTGTAGATCACTGAACTCCTGGTATTTCAGGTTCACTTGAAACTGAAATTTAATAACCTTCAGGCTGCTAGATTTCATCAGCATGGTGTGAATTTACAGAACTAGCTCAAAATCCAGAGGTACAGCCATGCAGAACTTAAGACAGGGCAGGAACACCTACACTGCTCAGCAGGGGGCAAGATGGAGCACAATGGAGGCTGGTTGGCTTCATACAAGGTGTATTTTACACTGCATTTCTAACTGTACATTATAGATATAGTGAATTATTATCCCCACCAGATGATGTATTCCAGACTTCCACTGCCTTGGGTATCAGAGAGGTAAGTAATTGGTGGAAGCCAAGTTTTCTTGTCAGTCCATAACAAAGACATTAAAGACGCTTTCAACCAGCCAAGAAAAAACTGTTTTCCAATCATGCAATATAGGAGATGGTTGCCTTACATTTGTTACTTTATCAACAACCCAAGAGAATATGCTCTAGTTTTCTGTATTTCAAAATTTAAAACCTCAAGGTTTCCAACTTGCATTCACAACACATGGTGCTAAAGCTCCCTCTGCTGTTTGCATCAGCAGTGAAGTTTTACACTTCAGCATATTCAACACACAAAGTTAGAGATGTGCAGGTATTGGCCACAATCAAAACCCAAAGGGCAAAGAAGTCTCAACAGTAAATTTTGGGTCCCAGAGACAGAAAAAAATCCAAATGACACAGAGTAAAAATAAAAGAAAGCATACTTTTTTTAGGACAAATTGAACTTTCCATTCAATGAAAAAGTCAAATTCAGAATTAAGGCAAGATGTTGTTTTAACACATTAATGCCAGCATTATCAGTTATAATATTTTAATATTTTAATATCAAATATTTTAATATCTTCTTACAAAGTATTGCAAAGCACTATAATATATATATAAAAGTACAAGGAAGAAAACCTGAAAAAAAAAAAAAACAAGACAGAAAAAATAATCAGCCATAGTCTTTTCTTTATTCACTATTTAATAGTTATTTACACAGCACTAGTCTATTCAGCACAACATAATCACCGACAGTCTTAAAAGTTGGAAATTTATGAGATGATGTCCAAGAAGTTGGCCATAGGTATATCTTTTCTTTAAAACCCTGCAAATTTTGTTGTTTGGTTGTTTTTTTTTTAAGCAATGTGATAGATCAGTATGCTTCTAATCTGGAAGTAGACTTCAAAGGTAGTGACAGGCTGAATTTTCACATAGATTTTCATCAATCTGTATTTAGTTCCAAGTAAGAGTTTTTATGTTCATCTCAAAATGAACATAAAAAAATAGACAATCTAAAAGTGGTTTTAGGATGAAATCCGAATTTCAGAACCACCTCTATTATAACTAAATTATCAAAAGATCTGTTCTACTCTGCTAAGAGACAGTAAAACAATGATTCCTAGCACTCAAAAGGGTCCTTTATCTTTCACTAAGGAAACAGAAATGTTTATTTTCAGGTGTCAACTTCTTAAACAGGTTGATACATATTTATGATATTAAAAATAGTAACTTTTAGGTAAAGCTCGTACCTGTACCATGGATAAATAAAGTTTTCCAGCACCAATTCAAGCACCTGTGCAGAACAAAGACAGCCATGTTACAAAATAAACAGTTTACTACAAATCTCTGTTAGAAGAGTTAACATCACAAACACCTTCCAAAACTCATAGGACATCATTTTTACATGATAAAACATAAAAATGTGTAAGTTGTGATCCTGTTGCTAGATCAACCATTTTGCATCGTAATCAGTACTTTGGGCAAGTAACATCAAAGTGATGCTTTCATCAGATATCAACACAAAACATCTGCCACAAGTACTATCAGTAACATGAAGCACAGTGTCACAACCGCTGTCAGGCAAATGCTACAAAAACTGTAATCTTACCTTAAACAGCCCATCCCTAAATTTTCAGATCAGTCCCTGTTCTTTTCTGACATAGCATGGAGTGTCCCACAGGCACAGTTACATACTACCCCTTACACTCACCTCCATCCTTTTACACCCAAACCTCCATCCTCAAGATGGGACAGTCATTCCTGCATGCTCACCACTCTCAAAGAAAGTAAAAGAAGAGTCACAAATAGCAATTCCTATGCAAGCCATCCATAACAAGGAAAAGACAGAAGGATGCAGTTTTCTTAAGATTCCTCTTCCTTCAGTATAGCCCCAAGATATCACCCACACTACCTTCTCCCACTGCAACTTATCCCTCAATTTGAATCAGGGTTTTAGAGATCAGTTTATCCCCAACAGCATCAATGCTGATGAGGGGAGTAAGAGAGAATATATGCTGCTATGTGAGGGTGCTCAGCCATGCTCTGCTGAAGGAAAGGTTTTTCAAAGTCGCTGTGTACGAAGAAAAATGTGAAGTCTGTTAGAAAGGAAAGCTGAATGTAACAGCTGATATACAACTGTCATTCATGAGAATAAGTGCTACTCTTCTTACAAGATGTGCTGCTGCACTCATTCACACTGCAAGAATTCAAGACTTATTAAATTTATACTATCTTTAGGGCACTACATGCCTCTGCTCCTCTCATGATTATAAAAGCATACTCAATAAAAAACACACATGGCCTTTTTAATTCTTCTCAACCCTTCAGACCTGAGCAGCTCATGAATACTCTTTTTCTGTCTTCACTAGTAAGAATATCACCTACTCAGATTGGATAAGATACTTTCTCTTTTCTAACTGTTCCACTTCAGTGATTTCCTTTCACTCTCTCTGAAGAGATGTCTTGCAGCTTGGGATAATATTAGATGTCTGTGTTATGGACCACACAAAGTCATCAGTGTCTTTTCTCTTACCCTTATGTGCTACAGCAGTAATAGATCTCACAAGTGTAATACCATCATGTGTTAATGATGGATGGGTAAACTAAATGTTTTATCATGTTGTCGTGTGACATCCCCACCCCCCATCTCGTATTTCCATTTATAAGCAGGTGGAAGGGTAAGGGAAATGACAACAGATGCTTCAATTCCCAGTCTAGAAGAAATTAAGAAATCCCAAGGAACCTTCTATGGAAGTCAATCTTCAGACAATAGAAAGGAGACCTCATCCAGCTCCAGTCAGCAATCACAGGCCATTGGCCTTAAAAGCAGTATATTAAACTACTTAAACCAATTTCCC
Organism: Molothrus aeneus; assembly: GCF_037042795.1. Lineage (NCBI taxonomy): Eukaryota > Metazoa > Chordata > Aves > Passeriformes > Icteridae > Molothrus > Molothrus aeneus. The sequence goes on along the minus strand of NC_089648.1, from coordinate 89,460,720 downwards.
TGATGCCTTCCACAGCACTGCCACTACATGAGCCACAATTTACTCCACAGAAATCTCAGTCTCACAGGTATGGTGACACTACTTTTCTTCATGCAGAGTTTCTAACAAAATAAACCTCTTTCAAGGCTCAAAGTGCACTCTTCAGAAGAAATGTGTTACAGAAAGCTTGCAAAAAATCAATCTGTCTATTAAAGGAGCCCTTTTCCTTCTTCCTCCACTTTTCCTCTGTGCTTCCCCATCAGGAGCAACAGCAGCAGAGCATCTTCTGTTTGGAGTGGAAAGCGCACTTGCAGAGCCTTCAAGCCCAAAACAGTGCATTCAAAGGTATACAATGAACTCCTCTTGAAACAGCTTTCTTCATTTATGACTACTATTTTTGAACTGAGAGCCTGTCTATCAAGCTTTCCATAAATGTGCCACTAAAAATTCAGTTCATTAGATGCTAACATAACTTATTGGCCCTCTCTTCCTCTACAGTCCTATAGTGGCGTCTGAAGGCACTTGAAGAATTGTTTCCAGCAGAGAGAGATCTGATCCTTACTGCTGCCTGAGCAAAACACAGTTCTGAGATTCATCTTCCCACAGTTATTAAATAAGCAAGGAAAGTAAAAAAAGGTGCAAAACCTGATGACCCTTCCCACTCAAAAGTGGAAGACAAAGTCTCCTTCAGATTCATCCAATGTTGTAGTAACTGAGCCCCAGCTGAACCATTTTACAGACTTGCCAGTGTTTCTCTTCCACAGCCACACTGTAAGTGCAAGCTTTATGGTACTGCTTCCATGGAACACTGCAGACAATCCCACCAGGCAAAGACACAGAGACAGCACGCACAGAGACAGACAATTAACTCAAAATACACTTTTCACTGGAGTCCGTTTATTGCTGGTCAAGGTATCAGAAGGGAAGACACGTTCTACTAGGACTCAGGTTACCTATATGGCCCTAATAAAACATGTGTGGGCACAGAAAGCAGCCCCTACTTGCAAATTAATTAAACACGTGGCATGGCAGAGGCAGTTAAGTATGATGCTCCATTCCACCAAGGTGTTGAACAGAAGTTAAAGCAGAGCTGCTGTGTGAAATCATCCCTACTGCAAAACTGGAAGTGCTCAAGAAGTAATAAACCATTGACTGCCACTCACTGGATTTCAAGGCATGTAGTCCATACTGGTTTTCCTTCAACCCTATCAGCATTCCAGACTGTATCAGTGCAATTGTGCTTGACAGAAAAAAATTGGCCACATCATCCACTGCACTTTCATGAAGCACTGGGGAAGCAGGACATGTGTACCCACTTCCATTCTATCAAGAACGAAAATATTATTCAGGCTCAATTGCTCACACTTCACACACGCCAATGAAGTAGATGGGACACCTAAAAAATGACAGCTAATGATAAGCCATTTCCTTGTCTATAAAGTATTATCCTCCAGTTTTAAATACAAATGATGAGTCATTTCATTTAAAGCCTACCTATTTTTCAAGCATTTTGCGTGGGCAGCTTGGAATTGGAAAAAGATTACAAGTGTAAAACCAAATACAGCAGGTAGCACTATAAGGAGCAGCTGAATTAAAAAAAAAAAAAAAAACCAAATTATTTTCTAGCATGCACTACAACACTGCAAGCTAGTCAGTCTTTGCTGCTGAGACAAGCTTTTTGGGGACTGCCACACAACTGACCCCAATTGTCAGGAGGAGGAACTGTGCAGACGAATGATGCTGAATCAGTAGCAGGTCAGAACTACCAGGCCCTATCAGAACAGAAAGGAGCAAGGATTTGATACATAAACAATTATAAAGCCTTAAAAGACAGCACAACCTGACAGCTGAGGCCACTCTCTGGTGGTAGAACACGCCATTCCAATAAGAAAGCATACACTCCATTGTGCTACTGCAAGAGTTCAGGACTTGCAAAGAGCACATTCAGGCAACAACTGATTTCTTGTCAGGCATTTGTCTATTTCTTGCTTTTAGAAAACAAACAAAAAAAAAACCTCTAGTTCCATAATTGAGTCAAAAACCTGAGAAGAATTAAATGAGATCAAAAGACAGCAGCACCTTGATCCAGTGAGACTTTTTCACCATGCTGATAAAGAGTAGCTGAGCAGCTTTCCACAGATTTGACTTGCAACCGTCCCTCACAGAGCAAAAATGAGATTGTAGAGAAAAAGATGAATTCATTACCAGAACAACAGGATTAAATTCTCTTTTATACAATCTATAGCACCTGGATTATACACAATGTAAAACTGACCAACTGATATCATGTCCTAATTCAAAAAGAAAGAAAATATTGAAGAAACGAGCATAATGCAAAATGGATTAGAAACTGGAAACAAAATTATACTTAGGTCACTGCATTATTTTTGTGCAGGATGCAGCCCAAATTATAAAATATTGATGGATGCATGGTTGAGACAGTTTAGCATTCAATTATAACAAACATAAACTTGGGGGGAAGAATGTCCAGGCACAGGTTTTGTTATTCTTCTAAACTACACACAGCAGCTGAATAGACTAAAACAAGGCTGCAAATGATTAAGAATTTGCAAAGTGAGACAAACTATCATCACAACCCAAGACAGAAAAATCCATACTTGTGAGGAAAACTTGGATTTCTTCTGATTTGAGTGTGTATTAAATTATTCTGAAAGCACTTGAAAAACACAAGCTTGAAGGCTATGCACCTGGCTCAAATTAGAAACATTTGGAAATGAGGATATTGCCAAAATTCTTCAAGCTGCAAAAAAATAACTAGAAAAATAAAAACATAATAAAAAATTCCAAAATTATTCAAAGTATTTGAAGAAACTGCTTTTTAGAAACAGACTGCACTCTGCACTCCTTTAGAATCTAATTAACCTTATTCAATTCACACTGTATCAGCTTCTCTCTAATGTATGACTAACCCACAAAAGAAAATAAGAGCAGTCTCTCCTTCCAACCTGAAGCAGGCTATCCAATTCCAGACCAGCATTACATGCTGCATCCTCAGAACAGGTGGTGAAGAGGAATATGGTGTGGGCAGAACTCCTTGCTACCCTTTTAACCAGTAGAGAAGAGCTGCAGTGAGGAACCATGCAATGAGATTTCTCATCCCAAACAGTATCTGTCCAACACAGGTGAAAAAGGTAACTCACACTACTTGTTTGGGCTAACTGAGGAGGGTGACCATGGCTCGATGCCCTGGGAAGGTCCAGAACCCAGGCCTGGCTCTTCCCTCCAGGTAAGCATACAAAGGAGGTAAAGGAATGAGAAGCATGGCCATGGAAACACATGACCCACACCTGCAGTGCTAAATACAGCAGAGCCTGGGACGCGCCACTGAAGTGAAAAGTAACAGCAAAGAAAAGGCCACTATTTCGGTAAAAGCAGAACTACAGCAATCACACAGAAAATGCCAAGAAGATAACTGTGGTATCTACTCATATCATTTGCAAAGAGATACTACAAAGAATGTTTTTAGCATCAAATTCCCATTTAAGCCAAACAAGAATATTTCCAGTTTTTCAGCATCTACAACATCCTTGGTTAGACTGCCCCAGCTATTTGGTACCACAAATCCTAAAAATATTAAATGCACAGAAGGATTTATTTTACATTCTATTATTAAAGCAAGAGTCTATTGAAATTCTATTCAGCAATATTGTAATTTTAATACAGTTAAACTTATTTTAAAAATAAATTAAGTAACTTTAAAAGAATAAATGTTTATTTCTGAAATCACAGAAGAAGTTACTTTATTCAACTAGAGGAAGTCAACAAGCTGTTACCTGTTCTTTTTAAAAAGCATTTCTCAACCGTCCATGCCTTCCATAATGTTTTCATTCTCCTCCCACTCTTTCAGTGGGCCATGCTTGGGACAATGTCTCTCAGAGCTGAACTGAAGTGTCAGCTTATACCACAGACACACATGGCTCTGACTTCACACACCATGCTGCTAATTGCAAGAACTGACACACAAAAACTGACTCACTTCTGCCATGCCAGTTGTTCATCCTCCTACCACAGAATTCCGAAGCTGGAATTCTAAATAAATGGATATTAACCTACATATGTGCTTGTGTATTTTCCTAGCTTCAAAAAACACAAAGCTTATCTGTTTAGCTCCATATACATTTCTTCAATTACTAATCAAGGAAATAAACAAAAAACCAAGCCCAACAAAAAGCTGCTCCTCAAACAGCTCTTTTTTTAAAGAGATTAGAACAAAACAAAATTTCTGATTTACAGTCTTACTACAAAAGATACATATGCTGTTCTTCTTTGAGTAAATTCAGCAATTTCTTTTTAAAGACAGGTTTTGTTACAGCTTTATCTGATGACTTTAAATAGATTCATGGAATGGTTTGGGTTGGAAGGGACCTGAAAGATCATCCAGTTCCCACCCCCTGCCATGGGCAGAGACATCTTCCACTTGGCCAGGTTGCTCCATCCCACCTGGCCTCAAACACTTCCAGGGACAGGGCAACCAAAAGTTCTCTAGGCAACCTGTTCCAGCACCTCACCATGCTCACAGTAAAGAATTTCTTCTTAATATCTAATCTAAACCTACTCTGTCAGTTTGAATCCATTCCCCCATGCTCTTGTAATTTTTTCCATCTTTCTTGTAGGCTCCCTACCATCAAATTCTCATCTTCATTACAGAACTTTTGTAATTGGATCAAATCACCTTTCACCATCAACTCCAAGAAACTAAGCAGGCTGAAATCCTTCATTTTTATGACTCAGACATCTCAATTTTAACTGGAAAAATTATTCAATTTTTCCATTATTCTTCTCAATTTACGCAGACGTGTTCTAGGTGCACTGCTACACAAGCAGTCCATGTTTAAAAGCAGGCCATCTTGGCTCCCTGCTCCCAGCAAACACTCCTTTGACTTGACTTTTACTTGAACAAGTTAAAATATCTGCAAGGTACATCTGAACCATCTAGTGAACCAGAAGCAAAAGGTTTCAAAGACACGTAATAAAAACCCACAAAATTTTAATGTACTGAAGAAACAATGCACCAATTACCTCTGAAAGTGATGCATCAACCTTGGAAGGCACTTTCAGATCCAGCCACGGCTGATAGTTTTCCAGAAGCAAAGTAGGTCTGTAGGAGAGCATGGAGAAGTTTATGTAACAATGTGCAATTGACAGGTTCCTACCGTGATGTGTCAAAGGGCAGCAGCACCAAGCTTAGGAGTGCCACGTATGTAATTTACCTGTGCCTCTTGCATTTGACCTTGCCACACACAGCGCAACTGTGACCACGGGGAAACAGCTCCGGCAATTCCAACTGCTAAGAGATTTGGACAAGCTTACATTCTCCAAAATGATGACTCTATTAATATAGCGAAACATTTGTACATTTCCTTTCATAGCATACTATTACAGAGAACTGAATAAAGACAAACTTATTCTTCCAGCAGGAAAACAAGATAACAAAGCATAGCATGAGAAACAACTGAATCTCAAAAGAAAAATCGTTTCCACTGAAACAAAGTGAGAGGACACAGATATTCCTTCAAATCTCCGCTCACCTCCCTGTACATTAATCAGTCTAGTAACAGACAAGATGGTTTCTCTGCCTTACTCATAGCCTTGAACTATTGCAACTATACCCTTTTAGCCCTATGAAATTCTAAATTGAATTAAGTTAGAAAAGAGCAATTTGCTTTGGGAATATTTTTCTTTTTAAAGTGCAGTACTGCTTAGAGAATTTTGTTTACAGTGAGCAAAGACTCACCACTGGCCTGCCAAAAGGAGAGCATCTTTAGAAAAGAAAAAGCCACCTTAAAGGAGCAAACAACAATACAGTTTCTCCACCGCCTGCGACTGAAATACTCAAAATGTACAATGAGAGGCAGGAAGCAACATCCTTGGACACCCCAACAACCGGCCTTGCAGCCATACGTGGATTTGACGGGACCATGCAGAAACACGCGAAGAATTCAAGTAACCCATCATCTATTTGCCACAAAACACCTGTCAGCACGAGTGTGTGAGCTGTACTGACGCACAATATTTCTGAAAGCAGCTAGGCTTAGACAATAATTGCTACTCCATATAGATTCTTATCGTATTTTTAAAAAGCACAAGACTCTTCGCAGGCATATTTACCTTGGGTTTATATTTTATTGTGAACAGAAAATTGGGCAGGAGGGAGTCCGGTCCCAAGGAACAGTAGAAGGTGACGACCCCAGCCACGAAGGACCAGAAGACCATCAGAACATGAAGATACCTTACAGACAAACAGGAAGGAAAAGCCGCTGCGTGAGAAGGCGCAGCGCCGCCCGCGCCCGGCTCCCCGCCCGCCCGCTTACCGGTTCAGGAGGAGGGTGGCGGTGCCCAACCCCAGGAGGAGGCAGCAGGAGAGCGGGTACTGCCGGCAGGTCTCCCGCAGCCCCTCGGCGCCCCGCAGCCGCCGCCGCAGCAGCCGCCGCCCGGCCGCCCGCACGCCCCCCATGGCGGCCGCTGCCCGCGCCGGCCGGGCCGGAGGCGGGGCCGCTTCCGCTGCCGGCGCCCGCTGATGGCGGCGAGGCCGCGACGGGCCCGCCTCAGGGGCCGCCGGGGCGGGGACGGCGGCGGGGGAGGAGCGGTGCCCGCGGAGCCGGGAACGGCGTCCCGGCAGCCCTGCCGTGGCATTTGCAGCTGCGCCGTGTCACGTAGCGTGCTACGCACTGCAAATAGAAGGGCTCTGATGACAGCAAGCTTACCTCGTTATAAATACTTGGGTTCTGGACAACAAGGGGTTCCCAGCGCCAAGCGGCCAAAAAGTGCTACGTCTGATTAAATGCTCTATATTTGGATGATGACTGAACTAAATCATTCAGTGACTGGAACACTAAAACCCTATAAACACCACTCAAAGCTTCATATATCGGCTGTAAAGAAAAGGAACAGGGTAGGAAATGTAGTAAGATCCCGCCTTAACATCTGTAAGTATACAAGAGTAAGACATTGAAAACAGAGGAATTGTAGAATGTAGTTTATTGCTAGCGAGAAGAATTTAAAGCCAACTTCACACGAATAACACCTTCAGTTACAGTGTCAGCCACAAGCTTTCAAACCACTCGAGTGCTTTCAGCAGCTCTGTAGTTACGAAGCCTTATGAAACTCAACGCTCTGCTAATAAGACACGGCTGCTTGTGGGTGTATCAGTTCAATGGGCAAAATGGAACAACTTCTGGGAGCTCGTACCCATAAAGGGGATTCTAAGTGCAAGTATGAAGGAAACCTGCTCAGAAAGAGATGCCCGCTTTTAGTTGTTTTGAGAAGTTGCTGTTGCCTTGTATGTCCATTCGCATGAGCCCGGCGCAGGCACATTGGGCACACTGAAAAAGTGAGGGCACATGAAATACTGAAATACATCTGTTCAGATGAGCCATGTTTACAAATCTTCACTGAGATCCTCTGCAACTACGCTGTTAAGAAAATACCGGTATTTGGAGGGTGAGTCAGCATCTAGAAATCGAAATCCGAAAACAGCTCTCAGAATCTTTGCTCGGATGCTTTGTCAGTTTATGCAACACTTCCCTTGACCTCTCGAGTAGGTGAAACGCTGCAGCTCGACTTCAGTATGTTGACCTTTCTCAGAGTGCTTGGCAAAAGCCCAGGGTCAGCTTGAATTTCTTTAAGAGTCTCTGTGCAGTATTATTTCATGTCAGTCCACATTTTCTAGAAGAAAAAACCAAGGTGCATTCACATAGCAAATCTCCGTACAGCCTATTCAGAGGAAATCAATTTTCCTAAGATGCATTTTTTTGTTATCAGCTTACTTTATCCTCAGCTTTACTGCTGGTGATTTTTAGTCACTTATCTTGAAATGCTTTTAATAAGGAGTAACTTCTAAAAATCTGTAATTCTTACAATATTTCATGAGGACGCCACAGCATAGCATATCTGTAACACAGGAAGTGACTTGCACAGCGAACCAACTTAAGTCAAACTTCTGCTTCCATTTGCATTCTCTCCTTCAGGTAAAGTTTCTTCAGTTTATAGCTTCATTGTTCAGAATTGTGTTTATTTACTGTAAAGTTGCCACATTCACATCTGGCACTAATTGTACCTCATTATCTTAGAAACTGTGCAATTTCCTTCACAGACTTTACATCTGCTGGGCAGACACAACAAACTGCTTTATCCCATCCTGCTCTACTGGAGACAGCAGTGTTGGCATTGCCCATTACCCTCTGTCACTACAGACAGGCCCCTAGATTGTTCTGGTACACTAGACTAAGCAGATGTTTGTTTTTCAACAAAATAAAACTATAGAAGAACAAAAGGGAACTGCTGACAACATCAAGCTTTTCAAAATTCTTTGAGAAATAAGAACTTTATCCATTCCCTGGAAACAGCAAGATTTGAATAGCAAGGCTCTGAAGTAATGTGGTCAGGATTGGGTTATTCTGGACAGATTTTATTTTCGTATTTAAAATGTAAAAGGATCTTTCACTGATCATACAAGTCATCTTGTGGAGTCAGTTCTCCCTGGTTTGGGGTTTAGGCTATGTTTTCTTTGATGGCTTGGCTATTCTAGCATTTAAGAAGTATATTAGAGCACATTTTCAACAACCTGAAATATAAAATTTCAATTCTTGGCTAAGTAACATCAGTTATTAGGCTGAGATTGTATTTATCAAAGTGCTTCTTTTTTTACCTTAAAAATGCTTTTTTAAAATAAGCCAGACAGTGAACTGTAATAAACAGATTCTCACCAGTTAATTGCATTTAATTTATTCTGCAAGTCTGCTTTTGCTCTTTTCAAGGCCTTACATAGTTCTCTCTTTCAAGGATACAGTTGTCAAGGCTAATATACAATATCTAATCCTTCATATTTACTCAAAAATAATGATTGTTATAATTATAATTATTCCTCACAAGTCCTGTTCATTTTGTGGGCCCTTTCCAAGAAGCTTAAAAAGAAGGCTTCATATTAACCTTTAACTACAATCATTTAGCAGAAAACTCTAGAGAACATTTATTTTTAATATTCAGCAAATAGCTAAGCTTAAGTAAAGAAGTGAAACTGAAGTTGGCCTGTCAGATCCCAAGAAAGGCTAGCATTAGTAGGCTCTTTGTACTTGACTTTTTCAAATTCAAAACTTAAAGAATATCCACCAACAGTTATTGGTTTCCACCTGAGATGATCCAGGTGTAAGCAACAAATGTAAGGTGAAAACTGTCCTTTAGCAGTACTTTCTGGGCTTTAAAAGAGCACTGAAACTCCAGGGAAGGGACAGCTGACCATTTGCTGCACATTTCTGGTTTGGGTAGAACTAGCACTTTGAAAGGCAAAATTAGCTTTATTGTTATAAATACAGTTATATTCATTTGTCTGTTAATGAGTTAACAAACTGTTCATAGTGTAGATTTATGGCATTTGGAAGTCATATCCAATATCCACACCGACCCAGGCTTGCCAGCTGTATGGAAATGTGTGCTGCCTGTAGTTGTAGGTCTTGTATTTGCTTCCTGGATCACATGCTGACCCTCAGTATGACCACATTAAAGCAAACTGGATGAGAAAGTGATAACCTGGGCCCAGAAGCACCTGCTCAATACAGCAACAGGGACTTTGGGCTCCTGGATAAAATCCCTCACAAGTTTTCTTCTAGACAAATGGGAGAATTCAGCTGCTGCAGTAAGGAGCAAAATGGCAGGTGGGAGGGAGAAATGGTTTAAGATGTGTGAAACATTTTGTAAAAGATCACTGGTCTCCACGCTTGCAGGGAATGACAGAGACTTACAAGTTGTGTTGTTTGTTTAGAAGCAGATCTAGAAAGCAATTAAAATTAAGGGGAAAGGCTAAGAAGTTTCAATTATAACACACCACTCAAAATTAATATTTTTTTTTAACAGAATGTAAAATACAGTTCTGTTAGAAAACCTGAAATTACTTACTAAGCTGTGTTTAGGACTAAAAATACCAGTCAGAATAAAGACTTGCAGTGCAAAAACAAGAAAGACAAGGAGACTGGAACAATGGTCTGCAAACCAGGGGGGTGCTGAGGAGCACTGAGTGTGTTGGAATTTCACTGGGACAAGGTCCACTGGGAAGAACAAAGAAAGCCAAAACAAAAAACAGGCAATGTACTAGAGTCAGTTTTGCCTTGAAGAACTTGCAACTCTCAAGGAGAAAGTAAAAAGATTCAGAGACAGACTGGTGTATAGAGTGGTTTTCTTCAACTTGTTAACATAGAAAGGAATTTTATGAAGAAATTCTATCACAGACAAGACACTGGAGAGAATTTAGATATTAGAGATGAAAATAATTTCTTTGGTTGCAAACTACTATTTATGGGACATTAAAAAAGATCAATAAGTTGCAAGGTGTAGAAATTGACTACAACACAATAAGAAATAGAGGCCTGCAGGAATATGTGCAAAAAAGAAGAGAACTAAATGTATACAGGTAACACTGGAAAATTGTTAAAATAAATTATAATTACGATTTATGGTGACATTTGGCAAAGTTGTACTCCCTAGAAATTTTATCTTCATTCACCTGAGCAAAAAAAACAGGTTTTTGGATATGCAACTTAAGTAAAGTTGGTAAATTGGTTGTATGTGCAAAGGAAAGATCTGGCAAACCTAAATTCTTTGCAAAATGTAGGCTGATCAGGGAGGAATGAGGGAATGTCAAGATGGATGTTAGGAATTTGTAAGAAAATGCTTGTGAAAGAACTAAAGAGCTGTACTCATGCAAACCGTTAAAACAATGCCTGAGCACATATCTGAGAGCTCAGTCAAAATGAAAATTAATCTGTTGACTTACTGTGGGGATAAAGAAAAGCTTGCCCTGGACACAAACTGTGAAAATATCTATGTCAGGTCCTGAAGGGAATTCCTGCTTAACAGCCATGGTCAGTGGGGAAAATTTTCAAGTAGGGAGTTCAAGGATGAACTTGAGCCAGAATCCCTTGTTTTCAGCTGAATTAAAAAGCATCAAGATAATCCTGTTAGATGATGTGTTTCTGGTAAATAATTACAAACTGTTGCAGCACCTACACCTCAGAACTATGGTGAGACCTGAAGAATTTAAAGCTAGTTAGGTTTTTCATCATAGATACACACTGGACTCATGGAACAACTGTGTTGGATCAGCAAAAGTTCAGCTGGGTGAACATCCTGTTGATAATGGCTATCAGGGGATACATACCTAGGAAAAAGCTGTAAAAGCATGGCAAGAATATAATAATAAGTTCCTGGAACTCTGATTCATAGTCTTGGGGATATCCTGAGAGAGAATTTATTTCCTAAGTTTCAAGTTGCTTTTGAAGAATGAGAAACTTTAACATCCATAAAAATCATGCAAGGAGTTCCACCCCTTGCACTTGTGTGAGTGAAGATACAGCTCTCCAAACATTCATGTGTATATTAGAGATGGTGAAAAATCATTCCCTACTCAGCACAATTGCTGCTTATCATTTTACCAAAGTGCTTTGGTCACCTGAGAAAACTGTCTTTTCTAAAATTAAGATTCCTGCTCCAGTGACTTGTCCTTTACATAAGAACACTTTTGTACCTTTTATCATCTTTGTTCTCCTTTTCCTTTTCCAATTTTATTATCTCCTCTGTTGTGTAGCAGTGAGTAGGGACAGGCTGCAACATAAGGAACAAAACTGCTAAGAAAATAGCATTCAAAATTATTTTTATTAGACCTAGTGCCTTCTTAAATAGTTTGATTTTTTTGCCCTGCTTCTAGAGTATTTTAACGTATTTGTCAGTGAAGATTTATGATCCTTTTTTCTCATTTGGATACAACTCTCATTTCTGATGGATTAATTTTTTCCACCTTAAAAGAAAAACAGTGAAAAAAATCCCAACCTAAAGCCTTCACATACTCAGGAGATTCTAATCAACAGGCAGAAGGCATTAAAAGTGGAAAAAAGACTAACTGTAACTACAGGTTGCTGCTGTAAGGCAGCTAGTATCCAAGAAAGCTTTCTGTGGATACTTAACATGACCATGTAAACCCAGACCCAGTGATGAGATCTGCAAGATCAGGCTTCTTGTGGTGACTGGTGAGCTGGTATCCTGGAGCCCACTGCTTTTAGCTTCTGTGGACACAGCAACAAATTCCTAGAGTGTTTTTGTCAGGTCAGAATTCCACAGAGATATTTTTAGTTCAAGCAACCAGTTTCTCTGACAACATGAAGAATGTAAAAGCAGCATAGGTTAAAAGTTAAACAACATAAATTGTCACTTTGCAAAGGTTATTTTGCTTACGTGCTTACATCTTTCATCAGACACTTCATAGGAACTGTTACAGAGCCAGTTTTATAACCAGGATATTGTTTTGTTTACCATTTGTTGGCTGAGGACACATGGAATCAATCTGGTATTTTCTTCCTTTTAAATGACATATGGGAAAAACTGAAGTATTTACAGAATGGTTAAAGAGAACATCACACAAATGTTACATTTCCCTAGCAAGAATATTGAATATATGACAAAAAGCAAAAAAAATCTGATTCTGTGCAAACAGGCATGATGCACAAGGTGATACTACAAGAGCCCCTGGACAGAGGGCTGTTCCTCCTCATATTTATGGATAAGTCCTAAGGCTTTTTGAAAACAGCTTTTTGGAGCGCATGGACAGCTTGCCCATATCTTACATATTGTGTAGTATACCTGGAGCATACAGCTCTGTGGTAGAGCTCCACTGCAAGAGGAATATGATTGTTTTAATGAGAGTTTGAGAAGTGGATCTCAGTACCATGCCTTCTGCAAGGCCAGGCTTCCTTACACTCATAATTGATCAATCCTTACAGCTGATCAAAGCTGTCTATCAAAGAGGTACCTAAGTTCCTGGAGGTATCCCAAGCTTTTTTTGCCATCCAATATGCTGGTATATCTAATAGAAAAAAAGGCATATATTATTACACAGCACTTCCCCTCTAGCACTGGCATTAATAGTGCTTCTGCAGAAGCAGATGGTCCATCTGTGGGTCTGCCAGCAGACAAGGAAAAGGCACAAACTGAAATCAAGAAGCAAGGACTATTTGAAAAGCTTTGGTGAGTACTGCAAAACTCCACTGAAGTTTTGCTTTGCTTTTTATTTTGTTTCATTTAAGTAAACTAGCATTCTAGCTAGGAAAGGATTGGAGTTAATAAGGTCTGATACCATGTAGGGAACTATTATTACCACTCAGTATTTTTCTGAAACTCAATAAATTGATTTGTGACTGAATTACTTGCTACTATATAAGCTACCTAGCTTACCTTTGTACAAAAGAATCACAAAACAAACTGCCTAAAACACCAGGCAGTAAGTTTTTCCTCTTTCATAGAAACATATTTTAAAGTATATATTAATAAAGGAACATTTTAATATGAAAATCAGTTTACTATCCTTTCTATCAAACTTTAAGGAATAACACTTTCTTCCCCTTAAGACACTGTGAATCTTCCAGTCCAGTCTCAAGTTTGGATGTTCTCTGTAGGTCGTTTGTAGTATTTTCACCACCACCACCACCTCAGAACCTGCACGTGAAGACTGAGGTCTTTGGGATTTCAAGAGATGCTTAAACATAGCTCCTAATGCAACACAAAGAACTTGGATGCTGTAGGTAGACCTCAAGTTGGGGTCACTGCAGTTCAGATGCAAGAAGGAAGGTTTTTTTTTTTTTCCTGAAGAAAGTGGATTTGCTTCAGAAGATAATCAAAACAGAAAGGATTATCTAATATCATCCAGGTTCCTAGCAGACCATATAATGAGGATGAGTAGAAAATTCTCCACTTACCACCATTCAGCTTAGATGCAGTAAATTGTACATTAAGTACTAAGCTGTAACTGTAGAGTGGTGTTTTGTCCACATCCAGTGTGTTTCTGGGATAGATTATGATCAAGAAACTTGGGAGTACCAGCCAGTCTCAAATTCTGGAAAGCCCATGTGTCTGATGTGTTCCTGGACCACTGCCCAGCTGTGTGCTCCCCTCTCCATTTTCCCCTTAGCTGTTAGGGCTGCAGAAGTAAAGCTACCCATGCAGTAATGACTAACTCTCCTTCCCCAAAGCCCAAGAGCAAAAAGAACAGAGAAAGGACCAAACTGAAATCATGTATTATCTGGAGGGGCAGCCTTGACAGTGAGAAGACATGAATTTAGTACATTTAGTCCAAGGTGTCTTAGTTCAAAGCTGCTCACCTGAGTTTCACCAAGAACTCAGACCAGGCACCTATCTCTGCAAGTTCCTAATTTCACATTACTTCTACCTTCAGGCACATGCCCTTTTCCCAGTTTTCAGAGATGCGGCTCACCATGCTCACGCCTGCAGACAAAGTGACTTTTCCTGACTAAAAGCTCTCTATGAAAACAATCCTGTATATTCTCAGCACTAATGAACAACATACATTTATCCTCTTTTAACATTGATCCTCTTTTAACTCAGGAAGTAGAGACCGTGCTGGCAAACAACTTCCAAGTGTATTCTCCCCTATCACATTTCTTCTTCAGCCTCCTCCTACCTTCTGATGTGATACAGGCCTTAGCTTTAGAAAAAAAATTCCTTTTGTTCATTAAGGAAGTGTAATTCCTTGAACTAAGACATGAAGCCTAGACTCAAGGAAACAGAACATCTTCAAACAAAGTTCAGCAACCTCAGACTGGTTCTTAAGTCTTCATCTCTTGGGGTCCCAGAGATATGCTTCCAAGCACATACTGTTAATTTTAAGCACTTTCATTTCTGAGCAGCAGCCACTTTCAGGGTAGAATTCACCTATATTTGGGTTCCTTGCACTACCAAGTCTTTAATGAAATAATTATCAGCCACTTCTCCCTCGCAGGATGCTGAGCTTGTATCGCACTTTTCAAGAACAAATGTGACTCTGTACAAGGCACAGGTATACTTGGGAGCTCTTTGGGCCCATCCTAAACTTGAACACTGCAGAGGCTGCTGAATTGGCATTGATTCACCCCAGCTTTACAAGTGAAACACCTATTCTCACTTTGTGCCCTACATTGAGACATTCAAATCAAGACTTCAAATGCAAACTTTGCTAGGAACTTGGCATTTCCTCAAGCATCACTCAATTATGAGGCATCATCGGACCTTATTAAAAGTGTTTCTCAACTTCCCTACTTTTACCCACCCTCTAAGGGATTATTAAGAGCAGTGAATGGTAAATGTGTTACACCATTGAAAGGAGATGGAAGAACTCCTTACCTACGTGGGGAAAGGTCTGCCTTTGGAATATGTGTATCAGATATTCAAGGCTGGCTCTTACTTCCCTCAAGACAAGGCCATTAGTTCATCACTTCCAAGCAACAATTTTACAAATACCAGCTCTAGGACATCACTCACTTCTCTGAAGAGGACATTTGAAATAGCAGCATTAGGCATAATAACAGTGATTTTTTCCACAGTTTTTCTATTTTGCTGTGTTTAAAACCTCCTCTCTTACAGAGATACAATTTTCTTTTGAAATATGTGTCAAGATAAAGTGGCCCTGATGATTATAACAGCCAGGACTGGATATTCTTACCTTCTGACATATAATCCAAGGGCCCTGTCTGCTTTTGACCTGGTGTTTCCATCTGGCCAAGATCCATCACCTGACATTCCCCAGCTGTGGCTGCTACATGGTACCTGGCTAGAGTGTACCTACCTTCCACAGGAAAAGGACAGACAGGTTAGAGGCAGGGAAGATTCTACAAAGCTGTAACATAGCTAAATGAACTTGTTGTATGTTGTGGTTTGCCAGGTTATTTGCCTATTTTTATTTTAATCCTAGATTAGAAACTTGCCTGTAATGTAGTTCAGGCAGATTTGATGGCTGTGTTTTGCCCACAGGGGGAGGACTTTTTCAAACTGTTTCATTTCTTTCCCTTTTCTCAGGAAGAAAATAATATGCTTTCTTAAGAGCTTTCCAAAATGGGGAATTGATGATGATTGTGATGATGTGACCAGTCCTAGGCCAACCAGTTAAATACAAGGCAAACCCCTTAGTATTCCTCTGAGGAGGAACTCCCCGGATGTCAGCATTGCTTGAGAAAGAACAGAAGTATTTACAGAAGACCCTGCAAGTTTTTCTTTTCAGAGACACTTTTTGCCCTTCCAGATGTCTAAGTCATGACATGTCTGCTCTTTCTTAACATGAACATTAACCACAATTTTAGTTCATTTGCAAAACTTGAGATCTCTCTACATTACTTTTACCATGTAGCAGAAATTCCAAGATTATCACATTAATCTCGCCTGCCCCATATCTAAGAATTCCAACACCTCTTCCTAAACATCTTTCAGGGTCAGAGGATATGGGTATGGAGGGGGGATGTTTGTGTTTTGTTTTCTGTGGGTTAGTTGTGTCTCCACCCCACCCACCCCCCA
The DNA here is from genome assembly GCF_037042795.1 of Molothrus aeneus. NCBI lineage: Eukaryota > Metazoa > Chordata > Aves > Passeriformes > Icteridae > Molothrus > Molothrus aeneus. The sequence goes on along the minus strand of NC_089648.1, from coordinate 89,444,400 downwards.
GTAGTATATGCATTTTTGCTAACTACAGGTATTCTAAGATTGGTCCTCCTGTTAAACAGGTTCAATCTTTCTCAACAGAGTCAAAAAAATATCTTGATTCTAAAATGCATGCTTTAGTTATGGGGTCTAACTACAGCCAGCCATCTGAACTTAAAACCAGAATTGCTAAGTTATTCTATCTTGAACTGCATTAAGAATTTGAATCATACATGTTTTAATCTTCATGTATTAAAAAAGAAAAAGAATTCTTCACAAGGATTTAGAAACTTGTAATACACACTATGCATGACTGTCTCTTGTTCTTCCAGAGACATAAATTGGAGTTGACCATCATCTACTTGCAGCTGTACTAGTTATTATTGTAGCTGTTCTTTACTAGCTCCACAGTAAAACTCCAGAAGCATTTTAGCACTCTTTAATACCATATAATCTGCTTTAGCACAGGCCATCACTGAAGGCAGTTTGTGCACACCTTGTTGAGATGTGACCACTACCTGTTATATCTCAATATCTCAACCCCACCTGCATGGGGGGTACACCTTCATGCACGTCAAACTCCATTACACACTGGCAGGCTTCACTTGCCAAAAAGCTTAGTTAGCAATGTTTTTTCACTATTCATCTGTATACTCCACTTCGCTCATCACTCAATGAAAGCAGTACTTTTTAGAAATATTACACTTGAGGCAATAAACTTTTAATGTTTATATACTGCCATTAAGAAAACTGCCATAGTAGAAACCTGTACTAATTTTAACAGCTAACCTAAGAAAACACCAATGAGCTCAAATTAACCTCTAGGGTCTCAGACTTACTGATCAGCTCAGGACATATGAATATTAAGATCATTTTCTTGGATAGAAACATGGCCACCTGAACAAACCAAACTTCAGGTTAGTGTAATATTAAGCAAAAATGCAAACTGCCATTTATTACACCATTCCCACTGTAAGATCACCTCCATGCAAACCCAAGCTAAAAACACCATACTAAATCCCATGGATTTAAGACCTTACAGATCCCTTCTTAAATGGAAGATTGATCTCACTGGAGTTATCCCCATAATGAATTGGTTTTTTTTCCTGAGAGGTTGTGTTAATATTACAAGAAAATAGTGGAGCAAGGCACTGCTAATGCTTGAAGCCACCTAAGTCTTGTTGTACCATCAGGTCTTCCAATGAGAGAAGTTATGACCTGTCCCTTTGGGCCTAGTCTTCTATTAGCATGAAACCCACATCATGTTTCTTCATCTGCAAACTCTGACAGATTTTAACAACATATATGCCAGCTTTCTTCAAAGCAGCTTTTAGGCATCTCACTAATTCAAAAGTAAGTGTAAATGTACAGTTACTTTTGTAACTGTAGATAACAAATACAGGACAGTTTCACTAGACTAGTTTAAGGCAGTTACACACTGATCACTTCCCAGTGAAAGACACATCAGTGACTGTCACTGAATGTTTGTCTTCTGCTAGAAGTATCAACTTAGGGACACACACGAAACTCAAAATTCTGTTGAAAACTGTGGATTGAAACAGGTTGGCTTATCAAAACAACTATTTGTACTAGAAGAAAAAGCATTTAATTGCAACATCCAAAGGAAGTCTTTGACCACAATCTGAAACAGGAACAATCCTTTAATAGCCACTTTGGCTTTCCAGATGCAGGGACTATGTATTTTTATCTGTCATCTCAAATACTGTAATGTTAAATCATCCTTGAATTGTAATACACATCTGCATAATGAAAAGATTACCTATAATTTATTTTATGCTAGCTCTCAACAGTGTTTTGTAATACAGCTTCATTTTAAAGTATGCTGACATTGCTTCTTAAGAAAAGCCCTGGTTTACTGATGGGGCATCTATAAATTTATCTTTGTCAAATTCCCAAGGAGGAAGCTTTTTAATCCCAAATTCATTACACTTAGTAATAGTACGTAGTAGTTATTTTTAAATAACCATTATGAGTGACAGAATTAGGTACATTCCTCATCTCACTGAAGAGAAAAAAAAATCTGAAAACTGTTACTTTAGATGGTAGAACAATACCAAAAGCCTGACACTTGGAACCAGAAACTCAGAATCTGATACATTCCATTTCTGGCTTTCAATAGATGACTTGTGTTCATGTAAAAACCTTTAAACTACTATGATTACTAACCCATTAGTGTAAAAATAGATACTGAATTATCTATGAAGCATTTAAGATATGAAATATTCAACACTAAACAGCGTCAGATTACACGTAACATTCACTTGGCATTGAAGTGGACACACTAAAATTAAGAGTTAAAATGCACAACCTGGGTTAATCACTGCAGCTAAGGAATCAATTAAACAAGTGTATTGAAGTTGGATTTTAGGTACTGCAAGTCATTTAAGTACTAGAAAGTCTATTTTTACTTACCATTATCTTCTGTGCAGTCAAATGACAGACTATTCTACTGGCTGTGCAGCAGAACTAAGAGTGCATTTCATAACTTCCTTAGTGCAAAGAAAACAAGGAGTAAGATTCCATGTCTTTCCTACATGTTAGCGACCAATGCAAGTACAATAACCGTGCACAGGGAACTGTCACCAGTAATCAGCCAAATGAATCACTCTCAGACTATGGGGAATTAGATTTTTTGACACTCCAAGTTTTACCTAAATGACCGTTTGAATACAAGTGTCAGCTTTAGAGTGGACACCAAACTTCATGAACAATTACTTGAACTGAAATGTATTTTGTGATTCAAACATTAAATATTCAATCTGCATTTAAGTACCTGTTACCTACATGTTAGGACTGCATTTTCTAGACTTCACAGATGCTTTTATCTTTCTACTTTAAAAAAAAAACAACAACTTCTACCAGGTACCTGGAAGTCTGACCATCTAAAGAAGCTTTTGTGAAGATAGCTTTAAATAAATCATATAACCCAGTTTATCCAGATGAGCTCAGCTGTGCAGCATCTGCTCAGGAGCTGGCCATTTAAAAATATGTATTTTGTGGAAAAACTAGTAACCAGTTATATATTGGCAAGAAAAAGTATAATTACATGAGAAAGTCACCCCTCTCCAGACTGCCAGTAAACTAACAACGTAGTCCTAGTGGCACTTTTCAACTCTCTTTTGTAACAATCTAGACAAAGGGGCATCTAAGCAGTGACTCTTTCCTCCCATGGATTTTTTAACATAAGGAAATTACACCTGCAAATTGTGACCAGATAACTGTGAAAATCAGGCTCCTGGAAAGATTTTAACATCAGAGCTTCTAGGAAGCATTGTTTATTTGTACTAGATGGCTGTAAAGTGACAGTAATTTATTCCTTCTTCCCCCACTACCTGTATTAAGGATCAAGGAATCTTCAGCTCAACTTCCTCTTCTGTTGCCACATCCCATTTTCCTCTGACAGAGCAAATGGCAAAGTACAACCTGGCATTTCCTATACCCAACTAATTCAACTATTAGCCTCAGACAAGAGATGTCATGTGCTCGTGTTGGAGTTAATTCAGCAAGACACTCCATAAAGACAGACTTTAGTCCATTAAGTCCAAAGAGTCAAGTCAGGAATCACAAGATTCAGGGCATGAACACAGACTCAAGATTGCACTTGACCCATTTCAATTGTCCAAAAACTGTCTTGTCACATTCACTGCCTCATTGCCCACTTCAAAACTTGCTACTCCATTATAGGCAATTAGTATGTTCCACTAATATCTCACTAAGGTGAGGGAATAACAGTCTTAATGTTGTGCTGTGTATCAATTTAAACACACTCTTTTGTGAAAATGTTCTGTGTGTTTATGCCTATGTTGCCTTTCAGTTTTATTTCTCAAAAAAAAAAAAAAAAAAGCCTCCCCTCACTGGCATATGGAAGCACTAAAATAACTGCTAGGCTGAACAGGAAAGTTAAGCCTCTGAAGAATAATCAAAGGCACAAGGGAATAAAAAGTTGCAGCCACGTATAATATGTCTATCCTGAAGTTGGGAATCCTGCTTTTAGAGGACACTACATTTATTTTAGACTATGTCATACCCCTCACCCCCAACAAGAACAGAATTAGTATTCCTTATTTTAGATTTTAAAGACAGTATTTACATAAGAGTTGTACAACGCAGAAATTCAGAAACTGATCTCAGTATCTTATTGTAATAACAGCCTTCCTCCAACAGTATAAACACAAACTTAAGTTCTGGGTCATAACAAATCTCCTCTTTAAAAACTGGAAAGAAAAAAAAAAGTACAGTTGCATGTCCTATATGAAACCTTTCAAACAAAAATGAGTATTAAAACAGGAGTATAATTTAAAAAGCTGTGTATTGGAGTGTTTATAAACCAGAAGTGTTAAGCAGCAGCAGTTTCCGGTTTCATATTAAATTCAACTAGACTTCAAATTTAGAAACATATTACAAACCAATGTGGAACTATACTACTTATGCACCTTTGCAGGTGTTTCAGTAAAGAAAGCCTCCTATAAGAATAAACAGAGGCAGCACATTATATTAAGTCAAAACTTGCCTTCAACATGCCAAAAAGAACTGTGTCATATGTTCATTTGTCACCAAAGCACCCCCTAAGAGATGCATTATTGCTGTAGAACATTTCAAGTTTACCAACACCCAAGTGCAACCAAACTGATGTTGTATATATGCACTTGCCCATTCTCACCAGTATTTCCACTTAATGTTTTTTTTCTTTAAACAATCAAATTTAAAGCTTTGAAAAATAACATTTTTTTGATTTTAGTTTTTTTTCCACAATATTAATCACCACATGCAATTTAGTTTACTGATAATTTTTCTAAAAAACTGCACCAATATCAGAACAGTGCAAATCATATTTAATTGTAAAAGTTATAATGGCTTGAGTTCATAATTGGAGGGAACACTGTCAGGATCTTGGTATTTTGCTCACTCACCATTGCTTGCATTCCATTAAAAACTTTCCTATCAATTTTGCTTGTTTTTTTTTTTTCTTTAAATAGTCATCCCCCATGCTTTTATCAGAGCTGAAATTAGGGATTTAATCCACAATTTCAACAAACATAGTGCCTTAGTTGCAATGTTTTTATGCACTTCCATCTACACTTACAATTCCATAAACGTATTATCCCCCGCAACACGTTTCCAGACTAAGAACTCGTCACTAGCACTTGTGATCCAACAAGTGTTTTAAGTTTTTCAGCAATGGAGAGATTTCTAGATTAAGAAATCTGAGGACTTTCCCTCTCCTACAGCCCCCAGTGTTTCATTTCATAGGAAGTTCAAAATTGGTTTCCACATCTTGACAGTGTTCCTTATAAAACCGTATGACAGTAAAAGTGCCAGTAGGCATGGCAACCTCTTTGAAGGGAGCATTTAAACTCCTTGGCACTGGGAATGCCAGCACCAAGGATTACATTGAAATTCAAAATTATACTTAAGGCTACAATTAGAAAACTCACTTTCCATAAGCCTAATTTCTCTAAGTAGATTTCAAAATTCAGAAGCTAATGCAACTGTTAAGTTTTACGCTCGAATTTGAGGAAGAAATTTCTTTTCTTTAGCAAGGGCAGTATATAAAACTCCGGTAGCAAATGTCTCTTAGGCATTGACTACTCATTTCACCATTGTTCACTTACTTTGTTTTAAAGTTCAAAACTGGCAAGGCACATTTACATATTCCAATGAATACTTGACAATTTTTAATTACACTTTATGTCCCAGCTATCCCAGTAATTGACATACAACATACTAAAATGGTTTATTAAGATAACAAAAAAAAAAAAATCAATTAATGTGAAAACATACAGGCTATTGGCAACCACTATTCTAAAACTTATGTAAATACAAGTAAACATACTGAAATGTGTGCGATTCTAAGTTTTTAACCAGAAGATCTCTGTACTAACACACATTTATATTAATGACACATAAAAAAAATAAAAACTTTATTACAAAAATAAGTTACACTCGCCTCCAGCTTACAGTATAAAACAATTTTATTTGCAGGAATGCAAAATGATTGTTTGCCATGAGCATTTTCAACATATGACATGTCTAATTTTGTTAAAATTTGCATTTACTGGGGGAACTGGTGTGTATAAAACCTTAATTAGGTATAAGCTTCAATTTTCATTGTGGTGCCTATGGGTATGTAATATAACTGCAGTATCCCTTTGTGAAGGGTGTTAAGGGAACTCTTTATGCCAAGTCCAAAGTAAGTCATAATTTTATCTATCTTTTACCTATATGAAACTGGACTTGGCAAGGTTCTGTTTTTATTTCATCTTTTTTTAAGGGTTGTTCAATAGAGGATGCTTCACCACTGAACACTCACTGTCATCAAGGTGCTTTAGAAAATTAAAAACATAGCACAAATGATTGTACTCTACTCTACTCTACAGGTTATCATGATCTGCGTAAGAGAAATGGAAAGCTGATCCACATGTTTTTACAGTGATCAGCAATAAGAAATGCACTAATGAAAACATACCTTTTACCTAAAAAGCTAAACTACAGCCATATACTATTCTATGATTTATGAAAAACTTCAAAATATCCAAATGTCAGGCTTCACTGTACAGTTGTCAGTTTTAGTCTGACCTTTTATAAAGGGACACTGCAGTATTTAGTACAAGTTGCTGATGCACTTTTTTTGAACATCTGATGTCTTACAAAAGTAACATCTTGCTAAACTATTATACATCCAAATAACTACAATATCTGAAGAAGCAAGGCTGCTTTTTCAGCCACAAAATACGACAAAAGCAAGGCCTGTTATGATGGTCATGAGGAAGTCTTACAAAGCCTCTGGAACTAAAGGCAACTAAGAATGTTACATTTGGTATATTATAATCTTACCCTCATATCATATTAAACAAGCCTTGCTTTTATCTACAAAGATTTTCTATGTACAGTACAGACAGGGTATAGTTCAATCCTCTGCTACTGAGGTAGTTAACCAACCCTTTAAAAAAGGTTCTGAAAAGAACCACTATCTGGAATGCCTGACTAACCAGCTCTGATGATT